>NC_081554.1:189174936-189909936 GCF_963082655.1 Stomoxys calcitrans | reverse complement strand
CATTGTACCCAATACATTGGTTAAAAAATTCATCGGTTTTGGGCCTAAGAACTTAAATCGTGAAATCGGTATATGTTTATGGTAGCTTTATCGAAATGTAGACCGATCTGATTCATATTGAACTCAAGTCTCGAAGAGCCTAACACAACCCACTGTGTCAAGTTTCAGCGAAGTCGAGAAATTAACGTGCTTTTATTGATTCAAGAACATAAATCGGGAGATCGGTATACATGGCAGCTATATCCTTAACCATTCTCGGTACGAATGTCGAAAGGCCTAAAAGAACTCATTGTGCTAACTTTGAATGAAATCGGTTAATAAATTCACCTTTTATGGGCCTAAAACCCTAAATCGGGAGATCGGTATATATGGCAGACACATCCCAATGCAGCAGCTACAACACAACTCACTGTGCCAAGTTTCAGCGAAATGGGCTAATAAATATGGCTTGAATGGGCCGAAGACCCTAAACCTGCAGATCGATCCAATATATCCCATCTTCGAATTTAACCTGCATATGGGCAAAAAAAATCTGCAAAGATTCAGCTTAGTATTTCTATTTTTAAAGACTGTAGCGTAATTTTAACAGACAGACGAACATGACTAGATCGTCTTAGATTTTTACAACGATCAAGAATATACATACTTTAAAGGGTCGGTAATGGTTTTCCGATTTTCTTGAAATTTTCACATGCAGAATGGTCCCATGGTAAAAATAGGGTACTTCATTTTCTGATATCTCAAGGGGGGCGGACCCTCCCCTTTAGTCCAACGTTCAAAAACGCCATATCTCGGAGAGGGGTGGTGCGATTTAAGCGAAATTTTGTGTTCCCTTTTTAAGTAATCAAAAACAAAAATTTGGTATCCAAATTTTAGCTGCGGTGCCTAATCTTCTTATACATAACAAGTAAAAAGGCGTTAACTTCGGCCGGGCCGAACTTTGGAAACCCACCACCTCGGATATATATGTAAACCACCGTTCGTCAAAATCCGGTGAAAAATGCATACCTTATGCCCCATATCAGCTATATCGAAATATGTTCCGATTTGGACCAAATACTTATAAGTACAAGTCATTGTTCAATTGTGTATAACAAAATATTGGTCTTTTAAGTAGCTATATCTAAAAATAAACCGATCTGAACCATATACGACACGGATGTCGAACAGCCTAACATAAGTCACTGTGTCAAATTTCAGTGAAATCGGTTTATAAATGCGCCTTTTATGGGGCCAAGACTTTAAATCGAGATATCGGTCTATATGGCAGCTATAGCCAAATCTGGACCGATTTGGGCCAAGTTGCAGAAAAATGTCGAAGAGCCTAACACAACTCACTATCCCAATTATTCAAATCTGGACCGATCTGGACCAAAATGAAGAAGGATGTCGAAGAGCCTATCAGAACTCACTGTTTCCAATTTCGGCGACATCGGACAGTAAATGCGCCTTTTATGGGCCCATAACTTTAAATCGAGAGATCGGTCTATCTATATCCAAATCTGATCCGATCTGTGCCATATTGCAGAAGTATGTCGCGGGGCTTAACTTAACTCACTGTCCCAAATTTCTGCGACATTGGACAACAAATGCTCCTTTTAAGTGCCTAACCCTTAAATCGAGAGATCGGTCTATGTGACAGCTATATCCAAATCTGGACCGATCTGTGCCATTTTGTAGAAGAATGTCGAGCGACTTAACTTAACTTACTGTCCAAATTTCGGCGACAACGGACAATAAATGCACCTTAATAGGCCCATGACCTTAAATCGAGAGATCGGTCTATATGGCAGCTATATCCAAATCTGAACCGATCTGTGCCATATTGCAGAAGTATGTCGTGGGGCTTAACTTAACTCACTGTCCCAAATTTCGACGACATCGGACAATAAATGCGCCTTTTATGGGCTCAAAACCTTAAATCGAGAGATTGGTCTATGTGGCAGCTATATCCAAAGATGTCGAAGGGCCTAACACAACTCACTGTCCCAAATTTCAGCAAAATCGGATTATAAATGTGGCTTTTATGGGCCTAAGACCCTAAATCGGTAGGTCGGACCGATCTGGGCCAAATTAAAAAGGATGTCGAAGGGTCTAACACAACTCACTGTCCCAAATTTCAGCAAAATCGGATAATAAATCGGCGGATCGGTCTATATGGGGGCTATATCAAGATACAGTCCGATATAGCTATCTTCGAACTTAACCTGCTTATGGACAAAAAAATTGCAAAATTTCAGCTCTATATATTTTTTTTAAAGACTGTAACAGACAGACGAACGGACGTCGCTAGATCGTCTTAGATTTTTACGCTGATCAAGTTTTATATAGACACAAAAACTTTTCTGGAAATTTTCGTAGATGGTGCATTATGATCCCGTGGTGAAAATAGGGTACTACATTTTTTGATATCTGAAGGGGCGGCGAATCCTCCCCTTTACCCTAAATTTCAGAAACGCCAGATCTCGGAGATCGGCGGTGCGATTTAAGCGAAATGTTGTGTTCCCTCTTATAAAGGGTGATTTTTTTGAGGTTAGGATTTTCATGCATTAGTATTTGACAGATCACGTGGGATTTCAGACATGGTGTCAAAGAGAAAGATGCTCAGTATGCTTTGACATTTCATCATGAATAGACTTACTAACGAGCAACGCTTGCAAATCATTGAATTTTATTACCAAAATCAGTGTTCGGTTCGAAATGTGTTCAAATTTTGACAAATTTTGTTCAGCGATGAGGCTCATTTCTGGTTGAATGGCTACGTAAATAAGCAAAATTGCCGCATTTGGAGTGAAGAGCAACCAGAAGCCGTTCAAGAACTGCCCATGCATCCCGAAAAATGCACTGTTTGGTGTGGTTTGTACGCTGGTGGAATCATTGGACCGTATTTTTTCAAAGATGCTGTTGGACGCAACGTTACGGTGAATGAACACATTTCGAACCGAACACTGATTTTGGTAATAAAATTCAATGATTTGCAAGCGTTGCTCGTTAGTAAGTCTATTCATGATGAAATGTCAAAGCATACTGAGCATCTTTCTCTTTGACACCATGTCTGAAATCCCACGTGATCTGTCAAATACTAATGCATGAAAATCCTAACCTCAAAAAAATCACCCTTTAGTAACCTAAAAACAAAAATATGGTATCCAAATTTCGAATGGGGTACCTGGGGGTGGGGCTGCCCCCAAACCTATAATATATATATATATATAGACCAATCAGAACAATATAGAACTCAAATGAAAGATATTTATGATTAGAAAACGTATCTCATATCCTATTGTTGGACAAAGTGTTTGGGGAACCACCCTAAGCCCCAATACACCTCTAAATCGGACATATTTACCCACAATGGCAATATGGGACTCAAATGAAAGGTATTTACGAGTAGAATACGAATTTGATTTCCAAATGTGGGACCAAATTTCCGGGGGTCCACCCCTTCCCGAAAACACCCCCAAACATGACGTATTTACTGACCATGGCAATATGGGACTTAAATAAAAGCGATTTAAGTGTAGAATATGAATCTGATATCCAAATGTGGGACCAAGTGTTTGGGAGGCCGTCCCTCCCCAAAAAACCTCTCCCAAAGAGGACAAATTTACGACCATGGCAATATGGGACTCAAATGAAAGGTCGTTGGGAGTATAGCACGAATTTGATATCAATATTCTACGGAGCCACCCTACACCATAACATCATCCAATTATAAAAATTTTGCTAACCATTGCAATATGGGGCTCAAATAAGAGGTATTTTAAAGTAGAACACGAATATGGTATATACTTTCAAGGCCAAGTCAATGAGTGTCCAACCCATCCCCCAAAATACATCCAAACCGGTCATGTTTGCCGACTATAGAAATATGGGGCTCAAATAAAAGGTATTTGAGAGAAGACCACGAATCTGATATCAACATTTGGGACCAACTGTCTAGGGGACATCCCACTACCATAACAATCCCCAAATAGGACGATTTGCTTACAAAGACAATTTGGGTCTTCAAGACAGTGGAGCTCGGTATTGATAGTTTTTGTGAACCCATACCCCAAACCGGACGTATATGCTGACTTTTGCAATAAGGGTTTTAAATGAAAGGTATTTGAGATTAAAAAACTAATTTGATATCTAATTTCGAGGTCAATGGCAATATAGGGTTCAAATAAATGATATATAGATACATGAGAATAGAGCACGATGCTGATATATTTTCATGGCTTAGTGTTTGGGGGACCACCCCATTCCCCAAATCCGGCATATTTACCAATCATGTAAATGTGGGGCTCGTATGAAAGGTATTGGGGTTCAAATAAATGATATATATATACATGAGAACATGAGAATAGAGCACGTTACTGATATATTTTCATGGCTTAGTGTTTGGAGGACCACCCCACTCCCCAAAACACCCCTAAATCCGGCATATTTAGCGATCATGTAAATGTGGGGCTCATATAAAAGGTATTGGGGAGTAGAGCCCACTTTCGGGTCCAATTTTATGGGGTTCTACCCCTTTCCCAAAATAGACCACAAACCGCAATTATTGGGTTGCCCAAAAAGTAATTGCGGATTTTTCATATGGTCGGCGTTGACAAATTTTTTCACAGCTTGTGACTCTGTAATTGCATTCTTTCTTCTGTCAGTTATCAGCTGTTACTTTTAGCTTGCTTTAGAAAAAAAGTGTGAAAAAAGTATATTTGATTAAAGTTCATTCTAAGTTTTATTAAAAATGCATTTACTTTCTTTTAAAAAATCCGCAATTACTTTTTGGGCAACCCAATATTTACTGACCATCGCAATATGGGGCTCAAATAAAGGTATTTGGGAGTAGAATACGAATGTCCAAATGTGGGACCTTGTATTTGGGGCACCGCTCTTTCCCCGAAAACCCCTCAAAGGGTAAAAATTTGCTGACCATGCCATTATTTGGCTCAAATGAAAGCTATTTGAGATTAGAACACTAATTTGATAACCCATTTTGGGGTCAAGTGTTTGGTGGACGCCTCATCCTATAAACTCTGCCTAAACCAATGGCAATATGGAGTATTTGAGACAAGAGCACGATGCTGATATTTTTTTCAGAGCCAAGTGTCTAGAATGGCATTAAACCCTCCGAGCGAATTCGTGGTCCAATAAGATCATATGGAATTCAGATAAAGGCATTTATATTGTTGTTGTTGTTTGTTGTATTGTTATAGCAGTGTGTTATACACTGAGGCGGCAGCAGCCCTTGTCGATGAAGAACTCCATCGGGTCAATCCGGTACGTACAACCGACTGGCCATGTTGTACGTTGTAACAGTTATACTGTTACTCAAACAATATGCATATACTATTGTCGTATCATGGTATTTCACTAAAAGCTGTTTAATTGTCGAAAATAAATTCAAAGGATAATTTTGTTCCATATTAAGTAAAAAACGGCCCAGCGGAGCGGACCCGGTTCAGCTACTAGTCTAGTATGTAAAACAATTTCTAGGAAATTCAGCAAATTCTTGGAGTATTTCTATAGAAATGAGATTCTGTTCAAATAATAAAACAATAAACAGCAAAATGGTCTTTTAACACCCAATGTTGCTTAGAGACACCTTCGCTTCGCTTTATTTGAATTTAATTAAATTGATTTTGATAAACACCCAAAACACCAACAGCCAAAAAGAAATGGTCTACGGATTATCTTATCACTGTATTGCTTTCTGAAACTCGTTCGTAATTTGAAGTGTTGAGGGGATTATGTTGTATATCAAAGAAATTTATGTGAGCACTACTCTGCCGGTAACGAAGAATGGAGAAAGTTATGGTGGGTAGGTGTGTGCATGTGACAGACCGACAACCGTCGACTGGCTGAACAATGAATTGATTAACTGAAATACTGCTGCGGAAATTAATCCAAGAAACTCTAAAAATCCCCATGTCTCGCAAGATAATTATCAAAGAGGGTGAAGAAGTTGATTGTATGGCGATTTTGCAATAAGTGAAAATAAGCGAATTAAGAATTTAATAACATTTTTATCAATATCTACGTTTAAGGTAGGTCCTGATTCAAAAAAAGCAATCATACTTAAAGCTATTCTTAGAAAAAAAAGAGTTGAGGTAAGTGATAAGGAAGCCATTTCCTTTGCCTCTCCATCTCGTATACATTGAAGATTGCAGCAAAATTGCCTAGTGTGAATCAGGGCTGCGAAGTCTAGCCGGAGTATTAAGCCGTTGTCGGAGATCGGTTCGAAGTCCGAGCTAGCATGCTCAACTCCTAACTAAATCCCGACTCCCGCTCAATGGTCCGAACTCCGATCGACTCCGCAGCCCTGGTGTGATTCAGGACTACCATAGCGGGAATCTAAGGACCATCTAATGGCTCGTTCATCGCCTACAACTATTCAAGCAGCAATTGCTGGCTTATTATCTGGCTGGCAATATCTACTTATGAATCAAAAGCACAATGACTCTGTGTGAACCATTGAAAGATTTGCATTGCTTGTGTTAAAAATTAAAAGATCAGGTGTTCCTCATTGACAATTTTATTTTAATTCAATAAGTGTGCAAAACATTAAATTCTAAAAAAAAGTTGACGCAATTATGGAAGTAAAGAAAAACCTTAAAATAAAAATTCTTAAAACATCCGCTCGCACCGGTTTAATATGCGATTTATATTAAAATAGAATTTATTCGAGTACATTGTAAGTGATTGGAAGCAAACTGCAGGCTAACAGGAATGAGGAACCTCTGTAAGAACAAAAACAAAAATAAGAAAAAACAATTATTTTAGAATTTGTCAATAAGCAGACTTATAAGGAAAACTTAGGCATAGGATAGGTCGAAAAGAGGGTGCAGATATTAATCCGCCCCATGCCACCATGGACATACACCTAAGGCAGTAATCGGCTTGTTGTGTGCTCTAAAAACTAGAAACTAACCTTTAAAAACAAAATTTTAAGTTAGGAATTCCGTGCTACTTGCGTTGGCACCACAACACTTCACGCATTCCGTGATCGCCCGGATCTCCGCCTGCATGACCGTATTATGGTCAGGCAGTCTAAAACTGATCTCAGTCCCTGGGTTCTAAATGTAAACCCCCAGGCCCACTCTGTCCTCTAGCTTTGATCCATCCGTGTAACATGATCTTCCAAATGGTAATACTAGGGTTCCGTCAATCCAAGACTGTGCCGATGGCAGCAGTGCCTCGGCTTAGACATAAATTTATATCACATACGGCAGAGTCTCTGATCTTAAAATTCAAAGTCCTCCGTCTATCCGTTCGTCGATTGAAATTGCGATAGCATTCGAAAGACTAATGGGATGGGTCATATTGGGACTCGAGAAACCTGAAATGATCAGAAGAGCTCGTTGTCTGGATTTGCAATGTAGACATCCATACTCGATGGGTTTATGCTGTTTGCTCAAATTCCTCTTTAATTGTCGTCTAAGTTATACCGTTCGAAACCTCTGCCGTTCTATTTCGTCCCCCTGTGGTCATATCGATTTTCCGACGATGGTGCTCTCTGCTCATACCTTCAATCCTTGATATTCTCAAAGCACCAAAATAGATAATATGTCCGTTGGACCTGCTGGAATGTTTCTCACTACACTTCCTCTTCGCCATACTACACATACGCCACGGGATAACTATGAGCACCACAAGGGCTGGAACTTTGAGCCCCGATCTGTGTGGTGTTCATTGTTATCACGAGAAGCTTAGCTTGAAGATACTGGGCGCATCCACAGGTTGCGGATAGTGGAATGTTCCATACAAGTAGCTGCAACGGCAGTCGCGGAAAGCGATATCGATCGGAGAGTGTCAGTGAGAGGCCGGGCGGCACCGGCTCTTGCACAAATACTAAGTGCCTATGATGTTCGATATGGCAAGTCGGGTTATTAGCGCCTTTAAATAGCCAATGGTCACCCTGTTCACGCGTCGATCGGTCCTTTGGACCAGAACGAGATTGCTCACCTAAAGGAGCTGGACGAGGATCGCCACCTCCACATGGAAATGTGGCTATAACAATAACAACAACCATATTACCCCAATCCCATGGCAACCGGTTGTACGTACCGGATAGACCCGATGGAGTCCTTCATCGGCAAGGGCCGCCGCCTCAGCGTACACACAATACACTGATAAAACAACAACAGCCACCATACTATTTGAGGACATCGCAAACACGTCCCTCCAGCCAGGCCTGAAACGCTGGGTCGCGAATTATCTAAGTGGTCGCCAGCCATTTGTGGATATCACCCCAAGACGGGGTAATATCTCTGTTTAATTGTTTTAACTTTTGATATTCTGTTTTAACTGTTTAACCTGTACCCATCCTATCCTAGACCAATCTTATCCTGGCAAAGAAACCTTGCTGAGCACGTATAAAGCAATTGGACGATCTGTGGTAAATTAAGCAGCGCCAATTTGATCTCGCCAGCTCTATGACACGCAGTGATATCATATTCAGATTTGTCAGAATGTCACCCTTCGAACTGCGACGAGCTATCTCCTCAGTTCTCAAGTGGACAACCAACATCAGGAGACAAAGATCCTACCAGTGCGAAGACATAACTACATGCTGTCCAAGCTATACCGTTTGGGCTGTTATCGCAGAGACCATTCAAATCATCATCTTGTGAATAGATATCCACCGCCCACGAAGACTTAAGGTAGATCTACATGATCTAGAGCGTGAGGTTCAGCGCTGCAAGAGAGAACCTCTAGATCAAGCGGCATATCCAGCAGGTCTAGACAACATTCATGCAGACACGATAGCTACCGTTTGAATGAAGTCCTTGGAGGACGACCGTCTCCCATTGCACCAGAAGAAATTGACCTCCACCGGCAAACCAGATTAGTTCTGGCTCAATTACGATCCGGCAGATGCAGCCGCCTTAACTCCTACAGAGCATGGATTGATGCCGATGTGCAAGATGTATGTTCCGATTGTGCCTAGGGACCACAAGACACATGCCACCTGTTTAGATGCCCAGCCAGACTCACTCGACTCAGACCCAGATCCCACTGGTCGCACCCCATGTTAATCGCAGAGTTCCTGGATCTTGACACTCAATAGCATCAAGAAGGCGAAAGATAGAACACACCAAACTGCTACAAAAACAACAACCACCTTACACCATACCATGGTAGCCGGTTGTACGTGCCGGATTGACCCGATGAAGTCCTTTATTGGCAAGAGCTGTCGCCTTAGTGTAAAACACACTGTTACAACAACAACAACCATAACTCCAATGCATATGTCAGAATAGGGTCGATCAACCTTTCGTACAGCCAGAGGACAATCTCGATTCAGTGAAGACGATGTTCCTTAATAGAGTCCAGATACGAAAAAAGTATTCACCTATAATCCTGGGCCTACTCCCGGCAATTGGAGGACAGTGGCGTAATAGGTGATAACTCTAACTCTTACTGCTACCCATTAAACCTTCAAAAGCCTGCCTCCCTCAGAGATGAGAGTAATGTCAAAGGCCTGCCATTGCAATGGCCAGTATGGCCTCCTGGCCCAAGGTCATGGTATCTCAGCAAAGATACTTGCAGCGCTCCTTCTTGAAAAATTCGGCCTTATGGCCCTGGCAACCCAGCAAATAACGTAGTCATATTAGCAAGCAACTGAGGTGGTTTCTACTCCTTGAAAATATCGGTCCCTAAAACTTGCCCACCCTGCACCACATAGTAAAAGTTCATGCTCTATACATGTCATTGTCATAGAAAGCTCTTACCCAACCAAAAAGTTGACCAAAGGGTGAATTTATGATTCAGTACAGTTCAGTAGCGATCGAGACACATTGGTGTGGGTTGTCCTCTGCAAAAAACTAGCACTAAACCTTGAGCATTATCCCATGCTCTGCTTTGTTATCCTAGAAATCGCCTATCCCACCAACAAGCTCGCACAGCAGTGGGCTCACGGATTCGATAGCAAGGACAATACTCATCACCGGTCGATTCCGGGCTACCATTTCAGCCGCCTCATTCCCCGATACAAAAATGTTTCCTGTATACCTTAACTAGTCTCGACCCCACATCGCCTGATGTCAGCGTCTTAAGGACCCTTGACTGTCCACGTGTACCGTGATAATTCGACCGGGAAACCATTTCAAAGTCTTCAGTGAAGAGTTAATTCGGTGCCCTCAAGATCGCCTGAGTCACGCTGAGTGCCGTTCTAGATTCCCTAGTTGCTTTATATAGACTCCTGCCCTGATGCCTCATTCAACCTAGAATCATTAGTTGTTGTTGTTGTTGTAGCCACATTTCATATGGAGGTGACGATCCTCTTTAAACTCCCGTAGATGAACAATTTCGTTCCAGTCCAAAGACCGATCGCTGCGGGAACAGGGTGGCCATTGGTTATTTAAAGGTGCCAATAACCCGCTTTGCCATATCGAGCATCGATAGCCACTCAGTATTTGTGCAAGAACCTGCCACCCGGTCTCTCACTGGGACTCTCCGCTCTATACCGCTGATTGTCCGCGACTACAGTTGCAGCTCCTCGTATGGAGCATTGTACTATCCGCAACCTGTGGACGCGCCCGGTAGTTCGCAGCTAAGCTTCTCGTGACAAAAAAGAACACCACACAGATTGGGGCTCAAAGTTCCAGCTTGTGTGATGCTCGTAATTATACCGTGCCGGGGTTGCTGTTGTTGTTGTAGTAGTGCGTTGTACACTGAGGCGGCAGCCCTTGCCGATGAATTACTCCATCGGGTCAATCCGGTACATACAACCGGCTGTCATGAGCACCAGGTAATTGGCCAGAGAAGTCCACCGCAGCATTGCCCCATTGATTGTGGCAAGAACTTGCTTAATTCCCCCAATAATCGCTAAGGCGCTTTCTAGTTATTGAGACTAGTTTCGAAGGTAATCGCCACGTGGTATCGTAACACCTGTAATGTAGGGGGATACTTTACGGTAGAGTGTAGATACCACCATGGCGCAGATATTAGCATGTCGGCCTATGACGCCGAACGCCTGTGGTAGTTCCTGTTCTTAAGCTAGCGACATTTTAAGCCATGTAAACGGCATAGTACCCATATAAAAACTTGTCACCCTGCGTCACGCCCTTCAGTCTCAGCTATAAAAAGGCGGTCCCTTGTCATTAAGCTTAATCTGGAATCGTTCAGCACTCATTGATATGTGAGACGTTTGGAATGCTAGTGAGAAAATTGCGATAGCCACCAACTCTAGCACGAGAGGAAAGGGGTAACCCTATGTACTGGGGAGGATCTCCGTTTCTGTACTGTCCTCGGGTAATCGTTGGTCGCTTTATAATGAATTTCGTAGGTCTATCTGTAGCGGCGAAGTTCTATAAGGCAATGCCTAAGTCCTAGGAGGCCACCATAGCGCAGAGGTTAGCATGTCCGCCTATGACGCTGAACGCCTGGGTTCGAATCCTGGCGAGACCATCAGAAAAACAAATTTTAAAGCGGTGGTTGTCCCCTCCTAATGCTGGCAACATTTGTGAGGTACTATGCCATGTAAAACTTCTCTCCAAAGAGGTGTCGCACTGCGGCACGCCGTTCGGACTCGGCTATAAAAAGGAGGCCCCTTATCATTGAGCTTAAACTTAAATCGGACTGCACTCATTGATATGTGAGAAGTTTGCTCCTGTTCCTTAGTGGAATGTTCATGGGCAAAATTTACAATTTACAATGCCTAAGTCCTAATCCTCGGTAGAGGGTAGCAATCATGTTGGTAGATAAACAAGTTTCGACCGGTTTTGTTATTAATTGTTGTTCTTAATAACTTACTGTCTGTGTTTCCCCATCCAACAGTCACTTTTTGTTTGCGATTTTCCTCTTTAAGCCATACGCGCAAGGGTTCGAAATATTCCAGTAAAGCCGAAGGGTCCATGATAGTTTCACCGGTAAACTCTTTTAAAACTTCAGTCCAATGACGAGAACTGCCAGCTGATAGGAAGTGTCTAAAAATAAAGAATAAGAAATAAATTTTGTTATTTCAATTTTCCAAGAAAATGTTATCAAAATTTTTGTTGGGTTTTTAAGAAAAATATGCCTATTTTTTATAATTTTTGATAAAATTCTAGTTATAACTAAATTGACACAAAAATATTTTTTTAAGAAAATTTGGGAAACTGATTTTATAAGAAACAAAAATTCGTAATAATATTGGGTTGCCCAAAAGATAATTGCGGATTTTTCATATAGTCGGCGTTGACAAATTTTTTCACAGCTTGTGACTCTGTAATTGCATTCTTTCTTCTGTCAGCTGTTACTTTAAGCTTGCTTTAGAAAAAAGTGTAAAAAAAGTATATTTGATTAAAGTTCATTCTAAGTTTTATTAAAAATGCATTTACTTTCTTTTAAAAAATCCGCAATTACTTTTTTGGCAACCCAATAATTTCATTTTAATCCGATGTTTCGGCGGCCTTCATCTAACCGTTATCAAGGCTTTTTTTTTGTTTAATGTTACCAAGCCTGATAACGCTTGGACAATGTTAACCAAAATATCGGAATTAAAACATATCAAAACTATGAACTTTCAATTCTCTTACAAATAGAACATTAAACAACAGCACACAATTTAATTTTCGTGGAAAATGTTTTCGAAATTTAAATTTTGTGAAGTTTAAAATTTTACAGAATTTTCATTTTTTTATAACTTACTTAAAAGCATGACCAGCTTCTTTACTCTTATAAATATCACAATTGTCCAATGTCTTGTGTGGATTTCCGGCTTCATATTGTCCAGCCTTTTGGCACAATGATTTATGGAACTGAAATTGGAAAATATGAGCAGCAAAGTAACGCAGATATTCTACATCAGCCGATAAATGATATTTTGCTGGAGGATCAAAATCTTTATCATCACGATGTACTGGGGGCTCAATGCCTGTATACTCGGACCGCATTTGCCAAAAGGCACAATTCCAGGATGATTCTTTGAATTCATTGCGAAAAACTGAATAACGATATTTGTCCATTATATAGGCAAAAGGAAGGAAGACAACTTTTTTCAAGGACTGAAAGCAAAAAAAGTGTAATTTAAATCTTATACACCAAATATAGATGGACAAGCCCCTCACCGTTCTAAATAATTCATTGATACGCGACTCTTCATCCAATTCAGGCTCTGGCACCAGACCAATGGCATGTAAATGCTTTTGCGAGGACACCGACAAGGCTATAACATCGCCTACAGCCTCATGAAAGCCTGGATTGGGTGCATCACGAAAGACAGTTGGCTGACTCTCATATAGCAAATAGTATTGAATGTGTCCCAACTCATGATGTACCACATACAAATAGTAGGTATCTACCTCGGTACACATTTTGATGCGAACATCACTATCCTCATAAAGATCCCAAGCAGAGGCATGACACACAATGGTACGATCTTCGGGTTTTTCCAAAACACTTAAATTCCAAAATGAATGTGGCAAGGCACGCATGCCCAAGGACTGGAAAAATTCATCACCCAACTCAAACATTTTCTTAACAGTGTAGCCCTGTTTTTTCATTTCCGCAGTGACATCAACAAACTCTTTATTGGGGTAGGGTTTAAGCAGTTCTATGATTTGATCCCATTGCTGACCCCACATGTTGCCCAGAAGATGCATGGGAATATTGCCATCGGCAGCCACTACCTCAGGTCCATAGTGATTCAAAAGGCGTTGGCGAACGTAGCCATGTAGTTCGCGATAGAGTGGTAAAATGGCTTGATAAGCCGCATCTAAATTTTTCTCAAAATTGGGATCTTCATAGTGATGAATCCAGTACTCAGCATTCGAGGCATAACCTGTATGGAAACAGATAAAATAATGATTTTAATATTGAATGTCGCTTCAATTTTAACCCTAGAAACAGGAATCAAAATAAATCCATGGACCCCTCAGAATCCAAAAATCCTTACAGATGGACAAGTATCTCAATCCATGCAATATGGATTCAGATACTATAATCCACACGGGGGTTTTTGTCCCTACAACGGACTTTAAATTCATGAAGGACTTCATTGGGTCAATCCGGTACGTGCAACCGGCTGCCATGGGATTCATAGGGGGCAAATACACACACTTTATTGCACATTATTACGTGTACAAGAACATACGCTTATGGGCTTGGAAATAGGGTTTAAATGGGTTAATATGCCCACCACTGACCCATGGGGTGCATGCTCCTATCCCACTTCCCCTCCAACGGACTTACCATTCAATTTGGCTGCTTTGTTAATCAGCTCAACATATTTAGCAAAATGTTCTCTCATTGGTGTTCCAGCCTTATCGTGCCATTCCTTCCAATAATGAGCCAGCTCTTTGGGATCACGACTATTCGAAAGGCGCTCCTGTATATGGGGTTCCAAACTCAAGCTACAATCGCTGGCATCTTTGTAGGAGCACACTTTGGTGCTGGCATAATTTGATTGCATTTTACTGATGGCATTTTGGAATGTATCAAAGTCATGGGCATCCAAAATATCTGCCCCTATTTCCGAAGAGTATTGAGCCAACCTTTTTATACATGGATCTGCAATCTCCTCATAATGGTGACTCCGCACCAATTGGACGGCTTTAACATTCTCCAAAGCATTGCGAGCACTTATGGCAATCATATGCAAACGATTCTCTTCGGTTACATTGGTGTTGTATTCGTAAACAGCCAGATTTTCAAGATGTTTACGTTGCCTTAAAAGCTCTCCTTGGTTTTCGAAGAATTTTTGAATTTCTGGAAATTCAGCAGAACAAGAATCTGGCGCAGCCAAAGCAAGATTAAAAAGCTAAAAAAAGATAGGCAAAGTTAGATTGTGTTGAGTGTTCGAGTGGTTACGTATTGTGCCCGAAAAATGTAATAACTTACCTTTAAAGAAAGTAGGGTCAAACACCCTATCCAAATGAAGTGTCGCATTTTGATATCACCTCCTATGGTCACTGCTATTAAAGCTTAGCTCTAAGATGATTGAATTGAGAATCGTACCAAAAGCCGGCAGTCGTCTTCCAATCTTATCACCACTCACAATGCCGGGTGATATGGTAATGCTAGGCTTGCAAAATATTCAACCTGCTTATCAAGCAAACGATTTTTGTTTATTTCTGTTCATTTGAACGGCAAAAGCCGGTATGCAGTTGCTAATAATTATCAGTTGTATTGAGACCGGTTTAACTGAGGGCGATATACAAGTCTAAGGCTTTCGATTAAAATAGACTAAGTCCACAACGAAGTTGAATAAAATAAAAGGCACAAAAGGTTATTATTTAAGACCGAAATTTGTCCATTAACAATCTTTTTGGTGTTTGGCCCCTTCTGAGATATAAAACCATAGTCAATAACACTACAGAATTTCGGCAATGACATTTATTAGCAAATAATGTGGCAAGGCATGAGGGTTGGTATATGGGGTACACTTAGATAAGGTAGAGTCAGCTGATGAAAATTATAGAGCAAAGATTTTAGAAAGTGTAGGAAGTGAATGGTTGGTGTCAGTGAAGTGTAACCGCTGCATGAGATGATTACATATCCTATCGTGGTGTAGCTTGACGACAATGAGGGAGTCAATTTCGGCATATTCGATGTGAATTCCCCGGGTCTCGTTATTACAATCCAGGAAACAAAACTGACCAAACTGACCGCAAACACTAGACCAATGGTATCGTCAAGCTGTGTCTACTGTTAAGTAACTTTTGAATCCAAGTAGAAGGGATGACGTGAGCTCGTTGACGTAATAGTGACTGACACGAAGAGATTCACAAAGTTGTTCAACGTCAATTTTTGACCATCTTGGGAGTAGACAGAGTGATCCGGATACCGAAGCCAAGGCTCTTAAAGAACCCCTCCTCCAGAGCCTAATTGGAGAATAACCATTTGCTAAGCTCTACCGTAGATTGACTAGCATAATGACTGTTTTGTCGTTATATGTTGGCGTACATGAGCAGAGAATATGTGAAAAAGAAGATAACAACAAAGAGAATGAAAACAAAAATCTGACATCTTCATACCGTCAAACCTGGGCGGCTGTTAACAGCTGCTCGCGTGAGACCACCTTTTATATCCGTTTTCTTTGTTTGTGTGCTATGGCTCTTAATCATGGCGAAACAATTAAAGGTGGTCTCATTTATACAACAACCACAGATTATTGGGTTGCCCAAAAAGTAATTGCGGATTTTTCATATAGTCGGCGTTGACAAATTTTTTCACAGCTTGTGACTCTGTAATTGCATTCTTTCTTCTGTCAGTTATCAGCTGCTACTTTTAGCTTGCTTTAGAAAAAAGTATATTTGATTAAAGTTCATTCTAAGTTTTATTAAAAATGCATTTACTTTCTTTTAAAAAATCCGCAATTACTTTTTGGGCAACCCAATATATGGTGCAATTCGCCATCTTGCAATCAAGCTGATCAACGTTTTGCCAACACAGGTAAAGAAATTTGTGTGCATACGTGAGCAAAGAATGTGCTAGAAGGAAGATAACAACAAAGAGAATGCAAACAAAAATCTGACAGCAGCTCGCTTGAGACCACATTATTAAATCCGCCTTGCCTCTCAGGGTAGTTTCGTTGGGGGTAGATTTTTGTTGTTGTGCTAATGACGCTACCTCATTTTCGATTTGCAGACGCATTGCGACATTCGACTAGATTGTGTTTGAACGCTTACGCTTTTAAACAATTTTCGACAAACGCAAACGCTGACAGATTGATTTAGGGCTCTCGATTAAATAATATTATTGAGAAACAGCTGTTTATATCTTTTGTTGATCATAGAAATGGAAACCCCAAGGGAAAGCCCCGAAAATTACAATTGTGAAATTCCACAACAAGTTGCAAGTTTTGCTTTTAGTTTGTATTGTATCCTGTTGTGTGTGCTTGCTCTGCATGGATTAAATGAAATAAAATGTAAATAAATATGCTATTTAATCACAATTTGCATTCAGAAGTTAAACTAAGTGGCCGCCCGCCTGGACCACAACGAAACTTACTAAAGTGTAAAATGTTTAATTAATATTTGGTGTGGAGCCTACACTGGAAATAAATTAGAACTACATCTTTGAATATTCCTACCTATCTTCTGCATAATTCAAGACTTTACATTTCCTATTTAATGTTGTTGGAAATGTCTTCGTTACTGGAATCGGAATCAATTAAAACATTTGTTATATTAGATGTTGAAGTGAATGACAATCACCAACTTCAATTTAATCAATGTTCCTTAACGGAAATATGTTGTTATGCTATTGCCGCCAAATACTTGGAAAACAAAATCATCAATGGAAGTGAAAAAATGAAGACGCCAACATTACCAAGGGCCATGCACAAACTCAATTTGATGATTAATCCTTTGAGGAGAATTAATGCCAATACAAGAACCGGTATGTAGAATCGTACGTATGTACCTATGTGATTCATAATAAAAACAAAAATATTTATAATGAGTTCAGCCATATTCAGACGGAGGTTGATAATATACTTAGGGCTCTAATATACATATATACAGTTTAGATTGGCCATATCCCAAGATATTTTTTATTGTTTCTTCTTATATTATAACTTCTCAAATAATACAAACAGCATGCCTATATCAAGGGAAGGTCGGTGGACACTGTCCTGCACGAGGTTGTGCATAAAATAGAAGAGTCCTTCGATGCCAAAACGTACATTTTGGCGGAATGCATTGACATCGAGGGGGCTTTCAACAATGTGCGGAGCGACACACTGATCCAATCCTTAGAACAGTACCGGGTGGACCCGGTACTTAGAGACTGGATAAACCATATGCTAAGGAACAGGTGGATAAATTGCGAGTCTCATGGCACAAATATAAGGGAGAAAGTGGCACAGGGGACGCCGCAGGGGGGCATTTTATCGCCACTCTTATGGGTGACCACCATAAATGACCTATTACGGATGCTGACTGAGGAGGGATTTTAACCCGTCTGCTACGCAGACGATGTTATAATACTTCTAAGAGGTAAGGATCCGAACGAGCTATGCAGAAGGGCCGATAGGGTCTTGCATATGGCATATGACCCAGAGGTCTCAATGTTAACCCAGAGAAGACTGAAATATGTCTGTTCACGAGGAAGACGAGGTGGGCCAATTTAACGCACCACGTTTCCTCAATAAGACGATTTCGATATCTGACAAGGTCAAATACTTAGGTTTGATCTTGGACAGGAAACTGAATTGGAAGTGTCAACTTTCAGGAGCGTACTGAGAAGGTACACAGATGTTGGGCACTATGTAGACGGGCCGTAGGCTCGAAATGGGGCTTGAATCCAAAGATAGTACACAGGCTCTATAGGAGCGTGATTAGACCAATACTTACTTACGCTTCAGTAGTTTTGTGGACTGCTATACAGGTTCAGAGAACATGTTGTCTTGGCATATGCGGAGCGATGAGGACCACGATTACAAAGGCACTGGAGACAATTCTAGATATCCGACCTATTGACATATAGATTAAATGTGAGGCAGCCACTGCGGCTATGAGACTTAAGGAGATGGGAGAATGGATTGAGGATGGGAGCAGCTCATACCATCGCGGTATAATTAAGGCGACGATAGAAAACCTGGAAGGACGGGAAGAGGTTTCCGATCGGATACCTAGAACCTTGAAGTCAAGTGCGTGGCACTGCTGCCATCGGTACAGTCTTGAATTGACGAAACCCTAATATTGCCATCTGGAAGATCGTGTTACACGGATGGATCAAAGCTAGAGGACAGTGGGGCCTGGGGGTTTACATTGAGAACCCAGGGACTGAGGTCTGTTTTAGACTGCCTGACCATAATACGGTCCTGCAGGCGGAGATCCAGGCGATGCGTGAAGTGGTGTGGTGCTAACGCGAGGACGTCGAGTGTGAACATCTTTACCGACATTAAAAGTAAAGGTCACGAACAGTCTTGCAGTGTAAGAAGGAGATTAACGCCTTCTCTCAGGATGGCAAAATCCGCATCGTTTGGGTGCCGGGCCATAACGGAGTAAGGGGAAATGAAAGGGCAGACGATTTGGCCGTGAAGGCCAGAGGACTGCCGTCAATAAATTTGATTAACCCGAAGACTTTCGCGTCGACGCAGTCCAAGTTAAGAGAGTGGGCGACGAATACGCATGCAACATTGTGGAACAGCGAAACGGTCGGTAGGATAGCGAAAATCCTATGGGAGATCCAAATCGTGGGAAGACGAGGATATTTCTGAAAGGAAGCAAGAAGGAGGTCAGTATAGCTATTGGTATCATAACGGGACACATAGGACTACGAGCTACTGCCTTAATTGCATGTCCATAGTGGCATGGGGCGGATTAATAATCTGCACCCTCTTTTGAACCTAACCTAAACTATATTATAACTTGCCATTTTTTTCTCAAATGATACTATTTGCATTTTAGGTTTAGATAATTATATGCTGGAAAATGAACCGCCTTTCAATGATGACACTGCAGATTGTATACTAAAGTTTTTAAGTCGTTTGGACAAGCCAATTTGTTTGGTGGCCCACTATGGTTGGGGCCATGATTATCGTATTTTGCGTCATGTTTATGAAAAGTTAAATCGGGTAAGTTGAACCGCGAGCTGTATAACATTGGCATGGTTAAACCTATCAAAATATGACGATTGTGGGCTTGGCCATGTTGTTACAGTGAATGAAGAAGCCCGTGCCTAATTTCTTCCTCTAGTTTCCTAATCCATAAGGTTTTCTGTAATTTTTTGCATTCCACATAAAACATACTCATTTTTTACATTTTAGAACTTTCCCTCTGAGATATTTTGGGTGGACTCATATTATGCTTTACGGGAAATTGATAAATTCTTGGGAAAACCCTTGCAGCCAAGTAAAGAGAATATTAAGGAAAATGAAAATAAGGAAACTCCACTAACAATGGAGAACAACAATCCCAATTTGAGTACTCAAATATGTGATGAGAACACAAGCCCAGCAACTAAAAATTGTAGCAATAGTGACACAATAGAAGAGACTCCTTTAAGTCGTCAAACACTCAATGAAACAACTCCAACACGTGCAGTGAATTGTGAAAAAAACTCTGTGCCTAAGCCAAGCAAAACGAATACAGCACACACCGATAACATGCTTAAAAACAAATCAAAACGCCAATTAGATTTTGGCCATATAGAACGTTACAGCTATAAATTGGGTAGAATATATGAAGCGTTATTTGAAGATGCCCAATGTGGAGATCTTCATCAAGCCGAGAGGGATGTTCAAATATTGGCGCAAATCATTTTGCGTTATGGCCAACATTTTTACAAATATGCCAATGAAAACAAAAAGACATTTGATCAGATTCCCATGCTGGGACAACAAAAAACTTTTGAAAATATTTAAGACTGTTGATACAAACTATATTAAGCACGAATAGTAATTATTGTGATAGTAAAGTTTTTTTTAAAACAAATTTTATACTTTTATCCTTTTTATGTATTTTTTCTTTTTTGATAATTGTTATTAAGATTTTTATTAATCAATTTTTTTGGTGCAATTAAAGTTTTTGTATTTGTGTTTAATTTATTTTTATTTTGAAACTTTTTTTTTGGGCAATATTTGCAAAAACAAATTTTAGAGTTCTCATTGTAAATAATGAGGAAAAATGGGGCACTGGATAACTAAGAGCACCACAAAGGCAATAACTTTGAGCTCCGATCTGTGTGGAGTTCATGTTGTTTTTGACGTAGCAGTGTGTTACACTGAGGCGACAACGATGAAAGACTCCATCGGGCCTACCTGATACGTACAACCGGCTGCCATGGGGTTGATGGTGTTCATTATTAACACGAGAAGCTTAGCTACCGGGCGCGTTAACAGGTTGCGGAAATTGGAATGCTCCATACGGATTAGCTGCAATTGCTGTCGCGGACTATCAGCGGTATCGAGCGGAAAGTCTAAGTGAGAGGCCGGGCGGCAACCGTTCTTGCATATATATATATACTGAGTGCCTACGATGCTCGATATGACGAGGCGAGTTATTGAGGCCTTTAAATAGCCAATGGCCATAATGTTCCCGCGATGATTGGCCCATTGGACCAGAACGAGTTTACTTATCTATAGGAGCTAGACGAGAATCGCCACCTCCACATATAGACATACGGCTACAACATCGGGGATAATCGCAAAACAGTTCAAATTTTTTTACGAAAGTCCATTTTAAGTTCCTGAAGGCCCAAGCCCTAGTACCGCCTATGGCGAAACAATTTAAGGTGGTCTCGTTGACAAACAACCATAAATCATATGGTGCAATCCGCCATCTTGTCATCAAGCTGATCGTCGTTTTGCCAACACACGTAAACAAATTTGTGTGTATACGTGTGCGTACATGGCCAGAGAACATGCAAAAAAGAAGACAAAGAGAATGCAAACAAATATCTGACATCTTAATACTGTCAAACTTGGCCGGATGCTAACAGCTGTTCGCGTGAGACCACCTTATTAAATCCGCCTTGAGTACCGCCCAACAAAACAACCATTTCCCCTTGAAATTAATTTCATGTGGAGGGGGCGACCTTCGTTAAGCTCGTTCTAGTCCAAAGGACGACCGATCGCTGTGGGAACAGGGTGGCCATTGGTTATTTTAAGGCGCAAATAAGCCGCCTTGACATATCGAGCATCGTAGGCACTCAGTATTTGTGCAAGAGAGCATTCCACAATCCGCAACCTGTGGATGTGGATGTTATTGTTGTAACAGTATGTTGAGCACTCAGGCGCAGCACTTTGCCGATAAAGGACTTAATCGGGTCAATCCCGTACGTACAACCGGCTACCATGGGATTGCCTGGTGCCGTGGTAATCACATCATAAGCGCAATATGCACCTCTGGCGAAATTTTCGTTACCATAAGATATGTATTGACATATCCTAAACGAAATTTTCGTTACCGGTACCGTTACGAAAATTTGGTTTTCAAGTACACAACTCCAATGAAAATTTCTTTGCGTAACAGGGTGACACAATAGGCATTGGAGAATTTTTACTTGCAACTATAAATGAAAATGTGTAACCCCGTTTACACTGCTCATTAAATCCCCAGTTAAGGCTCTCGTCAGCTGATGTTATAAAGAGAAAACAGATGATCGAGCCATTAAATCCGGATTTAAAGAGCATTGTTAAAGGGGCAACATGAAATGAAGTTATTTACAAATAAAAACGATTAATTACAGCGCATTTGTACTTTATTAGCCAAAATTGAGACAAATGTGGAGTGGAGGATTATGGCTAAACGAACACCTTTTTCCTTATCTAAATTATCTTCTCGCCATTCTTGACTATAGTCAAGAATCCCTATAGGCGTTTGAAATGGCAGCTGAGTGAATATCCCTATTCGCCAGCATTGTGCCGTCGTAAATTTTATCAGTGTTTTCCTGAGCTTTTTGAATCGTTTTTCGAGGGAGACATAATGAACCATAGGACCGATCGCGCGATGTTATTTAAAGGCGCCAGTAACACGCCTTTTCACATTGAGTATCACAGGCGTATCAGGTGTCTATATCAGGCACTCAATTCCACTAATCTGTGGACGCGTCCGGAAGCTCTCAACTGAGCTTCCCATGAACATCACACAAATAAGAGCTCAGTTCCGAGGAGTTCTGACTCGCGTGGTGCTCATAATTATCTCGTGTATCAAAAAGGTGGTCTCAAAATACATTAATTTTCAGCTAGTGGCAATTGCCCAACAACAAAATATTGAGTACACTATCTGCCAAAATCTGTGATTAGTGCAACTCCGATTTTGTGTATGTTACTAGTTCGCGCCATTTTTAGTTGATTATGTGTGTTATAGTTAAGAACTATAACACACACACAACCAAAACTCGTTTGACAGATAGTGCACTTCGTGAGAAAAAATTGTACTCAGCGGTTTACGGTACACTACCTGGTAGTTATATCATGGGTGGTCTTTCGCGAACAGTTGTTTTTCGCTTTAGAAACTGGTGGTCAGCAAACTAAATCCAGCCTGGAGGCCAGGAATGAACTTCGTACACAAAAGCCTCAACAGTAACTGATAAAGGGACTAAACACCTACAATTTGGTGTATAACATGTCTCCGGGACACACTATGTTCCAAACAAAGTTTTCAGATTTCTCTTTAGAAACTTGTGGTCAATAAACTAAACTTGTGGTCAATAAACTAAACTTGTGGTCAATAAACTAAACTTGTGGACAATAAATATAACGGAACCTAATAGAGGGACTGAACACTTACAATTTGGTGTATCACATGTGTCCGGGACACATTATGCCCCGAACAATGTTTCCAGATTTCTCCTTAGAAACTGGTGGACCAGTTACCTATAGTACTAAAAATAAAACACTGCTCTCTTTTTAATGTTCGTGTCACCTTGTCACCTCGATTACTCGAATTTTGATTGGAAAATCGATAATTATATAGTTTATTAATCGAAAATCTGTTATCGGTTTGTGTTTTAGCGCCACATTCACGGATTGGCATAATAATTGTAAACTAAAAAAACAAACTAACAAACTAATTAAAAATGGATGGCATAATTGTCGACAAACAAGCGCCCCAATTTAATATGGATACCAATGGTCGCCGCAATTTTATACGCTTTTATAAATCATTGGGCGAGGTAAGTTAAAGCGACTGAAGGAATTTTCCAACCAAAGGCAATCACAAAGGATCCTCCTATTTCCAGAAACCCTTAACTACCATACGCTTCTTTGACCACACCGATTCCTATACCGTTCACGGTAAAGATGACACTAACCTCATAGCCCGCATGGTTTACAAGTCCACTGCTTTCATCAGCGAAATGCTGCCAAATGATTCCGACTCCATACCTTATATTACCCTGTATAAGAATAAATTTGAGTCGGCAGTGCGTGAACTGCTCTTGGTGCGCAACTATAGGGTAGAGGTCTACGTGCGTCGTTCTAGTGGCTCAGACTGGAAAGTTGAATATAGGGGCTCTCCCGGAAATTTATTACAGTTTGAGGATATAATTTTCTCCAACAAAGAGGAGTTGGTGGGCAATAGCATTTTATCGCTGCAGCTTCGCATGATCAATAATCAAAGAAAGGTGGGTGTGGCAGCAGTGGAGCAAAATGACTGCTTGTTTCAGGTTTTGGAGTTTGTCGATGATGATTTCTTTACCGAATTGGAAGCAACTGTGGTGCTATTGGGACCCAAGGAATGTTTGTTGCCATCACAGGAAGGAGAGGTGAGGATGTTTAAGTGTTAGTTAACCATAGTTTTCAACTTCAAACTTCATTTTCAGTATGAAGCTGTTAAAAATCTGTTGGAACGCAATGGTATTATGGTTACTGTGGCCTCAAAATCCCAACAATCTGCCGAAAAAGGAGATCTTGTGCAAGATCTAAATAAACTTTTGAGATTCAGTAAAGGCCAACAGGAAGATGCCACTGGAATGGCAGAACTTACGCTGACCATTGCCATGGAGGCCTTAAAATTAGTCATTAAGTATTTGGCCCTAACAAGTGATGCTGGAAATCTGGGCCATTATCAAATCAAGCAACTGAATTTAAAAAGGTGTCCAGTATAATAAAATTATAGGGTTTTTTTTGTTAACTGTCTTTCCTGATTACCCTTTTTAGATTTGTGCACATGGACGCTGCTGCGGTTAGTGCTTTAAATGTTCTACCTAAGCCTGGTACTCATCCCTCCTCCCCCTCGTACAGATGGCAAAGTGTTTTGGGAGTTTTAGATCGTTGTCACACTCCCCAGGGTCATCGTCTTATGGCCCAATGGGTGAAACAGCCCCTACGTAGCCAAGAGATACTTAACGATCGTCATAATATCGTACAATGTTTACTGGAATCTCCCACAACTTTAAGTTCTCTACATGAGGACTATTTGAAGCGTATACCCGATGTATTAATGCTGACCAAGAAATTGTTGCGTAAAAAGGCCAATTTACAAGATATTTTTCGTATATACCAGGTTATGTTACGCACTCCCAAAGTCATTAATATTTTGCGTTCTCTGGAAAATGCCACCATAAATAGTGTCATTTGTGGTCCTATGCAAAGTTTTTTAGAAGATTTATCCGGGTTCAAACAGATGGTTGAGCAAGTTATGGATTTTGATGCCATAGAGACGGGAGAGTATTTGGTAAAGGCCTCTTTTGATACTGATTTGCGAGAAATGAAGCAACGCATGACACGTTTAATGGAAAAAATGGAAGACTGCCAAGAGAAGGCTTCACGAGATTTAGATTTGGATAAGAATTCTTGGGTAAAATTGGCAAATGTGCCAAATTTCGGTTATACCCTACGCATAACGCTAAAGGATGATACGGCTTTGCGCAAGAACAAGGATTACAAAATTATTGATGTCCTCAGGGGTGGTATACGCTTCACCACCGACAAGCTTACCAAAATAAATGAAGAGTTTGTGGCCCTCCGAGAACAATATGAAGAACAACAAATGGCAATTGTGGAGGAAATTATTAAAGTAGCTGTTGGTTATGCTGCTCCACTGACAAGTTTGAATAATGAATTTGCCCAGCTGGATTGTTTGGTTAGTTTTGGCATAGTGGCGCAGTCAGCACCCATACCCTATGTAAGACCTAAAATGTTGGAGGAGGGTTCTGGCGAGCTGGTATTGAAAGATATAAGACATCCCTGCTTGGAACTGCAAGAGCACATCAATTTTATAGCCAACAGTGTAGAGTTTAAAAAAGGTGAGTGGTGATATAAATGATGAGAACGAAAAGGAAATCATAAGGAAACATATGAGGGGCATGCTATGATTTCGAAAGTTACATATGGACAATTTTGTTCTATGAAATTTTAAATTTTCTTTAAAACATTTAAATTTTTATAAATTTTTCAAATTTCTTTAAATGTTCTGCAAATCTTTCAAACTTTAACAAAAATTTAAATACTCTTCATAAAAATGTACATTTTTACGAAATTTTAGAAAATCTAAAATTTTCTATTTTTTTTGTAATTTCTACAAAATTTTCAAATTTCTGCAAACTAACTAATTTATACAAAATTTAAAAAAAAATTTCTAATTTCAAAAATATTTGTAATAATAGTTTTAAATTTCTAAAATTATCAAATATCAACAGAATTTTAAAATTTCTGTGAATTGAGAATTCATTGGAGGATATTGTCCGGCTTTAGTCCATTTTGTTCAATGCTTTCTATTCAAAGAATAGCAATGCAGTACGGCAAACTGTGTGATACTGATAAAAAGCATTTGATCGGCTAACCGTATCGCGATTTCTGATTTGCCATGAATCTTCATCTAAGGGATTCGTCCAATCGATTGTGGTGCTTTATATACCAACCCAATTAGAGCAGGTTGTAAAGCACACATCTGAATTTGGACAGGGCTCTTAAAGACGACTTGCTCCCCAAGCGCAATAGAAGTCAAATAAATTTTCCAATTTGCACCAAATTTTCAAAATTTCTAAAAAAATTCTAATTTCTACTACATTTAAAAATTTCTGTAAAATAATAAAATTTCTTAAAAATTAAAATTTCTTAAAAATTTTAAAATTTTTACAAAATGTTTCAAATTTCTACAAAATTTTCAAATTTCTACAAAATTTTCAAATTTCTACAAAATTTTCAAATTTCTACAAAATTTTCAAATTTCTACAAAATTTTTCAAATTTCTAAAAAATTTTTTAAATTTCTACAAAATTTTCAAATTTCTACAAAATTTTCAAATTTCTACAAAATTTTCAAATTTCTACAAAATTTTCAAATTTCTACAAAATTTTCAAATTTCTACAAAATTTTCAAATTTCTACAAAATTTTCAAATTTCTACAAAATTTTCAAATTTCTACAACATTTTCAAATATCTACAAAATTTTCAAATTTCTACAACGATTTCAAATTCCTACAAAATTTTCAAATTTCTTCAAAATTCTCAAATTTCCACAAAATTTTCAAATTTCTAAAACATTTTACAAAATTTTCAAATTTCTACAAAATTTTCAAATTTCTACAAAATTTTCAAATTTCTACAAAATTTTCAAATTTCTACCAAATTTTCAAATTTCTACAAAATTTTCAAATTTCTACAAAATTATCAAATTTCTACAAAGTTTTCAAATATCTACAAAATTTTCAATTTCTAATTTTTGAAATTTTTAGAAAATTTGAAATTTCTACAAAATTTTCAAATTTCTACAAAATTCAAATTTCTCCAAAATTTTCCAATTTCTACAAAATTTTCAAATTTCTACAAAATTTCAAATTTCTAAAACACTACAAAATTTTCAAATTTCTACAAAATTTTCAAATTTCTACAAAATTTTCAAATTTCTACAAAATTTTCAAATTTCTACAAAATTTTCAAATTTCTACAAAATTTTCAAATTTCTACAAAATTTTCAAATTTCTACAAAATTTTCAAATTTCTACAAAATTTTCAAATTTCTACAAAATTTTCAAATTTCTACAAAATTATCAAATTTCTACAAAATTCTCAAATTTCTACAAAGTTTTCAAATATCTACAAAATTTTCAATTTCTAATTTCTGAAATTTTTAGAAAATTTAAAATTTTTAAAAAATTTCAAAATTCTACTAAATTTTCCAATTTCTTCAAAATTTTCAAATTTCTACAAAATTTTTAAATATCTACAAAATTTTCAATTCTCTACAAAATTTTAAATTTCTACAAAATTTTCAAATTTCCACAAAATTTTCAAATTTCTACAAAATTTTCAAATTCTACAAAATTTCAAATTTCTAAAACATTTTACAAAATTTTCAAATTTCTACAAAATGTTCAAATTTTTACAAAATTTTCAAATTTCTACCAAATTTTCAAATTTCTACAAATTTTTTAAATTTCTACAAATATTGCAAAAGCTTTAAGAATTTTTAAATTTCTTCAATATATTCACATTTCTATTGTACAAAGTTTTCCCCTATCTGTAAGCTATGCTTTTCCCAAAGCATGTGTTTGTGTGCAATGGCAGATTTTTTTGTCTACACAATTACACAACTCACATGGCATACACGTGATTCTGTGCATTTGTTGAAAGAAAGAAGACAATGGCAATTTGTGGGGTGTTTTGGGGAAGGGGTAGACCCCCAGAAAATTGGTCCCGAAAGTGGGTATTTGAATTCCATAATACAATGGTCAGCAAATACGTCCTATTTGGGTGGTGTTATGGGGTTGAAGTAACCCCATAGAAAAGAAAAATTTTCCCGAATATGGGTAGGTTTTGGTGGAGGGGCCGCCCCCTAGGTACCCTATCCAATTTTTTTGTTTTGTTTTTAGGTTACTATAATAGAGCGCACAAAATTTCGCTTTAAATCGCATAACCCATCGCCGAGATCTGGCGTTTCTGAAAAATAGTTCCATTTTTAATTTTGAGTGGTGTTTTTGGGTTAAGGGGGAGGGTGCGCCCCCTTCTGAATTATAGCCTATGTTTCCTTACAGACCACCCTATCTGAGAAAATGTTGAGTTCGGTTCTGGCCTTTTTGAGTCTATACGAAACAAACAAACAAACCGAGTCCCATATAGTCGTGATTGGCTTATATGAACATTTGGGGGGTTTTGGCGGGTGGGATACCTCCTATACTTCAACCTGATTTTGTATGTCAGATTCGTAATCTACTTCCGAATACCTTTTATTTGCGACCTATATTGATATAGACGTTCTGTTTGTCTGCTTCTTGTGTACTTGAACACAATTTTTAATACCATATTCGTATTCCACTCTTCAATACCTTTCATTTGATATCCATATTGTCCTTATCGGTCCACCTTTGATTTTAGGTAGTGTTTTTGGAGTAACGGGGGAGGGTCCGCCCCCTTCCGATATCAACAAATTATAAAGCCTCGTCCTTCTTCCTGACCATATTCGTAATCTACTCCGGAATACCTTTCATTTGAGTCCCATATTGTCATGATCGTCCAATATACATATTTTAGGGGATTTTGGGTTTGGGGCGGCCCCCAGTTACTTGGACCCAATTTTTAATATGAAATTCGTACTCTACTCCTAAATACCTTTTATTTGAGTCCCATACTTTCCTGATTTGTACACTTTTATTTTTGGGCAGTACTTTTCGGGTAAGGGGCAAGGTCCGCCCTCCTTCCGATATCAAAAAATGATATAGCCTATCTTTCCTTCCAGGCCAACCTACACAAGGTAATCGGTACCGCCGATTAAAAAGTACACATTTTTTAAGAAAACTTTCAAATTCAGACAATACTACTCAAATTTTTACCAAATCACTCAGAGATGCATCCTGCCTACATTCCTGAGTTCCTTGACTTCGCGTATTTTTCCCAGTTTCATTCATTAACATTTCTAGAAGCGTCCTATCACCCAGAGTTTGTCAAAAAAAAAAAAACAGTTGTTATCATTTCGACTTTGTTCCTTTTAGATATCTGCAACATGTTGATCATAACTGGCCCCAATATGGGTGGTAAATCCACCTATATACGCTCGGTGGGCACAGCCGTTTTAATGGCCCATGTAGGCAGTTTTGTGCCATGTTCCGAAGCTACAATATCTATGGTGGACTCCATACTTGGCAGAGTGGGGGCCAGTGATAATATCATTAAAGGTCTAAGTACCTTTATGGTGGAGATGATGGAAACCTCAGGCATTATAAGAGTAAGAAAAAAATTATTCGGATAAGAATAAAAAATTAATCTTTTATAATTTTAGTCTGCCACTGATAAATCTTTGGTAATTATCGATGAACTGGGCAGAGGCACCTCCACTTACGAAGGCTGCGGCATAGCATGGTCCATAGCTGAGTAAGTAGTTAGATTAAAGTTTGTTACTTTAGACATTGTTAAGTGTGGATATTCCCCCTTTCCCTTCCAGACACTTGGCCAAGGAAACAAAATGTTTTACTTTGTTTGCCACTCACTTTCATGAAATTACCAATCTTTCGGAAACCGTGGACACTGTCAAAAATTGCCACATGGCTGCTGTGGCAGATAATGAAAACTTCACCTTGCTTTATCAGGTGCGTCCCGGTGTCATGGAGAAGAGTTTTGGCATTCAGGTGGCCCGTTTGGCAAATTTTCCCGAAAATGTGGTACAAAATGCCCAACAGATTTACAATGAATTCGAAGATGAACATGCTGCCAAGCAAACGGAAGAGGATAAAGGACTTTTGGAGAAAATCAATAAAGCCATTGAAAATCTATCCACCACCGGCAATAATGTGGATATCAATGAAAGTGATTTATCCAAATTGGTGGAACAATTCACTCAGGACATAAAAAAATTGGATAGTGAATATTTCAAAAGTGTTCTAGCCACTGCCGGTGGTATGGCCAAGTAGAATATTTAAATCTTGGTTAAGAGATAAAGAATTTTGGAAACGTTTGCCAATCCCATAGCTGTATAACTAAGTTACGTTTTGTATTGCTCAGTATTCTTTTATTGTTTAAGTATTGTTTTGTTTTAAAAACATAGTTTCACTTGTAAGTGAATGTTTTTTCTCTTCCAAGGCAGTTTTTGACCATACACATGATCTACATTTTTTTATATCAAAGTTTCAAGCTAAAAATAAAAATTGCAAAATAAATTTCAAATTGACCGACTATTGTTTTTTGTGCAGTAAAAAAAAAAATTTCTTCGTCTCAAACTTTTCTGCTCAAACTTTTCTATAGACAAGTTTGCTGCTCAAACTTTTCTATAGACAAGTTTGCTGCTCAAACTTTTCTATAGACAAGTTTGCTGCTCAAACTTTTCTATAGACAAGTTTGCTGCTCAAACTTTTCTATAGACAAGTTTGCTGCTCAAACTTTTCTATAGACAAGTTTGCTGCTCAAACTTTTCTATAGACAAGTTTGCTGCTCAAACTTTTCTATAGACAAGTTTGCTGCTCAAACTTTTCTATAGACAAGTTTGCTGCTCAAACTTTTCTATAGACAAGTTTGCTGCTCAAACTTTTCTACAGACAAGTTTGCTGCTCAAACTTTTCTATAGACAAGTTTGCTGCTCAAACTTTTCTATAGACAAGTTTGCTGCTCAAACTTTTCTATAGACAAGTTTGCTGCTCAAACTTTTCTATAGACAAGTTTGCTGCTCAAACTTTTCTATAGACAAGTTTGCTGCTCAAACTTTTCTATAGACAAGTTTGCTGCTCAAACTTTTCTATAGACAAGTTTGCTGCTCAAACTTTTCTATAGACAAGTTTGCTGCTCAAACTTTTCTATAGACAAGTTTGCTGCTCAAACTTTTCTATAGACAAGTTTGCTGCTCAAACTTTTCTATAGACAAGTTTGCTGCTCAAACTTTTCTATAGACAAGTTTGCTGCTCAAACTTTTCTATAGACAAGTTTGCTGCTCAAACTTTTCTATAGACAAGTTTGCTGCTCAAACTTTTCTATAGACAAGTTTGCTGCTCAAACTTTTCTATAGACAAGTTTGCTGCTCAAACTTTTCTATAGACAAGTTTGCTGCTCAAACTTTTCTATAGACAAGTTTGCTGCTCAAACTTTTCTATAGACAAGTTTGCTGCTCAAACTTTTCTATAGACAAGTTTGCTGCTCAAACTTTTCTATAGACAAGTTTGCTGCTCAAACTTTTCTATAGACAAGTTTGCTGCTCAAACTTTTCTATAGACAAGTTTGCTGCTCAAACTTTTCTATAGACAAGTTTGCTGCTCAAACTTTTCTATAGACAAGTTTGCTGCTCAAACTTTTCTATAGACAAGTTTGCTGCTCAAACTTTTCTATAGACAAGTTTGCTGCTCAAACTTTTCTATAGACAAGTTTGCTGCTCAAACTTTTCTATAGACAAGTTTGCTGCTCAAACTTTTCTATAGACAAGTTTGCTGCTCAAACTTTTCTATAGACAAGTTTGCTGCTCAAACTTTTCTATAGACAAGTTTGCTGCTCAAACTTTTCTATAGACAAGTTTGCTGCTCAAACTTTTCTATAGACAAGTTTGCTGCTCAAACTTTGTTGCTCAAACTTTTCTATAGACAAGTTTGCCGCTCAATCTATTCTATAGACAAGTTTGCTGCTCCAACTTTTCTATAAATATGTTTGCTGCTCAAACTTTTCTATAGACATGTTTGGTGCTCAAACTTTTCTATAGACAAGTTTGCTGGTCAAACTTTTCTTTAGACAAGTTTGCTGCTCAAACTTTTCTATAGACAAGTTTGCTCCTGACACTTTTCTACAGACAATTGTGCTGCTCAATCTTTCAATAGAAAAGTTGCTGCTCAAACTTTTCTATGGCCAAGTTGCTGCTCAAACTTTTCTATAGACAATTTTGCTGCTGAAAGTTTTTCATTGTCCTCAAAGTTTTCTATAGTCTTCAAACTTTTCAATGGTCTTCAAACGTTTCTATTCTCGCACAAACTTCTATGCTCCTCAAAATTTGTATAATTCTGAAACTTTTCTATGGTCCTCAAACTTTTCCTTTATCCTCAATTTTTTATGTTCCATAGTCCTGAAATTATTGTTATAATCCTCTCATTTTTATGGTCATCAAAGTTTTCTATAGTCCTCAAACTTTTCTATGGTCCTCAAACTTTTCTATGGTCCTCGAACTTTCGTATAGACAAACTAGTTGGTCAAATTTTTTATAGACAAGTTTGCTGCTCGAACTATTCTATAGTCCTAAAACTTTTCTATAGCCTTCAAACTTTTCTATGATCCTCCAACTTTTCTATGATCCTCAAATTTTTCACAAATCCTTAAATTTTAAAAAATTTTTAAAATTTTATGATCCCGTAACTTTTCTTTGGTCGGTAAACCTTACTGTGGTTCACTAACTTTTCTATGAATCTAAAACTTATAGGGCACTCAAGCATTCCTATGATCTTTAAACCTTTTTATTGACCTCAAAATTTTGTAATGGTGCTCAAACTTTTCTATGGTCTTCAAACTTTCGTATGATCTTAAAACTTTGACATGATCCTCAATTTCTTTTATGGTCCAAAGACTTTTTTGTTCGCTGCACCTAAATGTGATTCTTAAACTTTTTCATGGTCCTTAAACTTGACAGTGGTCCTCAAACTTTTCTATGTTGCTCAAGCTTTTCTGTGGTCCTCAAACTTTCCTATGATCCCCAAGTTTTCAATGGCTCACAAACTTTTCTATGGTCCTCAACATTTTTTTACCTAACTTTTCTATAGTCTTCAAACTTTTCTATGGTCCTCAAACTTTTCTGTGATCCTCAAACTTTTCTAAAGTCTACAAACTTTTCTCTTCAAATTTTTCTACAGTCATTAAAATTTCTATGGTCCTCAAACTTTCTATGATCCTCAATCTTTCTATGGTCCTGAAACTTTTCTATGTCCTCAACATTTTTTATGTTTCTGAAACTTTTCTATGGTCCTCAGAATATTGTTTTGATCCTCGAACTTTTCTACGTTCCCCAATCTTTCGTAAAGACAAGTTTGCTACTCAAACTATTTTATAGATAAGTTTGCTGTTCAAGCTATTCTATGGTTCTAAAACTTCTGTAGTCCTAAAACTTTTTTACGACCCTCTAACTTTTCTATGATCTTCAAACTTTTCTATGGTTCTTAAAAATTTTTCATGATGCTCAAACTTTTCTATGGTCCTTAACACTCTCTGTGGTACCCCAAATTCTATGATCCAGTTGTTGCAGCCACAAATTTATGTGGAGAAGAGCAACTCGTTCCGGTCCAAAGTACCGATCGGCGCAAGAACAGGTTGGCCATTGGTTATTTAAAATCGCCAATAACTCGCCTTGTCATACCGAACATCGTAGGAACTCAGTATTTATGCAGGAGCCGATGTCACCTGGCCTCTCACTGAGATTCTCTGCTCGATACCGCTGATTGTCCGCGACTAGCGTTGCAGCTACTGCGTATGGAGCATTCCACCATCCGCAACCTGTGGACGCTCCGGCAGCTAAACTTTTCGTGACAGCAATGAACACCACACAAAATGGAGTTCAATGTTCCAGCCTGCGTTGTGCTTACAGCTATCCCGTGACGGGCCTTAAACTTCTATGATCCTCAAGGGGCAAACTTCTCCTCTATCATGATTATGATCCTCAAAAATTTTTTTTATGATCCTCAAATTTTTCTTTGGTTCTAAAACCTAACTGAGGTCATCAAACTTTTCTATGGTCCTTAAAATTTTTTTATGATCCTCAAACTTTTCTATGGTCTTTAAAATTAAAACTTATGGTCTTATGATCATCAAACTTTTCTATGGTCCCTAAAATTAGCTATGGTCCTTAACCTTTTCTATGATCCTCAAATTTCCTATGATCCTTAATGTTCCTATGATCCTCTTTTTTATGATCCTCAAACTTTTATATGGCCCTTAAATCTAACTGTGGTCCTTAAACTTTTCTATAATCCCCCAACTTTCCTATGATCCTCAAACTTTTCTATGGCGCTCCAATTTTTTTTATCATCCTCTATCTTTTCTTTGGTCCTTAAACCTAACTGTGGTCCACAAACTTTTCAATGGTCCTTAAAATTTTTTTATGATCCTCAAACTTATGGTCTCAAAAATTATTTTATGAACCTCAAACTTTTCTATGGCCCTTAAACCTAACTGTGGTCCTCAAACTTTTCTATGATCCCCCAACTTTCCTATGATCCTCAAACTTTCCTATGATCCTCAAACTTTTCTATGGCACTCAAAATTTTTTTTATGATCCTCAAATTTTTCTATGGTCCTTAAACCTAATTGTAGTCCTTAAATCTAACAGTGGTGCTCAAACTTTTCTATGGTCCTAAAATTTCCTATGATCCTCAAACTTTCTTGTGATCCTCAAACTTTTCTATGGTCCTTATTTTTTTTAAATCCTCAAACTTTTATATGTTCCTTAAACCTTACAGTGCTTCTCAAAGTTCTCTATGACCCCTGATCCTCAAACTTTTCTATGGCGGTCAAAATTTTTTTTATGACCCTCAAACTTTTCTATGGTCCTTAAATCTAACAGTGGTGCTCAAACTTTTCTATGGTCCTCAAACTTTCCTATGATCCTCAAACTTTCTTGTGACCCTCAAACTTTTCTATGGACCTCAAAAATTTTTTTTAAATCCTCAAACTTTTGTATGTTCCTTAAACCTTACAGTGCTTCTCAAAGTTCTCTATGAGCCCTAATCTTTTCTATGGTCCTCAAACTTGCGTATAGACAAGTTGGTTGCTCAAACTTTTACTCACCTTATGAAAGTTGACATTAAATAACACATATCCTTTATTACTTGTGTGTTTTGTTTAAACAATTGGTCTTTGTCTTTATTAATTTTACTTAAACATTAGAACATAGTTTTTCTTTTATTTCATTTATAAATGGGAGTTTTTATGTTTATTATATATATGTATGGTTGTATTTGTATATATATGTTCATGTATATATATATATTAAATGTGTGTGTTTTATGTTTATCTTAAACATTTCAAAAATAAATATTTTTTTTCGTTTTTTTTTCAACTACACTACACAACTTTGGCCCTGTTTCTTCTTCTCTTTTAGCATCCTGGTGTTTTCAAAACATTTTTCATTATTTTTTGGAGGAAGGTGGTTGGTGGTGGTGTTTGGGGTTTCTCCTTCCTTAAGGGGGATTTCGGTTTTTTCAACAATTCAGGTAAATTTTGATTTTTAAAAAGCTTAACGCTTTATAAGACAAACTTTACATTGGCTTACATTAAAAAAAGAAATAATTTCATATATGTCAAGGCATTTAAGGTTTCTTAAGTTTTTTTTTTTATAAAATTCTTGTCTGGTTGTGAGTGTTTGTGTGTATTTTCATTACAAAAAAAGTAACCAAAATGAGAACATAAAATAAAACAAAAAATATAACTATTTAAATATTTCTAAGAAATTTAAGGCTTTTTTGCTTTTTGTTTACCGTTTTTTTCAAATTCAAATTTGTCATAAACTCTGCTTATTGAGAGTTTGTTTTTTGTTTTCGTCAGGTGGTAATAGACTAGGAGTTTCTTTTGTTGTTGGTGTCAACATTTATTGTTTGTAGTGTTTTGAGTTTTTTTTTTCAATTTTTTTGATTGTATAAAAAAATATTTAACAAAATTTGTTTTTGTTTTTATATAAAAAAAATCTATATTTTTTGCTTTGCAGTTTTGTTGTTTTTTTTGTTTTGGTATAAAAATTTACAATTTCCTTAAAAAAATAATCGACTGAACATTTTTTGTTATTTTCGTTTAGGAGTTTTTAGGTTTTTAAGATTTTCTTTCCATTTTTCTTTAAACAAATAAAACTATTTTTAGAATTAAAAACATTTAACTAATAGTGTGTGTAAGACTTTCACAAGTTTTTCTAAGGTTTTCTCTTAATTTTTTTTCTTTTTGTTACGTTGGACGTTGTGTGGCTTTGTATTGGCCGTTTCCATTTGGCATTTGATGTAGACTTTGTTGTAAAAACAAAAAATATTTTTTCTTTGGTACATTTCCTTTGGCAAATTTGTGTGTGTGTGTGGGGGGCTAAGGAGGGCGGTCGGGCGGGCGGGCGGTGTTATACCTTCTTATCTCTCCATCTCTGTGAGTGTTGTGTGTCTGTCTATTTGTGTGTTCCATATCCCTGATTATGTATTTTGTTTATGTTTTTTGTTTTTTTAAAAATCATAAAAAATTAAAAAAAAAATATCCTTTTTGGCTAAGATTTGATTTTGAAAACTACGTTAGATGGGTTTTATGGGATTTTAGGATTGTAAAAGTCGCGCTATTACAACAACAAACAGTGTTATGCCCAAAATAAATGTGTTATGGGTTATTGCTGTTGCATCACCACAATAGGTAAATTGTTCTTCCTGTAAAGATAAGAAAATAAGTTTAAAAGAATAAAAGCGTAGTCAGAAATTTGTGAAAATTGCTAAAATTGTTACTGGAAGCTATTTTGCATTAGTCTTCCAAAGGGGAGATATACAAAGTGATTGACCATGAGAATGAATATCACTAAAATTAACAGTTTTTATTGCATACTGAAAAGAAATTGCCAGACATACAGGCGAAGCAGACACAGAAACACACGCACCATTAGTGGACGTTTCGATGGTTGGTTAGGCCAACCTCATCGGCACTATCGTGTTTTTCTCTGTGCCACCCGTCGCCGGCCCACAGTTCATAGCTTGCTTTTAATGCCCACCACCATAGGATGGGAGTATACTTATCTAGTCATTCCGTCTGTGTTGATCTAAGACCCCATAAAGTAAAGGGTGATTTTGTAGCCATTATCTTTTTGGCAACACTGGTTTAAACAGCTCACGCACGTTTCATGTTTAGTTTCACTATCAAACATCTTCAGTTTGGTCTATAATTTAGCCATGAATTGTCTTACAAACGAACAACGCTTGCAAATTATTGAATTTTTTTATCTAAATGCGTGCTCTGTAAAGAAAGTTCATCGCGCGCTTCTTCCATTGAGCGACGAAGCTCAGTTTTAGCTCAGTGGGTACGTAAATAAGCAGAATTGTCGATTCTGGGGCGAAGAACCGCCAGAAGCATTGCAAGAGTTACCAATGCACCAGAAAAAGTTACAGTTTGGTGCGGTCTATGGGTTGGTGGCATCATTGGACCGTACTTCTTCAAAGATGATGCATATCGTAATGTAACTGTGAATGGTGAGCACTATCGTGAGATGATATCTAACTTGTTTTTGCCCAAATAGCAAGAGCTTGACTTGCATGACATGTGGTTTCAACAAGACGGTGCCACATGCCACACAGCACGCGTAACAATGGACTTATTGAGAGGCGAGTTCGGTGAACACTTTATTTCACGTTGGCCGCCTAAATAGTGCGATTTAACGCCTTTAGACTATTTTTTGTAGGGCTTTGTTAAAGCTTTTGTCTATACAAGATATATTCGTATAGGTAGTGGCATCATATAGGTAGTGGCAGTAGCCCAACAACAAAATATTGAGTGCATTATCTGTCAAAATCAGTGATTGGCGCAACTCTGATTTTGAGTAAGTTACTAGTTCGCGCCATTTTTCGTTGTTCGTCTGTTATTGTTTTTAACTATTGGGTTGCCCAAAAAGTAATTGCGGATTTTTTAAAAGAAAGTAAATGCATTTTTAATAAAACTAAAGCAAGCTAAAAGTAACAGCTGATAACTGACAGAAGAAAGAATGCAATTACAGAGTCACAAGCTGTGAAAAAATTTGTCAACGCCGACTATATGAAAAATCCAATTTCCTTTTGGGCAACCCAATTACTTTTTGGGCAACCCAATATATTACACACAATCCAAACTCGTTGACAGATAGCGCATTTCGCGAGAAAAATTCTTGTACTCAGCTGTTTACGGTATCCAATCACGAGATACCGGCCGAAATATTGGAAAGTCCAAAATTGGACTAAGCGGAGGGACTATGTGAGGCGCAGTCACTGTCAACATTTGCATGAAATAATCTTCATTATATCGACCAAACAGTCGATTCAAATAAAGATTTCAGTTTTATGAATTTTATGTGTTTTTGTTTTTGAAAAACTTTCCTATAGCTCTTAAAAAATCACCCTTTATATATATTTTTGATCGTTTCGACATTCTGATTCGATCTAGCCATGTCCGTTCGTCTGTCAAAATCGCGACAGCGGTCCAACGCATTAAGTTAGACGCTTGAAATTTTGCACAGATACTATTGCCCAAAAATTAATTGCGGATTTTTTAAAAGAAAGTAAATGCATTTTTAATAAAGCTTAGAATGAACTTTAATCAAATATACTTTTTTTACACTTTTTTTCTAAAGCAAGCTAAAAGTAACAGCTGATAACTGACAGAAAGAATGCAATAACAGAGTCACAAGCTGTGAAAAAATTTGTCAATTGTGACTATATAAAAAATCCGCAATTACTTTTTGGGCAACCCAATAACTATTGATGTTGGGGATTGCAAATGGACCATGTCGGTTCAGAATTGGATATAGCTCCCATATAAACAGATCTCCAGATTTGACTTCTTGAGCCCCTGGAAGCTGCAATTTTTGTCAGATTTGGCTAAAATTATGGAGATATTGTTCTGTTATGACTTCCAACCACAGTGCCAAGTACGGTCCAAATTAGTCTACAAACTGGTATAGCTTCCTTTTATACGATCTCTCGAATTGAATTCTCGAGCCCCTGGAAGCCGCAATTTTTGTCCAATTTGACCAAAATTTTGCAGATAGTGTTCTGGTATGACTTCCAACAACTGTGCCAAGTACGGTCAAAATCGGTCTATAACCTGATATAGCTCCCATATAAACCGATCTCTCGATTTGAATTCTCGAGCCCCTGGAAGGCGCAATTTTTGTCCAATTTGACCAAAGTTTTGCAGTTTTTTTTTTTTAGTTTGTTGTTGTTGTAGCCACATGCCTATATGTGGAGTTGGCGATCTTCGTCTGGCTCTTATAGGTGAGCAAGCTCGTTCCGGATCAAAGGGTCGATCGCCGCGGGAACATATTGGCCATTGGTTATATAAAGGCGCCAATAACTCGCCTTGCCATATGAATCATTATGGGCATCCAGTATTAATGCAAAAGCCGCTGCCACCCGTCCTCTAACTGAGACACCACATAGATCGGAGCCCAAAAGTTCAGCCTATGTGGTGCTCATAGTTATCCCGTGCTGGAAAATTAAGTTTGTATAAACTTTTAGCTGAATCCATGGTGGTGGGTTCCCAAGATTCGGCACACAAAGGAATTCCTGTGGAATCTAAGATTATCACAACAAACCATCAACTGGCGCCTGCTGTACAAGATCTCTTCATGTGCCAATTTTTCAATATTGTGACCTTCAATCTATATTTGGACTGAGCTAGTCAGTTTAGTCATTCGCATGCTTTATTTGCCAGCAGAAAATAACGGTGCGTGGGAGGGAGTAAAATGTTGAGAGTTTGGTTAATGAATGCTTGCAAATTTCTACTGAAAGTTTTTTTCCCAGCAGAAATATGCAGCAAATAGCAAAAGAGAGTAAAAAATGTTCTTACTTTCCTGATAAATTCTACTGGATCAGACCTTATATAAAGTGTGTTGGAGTACTCAAAAATTTGTGCAAATTTGCTCAAATTGTTACTGGAAGTCGTTCGCGTGAGAGCGAGTAAAATTTGAGAGTTTAGTAATTGCAAAATTTGAGAGTTTGGTAAATGGCTTGCAAATTTTTACTGGAGGTTTTTTCCCAGCACAAGTTTGCAGCATCGAACAGCTGTTTTATGAAAACCAGCTGTTTAATTCAAACAACTATCAAAAGAAAGTAAAGGGTGTGCTTACTCTCCTGCCAATTTTAAGTGGAAAATTTTTGCTGTTTGTTTTTTAAAGTACGCAAACAGGATTAATATATGTTGGCTATGATTTTTTTTTATTTACTTATAACTTACATTTTCATCTTCCGTAAAACATTCCTCTATGCGTCGTCTTGTAAAGAAACTCATATTGAGTTTATAACAGGGAAATTCAGTATCATACTCCACCATTTGAGGTTCCACAGACAAATCCACATTACCCTTGGATGGCTTTAGTACATCTATGACAATTAGCAACAAATTGGAATTGGGTATTTTCTTAACATGAAACGGTCGACTATTGTAAATGGGATCTCGAAAATCATTCTCTTTTTGCACTTCCACAGGATCCATGGTGTATAAGCGGGTTATCTTATCACAAGGAACATATACCGGTTCGGGTGGTGGTTCATGGAAAATGTGCTCTTTTTCATCGCCATCGGCATCGCCTTTGGGTTTTATTTCCATATAGGGTTCGTTGATGTTGCTGTAATCTAATTCACCATTTTCATCATAGTCGAGATCTAAAACACAAAAGAGTCACAGAGAAATTTTAGAATATCGAAATAGAATAAATTGTAAAGAAAAAACTTACATGGAGCTCCTTGAACCCACCATTGTATACGACTGTATTGCCAGAAGAGCTTGGCTACGAACCATTTCCAGGCCATATTTAAAAATTGCACAGGCTTTATAGAAGAAAAAAAAAATAAAAATCTTAAATTTTTGCAAATTTCTGTGTTTTAGGCAGGGCTTCGGAGCAAGTTGGGAGCCGGGTCGGAGAGGGAGTGACATTTTTTCTATGCTGAGTGGAATGGCATGTAATCTCAATCCCGCTCCATCCACTACGCCCCTCATTATGCTTCAGTCATGCTACGCTCCAATCCGCTCCAAATTCCTGGTTCTATGTATCATATTCCACTATCAAGGGCAAAGACTTTGCAATCCACCATAGCCGTGAATTTTTACCATTTTATATATTTCTCTCACCCTCCAAGTAACGTATCACCCTAAAAAGCTAATTACAAAACTTAACTCTCACCGGTCACCGTAGTGCAGAGGTTAGCATGTCCGCCTATGACGCTGAACGCTTGGGTTCGAATCCTGCCGAGAACATCATTAACATTTTCAGCGGTGGTTATCCCCTCCTAATGCTGGCGACATTTTGGAGGTACTGTACCATTTGGTATAGCAGCCATCTAAAAACTTCTCCGGATCAGACTCGGCCCTTATCATTGAGCTTACAACTTGAATCGGACAGGAGTCATTGGTATGTTAGAAGTTTGCCCCTGTTCCTTAATGAAATGTTCATGGGCAAATTAACAACTCTCACACCATAGACATGACAGCCGGTACCGGGTTGACCCGATGAAAGCCTTCATCGGCCAGTGGCTGCCACCTCAGTGTACGTATTCGTTCTTTTTATGTCATGGGAGAGGCACATGCCGCAGTGCTTTCTTTGCACACTTCTGGTCGGTGTTAACATGTGCCCGTTCCACATTGCGTATGAAAAGTTGACAGCGTTTTCTAACCAGCCTCTGGGCAGTGCAAATCGCAGTGGTAACGTACCGCCTCCATCATCGGTCGGTGAGGTGTATGGAGTAGGTACATTTCCGATTTTGCTCTGACCTAACGTCACTACTGGAGTTTAGTCACACTGAATATGTTGCAAGGTGCTGTGCGAACATAGAGATCAGTGGGTCACAAGCGTCGTCGTCGTCGGACTTGTGACCCCATGTTTCATGGCATTCTCCCCAAAGTAACGACCGGCGGGGCAAAGCTTTGGCAGAGCAGATTGAAAGCTCTAAATTTTGCAAGGTGAATGAGGATGCCCCCAATAGGATTACGAGGAGATGCAGCAGCTCGCTAGATTTTTCCATTGCATCCCCTGATCTCCTGAGTGACGTATCATGGCAGGCCGTCATTTCTTTGGGATCAGACCACCTCCCCATAATTCTTACGATAGACCGACCACCCGACTTGATAGCATTTCAATCAGAAGAAGGCCGATTGGGTCGGCTTCAGATATTACGCCAATCGCTGCTTCAATGAAGTGCCATCCCCCTTGAAAGTGCTTGTTGCCGAGAAGAAATTCCGAGACATCATTAACGCATCACCCTCTTCCTTTATACCAGCTGTTCGAATACCCTAAGTGCGGCTCAATTTCCCGGAGCAGGCAGTTGTATGTATACCGTGTAAGAACGGGTACAGATATCTCCTTGAGATTTGGAATGGTTAAAGCGGAGGTGTTAGCGTGGTCACCTTGGTATTCCAAATTGCTGGGTAGTGCTCAAAAATCTCTACAAAAACTCTGCTTGAGGTCTACAATATATCCACTGGTTTCAGGAACATTCGACATTTAATATTTTTTTTGTAGTTGTGGATCACACATTCCTCCACTGCGAGCGCTGAGTTAAAAGACGCTGGGAATTGGAGACCGCCATTGCTGACGTTTCGCCTGGTATAATAGTCTAGAGGATGCTGGAAGACAAGAAGTATTGGGGGAGGTAATGAGATACGCCGAAAAGTACTGCGCAGGAACAAGATAGAGCTGGATGCAACGGACTAGAGTATCAATGCGGAGGTCTGGATGTAGACACAACGAAGATGATATGGATAATCACTAGATACGGGGTCCACTCCGAAGTAATGCGAAAGTAGTTCCGAGGTGGAATTAATCTCCAGGGGAGACACAGGGTGGGCTTTAAGCCGTTACCGTTGATAACGGAGTCCGGCATAAGGCTAGAGATATACTCGTCACATGAGTTAATCATTTTCCATTTTCATGACACTCACAGAAATATATTTGTCGACAGGCATTCACTGCCCACAGATATCAGGGCAGATCTAGAGCATGAGGTTCAACGGTACAAGAGAGAAACACTGAATAAAGCAGCGTTTCAGGCGGTTCTAGATAGCGTTCACGCAGATAAAGTGGCAGAAACGGTGAATAGCTACCGGGTACCTGAAGAAGTTAGCCTGACTCGGTAAAACAGAGTAGTTCTGGCTCTATTGCGTTCCGGCAGATGCAGCCTCCTCAACTCCTACAGGGTTAGGATTGACGTCAGCGTGTTAGATGTATGTCACTATTGTGGCCTGGGAGCACACAACACACGCTACCTGTTCGACTGCTCAGCCAATCCTGCTCGACTTAAGACCAGATCCCTCTGGACTCTGGTTGGCAATACTTCGGAACTTAATGTCGGAGGGAAATCTGATGTTTCTGATAGAACTCTTATAGAATTCTGTTCCAAAATTATGGGAAATTCGGAAGTGCTGTCATTAACACTTTTGACTGAATTCTGATGATGAGTCTTAATGACTACGGGTGTGTTTTCGGACTTGTCTTACCAATTTCTGACCGAATTCTGGAATAACATTTTTTAAAATTCGGATGTACATTTCAAATTGTTTAATCGAATTCCAACCGAATTCTGAAAGAATTCTTATAGAGTTCGAATGTGTTTTCCGACGGTTCAAATTGGAAATTTGCTCTTAAACATTTCATTAAGGATCTAATTTTTTAGCTAAGTCCGAACGGCGCGCTTACACCTCTCTGGGGAGAAGTTTTTACATGGGATAGTACTTCACTGACTGAAAAGTTAACAAAACATAACAAACAACAAAAATATGCAAAAAAGACAAAAACATTCGACATCGATTTCAGACAGATGTTCAGATTCCTTCCAAACTGTGGGGAAAAAATTTCTACCGGTAAAAAAAAAATTGCTTACGGTTCAAACAAATTAACATGTGAAAAAAACAAGCACAAAAAAGACAAAAACATCCGACACGGAGTTCAGACGTCGTTCAGCATCCCTTGCGAACTATTGGAAAAAAATTTAAGAAAAAACCATACGACAGGCCGTTCAGAGATCGTTTAGAATTCGCCAGATAGTGCAGATATAGTTCAGAATTTCGTTCAAACTGTCGGAAGAAAATTAAAAAAAAGTAAAAATGCATTAAGTTCGTCCGAGCCGACCTTTGGATAACCACTATCTCGGGACCGCTTTTCGTCAAAATCCAGTGAAATTGCATTATTTATGCAACCATAGCAGCTTTATCCAAATATGATCCGATTTGGATCAATTTCGCCACGGACATTGAGTTGTCTAATAAATACAAGTCACTGTTCAATTTTGGTTCAATATTGGTCTTTTTGGCAGCCCCTTTTATGGGCCGAAGACCTTAAATCGAGAGATCGGACTATGTGGCAGCTATATTATATTTCAGCAAAATCGGTTAATAAATGTGGCTTTTATGGGCCTGAGACTTTAGACTTTAAATCGGCAGATCGGTTTATATGGGCGCTACATCAAGATGTAGTCCGATATAGCCCATCTTCAAACTTAGCCTATCTATGTAGCGTGATTTCAACAGACAGACAGATAGATGGAAGGAAATGGGTAGGTCGTTGTTGTTGTAGCCACATTTTCATATGGAGGTGGCGATTCTCGTCAAGCTCCGTAGGTGAGCAAATTCGTTCCGGTCCAAAGGACCGATCGCCGCGGGAACCTGGTAGCCAATGCTTATTGAAAGACGTCAATAACTCGCCTTCTCATGTTGAGCATCATAGGCACTCAGTATTTGTGCGAGAGACGGTACCGCTCGGCCTCTCACTGAGACTCCCCGCCCGATACCGTTGATTTTCGCTGGGTATTTCGATATGTTGCAAACGGAATGACAAAATGGGTTTTTATACCCACAATCCTTCGGCGGTCTTGGGTATACAAAAGATGGTCAGACTGCGTTCAGAATTCTTTCAAAATTTTTGGAACAAATATTCCCTCAGAATGTCGAACAGAATTCGGAATGAACTCGGTAAGATCTTGTCGGAAGCCTTCAGAATTTGTTCAGATTTGTCAGACATTTGGTTCGCTGGGTAGTTGTATACTTAGCAGAACCCAGCAGATGAAAGGAAGAAATGTAGTATTCTATTACAACAATAACAACAAAAATTCTACCTCACTCTACCATAAAAGACTAATCATAACGCTCAACTCTCGTCCTCAATAACAGTCTTATCTCACAGTTATGGAATTCTCTCTCTGAACATTTTTTCTGATGGTCTCGCCAGGATTCGAACCCAGGCGTTCAGCGTCATAGGCGGACATGCTAACCTCTGCGCTACGGTGGCCTTCTTTTTCCTCTTTACTTTGGCAATATAGATCGAAACTGTTATTTATCGAAACTAAGCTTTTACACCATTCCTCATTAGAATTCCTGCGGTCTGTTTTACTTACATTTAGAATTATATTTGCATCACTATGTCTGTCCGTGCTATTGGGGCACAGCGATTGATAATCATAGACAATAATTTCCTTGAAATATTTGGCTTGGACCATGGCTTGCATAATTTCAGCATGATATTCTCCAAAGAAAATGCCTGTATGATTGGGATTGTGGGCCAAGATAATATAGCCATTGTTATCGATGACATAGCATTCCTTTTCATCGCTGTTACAGGTCTTTATACAGCCATTGCACTAAACAGAAAAGAAAATATAAAGAAGTTAATTATCCAAATATTATAGCTTCAATACTTACATTATCATTACTGGTGATATTGTAGAAACGTTCATACATCAACGCATAGGAAAACTGAAAACCTACCACACATGCTGGAGCCTCTTTACCACCATCTCTTGGGAAAATTGCATGTGAAGCTGTTACCTGAGGGCTTTTATGCTCATTGGGATCGGCAGCATGTTTCACCGAATACACAAAAGTTTCGGTTAACTCCGAATGATGTTGCAATATGGCACTGCGATACCAAGTCTCATCAATAGCCTTTGTATGATAATCACCAAATTCACGTTCATTATAACCCTCATCCTCAGCATAGATGAATTGCCAACGTGTTAAACCACTCATGGTGGCCACAAAACGTTGACTTGCACCAAAACGTTCGATTAAAGATTTCTCCTCCTCATTTTTGAACTTCCAAACGCCATAACTGGAGTAAGTGACCTTGGCATCGAAGATCAGTAATTGTACCAATTCCTTGTTGCAATAATAGGCATCCTCATCTAAATTGGTGCGACTACAATTTGCTGCAAACAAAAAGGAATTTGAAACAAGAGTTTTGAATTTAATAAAAATATTAAATTAAGGCAGAAAAAAAGAAAGCAAAATAAATTTTTGGAGGAAAAAAAGTTAAAAGTTCGGCTAAGCCGATTATTATGTACTCTCCACCAAGGATTGTTGAGTTGAACAACTTCTATAGAGGAATTTTTTATATGAACACATTTAGACCATACTAGATGTCGATATTGGAATTTAGAATAGAAGTCTATATGAAACATGTAATCCCTTTCCCCTAACTATAGGTGATCAAACTCTGAGGCTAGTCAAAGAATCCATTGGAATATCAGTTTGTATGGGAGCTATACAGGCTTGGGGATCAATGTGAACCATGCTTGATATTCATAAAGTGGAAGCATATGAAAGTTTGAGTACTTTTGACAGATAGACGGACGGACATCGATCATCAACTATAAAGAAAATTGTTACAATATACTTTGAAGTTTCCATATTACCAGGTATTATTAAAGTAATGATTAACTTGATGTATCTTCCATCCTATGGTGGAGAGTATAATTACAATTTAACAATTTCATCAAATCAAACCCTTCTTCTTCATTCTTAGAAGACTTTTTCTTCTTCAAAAACAAAATGATCAGGCTGCTCAAGAAATGAAATAGGAAATTAGTTTTAGTTATTCAATTCCTTCACTAGCTGAATTTTTACCTACTTTCATCTAAGATGCACTACCTAAAATATCCTAAACCAAGAGATTAGTTTGAAAGATGTAAAATTTTTGTAGTTTTCTTCAAATATTTGCCACTTAGAAAACTACAAAAATTACATCAGCAGAAAAAAGTTGTACCTAGTTTTGTATTCCTAATCTCTGGTTTTGGATTCCTCATTAAGACTTTAATGGTGATTTACTATAGGGCCTCACTACATTAGAGGCTCTCATCTCCTTGCCAACCAATTGTTCTAGAAGTGTATTCATATCGCAACTAAGTGTACATAAAGTCATTCGGATAGATAATAGTATTGTTTTGGTATATGGATATATAGTCTGCTATTGATAACAGGTGCTCTCAAGATTATACATAGGTCTCATATAACTAAAAATTAATTTGGAAAGATTGCGGAGGATTAAAAAAAACAAAATCGTAGGTCTTAACAAGTGTGATTGGTTTTAATCTGCTCTTAAAAGCATACAGTTGTTTCATATTAAAATAATCTAGATCCTTAAATTTGTCGGATTTCTAAGGGTGCAGATTTCTAAGGGTGCATACTGTACTTATTTAATAGTAATTGAAAAATGTTTAGGTGGTTAAAATAAAGCAGTTTATAAACGAGTTTCTTCTAAAGATATCAGGTAAATTTAGAGTAAGTTGAAGAAGATGGTGGATTCCTTGCGGGCATAGCCTAAGCCAGTGAGTGATCAGCTCCTTGTACATTCTACACATAACAATCTTCAAAAAGAAAATATCGAAAAGCCTATGTTAGAAATTCTTCAAATAAGCCTTAATTGATTACCATTCTATAACCTTAAGTTGGTTAAGTCTGCTATAATGCCCGATTTCAATATGTAGGATCTTTCTATCGTTAAAACCGGACATAAGCATAGGAGGTTCTCCCAAGACTTATCGCCCCCACATAACCTGCACACAGTTTCTGTAGCCGAACGGATAAGTCATGCTGCTTATATCTTATGAGTGCCACTTTAAAACCGAAGATTGTACCCATCCCTTCTTATAATACCTCAATATTTATCTTGTCTGGGGGTCCCCATGGCGTAGAGATTACCATGTCCACCTTTGACGCTAAACGCCTGAGTTGAAATCCTGGCAAGAACACCAAACAGAAATTTCAGCGGTGCTGACAACATTTGCGAGGTATTAAGACGGAACCGTTTGGGTTCCAAGGTGTAGTGAAGCATAATTAATAGTCACTCCTACATAATTGTCAACCTCGCCGACTAGTGTTGGAACCTATTTTACTCAGATGAGGCTCTAGCGACCGGTTATTGGCGGTATAACCATAATAGCTGTTCCTTCGAGGAAATGTTTGCAAATGCAAATTTGGGGCAAACTTCTCACAATTAATGCTTGCTGTTCGATACAATTTTAAGCTCAATCTTAGAGGACCTCCTTTTTATAGCCGAGTTCGAACAGCTTGCCGCAGATCGTCACCTCTTTGGGGAGAAGTTTCTACATGGCAAAGTACCTCACAAATGTCGCCAGCATTAGGAGGGCATAACCACCGCTGAAAAATTTTCTGATATGCCTGCCAGGATTCGCTGAACCCAGGCGTTCAGCGTCATAGGCGGACATGCTAACCTCTGTGCTACGGTGGACTGAGAAATTGTTTAGGAACACCACACAGCTGATGGCAATTTAGAAGGCCTAATACCGAAATAAGTATCCTAGGGATAATCCCCCATTGATGCTGTACTCTCATCGATTCGAGTATTTACAAAAAAGAAAATGGACGGAAAACCGTGTAAAACTTCTCTACTTAGTGGTTTCGCTCAGCGGCACGCCGTTTGGACTTGACAATCAAAAGAAGGTCCCTTAATTTGAAACAGACAAGACTTATTGATACGAAAGAAGTATCTCTGCTATTCCTTAACGGAATGATCATGTCAAATTTGTATTCTTCTTCCGCCAGCCTCTTCGTTTCACTGTGTCAAATACTCAACTCTCCCATTTTCTTAACTCGGATTGCATTGGTATGAAGGGTTGCGTGGTAGGTTTATAGTGGTGGGTTTATATTGGTTGGTTTACAGTGGTATGTTTCTAGTGGTAGGTATAAAGGGGTAGGTTTATGGTGGTAGGTTTTTAGTGGTAGGTTTATAGTGTTAGGTTCATAGTGGTAGGTTTTAAGTGGCATAGCGGTAGGTTTATAGTGGTAGGTTTATATTGCTTGATTTATAGTGTTAGGTTTATGGTGGTAGGTTCATAGTGGTGTATTTATAGTGGTAGGTATATATTGGTAGATTTATAGTGGTAGGTATATAGTGGTAGGTTTATAGTGGTAGGTTTATAGTGGTAAGTTAAAGTTGTAGGTTTATAGTGGTGGGCTTAGAATGGTAGGTTTATAGTAGTAGTTTTATATGGTAGTTATATAGAAGTAGGTTTAAAGTGGTAGGTTTATAGTGGTAGGTTTATAGTGGTAGGTTTATAGCGGTGGGTTTTTAGTGGTAAGTTTATAGTGGTAGGTTTAAAGTGGTAGGTTTATAGTGGTAGGTTTATGGTGGTAGATTTTTGGTGGTAGGTTTTTGGTGGTAGGTTTATAGTTGTAGGTTTATAGTGGTAGGTTTATAGTGGTAGGTTTATGGTGGTAAGTATATAGTGTTTGGTTTTTAGACGTAGGGTTATAGTGGTAGATTAAAAGTGGTATGTTTGTAGTGGTTGGTTTATAATGGTAGGTTTATAGTTGTAGGTATGAAGAAAAATTATTGTTCGAGATTTGTAACGTAGCGCTAGGTTTGTAGTGATAGGTTTAAAGAGGTAGGTTTATAGTGGTAGATATGAAAAAATTTTGTCCGAGATTTGAAGCGTAGTGTAAGGTCTGTAGTGGTAGCTGTGTAGTGGTGGGCTTATAGTAGTAAAGTGAAAAAAATGTTGTCCGAGATATGTAGCGTAGTGGTAGGCTTGTTGTGATAGGTATGAAAAAAATTTTTGTGCGAGATATGTAGCGTAGTGTTAAATTTGTAGTGGTAGGTATGAACAAAAATTTTGTCTGAGATTCGTACCGTAGTGTTAGGTTTATAGTGGTCGGTTTATAGGAGTATGTTTAAAGTGGAAGGTATGAAAACAAAGTTTATAGTTTCATCGTGGTAGATTTATAGTGGTGGATTTATAGGGGTAGGTTTATATTGGTAGCTTTATAGTGGTAGGTTTGTAGTGGTAGGTTTAAAGCTAGGTTTATAGTGATAGCGGTAGGTTTATAGTGATAGTGGTGGGTTTATAGTGACAGTGGTAGGAATAGTCGTGGGTTCATAGTGACAGTGGTAGGTTTATAGTGTTAGTAGTGGGTTTATGGTGGTAGTGGTGGGTGTATAGTGATAGTGGTAGGGTTATAGTGTGGTAGATGTATAGTAATAGTGACAGGTTTATAGTGAAAGCGGTAGTTTTGTAGTGATAGTCGCAGGTTTATAGAAATAGTGGTATGTTCATAGTGAATGCGGTATGTTTATAGAGGCAGGCATATAGTGGTAGTGGTATGTTTGTAGTGATAGTAGCAGTTATAAAACATAACCTGGCCGGACATGCTAACCCCTGCGCTTCTGTGACCTTCGGTTCGGCTAATGTTACGAGCCAAAAAATATTTTTCAGCGAGTTTAGAATTTAAGAACCTGTATCTCAAATGGCGGAATGCTCTAACGTACAGAGAAGGTTTAGTATACACTTCGGCTATTTGATACCATCTGTTGGCTATAAGGACTGAATGTACCAGAAAAGTAAAAGTCTAAGTCTAATTTTAGTAATGAACTAATTTTTAAGAATTAGTAACTAATTTTAATGATATTTTATCTTAAGACAAAATTTCAATAAAAATTTTCAAAAGTCGAAATATCGAAATAATTTCCGCCAAAGGCAATAAGAAAACTTTTCTAATCTTAATGAAATTGTTTTATATATAAAAATTTCAATTAAACACTCTTTAAAGAAAAAAATTCAATGAAATTGTCTCCAAAGGCAAAATTTGAATAAGTCCTATTTTAAAGAAATTTTTACTTATTTTTAGGAAATTTAAAAATAATATCTTGTTTTGAAGTAATTTGTACTTATTTCAAAAAATATGTTCAAGACAAATTTTGTTTTGTCTAAATGCCAAATTTGAGTGAAATATTATAAAAAGGCAAAATTTGGAAAAAAGTTTAATGAAATTATTTAAAGGTAAAATTTTAATGAACTTTTCTCTTAACCTAATGTTTACTTATTTCAATGAAATTTTTTCTAAAGACATAATTGCAATTCAAAATTTTTATAAATAAAATTAAAAAAAAATCAATTACAAATCTATAGAGTTATAATTTAAGAGATTTTTTTATTATTTTAATTACGTTTTGGACAAAATTAAAAAAAAATTAATAAAAATTTTCTTAAGACAAAGCTTTAGAAATACATTTTTATAAAATTGTCTCTAAGACGAAATTTCTTGAAAATGTTTTCTAAGAAAAATAAAATCCTAAAGTGGTGCAAGAATTTTCTATCCTAAAAACCATGCTTCTATTCTAATATCTACAAACTATCTTTTAAACCTAATTATTTTCTTCGCACTACAACTTACCATTCGAATTGCCATCCTCCATATCATCTTCATATTGTTCATACCAACCCCAATCGGGTTGTACCATTTTCTTGAGGAAATGTCTCAGCTCATCTTCGGGTGTCTTGAATTCATGCCCCTCTAGATAATGGTATTTACAATATACCCAATCGGGATGGACTTTCCAATTATCGCCCGCAAAGAAATCCGAAATGTTCACTTTCATGTGAATATTCTTCAAGACTTCATCGCCGACTTTAATCCATGTCTTGCCATAGGTACTTGGCAGGACAATGCCCAAACTGAATGGAGTATTGGGTAGGGGGGCAAAGAAATAATCCTGCTGTTGATCGGTTACCCGACGCATTTTATCATAGTGTAGTTTGACGCTAACACCCACCAACTCGCCAGTCTCATTGTGAACCAAACGTTCGCGTAAATTTAAAATTAGGTTTCCAGGCCGCCGCGGTAAATTGTCCTCGGAGAGTTGTTCAACTTCGGTAAAGTCAATGCTGTTGTAATTGGGATTCATCACACCGTTGTACTAAAGGGAAGAGCATTTAATGACCAGTCTGTATTTCAAAGGTTTAGACTACTTACGCCTATGGGTCTTAGATCTGGATGCAGCAACACATAGCCATTGTTGGACACAACAAAAGAGTAGCCATTGACACCCAGCTGGAAAAAAAGAGACATTATTAGAATATTCTTTAAAGGGTAGCATATTTGTAATGTCATATAGTTGGCAAATGTCATTGAGGGAAACCAAAAATCCAAATTTTATCGAAGGTTTATGTCTTATTTCTACAATAGAAAAAAATGTTGAATATTCCAAATTCTTTTACCATATTCCGATTTCTGGTTAACAAAGTTGCAAATCATATTTCACTCAATTCTTTAAATGCATTTTAAAAATCTGGCGCTTCTGAAAACTGGGTTATGGGCGAGAGTCCGCCTCCATTCCCATATCAAAACATTTTCACCACAAAACCATTGAACAAAGTGTTGAAAATTTTAAAAGTTAGATTTAGGCGGGTTTAAGCCATTGAAAAACATACAAATAAGATCTGAGAAAATAAACGCAATTGAACAATTATAAATTTTTTGTTATCGAAAATATCAATAAGTGGGTTGCATTTTTTTTCGAATTATAATAAATAATTCAAAAATATTCAGAATAGAACCAGCATAAAAAGTTTCGATGACAAAAAATCGATATTTCTCAATAATTGAAAAGATTTTGGTTGTCGAAAATGTTTGTGGTGGGATAAAACATCGATTTTCAGATCAATTTTTTTTGTTAAAATTATAGAGAGATCTGTTTAAGCTACACCTATATTATCGATATTTATCGATTTTTTTGATGGTGACAGAAATTGGAGGCCACAGTGACGCAGAGGTTAGCATGTCCGCCTATGACGCCGAAAAATGTTCAGCGGTGGTTATCCCCTTACTAGGGTTATGTTAGGTTAGGTAAGAGTGGCAGTCCTTTACAGACTCACTTAGACAATTTTAAGTCCATTGTGATACCATAGTAGCGACAGACCAAGGCTTCTGGCGGGAATCGAACCCACAACCCCTGCACTGTTTATCAAAGCACGCTACCAACTCGGCTACCGGGGCGCCCATCCCCTTACTAATGCATATTTGTGAGCTATCCTGCAATGTTAAAACTTCTCTAGCAAATGGTGTCGCTATGCGGCACGCCATTTGTACACGGCATAAAAAAGGAGGCCCCTTATCATTGAGCTTAAACGTTAATCGAACTGTACTCATTGATATGAGAGAAGTATTCCCTGTTCCTTTATGGAGTGTTCATGGAAAATTTGGTAGTTGCAGTAGACAGAAATTGGATATACGGATAAAATCCGATTTACTCCTATAACTTCAATTGAATGGGTCCTGTTTTATTTAAAAATTGTTTAAATGTTCTCTTAATGGAAAATATATATTTTGTTTGTTTGTTGATTGCAAATTCAAATTTGTCTATGATCATTCAAATGCAAATTACGATACCATTTATCGGTTATTATTACCAGTTATTGCATGATATCGATACATATCCAGACTAACTTTGTACTGATATTCTATATCCAGACCTGCACTGGATAGGACTAAAATAAAACACAGCAATTATAATTTTCAAATATCGCAAGTTATTGAATTTAGGTTTATCGAAAAGTTTCGATATGGGAAGTTAAGTTGGAAAATATTAATAAGTTTGCTATAACATAACCGATAAAAAATATATATTTGTTTATAGTTATCGCCAAATATAGTTTGTTGTAGTTGCAGTTCGCTATAACATAATCGATAAAAAATATTATTTTACGGTTATCACGAAATATATAGTGTGTTGTAGTTATCGAAAATTATCGAAAAGTGGCATAACACCTTAATTATATCTAAAAATCCGTTTTTCTATTTTTTTAGTTGGCTTTACAACTGTTTAAATTTGGATGGTTTTGTCTCACCTACTGTCATCGCAAAAGTATTGAATTTATTGAACGTTTTTGGTAAGTCAAAAAAATCTGCATTCTTTTTCTTCTTGAAAAAACAGTATTCATCTTTTCAAATATCAGAAAGTAACAATTTTAGAACATCGATAAATTTAGCAGTTATCGATTTTTTCGCTATCATTTCGATAAATGAAATAGATTTTTTTGTTTAAATTATTTATAGAATAAAATTTTTTGTTCGACAAAATTTTCGATAAGAGTGATTTATTATTTTCAACTTTTGCCTTGTTGATAATTTTCGATAAAAAAAATATTGCAATTTTTTTGCCAAACTTTTAAAGATGAAAACACTATTTTCCAAAAGTTGTTTTTAAATATCAACAATTATCGTTAGTAAAAAACCTTAATTCTATTTCATCCTTCAATATCGAAAATATCAATTTTAGAACTTCGACCATTTTTGATTATAATTATTAGATTGTCACTATCGAGAAAGTGAAATAGGTTAAACATTCGAAGCCATTACTTCACTGTACATCAACTTCCAACAGATGCACAGAATCATGTGTACCACGGAAGTAGTGTAATTGTCGCAGAAAAAAAGTCTGTCATTACACAAAAACACATGCATTTGGAAATAGTACAGCTAATAGACAAGGTTGTCGAGCGTGGTTAATGTGGTAATTGTATCATAGAGGCGTTTTTGCTTTTTTTATGTGTTTCAAATGCACCACACCAACACACGGCCCTTGAAGCCATCACACCAAATATAGTTGAAAAGTCTTCTAACCAAAGACGAAAGGCATATTGGTGTGTGTTGTTATCTCTGGCTTTCCTTTTCCATTTGCAAAGAAAAAATCTCGAGACGTGCTCAATGACGTCTCGAAAGAGAAACAAGCAAAAATTGTAAAATTTAAGGATCTTTGCCCTAACAGGCAAAAAACTTGAAATGGGAAAACATTTCAAAGAAAATTTTCGATAACCTTTATTATTTCCTGCAATTTTCTCTAATCGATAATTTTCGATTAATAAAGCAAACTTTGCAAATGTTTGACGAAACTTATATAGCTAAAAACCTATTTTCAAAAACTAACTTCGTAAAAATTTCGACTGTTATCGAAAAATATCGTTATTTTGCTATCGATAAATAGACGATTCATTTCTGTTGTAATCTTAAGAGAAGACTATACAAGCATAACAAATGATCGATTTTTAATCATCAAATTCGAAAAAAATGTTGACGATTTTTTTTCGATTTCCCTTAAATTCCCATGAAATATCGATTATTGTTATTGAACTTTTTTTGAGTTTTCACTACAGTGAATATTGGTAAAGCTATATAATAACCCAATTTTTTGTGTCCAAACTGCATTATCGTTATTTCCAAAAATTACTTTTATTGAATTGATCTAGCAATTAAATCAAAATAACGGTTTTGGGTTATCGGGTATTTTCTATTTGTTAAATATTAATTGGATGACCAATTATTGCAAATTACTGTTTATTTGGCCATAATGAAATTTGCATAAATAGCTTCAAGCTCGGAATTATCGAAAAATTTTGCCCTTTTTTAATCGATATTTTCGAAATTTAGGAATCCGCGTTAGAAGTTTTGTGTGGATAATAATATACGATTTAGCAACCATAGCGAAATATCGATTTTTGGTAATCGATTTAATTCGATAAATTTAAGAACATCAGACAACAATTTGTTTTTTTCCAATTTTTCCTGCCGATCAATGTGTAATCAAAGTAAGTAAAATAAAACAGCATTTTGTTTATTTTGTAATGATCTGAATTGTGGAATTTTCAATTGTCGCTAATAATCGATTTTTTTTCATATGTTTTAATGGAAAATATTATTAAATGTTTTATTGACAATTTTCGACAAGATGGAATCCACATTTAAGTTTTTCATGGATCTTTAATCCGGTTTCAATGATAGAATTTTTTATAATTATCGATTTGTTTCTTATCAAAATATATCGATACATAAATTTTTTGTTATCGGCCATTTTCGATAAGTGGGAATCCCCATATAACTTTCAGCGTGAATATTAATAGAAAACTTTTCAATTACAGCAAAATGTAGACTTTTTGGCAATCGTTAACTTCGAATTTTTGATTATTGCAAAATACCCATTTTTATCAATCGAGCAAAAAAGAAATTCAGAAGTTATCTTTGCTTTTTTCTAGTTAGCTCTTCTTTATTAGCTTTGTTATTGTGAAAATTTAGAAAAATATCCATAAACATTCATTTATGTAATTGGGGTTACTACAATTGCCTACATGGTCCAAATCGGTCAATAATATGACATAGCTCCTGTGTAAAGCGATCTACCGACTAGCCTTATACGGCTCCTTCAAATGCAAATTTTGCCCGTGAACATCCCATTAAGGAACAGGGGAAAACTTCTCACATATCAATGTGTGCAGTCCGATTCAAGTTTAAGCTCATATTAAGGGGCCTCCTTTTATAGCCGAGTCAGAACGGCGTGCCGCAGTGCGACACCTCTTTGGAATGAAAATTTTACATGGCATAGTACCTCACATATGTTGCCAGCATTAGGAGGGAAAACCACCGCTGAAAATTTTTTCTGATGGTGTCGCTAGGATTCAAACCCAGGCGTTCAGCGGCATAGGCGGTCATGCTAACCTTTGAGCTACGGTGGCCTCCGTCGTGATTATTGCTGTGTTAAATTTTAGTCCTATCCAGTGCAAGTCAAATGTTTTTAATAGAGTTTTATTCAAAGATTTATGGATAGTTATCGATATCTTGTGATAAATAGCGATTTGCACTACATACTTCTAAAATAAAGCACAGCATATTAAATTTTCACATAATAGCACTGTTTCCTTAAAGAACGATCTGGTGAAAAGTACGTCTTATAGGATGCTATCGAATTATATCGATATCTATTGAGTGCAACTTGGGCTTGAACTCTATTCAGTAACCTATACTGTGCTAATATAAAACAGGTTTCGATAATAGTTTCGATAATTAAAATTTTCTAAATTATCACATGAGCATCGATATGCTAGATTATCGATAGGTTTCGATAAGTATATGTATATCTCATACATCTTTGTTGGGAGATTTTTGACATTGCAAATTATTTTTCATTGACCTGCTCTACTACTTCTTACCTTATAAGGCAAAGTTAATTTGTCAATATCCTCAACGGGCACATCGGTACCAGCCACACCCAGTAAGCGAGCATGTTTTGTCGCATTAGGTTTTGTATAGGAACGATCGAATGCCGGTACACCCACCGCTATCATTAGACGGGCATTTGTTGAATTCTCTTCGGGTTTATACTGGAAAAAATAGAAAATAAAACACAAATGAAAAGGTGGTAAATTCCCCAGGTCCGGAATACCCATAACTTTAATTAAAAAAAAAAATGGTCTTGCTATTTACCGTTTTATCTGTAAATGCATGCGTCCACGTGGGCGGATGATCTCGATCTTGTAAAACCAGCGGCGTCGCTATAACATCCACATACTTTAAAGCCTCTTCCTGCACCTCATCTAACGTTTGCACATGGGAGTAATAGCCTCGATTCAGACATGCCATCCATTGTATTTCCCGCACCTTGGTCACTTCTTTGCCCAGCAGATAGGTGAAAATTCGAACATTCATGCTCATGGTGCCATTTTCACCATCACCCCAGTTATAGGTCTCAAAGACTTCGGTGGTATTGCCGGCCACACCATCGGTGACCACCATAATTGCCTGATTGCACTTGCGCGTCGTGTTGCAGTCTCGTTTCAGGTAATACTGAAAAAATAAATGAACATTTAAATTGCCTCCGGCTATACACTTAAGGTATGGAATTCCTATTTTTTGTTTTAAACAAATAATTGAAATTCCATTCGTTCTCACACTCCCCCGTTACAATTTGGCATGCTTTTGGTGGGATTCAGGAGTTATCTAATGTTGCGATGTGTCCTGATTCCCACAAAAGAATGACGCTGGAAATTCACCTCTTTAAGCAATTCAAAGGCCTTGGTATATGCTATGGTTAGATTTGCATATCCGGTAGGTTTTAACTTGCTTATGGCATGATTGAACACTCGTATATTCTCGGGGGTGGCCTGGACCAAAGCATTCTGGAAGCAGGGTATAACATCATCCACCGTGGCCGAATAGTTGAAGACAGTGAAGAAATCATTGTTGGAGAAGGTATCCAAAATGCTGCGTATGGTGAATTTGGCCACATGTTGGGGAAAACCCACCATGGAACCGGAGTTGTCTAGCAGTATGACAATATCTTTGGAGCAGGTGGCTGTCTCAATGTACCAGGAGCGTTTGCGACAATCATAGATGTCGGCATTTTCATCCTCTGCGGATTTGTCCCATTGTATGGCAGGAAAATGACGCAGAATGCCAGTGTCAGAGCCAAAATACTGCCACGAAAGAGCGGGATCAGACTTATAGTTTTGTCTAAATATGGCATCCAAACTTTCCGTCCACATTATGGTCTCCAAGACGGGGGGATCTGAGAAGAAGACAAAGAAAAACCATTAAAAAGAGAAAACCTTTTTGTGTTTCCCCCTACTTCCTTACGTTTGTCATACACATTGGAGGGCACATGCACCGCACTGTGTTCCGTATCCACCGATATATTATAGAAATGTGTATCCGGGTTAAGTTCGAAATCTTTGTACATATTTGCATTTTCCTCTTTTAATGCTCCTATCAGCTCCTCCGAGCTATTCTGATTGAATTTGGAAAATTTACTTGAATAATAAGTGAAATTTTCAGCCTCTGATTCATTGAAAACGAAATTTTCAAATTCTCTTTCTGCCACCTCCATAATGCAACGCACCGCATCCATTTTGCGTGCCAACATGCGGCCCACATTTTCCGTTATGGATTTTATCAGCTCGGTGCCATTTTTAAATTCTACACGGGCATTGTACTCTTTGTATTTCTGGGGAGAGAAAAGGGAAAATTAAAAACAAATTTTAAACAACTTTTAAGGAGAGCTACTTACAGCTTTAATCTCTTTCGATTTAGTCATAATCTGGGCAAGCTCCCACAGTTCGTCGCCAATTTGGCTGGCCCATTTTGCAACACTGAAATGAAAAGGAGAAAGATGTAAAAATTGTATAACAAAAACAATAAAAGAACCAATTTTAGACTCTCCTCTGCTTATATTCTTTAAATAAAAACAAAAATGCCATTTGGCAGGGATATTTTCGGTTAAGTAAGGGGGGACCTCCCCTTCTCCAAGCCCTACCCAGCGGGCAGGTTGATCGATTGGTATAATATGGGTATCAAATGAAAGATATTTGGGCGTAGAGTACGAATCTCTCTGACGAGATTCCAATTTATCATCAAGTATCTGGGAAGCTGTTTAACCCAAATTCCCACGAGCTAGAACAGCGTTTTTTTTATAAATTATCGTTTGGACATAATGGTGCAGTGAACTATTCCCTATGCGCACATTTTCAAAAAATTTCGCATTTTGCTGACGGATGAAGCGGTTTTAGCGTTTGGGTTCTAATTGTAAGCAAAAACGTAGAATTCCCTCTAAAAATTTAAGGTTAAGTATGGGGGGACTCCCTTTCTGGTATCCCAATCGGACAAAATGTCCTCTGGGTAGGTCAGAGGACATTTTGTCCGATTTGAATACCATGGGTGACAAGTGAAAACTATTTGGGATTGAATCTGAAATCCCAATTTAACATAAAGTATATGGGAAGCTGTTTAACTCAAATTTTCACGGGATACAATTGCGTTTCTTTTATAAAAACCATTTGTACATAAGGGTGAAGTGAATCCTTCCCCATACCCAAACTTTCAAAAAACTGCGCATTTTGGTGACGGTTGAAGCCATTTAAACGAATGGGTTCTAATTGTAAGCAAAAATTTCAAATCCCTTATAAAAAATTGAGGTTTATGCAAAGGGGGGACATCCCCTTCTGAACGCCTACCCAGAGGACAATTAGATCGATTGGGGTACTATGGATATCAAATGAAAGTTTATTGGGAGTAGAGTACGAATTGGAACTTCAAATCTATTTGAAGTATCCGGGAAGCTTTTTAACCCAAATTCCTAGGGGGTATAACCGGGGACTTCCGTAGACTGTTTGGGATAATATGGATATGAAATGAAATGTATCGGTAGAAGAGTACAAATTTGAACTTTAAATTTAAGGCGACGAATCTGGGAATCTGTGTAAACCGAATTTCTTCAGGCTGCAGCAGCTTTTGTTTTAAAATAAGCTTTTGGACATGAGGTTGACGTGCAACCTTCCCTATACCAAATTATCAAAAAACCCCAGATTTCGTTAATGGATGAAGCGATCCAAGAATTTTCTATAAAAATTTGAGGTTAAGTAACGGGGGGACTTCCCCTTCCCCAAGCCCTACCCATCGGGCATGTAGACCGTGTGGGATACGAATCTGACTTCCAAATTTTAGATTTCCTCAGATTTCGCTGTTGGGATTAGGCGATTTAAGCGATTAAGTTCTAATTGTAAGCAAATACCAAGAATTCCCTATAAAAATTTGAGAATCTGAAATCCCAATTTTTCTGAGAAGCTGTTCCAAATTCCAAAGCAGCCACCTATCATTGAACTTAAACTTGAATCGGACTGCACTCATTGATATGTGTGAAGATTACGCCTGTTCCTTAGTGGAATGTTCATGGGTAAAATTTGCAATTTTGTCTGAGGATCAATGCATGGGGTTGCACATCAGAGATTCTATGATATTCCATTTCTTAGGGTACTCTGCAGAAATTACGAACTCGTAATTTTTAATTGACTACTGTTTTAGCCATACATAGATAAGAGACAGACCTTTTCAAGTTTAGTGTGAGTAACAGACTAACAAGCTACTTGCTAAATAGTTTGTTGTTTGTTGAAAATGTCTGCTGCTCAACTTATGAAGACAGCGCTTTGTTTGCAGAAACAGCAGTCATGTCTGCTTTCCCATTTTCAGCAGACAAAAACTGTTGTTTAAGCAAACATTTTTGCTATCTTAAATAACAAATTTTGTAGAGTATGCGATCCGACTCAAAGAGACATTTTCGTCCATTGTAATACCACAGAAATAGAAGAAGAAAGAAGCCTTTTAGTCCCTATCTTTGAACCATCCGGATCTCTATAAAAAGCTCAACAAATTTCGAATGTTCACATCCGCTTATGCAGACAGGACCTTATAAAATGTAAAGCCAAACAAGAAGTGTTTTTGCTTTCCAGTGCGCAGATGTTCTAAGTCTCCTCTTATTTGACGTTTCCACAGCTTCTACAGAAGTTGTTACGATACGTTGGAAGAGGGCAGAAGAGAAACAGTAGATGGAGAAACCAAGATAGAGATATACTTCAGTTAGGTAAAAGACAGCTGAAACGACAGCTAGCCAACGCAGGCTAGTTGGAGCATACCCTCACCAGTGCCTCTAGGGAGCTCCAGCTAACATGAGGACTAAGTGCCTCGTGGGAATCTAGGCATAGATAAAGGTATCCACCCATTATATTGTTTCTTCTCCTCGCGGGGCAGGGACACAAACGGTGTTCGACCCAACCAGCAGAAGTCCGTTTTTCCCTATGACCATCAAATATCTCATGTTGCAATGAACAGTTAGGATTCCTATCAGCAGTCCATAGTCATGTCTCAGAATAAGCGACGCGCTGTTTTGCAAAATACTCGATAACAAAATTTTTGCCAACCATCAAGACACAGCGCCAGCTTACTAGGGCTGGCACCATCAGAGACCTCATGTTGCCATGAATAGTTAGGATTCCTATCAGCAGCCCATAGTCATTTCTCAGGATAAGCGACGTCCTGTTTCTGAAAACACTCGGTAATACGGTTTTTGTAACTTTGCAAGCCACAGCGCCAGCCTACTGGAGCTGAAAATCTATCGGTAATCGCAACATTCGATATTTCTAACAATAAATATCGATATTACCAATACTATCGTTAATTTCCCATCACCTATATTTCAAAGGTAATTGGGAAGTAAGGGTAAGGAGACCGATTTATATAGAAGCAATGTCAATGAACAGACCGAATAAAACCAAATTTATTAAATTCAGTTGGAAGTCATGAGAAAAATCATTGTGCAAAATTTTAGCCTAATCGAATGAAAATTGCGCCCTCTATAGGCGCAGTGTATCTAAGAGGACACATTTAGTGGCGGATAGCTTCAATTTTGCAAAAAAAAAAAGCTGAAGAATGTCGTAATCCAGACAAACAAAAATAAAATACCGATAGAATCGATAGTGTCATGGATATATTGTTTACTCTATCGCCGACGCATCATCGTAGAAAGTGACCATCCTACCAATAACCTTGCTAAGGGGAGTGCTTTCTGTCTGGAATGCACAATCCGCCAGAAAAATCTAAATTTAACTAATGTAAGGGCGCCTCGGTAGCCGAGTTGGCAGCGATTCCCGCAAGAAGCCTTGGTCTGTCGCTACTGTGGTATCACAATGGACTTAAAATTGTCTAAGTGAGTCTGTAAAGAACTGCTATTCTTACCTAACCTATCATAATGTGAAAACATCATCATCATCAAGGAATCATTTTCCTACACATAGTTGGGGACTGTAGGAATTTGGTAATCTATTGTAAATAATAATATTCATTTATTGGGTTGCCCAAAAAGTAATTGCGGATTTTTTAAAAGAAAGTAAATGCATTTTTAATAAAACTTATATTTTACTTATACTTATATTTTTTTACACTTTTTTCTAAAGCAAGCTAAAAGTAACAGCTGATAACTGACAGAAGAAAGAATGCAATTACAGAGTCACAAGCTGTGAAAAAATTTGTCAACGCCGACTATATGAAAAATCCGCAATTACTTTTTGGGCAACCTAATATCTTATTGATTCATGTTCTTCCTCGTTAATTCTAACACTGAATCTTTAAGGTATTGCTAACGTTTTTCTTTGTTGTAGAAAATTGTATCTATTTTTACATCTTTTGTTAAACTTTTCTCTATATTTTTCCTTCATAACTTATTTCTGTTGCATTCTTTGTCTCACATATCTAAAGAAGTTTTTGTAATTGATCACAGTTCAATGAACCAAAACGAAATCTTCTATATTTAGTTGAAGCCATAATCAAATTTATTCTCTTAATTGAATGAACACTGAATTTATTTTTGGCAAAGATTAAAGAGGGAACTTTTTCAATGGGAAAGTGTATTGGATAAGAGCATTAAGTTTTAAAGGAAATTTTATTTAAAGTGTTTCCACATCTATAAACTGTAAAAGACAAAACCCTCTTTTAAGTTATCATATACCATAGGAGAACTGCTGTCAACAAACTTGGTTAACCCGAAGTCTGTCGGGACGACGCAGTCCGAGTTAAGGGCGTGGGCGACGAATGCGAATGGAACCCTGTGGAACAGCGAAACGGTCGATAGGACGGCGAAATATTTTGGGGAGATCCAGATCGTGAGAAGACGAGGCTATTACTGAAAGGAAGTAAGAAGGTGGTCAGTTTAGCTTTCGGTGTCATAACGGGACACATAGGGCTACGAGGTCACTTATGCAAAATCGCTGCGGCAAATGATAGCATGTGTAGGGCCTGCGGGGAAGATGATGAGACGTTGAGGGACACAATACCAGATATGAACCAACTTAGGGGCATAGCATGGAAAACAATTAAGGGGATATAATAGTCTGTTTGTTGCACCTCAAAATATTGATCTGTTTTAACATGGCAGGATACCTCAGGCCACCGCTGATAACCTTTCTCATGTTCACGCCAGGGTTAGAACGAAGACGTTCAGCGTCATAGGTGGACGGATATGCTAACCTCTGCACCACCGTGGCCTCCTTTAACCTGAAATAACTCTAACCTGTCTTCACGATTAGTCTTCTAAGGCCCCTAGAAACTTAAATGTTTGGCTGATTTTGCAGAAATGTGGTACGTTAAGTACACATTTTCCCTTTAACTAAATTCATTTCAGCAGAATCCATGTGTTCTCAAGTTTCCTCTCGGCCGAACTTAGCACAGCTTTATTGGTTTTGCCTATCACCATGCGATAGGCGCAAACATACGTTAAAATTCCTTTTCTTAGACATTTCTGTGTGTCTGAAAAAGTCTAACTCAGCAGGAAACATTTCCTTATTAAATTCATTGGCCCTGGGGGTGTATGATTACTTTTCTATAACTATGCCCGCAATCATACGCCACCTTGGCCATGGATGAGACCAATTGCAAATAAAAATTACATTATTCAGTATAAGAACAAGTTTGAGGGATTCTTTTTAGTTTAGTGCGAGATCTTTTACATGTCGTTTGAAGTTGTTGATTTTGGAACGCGGCACAGTGGGCCAAACGGCGAAAAATTAGAAAAAATCCACAACTTTTTACCTGTTGATCTGAGCGGAAATTTGTTTTTTTTGGCTTTCAGGAAAATGGGGGCCACCGTAGCGCAGAGGTTAGAGTGTGACGCTGAACGCCTGTATATTTTGTATGATTGTTTTTTTTTGTGCGTCGTCATACAGCTCATACGTCGCCGTTACTCTGCATCAGAGCAAACTGGTCCATAAATTTAAGGTAGAATCTTTTTCATTGTTTTTTTGAGCAAAATATAAATTCGCCTGTTGTTGCTTTAGACTCAGCAGCTATATTTAAATAAGTAAAGTCTGAACCATATTCGACTTGGATTTTGGTATGGATCATATAGAAGTTTATAGAAGGTTTTTTTTTTAGATTTTGATAAAATTTGGTAAAAAGAGTTGATTTACCCTTTCGACATCCGTGTTGAATTTGGTCGAAATCGGTATATATTTGGATTTAACTGCCATGTAGACCGATCTTACGGGTCTAAGATTTTAAGCCCATTAAAGATATTTTCATACCCTCCACCACCATCGAAATATTGATCGTAGACCCAACGAAGCACGAATATTAACCCATATCCATCCGTCCGTCTGTTCGTCGGTATCTCTGTTGAAAGAATGCTAACTTTCGAAGGAATAAAGTTAGGCGCTTGACATTTTGCACAAATACTTCCTATTAGTGAGGACGGTTGGGTATTGTAAATGGGTCATATCGGTCCGTGTTTTTATGTAGCTGTTCTATAAGCCGATCTTGGATCTTGACTTCTTGAGCCTCTAGCCGACGCAATTCTAATGCGATCTGGCTGAAATTCTGTGTGAGGTGTTTTGTTATGACTTCCAACAACTGTGCCAAGTTTGGTCTAAATCGATCCATAATCTGATAAAGCTGCCATATAAACCGATCTGGGATCATGACTTCTTGAGTTCCTAGAGGGGGTAATTATTATCCGATTTGGATGAAATTTTGCATGCGGTGTTCTATGTTGACTTCCAACAACTGTTCCAAGTACGGTACAAATCAGTATATAACCTGATATAGCTGCCATATAATCCGATTATCCCGATTAGAAAAGATTACGCCCTTAAACTTAATTTATTTTGTATTAGTTTTTGCAAAATCCAATTAACACCCTTTTCCTTATTTGTTACTTATTAAGCAATTTAAATTATATATTATACCTATATTCCATTGTGGTAAATTTGGTATATTCTACCCCCAGGTATAACGTGTCATATGAGTACTAATAATTAAATAGTAATGCTCATACGCATCGTATGAGTAGCTAGCATAATAATAAAAAAAAAAAAAAAACAAAAACGACAATAATACTCATACGGCACACTTAGCCCACTTTTGTATTCCCAATTGGCTGTTATTCTTTTCAGTCTTGTTTTATTTTTTGCGCCTTTGTTTCTTTACAAAGTCCAAAACTAATTTTATCTTTCTGGTAATATTACTAAAATTCATGTCATTAACACTAAACACCAGACAATATTAAATGGATATGCCATACAAATATATATAACTAAATTAGAGCTCGCACACAAACCGACACACAAACACACACACACATACTGGTGCTTTCACTCAAACAATGTTGACATGAACTCCCACACTTGTGCCACATTTGGGGGTGAAGAGCAAAACCTGAAGAGCTAAGAGGAAAAAAAAAACAATGACGACGGGCCTTCTTCTTTGAGGCAAACGGTTGCATGAGCAACAAGTGTTTCAAACGATTTAAAATGTTTTAGCTATGCCAAGGCACACACACACACATACTTAGGCAGTAAAAAAAAATAACAACAGCACACACCATCCAAAGGCTGGCATACACGTGATGAGAGTGTTCTTTGTCACTTTTGTGTTATTTGTTTATATTCCTATTTTTCTAAAGAGAAAGGACGCCTTTATATGTTTGAGAGTCATTGTTGAATTTTTGTTTTGCTAACTAATTTCTATATTGAAACGGAATAACAAAAAAATTAAGCTCTTTGTTCACTCTCAAACATTTAGCTCTCTCTCTCTCCCTCTTGTTCCCTGTATTTATTTTTGCTCTTTATCTCTCTCTTTCTCTTTTGTGTTTTGTTTACATTTCTCTTTTTAATGTCATTAGGATTTCCTTGTCTGTTTTGTGTTTATCACTCGTTGTTAAATTTTTGACTTTTCTTTGCTGTTTTTTTCTTTAATTCCTTTTTAACCTAACATTTCTAAATATTTTTTTGGGTTTTCTTGTTCTTCTTTCTACATTGTCGTCTTCGTCGTTGTGGTTGTTGTTATTGTCCCCCTATGAATGAATATCGCAAGTGTCTGTCACTTATTCATTTTAAATTCCCATGCACATGACACACATCTCAACAAACATACACACACACACACACACTCATGTACCCACCTAAGGCCTGTATTTATCATCGCTAGATGATTTGGCTTTCTATACTGTTGGGTATATGTGTTTGTGAGAGCAGCATAGCATTGTTTTTTGTGTTTTAATGTGATGAATTGCTGTTGTTGTTGCCTTATTTTCCGAATAGGGTCGCTTAAACAAACGTGTGTTTGTTCATGTGTATGTTTGTTGTGAGCATTTGTGGTGCCCAGTGTTCATCATATGTGCTGCTTTAGGTGTGGGGGTGCCTTGTTTCGTGGTTTGTTTCAAATTTTTCGATGGGGCAACAAGTGTATCGCTTTGATGTTTAAATCGATTTTTTATTGAATTTCCTAAGAACTGGGCATTTATGGGACCGACAACAACGACGACACAAGTAAATCAAATAAGGAATGCAATTAATGATACTTTGTACTAAATCTCAAATTCCGCAAGCTTTTTTTCCATTTTTTTTTTGGTATTTTAAGAAAAAAATTTTTTTGGTATTCTGTTTAAGTATCACACAATATCCTTGAACGAGCATGAGTTGCTGAGATCAAAGTGTGCTGACAACAACATCTAATTTTAATAGTTTTCATATGAAATAGCTTTGGAAAATAAAACAGATTGGATTTATTGTACAAAGTGTTGCCAAATTCACACTGATATTTTTGTCAAACTAGAAATGATAGTTACATGATATTTGTTTTATTGACAGCTCATTGTGTAGTTTACAAGCCACAAAAGCATTTGCTTCTAGTTTATTTAAAAAGAAAGTGATTTAAGACTCATGGTCACCGCACAAGCTGGAACTTTGAGACCGACGGAAAGCTTAGCTGAAAGCTCCTGGGTGCGTCCACCATTGGCGGATAGTAGAATGCTTTGTATTTATGCGGAGTAGCTGCGAATGCGGCCAGTTCCGAATTCGATCACACAGTCTCATTGGGGGGTCAGGTGCCACTGACTTTTACTTAAATACTGAGTGCCAATGATACTCGAAATGACAAGACGAGTTATTGGCGCCTTCAAACAACCAAAGACCAACATCAGCATCAGTTCCCAGATTAGGTTAGGTGAGTTATGTTGTGGCACTCAGCCTATTCCCTGAATCGCTCTTAAAAATCTGCTATGTCGCCAATGTACTTTATACCCTATCGGCATATTTTATTCATTACTTCGGCATCGCTTAAAGAACCACAATTATTCTGTGCTTCTGGGACACGGATGCTTCTTACATCCATCGCCATCCGTTGCACGGTTTTTTAGTTCATCATCCAAGTTCTGCAGCAAGTTTTCGGATGACGCTCGCATCCTTTTTGCTCGGTTGTATTCGCTGAGCTGTTTTCGTAGATGGTCTATGGTAAAACCTTATTTGGGCCAACCCTAAGGAGTTGCTCGCGTTTTAGTAAGTAAGTCTAGCTGAGTGAATCTGGGCTAAAATTTGAATTTGGTACACACTGTCATGATTGGAATCCGATGTTTGCGCAATGCGTATTCGCGTCGGGTCCCTGCTTGGGCACCATTTGGAGGCGAGCGTCAGATTTTCAAGAAAGGAAGGGATACATGTGCGATTCTATATTACCCATGCGGTTGGGGCGTTAGGCCAGTAACCCGCACCCGGAAAATTAAAGAATAGTAAAAATGGACTCCCCTAACGTCTAAAAGGACCACGATCTGCGGATCTGCATCTGTAATGTCCGGACTCTTTATAGAGAAGGTGCAGTATACGGACTGGCGAATGTATTGGAAATATTACAAGACAAATATTACCGCAATCGGGAAGTGCGATGTATTGGGAAAGGCGTCCCAACAACATCAAACAGTGACGAACTATACTATAGCTGCCATGACACGACAAATTTTCGCTGTGGATTTGTGGTTAGTTGGCGACTGAAACACCTTGTCTCTAGTTTTACACCAGTGAATGAGAAGCTAACCACAATCCGCATGAAGGCCAAATTCTTCAATATCCGACTTATTTGTGCCCATGCCCTGCAGAGGTCACCCATGCAGAGGTCACATCCACCGATGACGCTGAACGAATGAGTTCAAATCTTGGCGAGAACATCAAAACAATTTTTTGTGTGGTTACCCCATCCTAATGCTGGCGACATTTTTGTAGTACTATGCCATTTAAAAAAAAAAATGGTATGGAAGCCATGTAAAAGCTTCTCCCCAAAGAGGTGTCGAATAATAATTGCACCATCTGGTCAAGATCCAAAATCGGTTTATATGGAAGCTATATCAGGTTATGAGCCGATTTGGACCATTCTTGGCATAGTTTTTGATGGTCAATCTAAAACACTTCATACTAAATTTCCGCCAAGTCGTAGTATTATTGCGCCCTCTAGCGGTTCAAGAAGTCAAGAACTGAGATCGGTTTATATTAGAGCTATAACAGGTTATGAACCGATTTGGACCATACTAGACACAGTTGTTGGAAGTCAAAATAAAAAAACACTTGGTGCAAAATTTCAGCCAAATCGGATAAGAATTGCGCCCTCTAGAAGCTCAAGTAGTCAAGGTCCAGGATCGGTTAATTCGGCACCTATATCAAAATATGAACCGAGCTAGCCCATTTAATATCCCAACCGAATCACACTTATAAGAAGTATATATTCAAGCAAATTTCAAGCGCCTAGCTTTATTGCTTCGACGGACGGAAAGACAGATCAAAAAGTGAGGAAAAAAAAATGATTATGTTGTAATCGTAATGATTACGTTGTAATCATAAACACAGGCCAACTCATTGATATGTGAGAAGTTTGCCCCTGTTTCTTAATGGAATGTTCATGGCATCTGCAAGAATGTCTATAGGAAAACCAACTCGCTGTTCGAAATTTCATCAAAATCGGGTAATAAATGTATCATTTTTGTCCCAAAACCTTAAATGGCGGCTATATTCAAGAACGCACCGATATGCAGTATACCCAACACGTATATCTAAGGGACTAACATAATTTACAGTTCCAAATTTTAACGAAATCGGGCAATAAAAACGGCGTTATTTGGCTCAAGACCTTATACCGCGAGTTTCTGTATATATGGCAGCTTTATCCAAGTATGGTGCGATCTGGACGATACTTGGCACGAATATCGATTATAAAACAACTGAGTGTTCCGCATTTCAGTGAAATCGGATTATAAATGCACCTTTTATGGACCTTAGGTCTTATAAGGAGATCGGTATACATGGAAGCTCTATCCAAATGAGATCCTTTCTGGACCATACTCGACGCGGACCTTGAAAAGTAGTTTTTTAAATCTCAGAGAAATGTCGTAAAAAGTTCGCATCTTAGGACACAAGCCTATAAGGAGATCAGTCAATATGTTGGCTATATCAAAATATGATCTGATTTTGGCCGATAAATGACTTAACCTGCATATGAAAAAAAATAGGTTTTTTGTGTCAAATTTCAGCGCAACATATCAATTACAAAAGGGTGATTACAACTGGCGTTTTTGCGACGATCAGAAATATACATATAAGACGATACATATACAGGGTGTTTAACACAAAGTCTTACCAATTCAAACGACTAAACTTTTTATGTGAAAATAATTTTGTTCATTCAAATGACAAAAAATTGTGGACATAATCAAAAATTAAGATTCCATTCACTTTTGCTCAATTTGACTACTAGGGTGATGACTTTTTAAACCTCATAGAGATTTGATGAAATCTTATGATTCGTAAAAAACTTCGCGCACAAAACGATTTGAAAAATTTCACAAAAATTTAATTTCAAAGTGGTTTATGTGTGACTTTTTTTTAATATTTTAATGCAGTGTTATTTTAGTGTTTAGTAGACAGAAGTTCATTCATTCGAGCAACAGGAAATAGTTTTTGAGAAAAAAAAAAATAAATAAAAAAATTAAAAAGTCATCAGCCCAATGAGCAAGGTCCTAAATAGACTTGCCGGGAAGAAACGTAGTGTACGCAAAGAATCCTTGTTTAACACTTATTAGGGTGATGACTTTTAAACAACTTAATTTCATTGTATCATATTTTAATGCAATACAATATAATTTCGTTGTATCATATCAAGTTTGAGAAAAATCGGGTAATAAATCCGTCTGTTATGGGCTTAAGACCCTGAATCGGCAGACCGGTCTATAAGGCAGCTATATAACAATATAGCCCGATATGGATCATATTTGGATCGGATGTCAGAGGCCATAATAGAACTCACTGTGTACAATTTCATCAAAATCGAACAATAATGCGCCAGTTATGGGCTTGAAACCCTTAATCGGCAGATCTGTCTATAAGGCAGCTATATGTAAATATAGCACGATATAGACGTTGACGGGCCTAATTAAACTCAGTGATATAGATTTGATCGAAAGTGGGTAATAACTACGCCAGTTATGGGCTCAAGACCCTAAATCGGGAGATCGGTCTATATGGCAACTATATCTAAATATGGCCCGATCTGAACCTCATTAGGTTTAAATATCAACGGGCCTAACAAAACTCAGTGCTCCAAGTTTGAGCGAAATCGGGTAATAAATGCGCATGTTATGGGCTGAAGAAGACCTTAAACCGGCATATCGGTCTATAAGGCAGCTTTATCCAAATACAATCCGATTTGGCACATACAAAAACGTAATATGCGTATGAAAGAAATACGGGTCTGTGCAAAATTTCAGCTCAACATGTGAATTTTTAAAGACTGTAGCGTGATTACAACTGATGGATGGACGGACAGATGCACGGACATCGTTTTATTGTCTTACAATCCATGACGATCGGTAATATACTTCGTAGTGTCGGAAATGAATATTTACCCCTAACCTATGTTTGTGGGTATAAAAAGATTACTCATGTCTGAGTTCAAGCGTATTAGTCCGATTGCGTTATATTTTTCGCTGGAAATTCACAATTGGCTATTGTTGGCGAACTCAAACACATCAAAGTGAACAAAATGTTTATGTATCGTTAACATGTTTAAATCGTTATAATGGTTCTGGTACTGGTAGCGTTGTCAAACGCAATGGTAATTGTCCAAAACAAACTGCAACAACACCTTAAAAATTCCAAAAGGCGCACGATCTTTCACTTAAGCAAAAATAAAAAAATATGTACAAATGACATGTGCAATTCATGGAAGCTAGGTAGTCGTATAGAAAATAAGTCTATAACTACATGGAAAACACATGCGGTGAAAAAGAACAGCTAGTGTGAAAGGTGACAAACGTGTTTTAGTGTCGTGCTTACAGCGTAGACACGATATAAGTTTAACCTACCAATGTATGTCCCTTGAAGCCACCAAATCTAATATGGTTGAAAATTCTTTTACCCAAAGACGAAACGCTTCCCAAGGTGGTTCTCTGACAACAAAAATTTTCCTAATGAGCAATTTCTAAACTTTCAAATTAATCGAGCGCACTTACGAGAACTTCAGTCTACCAACGGCACCGATTTTTTCATCTAAAGTGTTGATACGACTATGAACCATCGATGATATCATAAGCCGATAGCCGCTCTTCAATCGTTGTCATCTAAGCTGGAGTCAAAGTTAAGCGACTTATTAGCTGGAAATTATCTTGGAAGCTAAACTAATAAGGACAGATAAAAAACCCAGCGACAAAACTATAAACGTAGCGCCGTCAATTCCTAATTGTCTTCTTCGTCTGGTATTAGGCAGAGGTTTAATAAAAACAAGTAAAAGCGTGCTAAGTTTGGCCGGGCCGAATCTTATATACCCTCCACCATGGATCGCATTTTTCGAGTTCTTTTTCCGGCATCTCTTCTTAGGCAAAAAAGGATATAAGAAAAGATCTGCTATTAGAGCGATATCAAGATATGGTCCGGTTTGGGCCACAATTAAATTATATGTTGGAGACCTGTGTAAAATGTCAGCCAATTCGAATAAGAATTGCGCCCTTTGGGGGCTCAAGAAGTAAAAGAGAGAGATCGATCTTTATGGGAGCTGTATCGGGCTATAGACCGATTTAGACCATAATAAACACGTAAGTTGATGGTCATGAGAGGATCCGTCGCCGCAAAATTTCAGGCAATTCGGGTAATAATTGCAAAATTTCATTCCAATCAGATAAGGATTGCGCACTCTAGAGACTGAAGAAGTCAAGACCTAAGATCGGTTTATATGGCAGCTATATCAGGTTGTGGACCGATTTGAACCATACTTGGCACAGATGTTGGATATCATAACAAAATGCTTCGTGGAAAATTTCAATAAAATCGGATAAGAATTGCGCACTCTAGAGGCTCAAGAAGTCAAGACCCAAAATTGGTTTATATGACAGCTATATCAGGTTATGAACCGATTTCATCCATACTTGGCACAATTGTTGGATATCGTAACAAAACACGTTGTGCAAAATTTCATGCCAATCGGATAAGAATTGCGCCCTCTAGAGGCTCAAGAAGTCAAGTCCCCAGATCTGTTTTGGCAGCTATATTAAAACATGGACCGATATGGCCCATTTACAATACCAACCGACCTACACTAATAAGAAGTATTTGTGCAAAATTTCAAGCGGCTAGCTTAACTCCTTCGAAAGTTAGCGTGCTTTCGACAGACAGATGGACGGGCGGACGGACAGACGGACGGACATGGCAAGATCGACATAAAATGTCGCGACGATCAAGAATATATATACTTTATGGGGTCTCAGATGAATATTTCGAGTAGTTAGAAACAGAGTGACGAAATTAGTATACCCCCCATCCTATGGTGGAGGGTATAATAAAAAAATAATATTTTCAAAATATTTCCATTTAATGAAAATTGACTTTGTATCCCATTAATCTTAAAGTGTCAATGTTTGCCTGCGACCACTTAAGAAATCATTAAATATCACGACACTATATAACGAACTTTGGCTGACCTTGTTTTTTTTTCTTCTTACCGCATATATTCTAAGGAACCAAAACCCCTAATCCCATTTATGATTTGATTCATTGCATATGAATTGCCTGCCTGCATTTATTGTTTGATGTTATTCTCATTTAGATAGCAAACAACAACAGAAAAAATTCAGATTCTACCAATTTTCAATTTTGTATTGTTTTGTTTGGCTTTTACACAGAATAGACGCATTAAAGCGTTTTTTACACAAACAATTTGTTAACAAATTCGTCTCTCATATATGCTGGTGTATGAATAAAAACGGATGACCGGTGGACCCGACTGTGACTGGCAGATATTTATAAAACAGGCGGACATACACAGACTTCGAATTCAGATATTCTTATACCAACGTAGACGGACGAGTAGACGGACAGACACACATATTTTGTTGTATGCTGCTATGCCATGATAAACAAACGATAGAGACCAAGTGATCATTTATTAAAACATCCATAAACATACAGTTTTTCTTAAGAAAATTAAGTCGTTTGTTGCAGTACCCTTTTTATATAGAAATGTTTTGGGCGGAAAAAAGTCAAAATGTTTTAGGAGGAAATCTAAATAGCTAAGAAGCTAAAACGTGAAACGCCAGACATTTAGGCTTGAATAGCAAAATTTGTTATAAATGAAAAATTTTGTTGAATTTTGTGGGCGTAATGGATGTTACATGAAAAATATAACGGCTCAGATTTTACTTTCAAATGGCAAAACTCAAAATAGTCTTCATAACTTCTTCGTTTGACATTTAATCAAGTAAAATGGGTTTTAGGGAATTGGGGATAAACCGATCTATGAATGTTTGACTAACACGAAATGCTTAAGTCGGACGCAGGCTTTTCAAATCGTCTTAGACCGTTGGCCAGTGGCATCATCACCCCAGACTCTACCATCCAGGAGACCATGGTTTGCCCAAGAGTGCCGTGTGCTAGTAAAGCTAAGAATAAAGGATAAATGGGAATCTGCATGCAGCAGCAACACGTAGTGTGATGGTGAGGAAGACCCTTAGGAACAGAAATTAAGTTTGCAAAATGGTTACACAGGCAAGGGATAGCTGTGAGTACCACACAGACTGAAACATTGAGGTTCGATGTGTGTGGTGTTCATTGCTATCATGAGAAGCTAAGCTGCGAGCTAAGGGGCGCGTCCACAGGTTGCGGATAGTGAAATGCTCCATACGGAGTAGCTGTAACGTCAGTCGCGGACAATCAGCGGTATCGAGCGGAGAGTCTCAGTGAGAGGCTGGGCGGCACTGGCTTTATGACTCGATATGACAAGGTGGGTTATTGCAAATTGCCAATTTTAACCATGAACATTCCATTAAGGAACAGGGGCAAACTTATCAATGAGTGCAGTCCGATTTAAGTTTAAGCTCAATGATAAAGGGCCTCCTTTTTATAGCCGAGTCCGAACGGCGTTCTGCAGTGCGACATCTCTTTGGAGAGAAGTTTTACATGGCTTAGTACCTCACAAATGTTGCCAGTTTTAGAAAGGAGAAAGCAACGCTGAAAATTTTTTCTGATGGTCTCGCCAGAATTCGAACTCAGGCGTTCAGCGTCATAGGCAGACATGCTTACCTCCCTTTTTATAGCCAAGTCCGAACGGCGTGTCGCAGTGCGACACCTCTTTGGAGAGAAGTTTAATATGGCTTAGTACCTCACAAATGTAGCCGGTATTAGAAAGGGAAAACCACCGCTGAACATTTTCTCGCCATTTGAACATAGATTCGCTAGGATTCGAACTCAGGCGCTCAGCGTCATAGGCGGACATGCCTACCTGTGCGCTACGGTGGGCTCCAGGCGGGTGATTGGCGCCTTTAACTAATCAATGGCCACCCTGTTCCCGCTGCGATCGGTCCTTTGGACCGGAACGAGTTTGCTCACCTACAGGAGCTTGACGAGAATTGCTACCTCTACATGAAAATCTGGCTACAACAACAACCACAGGATTTGGAGAGGAACTGTTGGTTATCAATTGAAACGATGATGAAAATGTCTCCAACTGTCCTCTGACGATCACATTGAGTGTATAAAAATAATAAAGCAGCAGGAACCGATAGATTGCCAGTTGGGTCACATATGGATTACATATCAACAGTTTTGGCAAATGTTGTTGCCGCCAGCATGCACTCGGAATCTGTGGCCCGATTTCCATCTGAATTTCCTTTACACTGCGTGTTGTGACTGGATGCATTCTTCTGGTCTTCTGGTCTCCAACAACCTAAACTTTAATCCAATGCCAATGTCATCATGGTAAGGAGGCAGTTGTTAGACCTGTTATGCTAGTATTGCGGTCAGGTGGACTACACTTCAAAAATTTACCAAATGTTGTATACGCATTCGAATCCATTGCCTATTTTTGTGTTCAGAAATACGTTCTCCAGGCATTTAACGGCTGCCTGGCTGTCTGAGAAGATATTTATGCCAATCGTCGTAATGACATAATATCTTAGCCATTCCACTGCTTCCTTAAATGCAAGGATTTTTGATTGATACACACTGCAGTGGTCGGGTAACCTTTTCGGTACGACCAGTTCTAGATCTTTAGAGTACACCCCAAAGCCCACCTGGTCGTTTACTGTGGAACCATCAGTATAGAAGTCTATGTAACTTCTGTTACCAGGGATATCGATATCGTAGTACTAAGCTATATATTGGAGCTATAATTTCAGTCAAATCGGATAAGAGATGCGACCTCTAGAGGCTAGATATATAAAATTATGAACCGAATGAGACCATACTTGGCATAGTTGTTGGAACACATAATAAAACACTTCATGCTAAATTTCAGACAAATCGGTATAAGAAATGCACCCTCTAGAGGCTCAAGAAATCAAGCTCCGAGATCGGTTTATATGGGAGCTACATTAGGTTATGAACCGATTTACGCCATACCTGGCATAGTTATTGAAAGTCATAACAAAACACTTCATGCTAAATTTCAGACAAATCAGATAAGATTTGCGAGAAATCGAGATCCGGGATTGGTTTATATGAGAGCTATATCAGGTTAAGAACAGATTTTGACCATAGAGGCTCAAGAAGTCAATATCCGAGATCGGTTTATATGTGAGCTATATGAGATTATGAACCGATTTAGACCATACTTGGTCTAAATAGTTATTGGAAGTCATAACAAAATACCTCTTGCAAAACTTCATACAAATCGGATAAGAATTGCGCCCTACAGAGGTTCAAGAAGTAAAATCGGGAGATCGGTTTATACGGGAGCTATATCAGATTATGAACCGATTTAGACCAAACTTGGCATAGTTGTTGGGTGTCGTAACAAAACACCTCATGTAAAATATCAAACAAATCAGAAAAGAATTGCGCCCTATAGAGGCTCGAGAATAAAATCGGGAGATCGGTTTATACGGGAGTCAAGATCTGAGATTGGCTTATATGGGAGCTATATCAGATTATGAACCGATTTATTACATATTTGTCAAAGTTGTTGGAAGTCATAACAGGACACCTCATAAAAAATTTCAGACAAATCGGCTATGAAATGCGCATTTTAGAGGCTTAAGAAGTCAAGATCCAGGATCGGGTTATATGGCGGCTATATCAAAACAGGGACCTATATGACACATTTACAATCCCAACTGAACTACACTTATAGAGATAGGTAGACAGACAGACGGACGGACATGGATACATCGACTTAGAATATTAAGACGATCAAGAACAAAGTATGTATTGTTGGGTCTCGGATCAATACTTCGATGTGCCACAAACGGAATGACGAAATTAGTATATCCCCATCCCATGGTGCAGGGTATACAAATTAATGTATCACTATATCTGAGAGTTCGACCACACGCAGAGGGAGAGTCGATTAATTAAACTTAACTGGAGAGCGATTTTTTTACATCACAGGACTTATCCTGACGTAGAGATCGTCTATAGAGGGGTTCATTTCCCCTTCCCCTCGAACGAGGGCCAGCGCTCCTCCGTCTGTGGTTCAGTCGAAAAATTTGGCCAATGACGACAGAGTTCCGTGATAAGCGAAGAGTGTCGAGACTGTCAAGAAAACCTGCAACATGAGGGGAGAAAAGGTAGAGAAGATGAGTACTATGGCTTCAACTCCTGAACTAGCCACATTCATCACAAAACCGTCCGGGCAGGTGTATAGAAGTCTTGAGTTGATCTGAAATCTGTCGTTGCCAAGGCGAAGAAGATCTCTGCCTGAGCCGTTATGAGACCCCTGTCACTCTTTGAGCGACCGTTAATTTCGCGACAGGCTGCTTCTCATGCGAGAACTTCCTTGTTGCAGATCCTTGCGCCAGTTCGACCGAGGCAACAAAGCCTGCGTCCAAAAAGAGACAAAATAAGGTCCCTGGTGAATTTACAAAGCTAGTTTCCCTAAATCAGCGCCAACCATGTGGAGCGGGCCTTGCAGTTGGCGAAATTCTCTTTGAAAAAGTGGCCACGAGAAAGGAACCCATGTTTGCGATGGGTCCCTGGTAGATTTACAGATATTGTTTCCCTTATTCAGTGCCAACCATGTGGGAGAGGCTTTGCAGTAGGCGAAATTCTCTATGAAAAAGTGGCCACGAGAAAGGAACCCATGTTTGCGATGGGCTGGGGAACAGGCGGAGCCGGGATGCTTGGGTCCTTTGAGCCTGAGGGTGGCCACTTTGAACAGGATCCCATTGGAAGAACGGAGAGTTATGATTGCTCAAATTTGAATTTGCGCAAGGCAATTGAAAACATTGAGTCCCCCTGGCCAGAGGCAAAACTCAGGTTTTGTCCACAGCTGGACTGCCTGTCAGCAGCATGGACGGCCTTTGAAGCTTCTACACCAAAACGGTATCTGATGATGGTCTCTTTTACCAAGAGATCGAAACGCGTCATACCATGGTTGGTGTGTGGTTTTTTATTCCATTGCATTAAACTTTTCGACCATTAGATCGTCTCCAAAGGACTGCTAAGACTTTGAGCGAAACAGAACATAGAGCTCTGCGTATAAAGGTGGACATTTCTTTTCATAAGCCCGTTTTCGCAGAGCGAAAATCTGATTATAAAGCTATCGATCAAAGATGACTCGGAACATTATCAGAGGATTAGAGTGTTCAGGCTTAGGGTTAAAAAGGCAAATTTGCTCATGAACATTCCAGGAAGAAACAGGGGCCACATATTAATGAGTGCTGTTCGATTCAAGTTAAAGCTCAATGACAAAGGGGCCTCCTTTTTATAGCCGAGTCCAAACGGCGTACCGCATTCTGACATCACTTTGGGGAAATATTTTAGGCTCTCAGGTTAAGGGTTGGATTTCGGTTTTGCCTTGTCCGGCTAACGTCGTCAAAATGAGGTTCGATCGAATTGGTGCGGAATATTGGCACAGAGTAATCTGCATCACTCCTTGGCTATCTCGAACGAACATCTTCTAGCACACTCTAACTCCTTAGTCAACATTGCACTGATTCAGTAACCTTTATTTAGAAATGTGCTCTCTGGGTTTAGCAATAGGAACTACACCTTTATTTCTTCACCCCCGGGTGATAGGTTAAGAACATGTTGTGATGGAGAGGAAACGTTTAAATCTAACGCTTCAATCGAACTAAAGCAATGAATATTTGATGACTGTGAGGTTGAAGACCAGGAACTTTGGTCCCTTACTGATCTCATCGGTTTAACTGTGCCGCGAGAAGACAGACCCGTCCAACGAGGCAGTGCTAAGGCTACTATGCGAAAACGATTGGAGTGTGCGGATGATCTTGGGTTGTAATGCCAAAGCGCACCACTCACAATGATGAAGTATAGACTTATACATGAAAGGTCAGACGATTTATGATTTTGTTCTGAATTCGTTGACATAAAGTTTCGGAGTAGAAGCACTTCGATTATTGGTAAAAAGGAGCTTGGATCGGCAGCAAGATCCATGTATGGTAGTTATAATGAGAACTCCCCTCTGATCCACATAGGTAAGAGATCGCAGCCTGTTTGGTGGAACGGGGACTGGAGGAGACTTAAACAGACAGATAGATAAGGGAGTAAATTAAAGTTACGCAGGGTGCTCTCTAAACATCAGAAAACCCTGAACTTTTTCTATGAAAAAGGTTCATAATGAACTTTTTCTATGAAAAGGGTTCATATTGAACTTTTTCTATGAAAAAGGTTCATATTGAACTTTTTCTATGAAAAAGGTTCATAATGAACTTTTTCTATGAAAAAGGTTCATAATGAACTTTTTCTATGAAAAAGGTTCATAATGAACTTTTTCTATGAAAAAGGTTCATAATGAACTTTTTCTATGAAAAAGGTTCATAATGAACTTTTTCTATGAAAAAGGTTCATAATGAACTTTTTCTATGAAAAAGGTTCATAATGAACTTTTTCTATGAAAAAGGTTCATAATGAACTTTCTCTATGAAAAAGGTTCATAATGAACTTTTTCTATGAAAAAGGTTCATAATGAACTTTTTCTATGAAAAATGTTCATAATGAACTTTTTCTATGAAAAAGGTTCATAATGAACTTTTTCCATCCAGGATTACCCCAGTGGACAACATTAGAAAAAGAGTTGGTATTTTTAATTAAAAAACTGATACTATAAACTCTTTAGAATACTCGCCATGTGTGTAGTTGTCAAATTATTTCATTTGTTTCCATATCCCATTGACATGCACATAGGTACTATGTTGGAACACACCCTTTTAGAAAATCCCGCGCCTCCGACAAGTGTAGGGTGTAGTCACATGAAAACGTAATCTAAACACAGAACATAGTCATGCAGCCATATACTACTACATACATAAAGTTCCTTGTCGTTTTTTTTTTTATTTTTTCTTCTTCACGACAATTGAATGAATGCAAACTAGGAATATGTGATGTACTCATGTACATGATGTGTAGTCCAACTACCCCCATCCATTGTACCCTCGGAGTAGAGTAGGGAGGGTGTAGGAATGGTCACTGTTTTGAATGTCTCATATTCACAAGGAAAATATGTTGTAAGGGGTGCGCCCATGAACATTTAGAATCTTTCGCAAGAATGGACGACGGACGTTGGACGACATACGGTGGTCGTTTGGACTATAAACTGCAGGAAGAAGACCCCCCACCATCTATTCGAAAATATGATTCATAGATGATCTTTGTGTGGCCGCACATTTTAATTGGAAAGTTTGCTAAAATGTTATTAGCTCACTGAAATATGGCATCCAGAGAGCGAGAGCGCGGCAACTGTGTGGGGCCTACTGCGGCAAATGATTTTTTCGATTGTGATGTTTCTTTTACCTGCAAATAATTCACTGGCATGTTTCGAATGTTATTCACAATAGGATCTGTCAGCTTGCCTTTGTGCAAGATTTAATAGTTTTTATACGAAAGCACACAATGAACGTCAGTCAAATGGGGGGAAATATAAACATTAACGAACTCAATCGAAATTCCATATTCCATTAATGGTATTTCGATTCATACGCAAAGAGAAATAATGATTGAATTTTATACAATTTATTTCTTTATGGACTTTAAAAATTAGACTAAAGCTTTACGTGGCATGGTTCGAACAAATGGAATGGAAATTTACTTCTAACTGTGTGCAAGTGAAATAGTGGAACATTGCTAACTTAGTGAGAACTTTTGGTAAAACGTTACGCATTGGCTAATGCTTAACTAAAAAAGTCAAACCCACCCACAATGCACAACGTAATCCGAACCCGTCTCTACGTAACTAAGCTACTCCAGTCTTGTCATACATAGAAAACGAATTTTACTTATCCGAGCAACGCCTAACTGAAACCCGGTAAGTCGGGCGGTGCCGACTGCATAATACCCTACACCTCCCCTGTAAGTTCAATGTGGGAGCTTTATCCATTGAGGGTGGCCATTGTGAACAGGAGCCCATTGGAAGAACGGAGAGTTATGATTGCTCAAATTTGAATTTGCGCAAGGCAATTGAAACATTGAGTCCCCCTGGCCAGAGACAAAACTAAGCGTTTTGTCCACGGCTGGACTGCCTGTCAGCAGCATGGACGGCCTTTGAAGCTTCTACACCAAAACGGTATCTGATGATGGTCTCTTTTACCAAGAGATCGAAACGCGTCATAGCATGGTTTGTGTGTGGTATCCACTGGTTTTTTTATTCTATTGCATTAAACTTTTCGACCATTAGATCGTCTCCAAAGGACTGCTAAGACTTTGAGCGGAGCAGAACATAGGGCTCTGCGCATAAAGGTGGACATTTTTTTCATAAAGCCGTTTTCGCAGAGCGAAGATCTGATTATGAAGCTTTCGATCAAAGATGACTCGGAACATTATCAGAGGATTAGAGTGTTCAGGCTTAGGGTTAAAAAGGCAAATTTGCTCATGAACATTCCAGGAAGAAACAGGGGCCACATATCAATGAGTGTTGTTCGATTCAAGTTAAATCTCAATTTATTTCTTTATGGACTTTAAAAATTAGACTAAAGCTTTACGTGGCATGGTTCGAACAAATGGAATGGAAATTTACTTCTAACTGTGTGCAAGTGAAATAGTGGAACATTGCTAACTTAGTGAGAACTTTTGGTAAAACGTTACGCATTGGCTAATGCTTAACTAAAAAAGTCAAACCCACCCACAATGCACAACGTAATCCGAACCCGTCTCTACGTAACTAAGCTACTCCAGTCTTGTCATACATAGAAAACGAATTTTACTTATCCGAGCAACGCCTAACTGAAACCCGGTAAGTCGGGCGGTGCCGACTGCATAATACCCTACACCTCCCCTGTAAGTTCAATGTGGGAGCTTTATCCAATTCTGAACGAATTTTGATGGACCTCGGCGGATGTTTTCAGATGGTTTATTTAACTATCCGTATCAAATTTCGAGCAAATATGTTCAAACTGTAATATTGGGTTGGCTAAAAAGTAATTGCGGATTTTTTAAAAGAAAGTAAATGCATTTTTAATAAAACTTAGAATGAACTTTAATCAAATATATAATTGCCATTTTGTTCGATAACCTTTTGCCATCTTCCTGGCAAATTTAGTATTCCACGCTCATAGAACTTCTGACCTTTATCTGCAAAAAAATGAACCAACGGTTGACAAATGACAACATTATTTCAAATTATCGAAAATCTGGCTAACATATATATGGGAGCTATATCGAATTTTGAACCGATTTCGAGCAAACTTCTCAGATATTGTGGTAGTCGTCGAGGAAAGCGTTGTGCAAAAATTTGGCAAGATTGGTCAATAAATGCGCTTGCAGTGAAAATCTTGGAGTGCAAATCGGGCGATATACATATATGACAGCTATATCTAAATCTGGGCCGATTGCTATGAAATTCACCAGTAATCTCGAGAGTCATAAGAAAATCCTTCCTGCCAATTTTCGATTTTTTCCAATTTCAATAGGCTTCGTCTCTAGGCCGACTTTGCTGTACTAAATTGTAAGACGACCGGGTGAAAACTGCGACCTTTACTTTTATTTAAACGTTTTATTACGTAGTGCAAAGCAGCTGTAACATGTGGTACTTTTACGCAACACAACTTTAATTTTGCCTATCATACATTTAACGTTTCTTTGACTTCGTATTAATTTAAAGTAAAGTATCTTTATCGTTACGTAACTATAAGGTAACCTACATTTAACGTAGCGTATCGTAATGTTAACGTATTATTACGTAATGCAATGCTAATTTATCGCAACGTAATGTAGTGTAATCGAGATTTATTATTGCGTAACATTAAAGAAACGTAATTTGACCGTAACGATACTCTAACGTAAAGTAACATTAAAGTAACGTAACATTGACGTTACGTAACGTAACATTGACGTTACGTAACTTAACATTGACGTTAAGTAACGTAACATTGACGTTACGTAACGTAACATTGACGTTACGTAACGTAACATTGACGTAAAGTTACATTAACGTTTCGTTTGTTGCTTTTGCTTATAACACCCAGAAAGAAAAGAGCTAGACCCATCGATAAGTATACCCACCGACTCTGAATCACTTCCCGATTCGAATTAGCTGTCTGTCCGTCAGTCTGTTTATGTTAATTTGTATACAAAATACAGGTCAAAATGTTTATCCGATTATCTTCAAATGGCAATGGTCTCCAAATTTTGCATACTTACAGGAAATCACCTCAACATTAACTATTTAAAGTTTCGTACATATATCTCTATCATCAAAAATTCTAGAACTATTTGAAAGACTTTTCGATTTGGCATACCCACCAACCATCCTATGGTGTGGTGAGCAATCTTTCCGTATGTAACACCTTGAAATATTTGTCTGTGGCCCTAGAAAGCATTAATATTTTTGATCGTCTTGGCATTCAAAGTCGCTCAGTCTGTCCATACGTCTGCCTGTCTATTTGTCAGTCTGTCAGTTTGATTGCCAGCCTATCTGTCTGTATGTTTGTCTGTCTGATTGTAAGGGCTTCTGTTTGTTCGTCTGTTTGTCCATATGTTTATACATTTATCCGCCTGTCCGCCTCTCAGTCTGTCCACCTGTTTGTCTGTTCGCCTGCTTCTGCCGTCTGTCTATCCATCCGTCTGTTTTTCTGTCTGTACGTCCGTCTCTCTGTTTGCTTGTCTGTTTGCCTGTCTGTTTGCCTATCCGTCTGTAAGATCGTCCGTCTGTCCGCCTGTTTGTTTCTCCGCCTGTTTGTCTGTCCATCTTTCTGTTTGTTGGTGTGCCAGTCTGCCTCTCTGTTTGTCTGTATATTCGTTTATATGTCCGCCTGTGTGCCTGTCTGTCTCTCGGTTTGTCCGTCTGTTTGTCCGTCCGTCTGTGTGTCTGCCTGTCTGTCCGCCCTACTGTCTGTCGAAATCACGATAACAATTGAAAGAAAAAAATTTCCGCTTAACAAGTTGCACAGATACTTCATATTGGCGTAGTTCGAGGGGGATTGCAAGTGAGCCGAAACTGAACTGAATCGATGTCAGTTTTGGATATAACCCTCATTTAAGTGGTCCACTCTAATTAGCCCGATTTGACTTCGTAAGGCCCTAGAATTCTCCAGTTTTTTTCAATTTGGTAACTCCGGCCAACACCCCTAACAAATTCCCCTATTTGATTTCTTGACCCACAAATCAATTTTCCAATTTAGTATGCGAATTCGTTTATGCCTAGCAAAAACAACACAAAATCCCTTTCAGTTAGGTCCATAAATAGATATTGCTCCCTAAAAAACCTATCTCGGGATATGATTTTTCAGTCTCCATAGCTGAAATTTGGAACGTGGAGTACATTCATGGCTTCATACAACCTTATAAATGGGCGTGGGCATGATTTCCCGATTCGATTTTTTGAGGCCCTAGAGGGCTATCATTACGAGATTGACTTTATTCGAAATAGTTCGGATACAAACTGAGTTAGATTAGATTAGTTCGAAACTTTGTATACCCACCACCGAAGGGAAGGATGGGGGTATATTCATATTGTCATTTCTTTTGCAACACACCGAAATATTCATTTTCGACCCTATAAGGTTGATCGTCACATAAATCTTAAAAACATCCGTTCGCCTGTCCGTCTAGCCGTCCTTCTGTCCGTCCTTCTGTCCGTCCGTCCTTCTGTCCGTCCGTCCTTCTGTCCGTCCGTGTTTCTGTCCATCCGTCCTTCTGTCCGTCCGTGTTTCTGTCCATCCGTCCTTCTGTCCATCCGTTCTTCTGTCCGTCCGTCCTTCTGTCCGTCCGTACTTCTGTCCATCCGTTCTTCTGTCCGTCCGTCTTTCTGTTGAGATCACACTATAGTCTTTGAAAATAGAGATATGGGGCTGAAACTTTGCACAGATTCTTTTTTTGTCTATAGGCAGGTTATGTTCGAAGATGGGCTATATCGGACTATATCTTAATATAGCCACCATATAGACCGATCTGATTTTAGGTCTTACGCCCATTAAAGCCAAATTTATTCTCGGATTTCGCTGAATTTTTGCATTATGTGTTGTGTTTGGCTCCTCGACATTCGTACCAAGTATGGTCAAGATCGGGCTATATATGGATATAGCTGCCATATAGACCGATCTCTCGATTTAAGGTCGTTTACCTTCTAATTTCACTGAGATTTGACACAGTGACATATGTTGGACGTTTTGATATCCGTGCCAAATATGGTTCAGATAAATCTATATTAGGATACAAGCTGCCATATATACCGATCTCCCGATTTATGGTCCTGGGCCCATAAGAGCCGCATTTTTTACCCGATTTCACCGAAATGTGGAACAGTGATCTATGTTAGGATTTTCGACATCCTTGTCTTATATGGTTCAGATCGGTCTTTATTTGGATATAGCGGCCCCGTATACCAATCTCCCGTTATAAGGTTTTTGGCCCGTAAAAGGATCGTTTATTATCCGAATTCGCTGAAATTTGGCACAGTGACCTACGTTCGGCTTTTCGACATAAGTGCCCTATATGGTTCCGATTGGTTTATAGTTGGATATAGCTGTCATAGGGATCGATCTCCCGATTTTAGTCTTGAGCCCACAAATGCAACATTTGTTACCCGATTTCAGTGAAATTTGGCACAGGGGGCTGTGCTAGGCTCTCAGACATCGTCTTTAATATGACCCCCATTGGTCTATATTTGGATATAGTTTGGCCCAATCGGAACATATTTTGGTTTACCACCTGGTTTTATAGATGATGCATTTTTCACGGGATTGTAACTAAAGGTGGTTAACATACATACCCGAGGAGGTGGGTATCCAAAGTTCGACACGCCATTTGACTTGTTAGTACAATCCATGATGGTTGGTTATTAAGTTTCGGCTTTTAGTGTTCTTATTTCTTTAGTTCAACATTCTAGTCTATTCATACCTTCCTCATATACCTTCGCTTACGGTTAACCGTCTTTGTGGGACAATAGAAATTTTAATTAAAAAAACACTGTAGATAGACACAACATGATAGTACAAGGAGGTGGGTGCTATGATATGATATGATGGAAAATAGTGCTCTCAAGAGACCTTCCTTTGGGTTGTTGTAGTGACATCAAAACTATGGTGACAACAACAACAATAGGAATAGCATTATCTCACTGGGGAGCCAGATAAACAAAGCCAAAGGCAAATAAAATACAAAAGGAAAAAAAATAGCGAAAATAATGCAAAAATGCCAACAAAAAGTAAAAAAAAAACCATACCCCACACACTCACACAAAAACAAGTTATCGTAACAATGTCAAAGCAGCAGAGGAGAATCTATAGAAGAGTATTTGCATATGTATTAGTTTATATGAGAGCTGAGCAGGACTCATGTACAATGAGCCCCAAATAATGCCTGCCCCTTGATGACATTGAGCCAAGACTTACGCTTCATCCTCGGCAGAGGCTTCCACTTGGGTGAGATTGGGTGGCAGGCAGATGAAATAAAACAGCAGGAATGCGGTCAAAACAAGTGAAATATGTGTCATCAACTTATCACACGAACAATACATTTTTCTAGCATTTTCTTAACGTAATTCTTCTTCGATTTTCACTCTCTTTCTTTTAGACTCACACCAAAACACACACAGGCACAGAGACCACGAACAAAACACAGCGATTTTTTGCTTTCAGATTTTTTGACAAACCAAAAAAAAAAAAAAACACCGTAATATCCCCCCACAGAATCCGAGTAGTGACCGAGAATGACCGACCCTCTTCCCCCGGGGTAGCACAAAATTAAGAAAAAATAATGGGGAAAATTAAAATTTAGCTTTGCTCGACAATGATTTTGAATAGTTGAGAATTTTTTCGTATTTTATTTTTTTTTTTTAAATTTTTTTTGTAGTTTCGGGGGTCGCACTTTTTCGGAGATATTTTAAACTTTAGGCATATTTCGTGTAACTTTTATTTGTATTTTTTTTTATTTAAAACTTTTCTTTAATATTTAGTTTTCGAAAATTGTGTTCCATTTAAAATTATATTTTCACTTTCAGCTGCAGTTGATTTTCTAGCTATTGTTGATTTTTTTTTGCTCTGAGGGGAAATTTTTAGGGGATTTCTGGGATTTTTTTCTCATCCACGCGGAATGCTTTTCGGCCCCAACTAAGCCGCAGACTTTGTGTTGCTCTGTCTTTAAGGGATTTTCACAAAAATTCCGAAATTATTTTCTTAAAAAATAATTTTTCCGGGTTAAATTCACAATTTGCACAACATTTTTGTAAGAAAACCATAAAAAAAACTTTCAGCTGTGCGTTAATTTTCTATATATAAACCACGTTAAAACATCTATGATTTGTTACACACAGCCACACACACACACACAAACACATATAGATTTGGGGCGTTGTTGTTGTTTTCTCAATGGTACTTTATTGGCGGGGGCTAGCAGAGTGTATATGTATTGTTGTTGTGGCGGCGACGGCGTTGCTTGTATGTGTGCGCGTATTTATCGGTGAATTTTTGAATTTTCCTCTGGCCACCACACAATAATAATCCGTCGCGTCCGGTCCGCGTTATTTGTTGTGCTGCGTGCGCTTGCCTTGTGCTGCGAGACTGGTCCACCCGTTACCGTTGAAAAGCTGCGAAAAACTAAAGCAAGCATTGGGGAAAATGGTTTTTCGCTAGAATTATTCGTTTGTCTGCCACTCGATGGCGGTCTGGCCAAAGGAAGGAAAGTACGAAGAAAGAAGAAAAAAAAAAAATTGGGAAACAGAGAGCATTGTCTATTTTTAGCAGGATTCTTTTACTAAATTGTCAATTGCAATCAGCTGTTTTGCTGTTTTGTACTCTCACTGTTGCTCTCAATTTCTCTATTGCTCAAATGTTTACTTGTGCGGTGTGTGTTAGGCCATGTGGGCTTTTTGTTTACATATTGATTTTTCTTGGATTTCGTTTTGTAGGGGGAACTTTGAAAAGGCAATATAGGCATAAGAAAAAATAATCTGGGTTTTTTTATAAACATGTTTTTTTTTCACAAAAGGGTCATAATGTATGAACAAAGTTTTTAATGAATTTTTTCTATGAAAAAGTTTTTAATAAACTTATTCTATGAAAAAAGTGTTTAATTAACTTTTTTTATGAAAAAAAATTTTAATCAACCTTTTCTATGAAGAAAGTTTTCAATGAACCTTTTTTATAAAGAAAGTTCTTAATGAACCTTTTTTATGAAAAAGTTTTTAAAAAACTTTTTCTTTGAAAAAAATTTTAATGAACTTTTTCTATGAAAAAAAGTTCATAATGAACTTTTTCTATGAAAAAAAGTTCATAATGAACTTTTTCTATGAAAAGAATTAATAATGAACTTTTTCTATGAAATAAGTTCATAATGAACTTTTTCTATGAAAAAAGTTTCTTTAAAAAAGTTCCTAATGAACTATGTTTTTAAAAAAGAGTTCATAATGAACTTTTTATCAAAAAATGTTTAGAATGAACTTTTCCTATAAAATAGTTCATAATGAACTCTTTTAATAGAAAAAGTTTATTATGAACTCTTTTTATAGAAAAATGTCATAATGAACTCTTTTTAACAAAAACTTCACAATGAACTTTTTCTATATAAAAAGTACATAATGAGCTTCTTGTATATTTTTTTTCTATAAAAAAGTTCATTATGAACTTTTTTATAGAAAAAAATGTTCGTTATGAACTTTTTCTATAAAAAAGTTCATAATTAACTTTTTCTATAAAAAATTATCATAATGAACATTTTCTATGAAAAAAGTTCAGAATGAACATTTTCTAGGAAAATTTTTCATAATGAAATCCTACGAACTTTTTTGTAGAAAAAGTTCATTATGAACTTTTTTAGAAAAAGTTTATCATGAAGTTTCTCTATAGAAAATAATTGTTATGAAAATTCAAAATGAACTATTTTCTATGAAAAAAGTTCATAATAAACTTTTTCTATGAAGACAGTTTATAATGAACTTTTTCTAATTCATTATGAACTTTTTCTATAGAAAAAGATTGAGTGCGAATGATATTTCTGCCAACAATTTATGTTAGTTTTTTTTCTTAATTTTTTTTTATAAAAATTAATCTTTTAACGGCCAATCGTTTAAGTGCGAATTTAATGTTTAACGACCAACAACATTTGGAAAGAAATTGATGTTCGTTAAGATATTTACGTTTACACACACAATTGCTAAACATTTTTCTGTGGAATAGGAGAAAACTGGTTTCCTTACTAAAACATTAAAAAACAAGTAAAAAGGCGTTAAGTTCGGCTGGCCCGAACTTTGGATACCCAGCACCTCGGGTATATATGTAAACCACCTTTCGTCAAAATCCGATGAAAAAATCCATACCTATAACCCATAGCAGCTATATCGAAATATGATCCGATTTGGACCAAATACTAATAAGTAAAAATCATTGTTCACTTGTGTATAACAACATATTGGTCTTTTTAGTAGCTATATCTAAAAATAAACCGATCTGAACCATAAACGACACGGATGTCGAAAAGCCTAACATAACTCACCGTGACAAATTTCAGTGAAATCTGATTATAAATGCGCCTTTTATGGGGCCAAGACTTTAAATTAAGATATCGGTCTATATGGCAGATATATTCAAATCTGGACCGATCTGGGCCAAGTTGCAGAAAAATGCGAAGAGCACAACACAACTCACTGTCCAAATTTCAGCAAAATCGGGGAATAAATGCGCCTTTTATGGGCCCAAAACCTTAAACCTTAAACCTATATTCAAATCTGGACCGATTGAAGAAGGATAATAAATGTGGCTTTTATGGGCCTAAGACCCTTTACCGGTGAATCGGTCTATATGGGGGCTATATCAATATATAGTCCGATATAGCCCATCAACGAACATAACCTGCTTATGGACAAAAAATAATCTGTGCAAAGTTTCAGCTCAATATTTCTATTTCTAAAGACTGTTGGGTGATTTCGACAGACGGACGGAGATATCTAGATCGTCTTAGGTTTTTACACTGATCAAGAATATATATACTTTATAGGGTCGGAAATGGATATTTCAATGTGTTACAAACGGAATGACATCCTTCGGTGGTGGGTATAAAAAGTAAGAAAGGTGTGACTGAGTATTGTAACTAAGAGTCAATTTTGAAATTTCCCGTCATCGTACTAATTATGTATGAAATAACTTGAGTTAAAAACAGCAATGCTCAGTAAAAATGTCAGAGACATACGTAGGCGATTTATCAAAATATGTATTAACGAAGCGAATTTTTAAAATTCCGGGTAGTTTCTTATAGAAATAATTTTTCCACTCATGCGGTTTCAGTTTCATATAAGAGCGGAATGTATGGTGTGAAAACATTTTCAGTTTGGCGGTATTTTCAGTAAAGCGATTTTCACTTAAGCGAATTCAATTGCAATGAATAACACCAACAATGTATGGTATTTTCCATCAAGTTCCACTTTAACGGGATTTTGCACTAAAACGTATTATATCGACTGTACAGTGAACTTTTTCTACTGAAGAAATTAACAATGAATCTTTTATATGAAAATAGTTTGTTCATAGATAAAGTTCATTTTGAACTTTTTTTCATAGAAATTTCTTTTTCTTTGAATTTTTTACTTTTTTTCTTTTTTCAGTAAAAATTTTTACTTTTGCTATGAAAATGTTTTAAAGTTAACTTTTTCAAGGAGAAAAGTTCATAATAAGTTTTTTCAACGAAAAAAATGTCGTTATAAAACTTCCGTTTCTCTTACTTGTTTGATAACTTCTTCAGTTGTAATTTATTGTTATACAATTCATTTAGCTCAACATTATGTCGAGTACCATCTTGTTTCTGTTTCTTCCTCCATGTCATATTCGCTTTAAACACGTGCCTTCTTATAGGACTCTCAGTTCTAGTTTTGTTTATGACTTCCATGAATTTTCGTAACAGAGAGAGTGTGAATGACACTGTTTACCATACAGAGAGCAAGAGTAGAACACATACACATACTGTATGGCAACTGCTATATAACTGTGTGTACTAGCTCGAATGTGTATGTGTTTGGTTTGTCTTTAAGTGTGTAGAAGAAAAACCAATGATAATGGTTTCTGTAGAATTTCTAGGGGTAAAACAACAAATACATTAAATTATTTATTTATTATTTTATTGGTTAATAAATTAATTTAATGTTTATTTTATTATTACATTTCATTAGTCATTCAGGTATTTGTGCCTGAAGTCAAACACAATAGTAATTAAAGGAATTAATAATCAATTTAATTTATTTCTTTTGTTTTTTTTTAAGATAGTTTGAAGTTCCTTGCATCATTGTTTTTGTTTTCTTTTTGTTTCTATATCGTCTTAACTTTAAAAGATGCTATTGATGTCGTTTGTATCCATTTCGATGTTTTCAGCTAAAATGACATTGAACTATTAGGCCCTGGGAAAAAGATATGCTGAAGAAACACGTTTCTGTATTGGAATGGGCACTATTTTCAAAAGAATAATGGCTTAAGACTTTGTTTTTTTGTTTAAGAAAATGTTTTCGTTAAATATCTTCAACAAAATGCTGTATTTGTTTTCACTTAATTTTATAGAAAATATTTTCTAAAAAAACGTATAACAAGTAAGAGCGTGCTAAGTTCGGCCGGGCCGAATCTTATATACCCTCCACCATGGATCGCATTTATCGAGTTTTTTGCGCGGTATCTCTTTTTAGGCAAACAAAGAATAATGAGTAAGAAGCTTTAATCCTTCGAAAGTTAGCGTGCTTTCGACAGACAGACAGACCACCATGGGTAGATCGACTTAAAATGTCATGACGATCAAGAATATATATACTTTAAGAGGTTTTCGACTCATATTTCGAGGTGTTACAAACAGAATGACGAAATAAGTATACCTCCATCCTATGGTGGAGGGTATAAAAAGTGAGTGAGTCGCAAGATTTACATGTTTCACAGTTCCTGAACTATAAAAACCAATATAGCAAACAATTAAAAACACTCTTTACGAATTTGCAACTGCGACATACAATCTGTGTACAGAGATGGAGGCTACTGTGGCATAGGGGTTAGCATGTCCGCATATAACGCCAAATACTTGGGCGTCGGCGTAAACATCAGACACATTTTTAGCGGTGGTTATCCCTTTACGAATGCTGGCTACATGTGTAAGGAATTCAGCCATGTTAAAACTCCTCTATCAAGTGGTGTCGCTATGCGGCACTCTGCTTGGACTAGAAAAAAAGAGTTTCTTTTCATTGAGCCTTAACTTCAATCGGGTTGCATTCATTGATATGAGAGAAGTAACCCCTGTTGATTAATGGAATGTTTATGGGAAATTTTGTAGTTAGTACAGAGAAGATGCAGTACACCCACTGGCCCATGTACCAAAAGAGAACAAGACAGTTATAACTGTCTTGCACGAAGTGCGATAGCGTCTCCACAACATCGAAAGATGATGCTTTGTATTGTAGGTGCCATGGTAACTTTACTTACTTACTTACTTTAATTGACAGAATATTTGTACCACTAGCCGAACGTAGAATAGCGTTCCAAGCGCCTCGATCTTCTGCTCTCATTCTAAAATCTTTGACACCAAGTTTCGAGTTGTCTCCCACAATTTGATCTATCCATCGGGCTTTTAGTCTTCCCGGTTTGCGTGTACCACTGTGTTTGCCTTCAAAAGACTTCTTTGCTAGAGCTTCTTCATCCATTCTGACAACATGACCTAGCCAACGCAGTCGTTGTATTTTGATGCGTGTAACTATGCCATTGTCTTCATACAGCTCGTGGTTCATACGTCGCCTTTATTCTCCATTAACGCAAACTGGTCCATATATTTTACGAAGAATCTTTCTCGCAAATACTCCAAGCACTGCCTCATCTGCTTTCACAAGTACCCATGCTTCAGAACCATAAGACGTAGAACGTAGAAGAGCTGCAACAGTCAACGGTATCCTCCACTCTACTGACCAAACTGCTTAAGAACAATTCTCTTAGCGCCCATAATGTAGCGTCGCAATTGGCAATACATTGTCTATTCCTTAAAAAATGCCGCCTAATTTGTACTTGGGTACCTAAACCATCCTCAAGGAACCCATGGTACGACTCAGAAAGTCAAAATGTTAATGAAGCCAGGAAAGCGAAATACATGATAACTTTGCAGTCAGTAGCGGAAAGGCTTTGTATTCATCAAGTTTACTGATGAAATTGCTCTGAACTTCACGGCCAAATCGTTTGCACTCTTATTCCCCCTTACTTTGCTATAGCCTGGCATCCAAACAATGCGCACCGTGCCATCCTCAGAAAAGGCGTACATCTTCTTCTCACACGCCAAGGCTATTCGCTATCCTGGCATTAAAACAATGCGGGTTGTGCCATCCTCTGAGAAGGCGTAAATCTCCTTCTTATACCCCAAGACTGTTGGTTACTGTACCGTCCTGGTTGTTACTTTACCGTCCTGGTTGTTACAGCCCTGATAGTCATCTTTCTATGAGTAAATATGTTCAGACTCGACGATCTCGTTTTTATACCATAGCACCTCCCGAATTCCGTTATCGTCCGGATCTGCCCCAGCAGGACAATATTGTAATCAGCCTCTGGGTCCTCAATGTAAACCCCCGGGCATACCCAATTCTCTAACAATTATCCATCTTTGTAGCAGAACTTCCACGTGGCAATACTAGACTTGTGTCAATCCAAAATTATGCCGCTGGCAGCAGTGTCTCGCACTCGACCTTAAGTGTCGCGTCTGGTATCCGATCCGGAATAGAAGAGGTTCAGTTTCCCTAACGTTGCTTCGGTTATACCGACCTGTTGCTATCTTCCAACGATTCATACATTGTCTTAAGTCTCATTGCCGCAAAGGTGGCCTTATACTGTATATTGGCCGGATATCTAGAATAGTCTCCAGTAGCCTTGTAGACGTGATCTTCAACGGCTCGACTGCACTGAACAAAAAAATCGATAAAAATGTCAATTAAAAATTTAATTGAAAACAAAATCATTCTGTTTGTAACTCCTCGAAATATTCCACTGAGATCCCATAAAGTCGATCTAGCGATCTGTTGAGGAATCGTGGCGCATCAAATAGTCTCACCTTCATCATCCTCGTAAACAGGCAGATATCATTATTCTCCGGATAAATATTAAGGCAGCCAGGTCTAGGCCAGTCGTTTGACATCTTCAAGACCCTTTCGACCTTTCGGCAAAGCTGATTCGGATTACTACTCGGGTTAGGTTTGGTTATAGTGGAAGTGCAACTATCAAACCAAAACCTAGTAATTTGGCTACAGATTGGGCCACTAATTCTTAACAACTAAAATTTTGAAAAAATTTCTTTTAAAATAAAATTAAAAAAAAATATATTTAAAAATAAAATTTTCAAAAAATTTCCTTGAAAATAAAATTTTGAAAAATTTTCTTTAAAAATAAAATTAAAAAAAAATCTTTAAAAATAAAATTTTGAAAAAACCTAAATTTTTACTAAATTTTCTGTGAAACTGAAATTTTGACAAATTTTTTTAAAAACTAAGCTTTTAAAAAAAAAAATCCTTAAAAATGCAATATTTAAAAATTTGCTTTAAAAATTAAATTCGGACAAAATTTTCTTTTAAAATAAAATATTGAAACAATGTTGAAAAAATTTTCTTTAAAAATAAAATTTTCATATTTTAAATACAATTTTTATACCCACCATCGAAGGATGGGGTATATTCATTTTGTAATTCCGTTTACAATACATCGAAATACCCATTTCCCTATAAAGTATATATATTCTCGATCGTCGTAAAAATTTAAGACGATCTAGCCATGTCCGTCCGTCTGTTTGTTGAAATCACGCTACAGTCTTTTAAAATAGAGATATTGAGCTGAAACTTTGCACAAATTCTTTTTTTGTCCATAGCCAGGTTAAGTTCGAAAATGGGCTATATCGGACTATATCTTGATATAGCCTCCATATACCCCGATCCGCCGATTTAAGGTCTTAGACCCATAAAAGCGACATTTATTATCCGATTTTGCTGCCATATAGACCGATCTCTCGATTTGAGGTTTTGGGCCCATAAAAGGCGCATTTATTGTCCGATGTAGCTGAAATTTGGGACAGTGAGTTGTGTTAGGCCCTTCGACATCCCTCTTCAATTTGGCCCAGATCGGTTCGGATTTGCATATAGCTGCCATATAGACCGATCTCTCGATTTAAAATCTTTGCCCCATAAAGGGCGCATTTATAATACGATTTCGCTGAAATTTGATACAGTGACTTATGTTAGACTTTTCGACATCCGTGTCGTATATGGTTCAGATCGGTTTATATTTCGATATGGCCTAAAATGACCAATATTTTGCACTACAAAACAATGACTTGTACTTATTAGACCACTCAATGTCCGTTCCGAATTTGGTCTAAATCGGATCATATTTCGATTTAGCTACTATTGGGGCTTAAATTATGAATTTTTCACCGGATTATGACGAATGGCGGTTTACAAATATACTCGAAGTGATGAGTATCCAAAGTTCGGACCGGCCGAACTTAATGACTTTTTTTCGCTAAAATTTTAACTAACTTTCTAGTCCACTAATTTTTATGTAGTAAAATTTTGAAAAAAAATTGCTTCAACAATAAAATTCGGACAAAATTTTCTTTAAAAATAAAATGTTGAAGTATTTTTTTTTTAATTTAAAGTATATATTCTTGATCTTCGTGACATTTTATGTCGATCTAGCCATGTCTTTCCGTCTGTTCGTTCGTCCGTCTATCCGTCCGCCCGTATGTCCGTCCGTCCGTCTGTTCTTTCGTCCGTCTGTGCGTCCGCTCGTATGTCCGTCTGTCCTTCCATCTGTCCGTCCGTGCGTTTGTTCGTTCGTCCGTCTCTGTTCATTCGTCAGTCTGTCCGCTCGTCCGTCTGTCCGTCCGTCTGTGTAGGTCGGTTGGGATTGTAAATGGGCCATATCGGTACTTTTTTTGATATAACTGCCAAATTTTATAGACGCAAATTTTATCCGATTTAGCTGAAATTTTGCAGGAGGTGTTTTGTTATTATTTCGAACAACTGTGCTAAGTATGGTTGAAATCTGTCCATAACCTTTTATAGCTGTCATGTTAATCGATGTGGGGTCTTGACTTATTGAGCCTCTAGAGGGCGCAATTCCTATCCGATATGGCTGAAATTTTGCAAGATGTGTTTAGTCATGACTTTTAACAACTGTGCCAAGTATGGTTCAAATCGGACCATATCCTGATATAGCTGCCATATAAACCGATCTTGAATCTTGACTTCTTGAGCCACTAGAGCATGCAATTCTTAACAGATTTGGTTGAAATTTTGCATGAGGTGTTTTGTCAAGATTTCCAACAATTGTGTCACGTATGGGTGATACGGTGCATAACCTTATATAGCTGTCATATAAACAGATCTGGGGTCTTGACTTCTTGAGCCTTTAGAGGGCGCAAAACTTATTCGATTTCGCTGGAATTTTGTATGACGTGCTTCGTTGTGACTTTCAACTACTATGCAAAGTATGGTTCAAATCGGTCCGTAATCTGATATAGCTGCCATATAAACCTATCTGGGATCTCGACTTCTTGAGCCTCTCTAGGGCGTAATTATTATCTGATTTGGGTGAAATTTTGTACAACGGCTTCCCCCATGACCTTCAACATATATGGTCTGTTGAAGGTCATGGGGGAAGCCCCCAAATATGGTCTGAATCGGTCTATAGCCTAATACAGCCCCCCTATAAAACGATCTCCCTATTTTACTTTTGAACCCCTAAAGGACGCAATTCTTATTTGATTTGGCTGAAATTTTACACAGTTACTTCTACTATGGTCTCCAACATTCATTCCTTTATGGTCCGAATCGAACCATGACTTTTTTTAAACTACAATTTTGCCAAAATATTTTTTATAACTAAAATGTTGACTAAATTTTCTTAAAAAAAAATTTTTTTCAATTTTTATTTTAATTTATTTTTTATTTAAAGGCTGTAAAACTGACCACAATAACAAATAATTACTTCCAGACTTAGGCTGGAATATTCTTTAACAGCAAAACCCAATTGAGCTATGAATGCAAGCAAAACAAAGCAAAAAAAAAAAATGAAAAATATGATTTTTTCAACAGCTGTAACCCTCTATGCCTCCTCCTATACCAGTTATGCAACTTCTTCATGCAAAATATGTCCCTAGGGTTTTGCAACATAGGAAAAAAACAACAATAAAATAAGGGAAGTCGGGTAAGAATTATAGTTTTAAATGTGGTCACTTTAATCCTCCTTCTGACTTTAGTCCTTCCACCATGATCCTTTAGTGTTGCTTGTTTTTGTTACCAACTCTTCAAACTACTGTTGCACGATAATGCATTTCGTTATGGCCTTTTCATATTGGCTGGCATGTGTGAGCGTTTTGGCCAAACCCCTGAACAATTTCCTCTATTGTATTGCTTGGCATGTGTGCTGCAGTTTTATTTTACTGTGTAGATTCTGGCCATACTTTTGCTTGGCCATTCGATGCGGTTAAGGAAACAAGTGTGCGTGTCTACATTAAAGAAATATTGTTTTTAGGGCTCTCAAAGAAGTAGGGAGGATGGGCGGCATAAGGGTAGTGATAGGGGATGATGATTTTGTTTTCATTCCTAGTGCCGGCACTAGTGAATGTCCTTTGTAGGTCTACTTCACTCACTTTGTTTCCCTATGGTGGTGGTGGTGGTGGTGATGGTGTTGGTTGGTCTTCTATGTGATGTGAATATCCATGTTATGGATGGAGTCTACATGTGTTGTGTTTATTAAGTTGATTAAGTGTCTTACATGAGTTACACAATACACCCTCATCCATATATCCGGTGTAGGAGTATGTGAGAGAGTGTGGACATGTGTCCATAGTCATTTCGCAAAGACATTAAGGTGGAGAGGCATGGAAATGGCACCCAAACATTTGGCTAAAATCATATCCACATCGAGGTATAGGTATGATTTCGCATGTTCTGAAAATTATCGTCTTTGTTTCACCACGCCGTGGGACTATATACAAGTTTTTTTCAAACTGACAAAGAAACCTAAAAGGCCGCCATATCATCCACCTATGAAGTTGAATGTCTGATTTGGAATCTTGGCAAGAACTTCAGAAACCTTTTAAGCGGTAATTCTGGCGATCTTTGAGAGAAATTTTTGAAAAAATTTTGTAAAACCAAAATTTGCCAACATTTTCTATTAAACGAAAAATTAGAACCTTCGCAGTATATCGAGATGACGATAGAAAACCTGGAAGGAAGGGAAGAGGTTTCCGATCGGATACATGAGATGAACCTTGAGGTCAAGTTCCAGCGGCATAGCCTTGGATTGACGGAACCCTAGTATTGCCATCTGGAAGATCTTGTTACACGTATGGATCAAAGCTAAAGGACAGAGTGAGCCTGGGGGTTTACATTGATAACCCAGGGACTGAGATCTGTTTTAGACTACCTGACCATAATGCTATCCTGCAGGCGGAGATCCGGCCGATCACGGAATGCGTGAGATGGTGTGATGTTAACGTGAGGACGTCGAGTGTGAACATTTTACGGATATTAGAATTTCCATAAGGGCAATAACAACCAGGACGGTAAGGTCACGAACAGTGTAAAAAGAAGATTAACGCCTTCTCTGAGGATGACAAAATCGGCATCGTTTTGATGGCGGGCCATAACGGAGTAAGAGGGAATGAAAGGGCAGACGATTTTGGGGGTCAAGGCCAGAGGACTGCCGTCAATAAACTTGGTTAACCCAAAGCCTTTCGGGTTGATGCAGTCCGAGTTAAGGAGTTAAGTCTCGTCTAACAGATAGCGGCACTTAGGTGGAGTTTTTAGAGCGCTCAACAAGCCGATTTCTGGCTTAGGTGTATGTCCATAGTGGCATGGGGCGGATTAATATCTGCACCCTCTTTTCAACCTAACCTAACCTAATAGGGTTGACAAGTCTTCTAACAAGAAACGAAACGCATCCCATAGTCCCATCGCATAGTAATTAGATTAGATCGGTTTATATGGCAGCTATATATGGTTATGGGCCGATTTGAACCATATTTTTGTTGGAAGTCATAACAAAACACCTTATGCAAAATTTCTCGATTTGGCCGAGATGTCAAGATTTAAGATCGGTTTATATGGCAGCTATATCAGGTTATGGACCGATTTAAACCATACTTGGCACAGTTGTTGGAAATCATAACGAAATAAGTCTTGCGAAATTTCGGCCAAATCGAAAGGGATTGCGCCCTCTAGAGGCTCAAGAAGTCAAGATCCCAGATCGGTTTAAATGACAGCTATATCAAGTTATGGACCGATTTACGGCATATTTAGCACAGTTGTTGAAAACCATAACAAAACACCTCATGTAAAGTTTCAGCCAAATCGCATGAGAATTACGTCCTCTAGTGGCTCAAGAAGTCAAGATCGCAGATCGGTTTATATGGCAGCTATCCGCTTTACTCCTTCGAAAGTTAGCGTGTTTTCGACAGACAGATGGACGGGTGGACGGATGGACGGACGGATGGACGGTCGGATCGACGGACGGACGGATGGACGGTCGGATCGACGGCCGGACGGATGGACGGACGGATGGACGGACGGACGGACAGACAAACTGACCGACGGACACGGCTAGATGTCATGACGATCAAGAATATATATACATTATGGGGTCTTAGAAGAATATTTCGAGGAGTTATAAACAGAATGACGAAATTAGTTAACCCCCATCCTACGGTAGGGGGTATAAAAATTTAAAAAAAAAAAATTTTGAAAAATGTGAAAAAAATTTTTTGATAAATTTATTTTTAAAGAAATAAAAATTAAATAAAGAAGAAAGTCTTTTTTATAAAATTTTCTTTAAAAATGAATTTAGAAAAAATTTTTGCGCGAAAATTTCTTGGCTCCGTTACCGAAATGGAATGTTCTTGGGCAAGTTTGTATTTACATTCTTATGTTTCTCAATATCCAGGAAAACTCTAATAACGTATTCCTCTTCTTTGGATGCTGCGATCTTACTCGTAGAGTTTAAAAAAGTTAGGCAAATGTGTGCTGTTTTCAAAACACTTGACTGTCATGGTGGATCGTGATTTCTGATACGCCATGTGTCTTCATCAATATTATAACAGAACATAATTATTAAAAACAAATTTTAATGATGTGAAGAAAACATTGATTATTGTTTTTTTAAAGAAATAAAAAAATGCTTTTTATAAAATTTTCTTTTAAAATTAATTTTGAAAAAACTTTTTTACAAAAATTTCTTGGCTCCGTTACCGAAATGGAATGTTCTTGGGCAAGTTTGTATTTACATTCTTATGTTTCTCAATATCCAGGAAGACCCATATAATGTTTTCTTCTCCTTTGGATGCTTCGATCTTACTCCAACGATCTTATAGCATTGCAAAGAACTTATAAAAATTAGGCAAATGTTTTCAAAACACTTGACTGGCATGGAGGATCATGATTTCTGATACGCCATGTGTTTTCATCAATATTTTAATACAATTGAACATAATTATTAAAAAAAAATTTGAATGGTGTAAAGAAAACATTGATCATTATTTTTTTAAAGAAATAAATGTTTAATAAATAAAAATTGTTTTTTTTTAATTTTCTTAAAAATTATTTAAAAAAAAACTTTTTCGCAAAAATTTCTTGGCTCCGTTTCCGAAATGGAATGTTCTTGGGCAATTTTGTATTTGCATCCTTATGTTCCTCAATATCTAGGAAGACCCTAATAACGTATTCCTCTACTTTGGACGCATCGATTTTACTCGTAGAGGGTCATTTCCTCCGATCTTATAAAAGTAAGGCAAGTGTGTGCAGTTTTCAAAACACTTTGACTGGCATGGTGGATCGTGATTTCTGATACGCCATGTGTCTTCATCAATATATTAATTGAATAAAATTATTAAAAAAATTTGAATGGTGTAAAGAAAACATTGAATATTGTTTTTTTTTTTAAGAAATAAAGGTTTAATAAATAAAAATATTTTTTTTAATAAAATTTTCTTTAAAAATTAATTTAAAAAAAAAAACTTTTTTACAAAAATTTCTGGCATTGTTTTCGAAATGGAATTTTCTTGGTCATGTTTGTATTTGCATCCTTATGTTCCTCAATATCCAGGAAGATTCTCCTTTGGACGTATTGATCTTACTCGTAGACGATCATTTCCACCGATGTTATAGGGTATTAAAAAACTTATAAAAGTAAGGCAAGTGTGTGCTGTTTTCAAAACACTTTAACTGACATGGTGGATCGTTATTTCTGACACGCTATGCGTCTTAATCAATATATTAATAGAACAAAATTATTAAAAAAAATTTAAAGATGTGAAAAAATATTGATAATTTTTTTTTAAATAAAAAGTTAATAAATAACTTTTTTTTTTATAAATTTTCTTTAATAATGAAAAAAGTTTCTAGGCTCCGTTTCCGAAATGGAATGTTCTTTGGCAAGTTTGTATTTTCATCCTTAAGTTCCTCAATATCCAGGAAGACCCATATAATGTATTCTTCTTCTTTGAATGCTTCGATCTTACTCGTAGAGGGTCATTTCCACAGATCTCATAGGGTTTCAGTTTTTCCCAAAGTTTTGCTCAAAATTTTATATGGTTTTAAGTAGAAGGGATGATTGACTGATGGGTCTTTGTATTATGGGGGTTTTGTCCCCCGATGATGATCACCCAGATCTCCCTTTATGCCCCCGATATGAAACGAATGGATTTTGTAGAAATTGTTTTTAAAAATTTTCGTTCGTCCCCTTGTTCCCACCCAATAAACCTAATACTCGTGCATGTGCCTGCTAGAGTTGAATAGGGCTGCTACTTGACCCATGATTGTATGTGCACGTAAGTAAGTATATTTGTGCATAGTTTGTGTTGTTTTAGTAAAACAATAGCAAAAAAAAAACAACTCATACTTTATTACCAACAATCTTGAATTTTGCATGCGGTTAAGCTTTTTTACTTTTTTTTCTATTTTGAAGAGAACTTATTAGTTGTGAGAGGCAATAATAAAATTGTGTATAAAATTGCACTAATTAAAAACATTCGTGACACTAAGAACAGTCAGGGGGTCAATTTGTGTCGACAGCAGTGAACGTAACATGATAGTCACGCAATAAACTAAAGCAAAAATTTGAATTTTTTTTTAATAAAGTTTAGTCACCTTTTGAAAAGTATTCCAATGGCTGCATATATACCTATGTCCAAGAATCTGTTGATCAGGCAATTTCTTTTCAGTAACTTTTCGATAATCGAATCTATTATTGGATAAAAAAATAACTTAAGAAATCAAATACATGGCCGGCAGTAATAATAGCTAAACTTTTTTATACCCACCACCGTAGGATAGGGGGTATATTCATTTAATCATTCCGTTTGCAACACATCGAAATATCACTTTCCGACCCTACAAAGTATATATATTTCGGATCATCGTAAAATTATTTAACGATGTCCGAGTGTCTGTCCGTCCGTCTGTTGTAATCACCCTAGAGCCTTCAAAAATTGAGAAATTGAGCTGAAAATTGACAAAGATACGTCTTTTTGATGCACGCTGGTTAAGTTCTTGAACGGGCCAAATCGCAACATATTTGGATATAGCTGCTATATAGACCGATCTCCCGATAAAGGGTCTAATGCCCATCAAAACTTTATTTTTCATTCGATTTTGCTGAAATTTGGGTTATTTTAAGCCTTCCGACATCTGAACTAAATATGGTCCATATCGGTTCATATTTAGATATAGCTGCCATATAGACCGATCTCCCGATAAAAGGTCTGAAGGCCATAAAAGCTTTATTTATTACCCGATTTCGCTGAAATTTGCAACAGTGGGTTATTTTAAGCCTCCCGACATCTGACGTAAATATTGTTTAGATCGATCAATATTTAGATATAGCTGCCATATAGACTGATCTCCCGGGTAGAGGGTCTGAAGCCCATAAAAGCTTTATTTATTACCCGATTTCGCTGAAATTTGCAACAGTGGGTTATTTTAAGCCTCCCGACATCTGACCTATATATGGTTTGGATCGGTCCATATTTAGATATAGCTGTCATATAGACCGATCTCCCGATAAAGGGTCCAGTGCCCATAAAAAGTTTAGTTTTCATCCGATTTTGCTGAAATTTGAGACAGTGGGTTATTTTAAGCCTCCCGACATCTGATGTAAATATGGTTCATATCGGACTATATTTAGATACAGCTGTCATATAGACCGATCTCCCGATAAAGGGTCTGAAGCCCATAAAAGCTTTATTTTTTAACCGATTTCGCAAAAATTTGAAACAGTAAGTTATTTTTAGCCTCCTGACATCCGACCCAAATATGGTACAGATCGGGCTATATTTAGATATAGCTGTCATATAAACCGATCTGCCGATAAAGAGTCTAAAGCCAATAAAAGCTTTATTTATTACCCGATTTCGATGAAATTTAAAACAGTGGGTTATCTTAAGCCTTCCGACTTCCGATCTGACATAAATATGGATTAGATCGGTCCATATTTAGATATAGCTGCCATATAAACCGATCTCCCTTTAAAGGGTCTGAAGGCCATAAAAACTTTATTTATTACCCGATTTCGCTGAAATTTGCAACAGTGCGTTGTTTTAAGCCTCCCGACATCTGACGTAAATATGGTTTAGATCGATCAATATTTAGATATAGCTGCCATATAGACCGATCACCCGATAAAGGGTCTGAAGCCCATAAAAGCTTTATTTATTACCCAATTTCGCTTAAATTTGAAACAGTGAGTCATTTTAAGCCTCCCAACATCCGACCTAAATGGGTTAAATCGGACTATATTTAGATATAGCTGTCATATAGACCTATCTGCCGTTAAAAGGTAAAAGGCCATAAAAACTTTATTTTTTATCCGATTTCGCTAAAATTTGCAACAGTGAGTTATGTTTATTCTCCTGACATTCGACCTTAATATGTTTCAGATCGGTTTATAATTGGATATATCTGCCAAAAAGACCAATATTTTGTTCTACAAAATTTAATAGTGACACATATATTAGACCACTCAATGTCCGTGCCGAATTTGGGTGTTTATGTTATCAAATTTTCACCGGATTGTGACGATATGGGGTTTACATATATACCCGAGGTGGTGAGTGTCCAAAGTGTCCCGGCCGAACTTAATGCTTTTTTTTTGTTAATAATTAGAGTTTTTTCGTAAAATTTTCTATGAAAATAAAATTGTTCACTGACATTGCATAGAGATGCAGTGGTACCAATTAGAAGCATTCACATTTCTTCAAAAAAAAAAAAAAAAAAATCTTATACATTCCAATTTTTTTTTTTTTTTTGATCTTCTAAACTTGCGTTTGGTATTTGTTTAGTCAGATGGTGGAACCCCTTTGAGCTTTGATGTTAATTTATAAAATTTGCATCCACCCACGTTGTGGTTATGCACTTTACGTCGTTATCTGAAAAACTGCCTATGATGTCTTTGTAAAATAAACAAAAATACAAGGGGTTTGATGGATTGAATTGAGTGAATGGGTCAAAATCACAAAAACAAAATAAACAAAAAAGGAGCACCCAAGTGAATACGAACATCGTTTTGTTGTTTCTGACATGGCCACGAGAAGGCATAAAATAATCAAAACAAAAAAAAACGGATCTAGGTTTACTTCATGATTTTGTTTATAAAATTCTTTGGAAATTAAATCGGATAAAAATTAACAAAATTTGGTCATTATAGAACATGTTTCCTCTAGCCGAACGATCTCGATCTGCTGCGCTTCGTCTCCAACCACTGACGCCCAGTTTTGCGATGTCTCTTTCCACTTGGTCAATCCATCGGGGTTTTGGTCTTCCCCTTTTGCGTTTTCTAGTATGGTCTCTTTCAAAAGAGCTCGAGGGACTCACGAGAAAAATCACGTCTCCCGAAAAACTTGCGAATCACGGTTTAAAAAAATTAATTTCCATTTTTTTTGGAAACGTCGGCGAAAAGTAGGAGAAAAATTAGTACTCTGCTTATCCTTTTGCTCCTTTTAGGCAAACAAATGATAAAGGAAAAGATATATGTTATGCTATTGGAGCTGTATCAAATTAATGGCCCGAATCGTAAAATTTCAGCCAACTCGAATAAGAATTGGGCTTTAAGGTGCTCAAGGAGAAAATTCAGGAGATTGGTTTATATGGGATCAGGCTTTAAACCGATTCAGACCATATTTTGAATATATTGAAGGTCATGGGGGAAGTCGTTGAATAAAATCTCTGCCAAATCGTTTAGTAATTGCACCTTCTAGATGCTCAAGACGTCAAGATGCCAGATCAGTTTATATGGCAGATATATCAGGTTATGGACCGATTTAGAAGTCATTACAAAACACGTCATGCTAAATTTCAGGTAAATTGGATAAGAATTGCGCCCTCTAGATGCTCAAGACGTCAAGATCCTAGTTCAGTTTATAGGGCAGCTATATCAGCTAATGGACCGATTTGAATCATACTTAGCACTGTTTTTAGAAGTCATTACAAAACACGTTATGAAAAATTTCAGCTAAATTGGATAAGAATTGCGCCCTCTAGAGGCTCAAGAAATCAAGATCCCAGATCGGTTTATATGGCGAAATGTATAACGACTTCTCTCATGACCTTCAACATACTTGTCAAATATGGTCTAAATTGCTCTATAGCCTGATACAGCTCCCATGTAAACCGATCTCCCTATCTTACTCCTTGAGCCCCTAAAGGACGAAATTCTTATTCGAATTGGCTGAAATCTACTATGGCTTCTGACTTCTACTATAGTCTCCAACATTCAAATCGATTATGGTCCGAATCGGACCTTAACTTGATATAGCTCCAATAGCATAGCAATTTTTTACTTTTATCCTTTGTTGGAGATATCGGGAAAAGAATTCGCGAAATGCGATCCATTGTGAGGGGTATATAAGATTCGGCCCGGCTGAGCTTAACACGCTTTTACTTGTTCTTTCTACTAAATATACGTTTCTCTTGACGCGTTGCTACCCACTGCAAGGTTGCCCTGTATGCCTCATTCTTAGTTTCACTTTTGGTACTCCTGGTCGTATCATGGGTTCCTTTTGGGAGGCTTTAGCTACCCAAGTACATATGTTGCGGTTCTTTCCATGGAGTGGGTAATCGTTTGCCATTGCGCTGCTATACTTTCGGGGCAGGGAGTGCTTTCTTCAAGCTATTGGGTCAACCGAGTGGAGTATGCCCCCGTTGTGTTTGCAGCTTTCCGATGTCCAGATTCCGTGAAGTGTCATATCTCGCCACACCAAGATGTGAGCGAACCTTTGCGGCAACAAAGTAATGATCCAAATCGATGTTCGCCTCTCGGATCAATCGTTCATCGTTCACACTGGTTGAATGCCTTCCATCTATCACAACATGATCTTTTTGGTTTCTCGTGTTTTGATCGGGTGACAGCCATTGGGCTGTGTGAACCCTTTGACTTGACCATGTTCTTTGCTGCTGCGAAGTCTATTAGCCTCAATCCATTATCGGAAGTTTCTTCATGTGGGCTTAATTTTCCGATTGTTGGGCCAAAGATATTTTCCTTCCCTCTTCCCGAAGGATTTAAATAACATGAGCCAGACAGCGGTCATATTTTTTTTCTAGGCTCTCCTAGAAAATATCCTTGGTCTGTTTTTCCTTGTCTACCGTCGGGGCATGGGTCTTGATGCGGATTGTGGCTAGCCTCTCATTCACCTAAGTAAACCTGGGGACAAGGTGTTTCAGTTTTCGACTAACCACAAATCCACAGACAAATTCATGCCTCGTTGCATGGCAGCTATTATATAGGGCAACACCTCTCGGTTTTGTTGTGGAGTCCTTCCAGAATCATCGCACTTTCGGTATTGCGGTAATGTCTGCCCTGTATTTTTCGAATACGCTAGTGCGTATATTGCGTTCTCTCTATAAAGAGTGCGGATATTCCAGTTGCAGATACGCAAATCAAGGTCCTCTAAACCTGTGTGGGTCGTCAATATGAGGGGATTTGTTTTTAATCTTCTTCGTTTTTTCATAGTAATCTCTTGAAGTTTTTCGGGTGATGGGGTACTAACCCGACGCCCCAACCATCTTTTTATCATTCTGTAGGTGAACTTATGACAAATTTAAGCTCACTACCTTTAACGGATATTGAAGGTAGCTACCCAGGAGACATCGCGGGGAGGTTTGTATCCACATTTGAGATGAACAAAGACCAAGATAGGTCTGGATCTTGCCAAGGTGAAACCGATCAGAATCGTTGCTTGGTTTCCAACATCCTCAAATCATCCATATCGAGCCACCTAGTCGCTATTATAAATTCTTGTTTACAAAGTTCTCTACTAATTTGCTTAAGTTTTTAGCCCCTTTAGTCTAAAGTAATGTTTTACTATCCTTTTTATACCCACCACCGAAGGATGGGGGTATATTCATTTTGTCATTCCGTTTGCAACACATTGAAATGTCCATCTCCGACCCTATAAAGTATATATATTCTTGATCAGCGTAAAAATCTAAGACGATCTAGACATGTCCATCCGTCTGTCTGTTGAAACCACTCTACAGTCTTTAAAAATAGAGATATTGAGCTGAAACTTTGCACAGATTCTTTTTTGTCCATAAGCAGGTTAAGTTCGAAGATGGGCTATATCAGACTATATCTTGACTTAGCCCCCATATAGACCGATCCTCCGATTTAGGGTCTTAGGGCTATAAAAGCCATATTTATTATTCGATTTCGCTGAAATTTGGGACAGTGGGTTGCATTAGGCCCTACCACATCCTTCGTTTATTAGACCCAGATCGGTCCAGATTGGTTATAGCCACCATATAGACCGATCCTTCGATTTAGGTTCTTAGGGCTATAAAAGCCACATTTATTATCCGATTTCGCTGAAATTTGAGACAGTGGGTTGTATTAGGCCCTTCGACATCCTTCGTTAATTTGGTCCAGATCGGTCCAGATTTGGTTATAGCTGCCATATAGACCGATCCGCCGATTTAGGGTCTTGGGCCCATAAAAGCCACATTTATTATCCGATTTCGCTGAAATTTCGGACAGTGAGTTGTGTTAGGCTCTTCGACATCCTTTGTCAATTTGGCCCAGATCGGTTCAGATTTGGTTATAGCTGTCATATAGACCGATCCTCCGATTGAGGGTCTTAGGGCCATAAAAGCCACATTTATTATCCGATTTCGCTGAAATTTGGGATAGTGAGTTGTGTTAGGCCCTTCGCCATCCTTCGTCAATTTGGCCTTGATCGGATCACGTTTGGATATAGCTGTCATATAGACCGATCATCCGATTGAGGGTCTTAGGCCCATAAAAGCCCCATTTATTATGCGATTTTACTGAAATTTGGGATAGTGAGTTGTGTCAGGCCCTTCGCCTTGATCGGATCAGATTTGGATATAGCTGCCATATAGACCGATCCCTCGATTTAAGGTTTTGGGCCCATAAAAAGCGCATTTATTGTCCAATGTGGCCGAAATTTGGGACAGTGAGTTAAGTAAAGCCCCTTGACATATTTCTGCAATATGGTACAGATCGGTCCAGATTTGGTTATAGCTGTCATATAGACCGATCTCTTGTGCTCTTTAATGTTTTGGGCCCATAAAAGGCGCATTTATTGTCCGATGTGGCCGAAATTTGGGACAGAGAGTTGAGTTTAAAGTCTTGGCCCCAAAAAAAGGGGGCATTTATAATCCGATTTAACTGAAATTCGACACAGTAACTTATGTTAGGCTTTTCGACATCCATGATGTGCATGGTTCAGATTGGTTTATTTTAAGATGTAGCTACTAAAAAGACCAATATTTTGTTATACACAATTGAACAAGGACTTGTACTTATTAGTATTTGGTGCAAATCGAAACATTTCGATATAACTGCTATGTGACATAAGTTATGCAATTTTCACCGGATTTTGATGAAAGGTGGTTTACATATATTCCCGAGGTGGTGGGTATCCAAAGTTCGGTCCGGCTGAACTTAACGCCTTTTTACTTGTTCTGTTTAACAAACAATTTTGTTATAATTTTTTAAAAATTGATTTTGTTGATGCTTGGCTCAATAATTTTTTCTCGAATTAAACCCCATCCATATTCTTGCGTTTTGTTGTTCTTTAAATTAATTTTATTTTTGTTTTATTTTATTTTATTATTTATTTTAATTTATTTTCTTTGCATATTAAATCAGCTCATGAGAACTTTAGTAAAGTTGATATATTGCTTTAAAAATAAACACACAAAATGTATGTGTTTACATATATATTTATTAAAAATTATGTTCATGTTCATGCATCATTTCATGACAGCATTTTAATCCATATTCAACAATTAGTGACAAATACACTCTAAGAAATGTGTATTAATGAGTCATTATTGGTATTAAGTTGTAGTATTTAAAATTAGATGAAAACATATAATAAATAGTGCTATTTATTGCTGAACCAGATACGTAGTGCTGCGCCTTCTTTCACAATATAAGTAAAAAAATTGTCTTTGAATATATATGTCCTACTATTTAAGAACTTTTAGTTAAATATAATACTCTGAGTTTTATGATGTTGTTTTTTCTATTCTACTCCCATGTACCTCTCACTTGTTTAACCCATATATGCATATGTGGTCTACATGTCCGTTTTAGGTGTGAGGCGGCCCCAGTATCTTGGCTACCGAATGGAGTTTTAAATATGTATTCTCCTCCTAAAAGACCATTCAATGCGGCCCCATATTGGTATGGTTCTTAAATATGTCCTGTATTGGATTTTTTAAGCACAGGCAGGCACCAGGCATAAGCTACGAAAGGTGTTATCAGATTGGTGCTTCAATCCCAATTCCCATCATTAGAGCATCATATATTCATGGTCGGTAAATATGTCCTCTTTGGGGATCTTTGGAAGATAGGACGGCCCCTCAGATATTCGCCACGATTGTGTGCTATCAAATACATGCTCGTCTCCAAATACCTTTCATTTGAGCCCCATATTGCCATGGCCTGTAGATATGTTCGGTTCGGGTGAAGCGGGCACCCAGACCATTGGTCCTAAAAAAGGATATCAGTTTCGTGTTCTTCTTTTAAAAACCTTTTATTGGAATCTCAAATTGCCATGGTCGGTAGATATGTCCGTTTTGGGTGTCTTTTGGGGGTGGTTTGGACTGCCAGATACTTGCATCCGAAAGTGGATATCGGATACGTTTTCTATTCCTAAATACCTTTTATTTCATAGTCACAATCAAAATTGGTATGATGGTCTGTCTGTCCATCTTTGGAAATCACGATAACATCCTTACGAATAAAGTAATTCGCAGGCTGTTGGAGATTGTAAATTAGTCAAATCAGTCCATGTTTAGATATAGAAGACGCAATTCTTCTGACAATTTTGCATAATGGCTTGTGCTATTATCGTCAACATCTGGTTCAAGTATGGTCTGAATCGGTCTATAATCTGTTGTAGCTCCCATATTTAAGCGATGTTCTTCTAATACTACTTCAATCTTCAGAGGGCGTAATTCTTATTCGATTCGGCTTTAATTTTTCTATACTAAGTATAGCATATACAAAAAATGGTTCTTATTCAATTACATGGAATTTATTGCTTGACCTCCCATTCTCCATCTTTCGGCTAGTTCTCTATCGCTTCTATTTGGATCCCGTTATTGTACAAAAAATTTTCGGAATAGGTTCATTCAATTAGGTTAATCTACCGAAGATCAAATTCTCAATGTTTTAAGCTTGACAAACCATTTTCAAGAATTGTTGGAGATTGAGATAGGATCTTCTCCGTTTGGAGCCTGAATATATATCCAAACTTAAATTAAGAATGTAGAAGAGACGAAGAGCTTTCCAAAGGTATGATACACTTATGCAAATTGCATCCATATAGTAACGAACGATTAATTTAAGCCCGCTTTACAAATTACTAAACTTAAAATATTAGTTGGGACTATATAAAACGAACCAAAAACCTATTAAATATTTAAAATTAAATTTTTCTCACACTCCGTAATGTGAGAATAGTTCTCTGTATTCGAAATCTTAAAAAAAGTCATAACAATTTTATAATAAATCATGTTAAATTAAACATTTATTACAATTGTGCTTGGGTGCGTATGATTTATAATAATTTCGGAGTATTTCATTAAAATTTACAATTTTGGACTTTCTAATAATGATAGGTACTTAAATTACAAACTAAACGAAAGCAAGGACTTTGGGCTATATATTTATACAATAATAAAAATTAAAATTCATTACCTATAAAGTAATTTAGGCAGATTAAAAGAGGTTTTCCAAGAATTTTGGTTAAAAATTTGGTTTACATTACTTTTAGTTATTGATTATATTTTTATTTCAGTTTTTTTCAGTGTATTTTTTTTTACATTTGACCATAATACATGGTCCTCAATATGTGAATGGCGGCATTAACATCATATTATAAATGTTTATTATGCAATTTTAAGCCTGATGCAGGCCAAATTAATCAAATAATAGATCCAATTGCATATTAATCCAATTAAATATGAATTAAAGAATTTCTCTTTAATCTTTCATGAAATTTGAGAATTTCTGATAGGTGCGTGTGTGATGGGACGGAAAAGTAATTGTGGAGACTAAAAACAAGTTTAATGTTCATTTAAACCTTACGTATTTATTGTCTTCTTGAAGAAATGAAAACTCAATGATTTATGTAGCTTGGTGACAAGATTCGTTATCGATTTCATAAAATTCCCACAAAAATTTAACATAGTTCTCAATTGCTTCATATGCCTTTCTTCTATTGCCTATTTATGCATGTGGCAAAAAGTCGAATGTGCGGTTTCTAGACAATTGTTTTTAAATTGACCTTAAAATATTGAACTGTTTTTTTTTGCTCTATGCAAAAAATTGAATGGAGATTCTTTTCTATGCAAATATCAGGTGATGTGATGGGAATTGGTGTTGGCTGGCTGTCTCAATGCTGCTTTTGCATAATTTCCCCATTGGATAATTTATGCTAAAATATGCTCTACCTTGATTTGAATATTTATGGGATGGCAAGGTGAAGTTGGCTATGATGATGATGGATGTGTATGAATAGCGAGGCGTATGATTGATATTAATTGATTGGTGAGAGGATGGATGATGGGAAATTTTATTGATGGATTACCTAACTCGCTTTAGTAGATTATATCGATTAGCTTTCTAAGCTGTGGTAGATAAGTTTTTATGTAAACATCAGCTCTTTATTTGTCGGATGATATGGAAGTTGCAATAAATTAAAAAAAAGTAAAAAATGAAAAAGAAGGGAGATCGGTATGTAAATGCAAAGGCAAATTTGCCCATGAACATTCCATAAAGGAACAGGGGAAAACAATGAGTGCTGTCCGATTCCAATTTAAGCTCAATGATAAGGGAATTGCTTTTTATAGCCGAGTCCAATAGGGCAATTCCTCAATGATAAGGGAATTCATTGTTATAGGCCAGTCTGAACGGCGTGCCGCAGTGCGAAGCCTCTAGATGAAGACGTTTTGACATAGCTGTCATACAAAATGGTACAGTAGCTCACAAATGTCGCCAACATTAGGAGGTAAATTATTTTTTGATGTAGTTGCCAGGATTCGAACCTTGGCGTTCATCGTCATAGACTTACATGTATGGCACCAACGGTATGTATGGCACCTAAATTCATATACGAGTAATAGGCTATGATGTAGAGAATGTTAACACAAATTATTTTGCCAAACTTAAGCGAAATGAAGGTATCAAAGAGTGTTAGTGTTTTGAAGTATGATTCAAATCGGTCCATAATCTTAGATAGCTGCTATATAAACCGATCTTGGGTCTTGATTTCTTGAGCTTTTAGAAGGCGCAATTCCTATCCGATTTGGCTGTAATTTTGCACGTGGTGTTTTGGTATCACTTCCAACATTTATGCGAAGTATGGTCCAAATCGATCTATAACCTGATATAGCTGTCATTTAAATCGATCTGGGATCTTGAGTTCTTGAGTCTCTAGAGAGCGCAATTCTCATCCCATTTTGCACAGATTTTGTACAACGGCTTCTCCCATGGCCTTCAACATACGTGTGCCCGATTTTGCCTCTTGAGCCCCGAATCGGACTATAGCTCCACCTCCTCCTCCGTCCATTTTCATTATTCTTTGTTTGCCTAAAAAGAGATACTGCGCAAAGAACTCGACGGATGAGATCCATGGTGGATGGTATATAATATGTTACTTGTTAATATGTTAAAGCTTGTGACAGCTTCAGAATCAGCGCCTTCGCCGTTTTTAATACCAGGAGGCTTGCCGATAACTCCAATTGCTGAGTTTTCGTTGCAGTTACTGGAGGTTTGTTGTGAGCTTCAGATGTTGCGTATTTGATTTCTGAGGTCTTTCCCATTATTCCAGACCCCGCGTCCTTCAGGTTTCTAGTTTGTGGAGGTTTATCAAAAGCTGCAGACGCCTCACCTATTCGGTTTCAAGTTCCTGGAGGCTTGCGACAGCTTCAGATACCGCGGCTTCACCGTGAGGACTTGTCGACAGCTACAAGCACCCACGGTGAGCTTGCAACTAGCTCCAGACGCCGAATTTGTTCGGTTTCGCGTACCTGATAGCATGCCAACAATTCCAGACGCCGCCTGCAGGCCTTTTGCCATGTTGAAGTCCCTGAAGGCTTAAAGAACCCACGCTTTTATTGTATACTCCAGACGCAAATCTATTTTTTACAGTCTCTAGTCCCTAAGGTCTTGCCTATAGTTTGTCTTCTCAAATTTTTGGATGCTCTGGATGCAGTGTTTTCCATCTTCGTCCTACAGTTCCTTGAGGATTGCCTTTAGCTCTTAACTGTGCGTCTTTTGCCAACTATTGCCTCGAGGCTTCAGCAAACATATATAACTCTACTTCTCGAGCGCTAGAGCATCGCGTCTGCTTCAAGCGTCAGTAATTTTGAACAGGTCTTCTTCTGTACCTGTGAAATAAATCTTCCACTCTTCCCTGCGACACTTCAACTCTGCTTCGTTTCGATATCCAGATCTGCTTCCGAACCCACACGTCTGCCAACGAGCCATCATAGACTCAAAAGGAAGAAAGTTTGCTGCCTGGCATAAGCCTCTGTGGGGTGGGCTGAGCACCCGCAAGAAAAGTTTTAGACCCCCCCCCCCAAGAATTTAAAAAATTTCAGTGTTTTAGATCGATTTTGCTGAGTTTATTGCTATTCAAAGGAGTTTATCCCCACACAGAAAGCTGGGTTGGCTTCACTTATGCAGCCTTATCATCAAACATCCTGGTTTTCCCGATTTCCTTATAATCCTTGTTTCTTTGAACCACCCTGGTTTCCCAGAACTATCCTGGTTCCACTGAACCATCGTGGTTCCCCTGAACCATCGTGGTTCCACTGAACCATCGTGGTTCCACTGAACCATCGTGGTTCCACTGAACCATCCTGGTTCCCCAGAACCATCCTGGTTCCCCTGAACCACACTGGTTCCCCTGAACCATACTGGTTCCCCTGAACCATACTGGTTCCCCTGAACCATACTGGTTTTCCTAAACCATACTAGTTCCCCTGAACCATACTGGTTCCCCTGAACCATACTGGTTCCCCTGAACCATACTGGTTCCCCTGAACCATACTGGTTCCCCTGAACCATACTGGTTCCCCTGAACCATACTGGTTCCCCTGAACCATACTGGTTCCCCTGAACCATACTGGTTCCCCTGAACCATACTGTTTCCCCTGAACCATACTGGTTCCCCTGAACCATACTGGTTCCCCTGAACCATACTGGTTCCCCCGAACCATACTAGTTCCCCTGAACCATACTGGTTCCCCTGAACCATACTGGTTTCCCTGAACCATACTGGTTCCTCTGAACCATACTGGTTCCCCTGAACCATACTGGTTCCCCTGAACCATACTGGTTTCCCCTGAACCATACTGGTTCCCTTGAACCATACTGGTTCCCCTGAACCCTGATCCATACTGGTTCCCCTGAACCATACTGGCTCGCCCAACCATCCTGTTTACCTGAACTATATTTGTTTTCTCTGAACCATTCGGTTTCCTCGGAATCATCCTGCTTCCTAGTTTTTTTTTTTTCAAATACTCCTTTAACATTAGGAGGAAAGTTCTTTTAAGGTGGATGGGGAACAGAGCAGTTGCTTGTTATCTAACCTCTAACTTATCATTCCTTAAAGTACAAGTAACTACTCTCTCTGCCCCCCTTTTGAAACCCCCCTCTTTATATTCAATTATCGTGTGAACTTTATCACCATTTAGTTCAACCTTAAAGCTAATCACACGCACTTTACACATCAAATGAACGAGGAAAAAGTGTTAAATTAAAGATTTTCTTTATTGGCTCAATTTATTTAATTTGTTTCTCATCACAAATAAATAAATTACAAATTGTCATTCTTTTGTGTCGATATTAAATGTGTGGTTGCCCCCAAAAAGTCAACCACAGCACCTTGCTACAAAGCAAAAAATGAGCAGCAACCGCGACTTTATCATTGTTGACTGTGACTTCAATGGCCATCCATACCCATTGAAGATGGGGCGCAAAGATTGCGCCTATTGCCATTGTCATAGGAGAAGTCTTTTTGTATTACAACAAAAAGCTCCCCAAAGTGATATGACAAATTGACCTTTAATGCGTGTTGTATGTAGTTAAGGTTCGTTGTACGGGGTTCTCATTGGGGTCGGTTTTGTGTTGGTTGAGACACACTTTTATGTCTACTATCCATCTCAATCCCCCCAATGATGACAACGATGACGATGACTTTGACAAAGATGGCGATGATAATAATAATGATGTGATATGAAGAAAGCCAAACAATTCATCAACAAAAGTGGTAAAATTTTTCGACATACACTTTATGAAGTGTTTAGGAAAGAGGGGTAAAAAAGCGTGATGCACATAAATCATAATTATGTAATAAAAAGATTGGAGTGAGTTTAAGAAAGAGAACTAAAGAGATAAAAGTGCCGGTCAAGTATAGCAGGTTATACTCTTGGAAAACTTTGAACCGGGCCAAAAGTTTTTTTCAGAATGTTAAAAGAAATTCCTCTTATACGAATGGAGATTTTTATCACAGGCTGATAAATGAAATTGTGTAGCAAGTACTAATTGAATTTATTGTATTTTTCTAAGATACTTTCGTAATAATTTTTTTAACCTTTTCTATCATTTACACTACTCCATAATTACCAATGAGGTGACACTTAATGTCATTTTAATTGAACTCATATCACATATTCATATCAACCCTCTACCTTCATAATAGTTTTCATTTTTAATCGAATAGAAGTAAAATAATAACCAGCAAAAATTGAAAAATGCGTAAAACCCTCATATAAAAATCATGCAAAATATCGATTTCCCTTTTCCAAAAAGGTCAAATTATAGAGAATTGTCCAAAAGCGATATGTGGTACTGCGTATACAATGTCATTTTAGGTTTTTGGTATTTTCATATACCATTACATAGTTGGTACAACGCCTCCCACACCCATACATTATTTCGATATTAGGGTGATAAGTCATGTGGAACAATTCAGTGGTTACAAATTCAAAATTTCATACACAATTTAATACTACCCTAAAAACAATTATTTTTAAATGATAATATTGATAATGATTATATAGAGGAGGGAAAAACAAAATAAAAAAAATACATCATAGATTTCATAGACAATCATTATTATGGTACTACGACTTAAAAAAATAATTTTTCGGTAGAAAACGTTTGGAAAATTTGAATTTCCTTTGCAAAATTTTAAGTTTTATGAAAATTTTGTTAGTTAAAATTTGCAAACATTTTATTGCAAATAAATTTTTGTGTAATAATATTGCTGTAAAATTTTTATTTAAATTTATTTCTATGAGACATTCTTGGCCATATTTTAAGGATTAAAAAAATTTATCAAATCTTTTTTTCAGCAAAAAAATTATCAAAAATTTTTTTTAGCAAAAAATTTTATAGGCATATGTTACTCTATTTCAAATTTTCGCCAAATTTTATTTTTAGAATTCAATAAGGGCTAAAGGTTCCTTTGATTCGAGTCCTACCTTGCTACCATCAACATAAATATCCATTTGGAATTTTTACCTTAATTTCAACATCGAAACTATTCTACGGAATTGTCCTGTACAGAACAGAATTCTAATGTCATATACTATATAGTACTGTATTCTGCTGTATTAATCTATGCAGTAAAGTACTGTACCATAACCGACTGTATTGTACTGTACCATACCCGACTGCACCGTATTTAACCCTACCAAACTGTATTGGAATCAGCCCTACTCACTGTACTCTACTCTACGGCAGACTGTTCTACTTGATCTTTTCTAATCTACCCTACTTTTACGGCTCTACTCTACACTACTCTTCTCCACACTACTCTACTCTACTCTACTCTACTCAACTCTACTCTACTCTACTCTACTCTACTCTACTCTACTCTACTCTACTCTACTCTACTCTACTCTACTCTACTCTACTCTACTCTACTCTACTCTACTCTACTCTACTCTACTCTACTCTACTCTACTCTACTCTACTCTACTCTACTCTACTCTACTCTACTCTACTCTACTCTACTCTACTCTACTCTACTCTACTCTACTCTACTCTACTCTACTCTACTCTACTCTACTCTACTCTACTCTACTCTACTCTACTCTACTCTACTCTACTCTACTCTACTCTACTCTACTCTACTCTACTCTACTCTACTCTACTCTACTCTACTCTACTCTACTCTACTCTACTCTACTCTACTCTACTCTACTCTACTCTACTCTACTCTACTCTACTCTACTCTACTCTACTCTACTCTACTCTACTCTACTCTACTCTACTCTACTCTACTCTACTCTACTCTACTCTACTCTACTCTACTCTACTCTACTCTACTCTACTCTACTCTACTCTACTCTACTCTACTCTACTCTACTCTACTCTACTCTACTCTCCTCTGCTCTACTCTACGCTACTCTACTCATTTCCACTCAACTCTACTGTTGCATCAGTGGAGATCGCAGCCGAAAATGTTCTGCATCATCTGCCATCTCTTTTGCTTGTTGCTTGCATCACATAGAAGTTTACGCCGCTATTGCTTTTGCTGATCCATTGTAATATGTCGGAGATGAGCCTAAACGCCTATTCGTCTCGCATGCATCCATGTATCTTAACTACCAAATGGTCAGCGTGTCCTGTCGAATATTCCTTAAAGTGGACTTCGCTTAGGAGTACAGACAAATTTCTCACATATAAATGAGTGCTGTGCGATTCAAGGTTAAGCTCAATGATAAGGGGACTCCTTTTTATAGACGAGTCCGAACGGCGTGCCACAGTGTAACGCCTCTTTGGGGAGAAGTTTTTATGTTCATAATAGCGTTATATATTCTCATCCATTTACAAGTCCTGTAGGTCTAATGGTACCACATCGGCGAGGACGAGAATTGCTGATTAGTACACTGTTGGGTGAGATGAAGTTATTCTCAATACACCCGTCCTCTGTACCGAAAGTGGTTCCTTAGCTCTCTACGTAACCTACGTGGATTTATCTCATACCTCTCTTCTATAGAAGGACACAATTGCAGATTTCTATCACTAGCTTCCGACTGCTCGGTAATTGTCGTCCGTTGTTCGCCATTTATCGTCCCAATTGAGCCATTTTCTTTACCGCATTTCAACTGCGCATTTATCTGGGCTGTATTGAGGGTATTTCACATGCTTTCAGGTGGCCACCGAAGCGCAGAAGTTAGCATGTCCGCCTGTGTCGCTGAAAGCCTGGGTTCAAAGCCCGATGTGAACATCAGGAAAATTTTCAGCGGTGGTTATCCCCTTACTAATGCTGGCTACATTTGTGAGGTACTTTGCCATGTAAAAACTTCTTCCCAAAGAGTTGTCGCACTGCAGCACGCCGTTCGGACTCGGCTATAAAAAGGAGGCCCCTTATCATTGAGCTTAAAATTGAATCGGACAGCATTCATTGATATGTGAGAAGTTCGCCCCTGTTTCTTAGTAGAATGTTCATGGGCAAATTTGCATTACATGCTTTCTAGTGGGTAGTATTAGTAAGGTAGCGTCATAACGCCCAATCGATGACTCTAATCCCAATAAAGATTTTTTTCCAATATCAGAAAGCCCATATGAATGTCGAATGTCGAGGCAGGATGTAAGTTAGGGAAGCCGGTATTGTTCGAGGAAGCCAATCAGGATAGTTCAGGGGAAACAGGGTGGTTACTGGCTCCTCTGAATCGTCGTGGTTCCCTTGATCATCATGTTTCCTCTGAAACTTCTTGGCTTCCCTAAATCATCCTGGCTCCTCTGAGCCATATTTCTCCTGAACCATCATGGTTCCCCTGATCCACCGTGGTTCTTCTGTTCATTCGCTTTAATAACAGCAACATCATGCTATTGGAGTTTCTTCTTCTATTAAACGTATGTTGCGAAACCATTGCCTCCGAACTTAACTACTAAATCTTATTTTTATTGCTTTAATGTACAACAGTTCACTATTTTCATTCACTCTACTATTTAAGTAGATTAAATTATTGGAAAAGTTTCGCGTTAGCACCTTTGTTGTGTGGGGTTAGCCTTTTTGGCTTATCCTGTACACATTCTATTTTGTGGTTCACCACAGCAGAAAACGTTTATTAAGCATAAATTGTAATTTATTTAAATTGGGTATTCCTTGGCGTAGGATAACTACAACAATAGCAACATAAAAAAAAATCGAAACGAAGATATACCACCACCCATTTTCAGGAAGTCCTAAATGGTTTGGCTGGTGGGTGGGTTCCTATGAAGGACAGCCGACGACTGCCGCAATTACACAGAACATGTGACAGACATTGTGTGAAAGTAACGTCATCCGTAACCGTAACGAAATGAAATGACACAACTTTCAGAGCATAACCCAGCCAAGCAGGGCTGGAAGCCAAACGAAACCAAAAGAATATGGAAAAAAAGGCGAAAAGAAAAATAAACGGCTGCACTTGAAAAATGTTCAACCATTAACAACTGCTTGCACAGTGTACAACTGGGAAAGGATAACGAGGCCAGCAACAACAATCAGCCAAAGGACATCAACAATAATTGACTATTTGCACAAAATGCAACATTCACACTCGCACTCATTCACATACACAAAACGAGGCCTGCACCAAGGAGTCTACTACGTGTGATGCTGATTGAGGTAATGTTCCATGGTGCATCTGAGAGCTCTTCTATCGTCATCGTCATCATCATCATCGTCAGTGAGGCAACAACACATGAGTAACACTACTGTGTAACGAATTGAAATGGAATATTCCAAAGGATTTCCTTTGAGTCAGCAAATACAGTTGCGAAAGAAGAAATGCAAAGTAATTTAAGTGAGTTTGGGATAGTGGCACCAGCATCCTGTTATACTGTCAAGATGAATAGCATAATCAAAGGAGCAAACAACTACTTAAGAATTTGATAGCTGATAATCAAAATTGTTAATGTCTTCAATCTTAGTTCCTTAGTATATGGATATTTGTGGCTGTATTCAAAAAACTTAATGAAGCCTTAAAATAGGTTTATTTGACAGTTCTTTAAAAAAAATGATCATTAAGTTTTGTGAATACCGGTGTTAGTATATAAACCACCTAAGTAAGAATAATTAATGGATTTATAAAAATACCATACGGGGTTGAGATCCCATGGAACTTTGGCTTCCATCTGATTTTGGTAGACTTTTTGGAAGCGAACATGGATGGCGGCGGTTTAAACATGAATTTCGTAAGGAACACAAAACCTTTGTAAACTTCTAGGATATACAAACATTTTAATTTCAGGATAATGCATCCAGAAAACTAGAAAGACCTTCCTTTCTGATATTATTAAGTCAACACCAAATATGTATGCTGAGGTTTAAGCATGCATTTCTGTAGTGTCACAACGGACGAAAATTATTGTGAAAAAGTGAGTCTGACGGCAGACTGCCACATTAACCTAACCTAACCTTATATCTGCACAGTGATGAAAATAGTGTAGAGGTGAAATTTTTTAAATCCATTATAGTTCTACAACATAGGAGGATAACGAGGAGTTCCAAGTGTGTTAAGTTATTGAGGCCTATTATGTTTCTACAATGAATGTGAATAATATGAAGTTTCAAACACTAAGTTCTTAAAACCCACTATCCCGGCCGACACAGGATAACTGTCAGCTCCACATAGATTGGAATTTCGAGCTCCCATGTGTGTGTGGTATAGTGAGGTGTTCCAAGCATTTTAAGTTATAAAAGTTTATTATGGTTCCACAACGAATCAGAATAGTGAAGGGGCTCCAAGAATTTTAAGTTATTGAGACCCCTTACAAAGAATGAGGATGACTAGGAGTTCCAAGCACCATCACTCATCACCAAATCCCTGCAGAAAGAGGATAAATGTGAGCACCACACAGCTTTGAACCTCGAGCTCCGATTTTTGTGATGTGTGACGTCTACAGGTTGCGTATAGTCGAAAGCTTCGTAGATATTCAGAGTAGTTGTAACTACCGTCGCGGAAATTCAGAGCCGCGAGGTCTAGTAAACTCTATAATAACAAGGCTAGTTTTTGTCGCCTTTAAATAACCAATGTCCATCATTAGTGCCTATTCAATCTCATGGCATCCGGTTGTAAGTATCGGATTGACCCGATGGAGTCCTTCATCGGCAAGAGCTGCCGCCTCAGTTTACAACACACTGCTTCAACAACAACAACATTAGTGCCTTTTCTGAGGTAAGGGACTGTTGGAAGCGTGCGATGGATCTTGGAGCAAGCGGCCTGCAACCTCAAGGAACACATATGCACTTGGCGCTTGGCTAGTAATCCGCCCCCGTAGAAAATTCTATCATTCAGAGAAAAGGAAGAAATAATGTTAAGGATTTTCTAGCATTTTAATTTCTTAAGATTCATTATAATTATACATAAAAATATCATATTTTTCGAACGACGTCAGATCAAGATTTTTGGAAAAAGTAAGGGGACGTTATAAAAAACCGAAAAAAAATTTATGCTCTCATTTTTCGAAATGAGTATTGATGTTGCCAAACATTGAGACCATTACCATAATTTTTGTATACCTTGCCTTAGCTAAAACACCTCATAGGGAAAAGTTACTATTTTGGTATATCAGTAAATGCGTAATTTTTGCTCCTTTCTATAAATGATCTGGCATCGAATTAGACAGATGTTATAGTTACTGTTTACTCATTGTTGTTAAAACGTAAAAGTCACAACCCCTCATACCATAAATCTATAAACATTACCCGTTACATATGCATGTTAGTGAATGTGCGAGTGAGTCTGCATTTGTTTGTCGAAGATGCTGACATTTTAGCCTCCTGTTATCCTACTTTTACAATAGCTTTGCTATTGACAGTATAAAGGCCCCCAAGTCACGGGGGCAGTCAAGGTTGTGTTTTGGCATTCGTTAACAAATAATAATTGTTTGTATGCTAGAGAGAGTGTGTGGGTGTATGTTCGCGAGTTTTAGTTACCTTACAACAGACAAGAGTTTACACACATACTAGGTGATGTGTTCTTGCAACCCTACATCACTTTCACTTACATACTACATATAAAGTGGCACAAACTACTGAACAGTGTTGCCGAATGTTTAGAAATATCTAAGTAAGCTATTCGACGTAGCAAAAAGGGGGAAAAGAATAAAAATAGGGGAAAAGTACCACCCAAAAATAAAAATAGACCATTTACAACAATAAGGAACTCAAATACCGGCTCGATCCCAAAATCGCCCCAAAAGCACGATCCAAAATCAAAAGAGGTGGAATACGAATTCGGCATTAGAAATTGTCCAGGTACCGATTCCAAACGTCCTCACATAGCCATATTGGACGATCATGACAATATGGGACTCAAATGGAAAACATTCGGGAGTAGAATACAAATTTGATATCAAAGGTTGGGCCCATGTACCTATGGATCTGCCCCGATCCAAAAACCCCTTCAGTCATATTGAATAGTAGAATACGAATGGAAAGTAGAATACAAATATGGTATTAAAAATTGGACTCAAGTATCCGAGTGTTCGCCCAATCCCAAAAACTGCTTCAAACAGACATATTGGAGATACATATCAATATAGGACTCAAATGAAAGGTATTCCGGAGTAGACTACGAATATGACATAAAACATGAGGTCCAAGTAATTAATGGTCGCCCCACCCCGATAAGCCCCCAAAGGGGAATATTACCCGATCATAGCTTGATGGAATTCAAATAAAAGGCATTTGGGAGGAGATTACGAATATGACAATAAACTTTGTGTCGGAGTATCTAGGTGGTGTTTTACCTCCTAAAATAGCCTCCAATGGGTCATTCGACCCACTAAAACAAAGGGAGATTAAGTGATATATATTCTTGAGTAGAGTGCGTCATTAAAATGTGTGCTCAGATGGGGTGTGGCGCACAACCCTCATATAGACACCCTCCACCAAACGTCTGTATGTAACAATCATAACAATACGGGGTTAAATTAAAGGTATATGGTTGTGGACTGCGAATCTGATATATTTATTCGGTTCATATAACTAGCAGACAATCTCACCCCAAAACAGTCGTTTAATCATAATGACCTAGCAGGACACTGTGCCATTTAACTAATGTGTGGGGACACAATTAAATGTAGGCGGCTATACCCCAAAAGGAGTTGCAAACCTTAACGTTAAGGTTGCAACCAATTTTAGCTCATCGATAGATAACACCAAGCGATGTGTTGCTGGCCACCATTTTTTTTGTTCAAAAGTTGTACATGGTTCAATAACTATCGTCACCGCACCAAATATATAGGCTGGCAAATTAGTTCTTTACCACAAAAAATCGTTTAATACAGCAACTTGATTGAAGTTGCTGCAGGTTCCCAAGGGCCGAACCTTGGGAACCTACTAAAAATTTATACAAAATATTTACCAAAATTCTGTCAAACCAGCTAAACTTAAAGCTTCTACGAACCGAAAAACGATGATCGAGAGACCGGTTTACATGGGAGCTATATTAGGTTATGGACTGATTTGGACCGTATTTGGCAAAGTTGGAAGACATAATAAAACCTCGCATGCAAAATTTAAGCCAAATCGGACAAAAATTGCAGCTTGTAAGGACTTAAGAAGTCAAATCGGGAGATGGGTTTATATGGGTCAGGTTATAGACCGATTTGAACCGTACTTGGCTCAGTTTATGGAAGTCATAACAAAACCGATTTGTGCAAAATTTTAGCTAAATCGGACAAAATTTAGGCTTTCAACGGCTCAAAAAGTCAAATCAAGTCGTAACTGAGCATGGCATGCAAAATTTCAGCCAAATCGGACTAAAATTGCGGCTTTCAGGGGCTCCAGAAGTCAAATCGGGAGATCGGTTTATATGGGAGCTATATCAGGTTATAGACCGATTTGGACCGTACTAAGCACAGATGTTGGAAGTCATAACAGATAACTACGTGCAAAATTTCAGCCAAATAAGGAAATTCAATTGAAGACTATTTTATCCTCTACAATATAAAGGGAAGGTGATTTCAAAGACCCAAAACGTCCCACATTTCGACAAATGTAAAGCAACACCATGGCAGCTGGATTAGCTCGAAGGGGTCTTTCATCGGCCGAGTGCTGCCGTCTCAGTGCACACTGCTACGACACCAACAACATATCTATAGGACAACCCCACCCGGCGGTTTATATGGCAGCTATATCAGGTTATTGACCGATTTAGACCGTACTTGGCACACTTGTTGGAAAAACACTATGTGCAAAAATTTAGCCAAATCGGAGAAAAATTGCCGCTTCCAGGAGCTCAAGAAGTCAAATCCGGAGATTGGTTTATATGAGAGCTATATCAAGTTCTTTACCGATTTGAACCGTACTTGGCACAGATGTTAGAAGTTATAACAGAACACTATGTGCAAAATTTCAGCCAAATCGTAAAAAAATTGCGGATTGTAAGGGCTCAAGAAGTCAAATCGGGAGATCGGTTTATATGGGAGCTATATCCAAATCCGATATGGCCCATTTGCAATCCCCAACGACCTACATCAATAAGAAGAATCTGTGCAAAATTTCAGGCAGCTAGCTTTACGCGTTCGACCGTTATCGTGATTTGGACAGACGGACGGATGGACATGGCTAGATGGAATCAGAATGTCGAGACGATCCAGAATATATACATTTTATGGGATCTCAGATCAATATTTCGTGGTGTCACAAACGGAATGACTAGATTAGTATACCCCCATACTATGGTGGTGGGTATAAAAAGACTATTTAATAAGTAGTCATATAGTCATTTATAGACTCCAAGCATGTGGCACTAACATTTAAGGTAGCGCCATCTACTGGCTGTTTTCAATTGAATTTAGTTGATCCAAGAGGGCAGAGTGGTCAAAATTGATCATACAGCATTTATCTTTGTTATAACAACCTATCGGTCCTTTGAATAAAGAAAAATAGAGAAAGGAATTTCGTTACGGTTGTTTGCGGTATTATTTTTTAACTTTTCCACCCTAAGATGGGCCTTAACAATAGGTGTTTTAAGTATTTTATGTGTCAATTTTTGCCATAAATACAACAAATTTCTATAGAAAAAAGAATTTTGGAGAAAAATGTTATTAGCTAAAATGTTGTAAAATTTTTAGATTATGATAAGAAACGTATTTTTCGCGTGTAGTAAATGAAGGTGCAGCCAAACGGGTCGAACTCAGCTCTATATATATACATAGAAATGAATTTGTGTTTGTTTGGCTGAAATGTTTTTCTTGAAATTTTTATAAATGGTGCATTATGGACTCTTGGTGAAAATAATGTACCTTATTTTTTGATATCTGAAGCGGGGCGGACCCTCCCCCTTTCACCAAATTTCCAAAAACACCAGATCTCGGAGATGGGCGACAGGGCAATTTAAGCGAAATTTTTTTTGCACACTAATAGTTACCTTAAACCATAAATTTGGTATCCTCCAAACGGATTTATAGACCCATCACTACAAAATGGGTATCAAATTAAAATTATTAGGGAGTACTAAACGAATCCGATAACCAATTGTGGGACTAAGTGTTTCCCAACCCCTTAAAACCCCTCAAATCGGAGATATTTACCGACCATGGCAATATGGATCTTAAATGAAAATCTTTGGGAGTTGAGCACGAAATTTATTTTCACTTTTGGGACCAAGTCTCTGGAGGTCCACCACACAGCCAAACTGGACTTTTACTGACCATTGCAATGTGGGGTTTTAATAAGAGGTATTTGAGAGTAGAAAAATCTACTGGGAATTGGAATAATTTTTCAACTGAAATTAGCAGAAATTTCCAAATTTAGAGTACTCCTCTCTAACATAGCATTATCGGGCGCACCAGAGCGGGCCGAGCTCAGCCAGTTTTGTTTAAAAATTAGATTTGTTACAAAAAAAAAGAAATTTTTAAAAAATGATTTAAAAAATTTTTTCAGCAATTTTCTTCAGCAATTAAATTTTACGAATGTTTCGAGACAAAAATATTAAAATGTAAGAAATTAAAATAAAATGGAATTTTCTGCGAGAGGCGTTGCAGTTGTCTGGCTTTCGAAGCCATCAATACAACTTCCAACAGATGCACAGAATAATGTGTATTACGGAAGTAGTGTAATTGCCACAAAAGAAAAATGTCTGTCATTATACAAAAACACATGCATTGAGAAAAAGTACAGCTAATAGACAGGGTTGTTTTTTTATTATTTTTTTTTGGCTTGAGTTCAAATCCGAAATGGTTAAAAAACACGATGTGTATGTTTTTTGGTTACTTTTGACATTTTTATACCCCACACCACTACTGTGGTACAGGGTATTATAACTTAGTGAATTTGTTTATAACACCCAAAAGGAAGAGAGATAGACCCATTTCTAAGTATACCAATCGACTCAGAATCACTTTCTGGTTCGATTTAGCTATGTCCGTCCGTCTGTCCATGTAAATTTGTGTACAAAGTACAGGTCGCAGTTGTCATCCGATCGTCTTCAAATTTGGTACATGCATGTTTTTCGGCCTAGAGACGAAGCCTATTGAAATTGGAAAAAATCGGTTCAGATCTGGATATAGCTCCCATATATATGTTCGTCCGATTTTCAGTAATAATGCAATAAAATTGTAATTTGTTAACCGATTCTCTCGAAATTTGGCAGGAAGGTTTTTCTTACTTCTCTCGGCATTATTGGTGAATTTCATAGAAATAGGTTGTTTAGATTTACTTATAGCTCTCATATATATATATCGCCCGATTTTCACTCCTAGAGCCATTGCAAGCGCATTTGTTGACCGATCTTCCCAAAATGTTGTACAACACCTTCATCGACGACTACCACAATATCTGAAAAGATTGCTTGAAATCGGTTCAGATTTGGATATAGCTCCCATATATATGTTCGTCCTATTTGCAGAAAAAATTCAATAAAATGGTTAGTTATTAACCAATTCTATCGAAATTTGGCAGGAAGGATTTTTTTATGTCTCTCTATCTACCCAAAATTTGTACAACGCCTTGCTCGACGACTACCACAGTTACAGTTTGAACATATTTGTTCGCCGAGGTCCATCAAAATTGGTTTAGAAATGGATATAGCTCCCACATTGTACCTATAGGGTAGGTGTAGGGTGTTATACAGTCGGCACCGCCCGACTTTTGCCCTTCCCTACTGGTTTTTATTCAAACTATGATAATTTTTCTTTCCCAATATTTCCCTGTGGCAACTTTGCTTCACATACACTTTGCACTAGCTCTTGCCTTTGCTAAGTGGCTCTTGAGCAAAACGCTAAACTTAAATAAGCCATTCTGTATCAACTTTTCTCGTAGTTCCTTTTATGCCCATAGTTTATTCCCGTATGTTGTTGTAGTAGGAGAAAAAGGGGTTAATAAAAGTTAAAGTGTCTACAACGCGGTGGCAGTTGGCGTTGCTTTATAGTTGAGGCAGTGGCAGTGGCACAAAAAACAAAAAACATAACCTTACCTAATAAAAATCGTGGAAATTCATGTCATTTTTTATGCTGCCTTACGTTCGGCCTATAATGGTGATGATATTGTTGTAGTTATTGTTGTTATTGTTCAGTTGGGTCTGACCTTCATTAGGACACCATGATGTTGTTTGAAACAAACAGAGAGCATCCTTTTTCTACCACAGACACAAACACACATACACACCAGCATATACATAAATGTTTTCGCTTAAACACTGCTTTTCGCCTTAGTTTGTGTTGCCTATGCTAAGGCGCTCCCAATGTAAACATTGGCAAGAGCACACACACAAACATTCTCCACACACTCCTTGATACATACACAAATACACATACATACATCGGCGAGAACATGTAGCATAAAGCTCACTTACAATGATTGCATGTTTTTGTTTTTATGGTAGACAACAACAACAAAAGCTAAAAACAAAAAAACATTTGGCAAATACAGGATGTGTTTGCAGCACAAATTCTTTTTGGGTGATGGTATTAGTGTTGGCAGTGTAATCCAGCAAGGTTATCATAGTTTATCCCCCTTGTCGTTGGGTCCATAGGCTTGCCAGCAGCAGGTTGAACTTTCATCGAAAGCATTCACATTGATTTTTGTTGTGCCTTGTTTTTTTCTTATTTTGTTAAAATCGAAATGGCACTACCCAATTTCATAGAGTGCAAAGCTTTTCTTGGCATACTCATAGGAATATAAAGCTTTTTTTGGATAAATTTTGCAAAAGCTTTTTATGACCAGCTCTATCTTAGCCCTTTTTGTTTGTAATAGCTGTTTAAGGTGTGTGACATACACACACACACACAGGTATACATATGTGTTTATATTCTTAGAGAAAGCTTTTCATTGAATCTTAAGAAAGTGCATAAATAACGTCTGTGAGTTGTATGTGAATGTGTTGGTTATTTTTACGTCACTGGCACCTCCATGGCTGGTGGAGCCTTTTTGGTGTTGTTTTCCCGCTTAAAGCTTTTAAAGATGAGCTGTGCTATGAGAGACATTTGGGAGACGACTTTAAAAAGAGAGCAGGTGGCATGACTTGTACTCACAAAGGTCAAAAGTGCAGTTGTGAGATAAACAGAATATATGCTCCTGGAGAATGAACATTAAAAAGAGAGGAAGAGTTGTCAAAATGGGTATCAAAACTATACCATATAGGTATTTTTGTAATATTTTTATATGTTTATGTTTGGTTAAATTAAATTTCGGTTGAAAACCGAAATTTTTGTCAAAATTTTCAATTGGTAAAATTTTCGAAAATTAGAAAGAAGAGACAAATTGTTGTCAAGATTTTGTTAAAAATTAATTAATTGAAAAATTTTGGATGATTTTTTTTATACCCTCTACCGTGGGATGGGGGTATACTTATTTCGTCATTCCATTTATCACACATCAAAATATTGGTCTGAAACCCATATAAACCGATCTCGCATCTAGACTTCTTGAGCCGGTAAAGGGCGCAATTATGATCTGATTTGGCTGAAATTTTGGACGAAATATTCCGTCAACAACTGTGCTAAGTATGGTCTAAATCGGTTCATAACCTGATTTAGCTCTCATATAAACCGATTGTGGATCTTGACTTCTTGAGCCGCTAGAGGGCGCAATTATTATCCAATGGGGCTGAAATTTTGCGTGAAGTGTTTCGGTATGACAAACAACAACTGTGTATGGTCCAAATCGGTTCATTTCCTGATATAGCTCCCATATAAAGCGTTCTCGGATCTTGACTTCTTGAGCCGCTAGAGGGCGCAATTATTATCCGATTTGCAGAAATTTTGCACGAAGTATTTTGGATTCCACCGTATCACAGAGGTTAGCATATCCACCTATGGCGCTGAACGACTGGGTTCGAATCCTGGCGAGACCATCAGAAAAAAATTTCAGCGGTGGTTTTCCCCTTCTAATGCTGGCAACATTTGTAAGTTACTATGTCTTGTAAAACTTCTCTCCAAAGAGGTGTCGCACTGCGACACGCCGTTCGGACTCGGCTATAAAAAGGTGGCCCCTTATCATTGAGCTTAAACTTGAATCGGAATGCACTCATGGATATGTGAGAAGTTTGCCCCTGTTCTTTAGTGGAATATTCATGGACAAAATTTGCATTTATTTCGGTATGACCATCAACAACTGCGCCAAGTATGGCCTAAATCGGCCCTTAACTTGAAATAGCTCCAATATGAACCGATCTCCCGATTATTAGATTCGGCTGAAAATTTGCACAAGCAATTCCACATTGGTCTCCAGAGCCAAACCAAGTATGGCCCCAATCGGATCATAACTTGGTATAACTGAAATTGCATAGTAACTCTTATCTATTATCCTCTGTTTGTATATAAAGAGATATGGGCCAAAAAATTTGACAAATGCGATCCATGGTGGAGGGTATATAAGATTCGGCCCGGACTCAGCACTCTTAAACTTGGTCATTTGCCTTGTTTTAATCTATATATATTTAAATTGTTAAATTTTTTTTTTAATATTTTTTTGTTGTATTTATTTATTGATTCAAGTTATTTTATTTAATTATAGTTTACATAATTTTTTAATTTTATTTTCTTTTAATTTCTTTTCTTTTCTTTTTTTTCTTTTTTTTTCTTTTCTTATCTTTTATTTAATTTTCTTTTTTTCTTTTCTATTCTTTTCTTTTGTTTTCCTTCTTTCCTTTCCTTTCCTTTCCTTTCCTTTCCTTTCCTTTCCTTTCCTTTCCTTTCCTTTCCTTTCCTTTCCTTTCCTTTCCTTTCCTTTCCTTTCCTTTCCTTTCCTTTCCTTTCCTTTCCTTTCCTTTCCTTTCCTTTCCTTTCCTCTCCTTTCCTTTCCTTTCCTTTCCTTTCTCCTTTCCTTTCCTTTCCTTTCCTTTCCTTTCCTTTCCTTTCCTTTCCTTTCCTTTCCTTTCCTTTCCTTTCCTTTCCTTTCCTTTCCTTTCCTTTCCTTTCCTTTCCTTTCCTTTCCTTTCCTTTCCTTTCCTTTCCTTTCCTTTCCTTTCCTTTCCTTTCCTTTCCTTTCCTTTCCTTTCCTTTCCTTTCCTTTCCTTTCCTTTCCTTTCCTTTCCTTTTCTTTAATTTCCTTTCCTTTTCTTGTCTTTTCTTGTCTTTTCTTTTATTTTATTTTATTTTATTTTATTTTATTTTATTTTATTTTATTTTATTTTATTTTATTCCATTCCATTTCATTCCACTCCGTTTCATTCCAATCCATTTTATTTCATTTCATTCCATTTTATTCCACTTCATTCCATTTTATTCCATTTCATTTCATTCCATTCCATTTCATTTCAATTCATTCCATTTCATTTCATTTCAATTTATTCCATTTCATTTGAATTCATTTCATTCAATTTCATTTCATTTAATTACATTTCATTTCATTTCATTCCATTCCATTCCATTCCATTCCATTCCATTCCATTCCATTCCATTCCATTCCAATCCATTCCATTTCATTTCGATTCGTTTCATTCCATTTCATCTAATTTCATTTGTTATTTTATCTTATATTATATTTTTTGTTTTTATTTTGTTTTGATTGTATTTGAATTAAAGCGTTATGTTTAAACGTTTTTATATAGCGATATGTTAATGCGAACATAACATTTTTAATCGATTGGTATCATACCTCTGGCAACTCTATTCATAAGCACCTGACCTAACCGGCCTAAGCCATTTCAATATCGCCATGTATACAACATCAATTTGCAACATTTACATTTATTTGTGCCTCTTCTACTCGCCTTCTCCGACAGCACTTCTGCTCATTTATTACCAGAGAGCCATAAAAACGGCACCGGCATTTTTTTCTTTTGTTTGTACACTCAATGTTTTGTTATGTAAAAAAAACAATAGCTAGGTGAAAGCTTTCTCTAACTCTCGCCGAAAAAAACTCTTGTTCAGCTCAGTTTATGATTTAGCTCTCAGCTGGCTTTGGGTTTGGTGGGTATCACGTGTTTGCTGAAAGCTAAAACTTTTCATTTTCTCATGCTCTCTGCATCTTTGATATGCTCAGAATTGTTAATGACAATAACAAAAACAATTGGTTGCAAGTAACATAAATGAATAGAAGTTAAAGAATGTATGTATATGTGTGAATGCGTGTATGTGTTTGGCTGGTGTGATAAATATAAGCCGTACATTTTTCTTGTTCTATTGCCGAGAGCATCTCATGTGTTCTACTGTTTATGGGAAAGTCTGCTGTGGCATGTGCCGCAAACTTGTCACAGCCACACAAAATGAATCTGAGCGAAATGCCAATAAGTGTAGGTCTGTGTGTTCGAAAGCTTCATAGTTGCCAACTATAACAAATAATTACAATAAAATAAAATAAACTTAAATAAAAAAGAAATAAAATAAAATAAAATAAAATAAAATAAAATAAAATAAAATAAAATAAAATAAAATAAAATAAAATAAAATAAAATAAAATAAAATAAAATAAAATAAAATAAAATAAAATAAATAAAATAAAATAAAATAAAATAAAATAAAATAAAATAAAATAAAATAAAATAAAATAAAATAAAATAAAATAAAATGGAATGAAATGAAATTGAATGAAATGAAATGAAATGGAATGGAATGAAATGGAATGGAATGAAAATGAAATGAATGAAATGATTTGATTTTTCTTCTAATAAAAAGGGTGATTTTTTAAGAGCTATAGGAAAGTTTTTCAACAAAAACACTTAAACTTCAGGAAAAAATTTTAATCGGTAGTACGGTCGTTAAAATTTAATGCTTGAAGATTATTTCATGCAAATATTGACCGTGACTGTGCCTCATATGGTCCATCCGCTTAGTCTAATTTTGACATACTCTTTCAAACATTTCGCACAGTATCTCACAAATAAATGCTTTAATGTTGTCTTTCAATGCGTTCCAATGCGCTATTGAAACGGGCTTGTCTGTATGGACATGGACACAAAAAATAGTCTAAAGGTGTTAAATCGCACGATCTTGGCGGCTAATTGGCCGGTCCCGAATGTGAAATAAAATGTTCACCGAACTTATCGCTCAATAAGTCCATTGTTTTACGTTGCTGTGTGGCATGTGGTACCGTCGTGTTAAAACCACATATCATGCAAGTCAAACTTGCATTTTGGGCAAAAGTTGATTATCATTTCACGCTCACCATTCACAGTTTTGTTACGATTCGCATCGTCTTTGAAGAAGTACAGTCCAATGATGCCACCAGCCCATAAACCACCCCAAACTGTGACTTATTCTGGATTGGTAGCTCTTGCAATGCTTCTGGCTGATCTTCGTTCCAAAATCGACAATTCTGCTTATTTACGTACCCATTGAGCCAAAAATGAGCAAAAATTCGGACGCAATGGACTTTCTTAACAAAGCTCGCGGGAATAAAATTCAATAATTTGCAAGCATTGTTCGTTTATAGGACGATTCATATAGACCAAATTATAGACCAAACTAAAGATGTTTGACAGTGAAACAAACACAAAACGTCCTAGAGCTGTTTAAACCAGTGTTGCTGAAAAGATACTTTATTTTAAGAAGGATTTTTCTCTCAAACACTCCAAGTACTATCTCATCTGCTTTCGCAAGTACCCATGCTTCGAAGCCATATAACAGCATGGGTTGTATTGGCGTCTTGTATGGTTTAATATTTGTCTGTCGAGAGGTGGCTTTGCTCTGTCCAAAATAGCATCCGTTAGCCATATTATACTCCGTTTTGTTTCAAAATTGGTGTCGTTTGTTTTGGTTACGGCAGTGACGAGGTAAATAAAGTTGCTGACTCTCTCAAAGTTGTAATTCCCAACTTTCTCCATTCTCTTTATCTCATCACGTTTATAGGGCATTGTGAGAGTTTATATCATCCACTTTGTCTTATTTCCAACCGCCAATACCTCTAGCTTAAAAAGAACATCTAGCATCTGTTACACACACAATAGCCTAAACCTTTTACCCAGCAATCTTTAATTGCCAAAGAATAACCTTTCAATGTGTGTATATTGCAGCATACACATTTATCGGCGTGCCGTCCCTTTATTCATCGCTTTTTGCGCTACTTTTTATTTTGGTTGCTTCATTTTATCATTGGATTTAGAGTAGAAAGCAAAAAATATTTTTATACCCTCCACGGTAGGATCTAGCCATGTCAGTCCGTCTGTCTGTCGAAAGCACGCTAACTTTCGAAAGAGTGCAGCTAGGCGTTTGAAATTTTGCACAAGTAGTTCTTATTAGTGTATATAAACCGATCTTGGGTTTTGACTTTGTGAGCCTCTAGAGAGCGCAATTATTATCCTATTTCGCTGAAATTTTGCACCTTAAGTTTTGGTATCACTTAAGTACGGTTCAAATCGGCTTATAACCAGAGATAGCTGTCATATAAACCGATCTCCCGATTAGACTTCTTGAGCTTTTAGAGGACGCAATTCTTATCCGATTTGGCTGAAATTGTGCACATGGTGTTTTGGTAGCACTTCCAACAGCTGTGCAAAGTATGGTTCAAATCAGTTCATAACCTGATATAGCTGCCATATAAATCGATCTTGGGTCTTGACTTCTTGAGCTTCTAGAATTGTTCAAATCGGTACATAACCCGATTTAGCTGTCATATATATCGATCTCCCGATTAGACTTCTTGATCTTTTATAGGACGCAATTTGTATTCGATTTGGCTGAAATTTTTCTCAAATTGTTGAGGGTTGACAAGTATGGTCTTAATCGTTTGATGACTTGATATTGCTGCCATATAAACCGATCTCCCAATTTGACACTCTGCCCCACTAGAGTGCGAAATTTTTACTCGATTTACCTTATTTTTAATTTTTTAATGTATTTTTTTATTTAATTTAATTTTATACAATCGTTTATTGTTTGTTTATTACCTTTAACCTATTTGACTTATTTTGGGAGAAAAAGAGAGAGAAAATTTTAAGAAATTCGGTTCGGTCGCTTTTGATTCTACGGAACAAACAAAACATCTTCAAAATCAGTTCGAAGTAAAAGGGTGCCCCGTTTTCTTCGATCTGATTTTGTAAGCCAGATTCGTAATCTACCCCCATATACCAAACAGGCATATTGACATGAACGTTCAATATGTCTGTTTGGGGGTATTTTGGGGTTGTGACGGTCCGATAAGTGCTTAAATTTGTATACCATTTTCGTATTCTACTCTCCAGTACCTTTCATGTGATACCCACATTGTCCCGAACGGTCCACTTTTGATTTTGGGTGGTGTTTTTGGATAACGGGGGAGGGTCCGCCCCCTTCCGAAACCAATAAATTCTGAAACCTATTTCTCCTTTATGACCATATTCCCAATCTACTCCCGAATACCTTTCATTTGAGTAACATTTTGTCATGATCGTCCAATAACCTAATTTAGGGAGTTTTGGACTTGGGGCGGTCCTCCAGTTACTTGGACCCAATTTTTAATATGAAATTCGTACTCTACTCATGAATACCATTCATATGAGTCCAATATTGTCCCGATCGGTACACTTTTATTTTTGGGTAGTACTTTTGTTCGAAGGGGGAGGGTCCGCCCCCCTTCCGGTATCAAAAAATTATATATGAAAATTTCAAGGTAATCGGTTCAGCCATTTTTGAGTCTATACGGAACCGACAAACAAACACAAATTAATTTTTATATATAAGAGATTTATTTTATTTTATTAAGTTTTCAATGTTGTGGCAAAATTTTGTTGTTTTGGAAGTTTTTCCTTAGTTGTGGCAACTCTACTATGTGAGCTCTTGTTCTTGCACCTTGCTCTGCAAAAGGCCTGAGAGTGAGAACTGTGTTGTTTGCTGGTATTGGTGGTGGCAGTGGTGGTGTACGGTGTATTTGGCTCTAATTTTTTTTTGTGTTCTTCTTTGGCTGTATGGCAAAATCATTGAATCGCATCGAGCTGAGTCGAGTCTCTACTTGAAGCAATTTCGAAGAGCAAACCTTAGCTCAGTTGGGTGCAATACGCGGAACGCGTTAGAACGTTTTGAAAATAAAACACACACATGAAACCACGACAACAACGTTGCTCAACACTCACCACATGAGGAAATAATAAAAAAAAACACCTTAAAAGGAAATTCAAAAAAAGAGGAGAAAATTTATAAAAAAAATTTGTATGATTCGCCTTTTTGGGGAAATTTGTTGAAAGTGCCGAGTAGTGAATGTGGAAAGTAGTGTCCTTTGAAGGAATTGTTGGTGGGGTCTCCCTAGTTACGAGAAGGATATAGCCAGGATATGTGATTTTGAAAAAATTTTATGAAAAAGAAACGCAAAAAAATTCGGAAAAATTTTATCAATCCTTGTTTTGAATGTTTTTTGTTGTTGTTGGTGGTGGTACGACGAAGAGCGCAGCCCACAGTTCTTAGCAAACGTCAGCAACACTACATTGGCAGCCAATACAACTTGAAAAACTTGTGGCCTACCTAAGTCGAGGAAAAAGGAAAATTCAAAGCAAGAAAAAAGGATTGAAGCAGCATCCTTAAAAGTGAAATTAATTTCTGTAAATTGCGAATACATACGCGCTTACACCCAATACCACTTTGGGCTCAGAACACATGATTGGTGGGCTTTCGTTCAAAGTGTAGTGAAGTCAAGGAAGGAAGTATCAAAAAACCGAATCCGCAGTTACAATCCTTCGTCGGCCCCCTTATCGTTGGGGTTTTTATTGGGCTGGAATTTGGAATTTTGGTTAAAGCTTTGTTTGGTGGAGCGACGTCGTCGTCGTCGTCGTCGTCTTTGTCGTTGGTCGTAGTCGCCTTTTTGGTATCGTTGCCGTTTGTTATCGTCGTTGTTGTTGTTTTTTGTGTGAAAGTAGTCCTTGTTGTTGGTGTTGTTGTTGTTATAGTCCTTGCCATTTGTTTAAGCAGCTAAAACGAAGAAGAAGGAGAATCGTGGCCCAATCCTAACGAAAGCGAAGCCTCGTACCTTTGAAAGTGTTTAAATTCAAGTTGCGCGACCCCCTACCCCACGCTCAATTGTTTAATCGCTGTATGTGCTGTGCGTGTGTGTGTGTGCGTACGTGAGTGAGAGTGTGTGCTTTTGTATCCTGTCGTTTGAAATGTTCGTTGGGTTAATATTTTAAGCCTCTTCAAAGAAAAAAAAAAGAAGGAAAAAAAAAACACCCAAAAAAGAAAAGTATAGCTAAGAAAAGTAGAAGAAAGCTTTAGATAGTTTGTTTTTAGATAAAAAAAGTAACCAAAAAAAAAAAAGAAAACAAACCACAAGAACAAAGTGAAACAAGACACGAAAAGAGAATTCAAGTTAAAAAGGTTACTTAGAAGCCAGCAAAAGCATCCCAAAACAGCCAAGAAAGGAAAACTTATCAAAAAAAACCACAAGAAATTTCAAGAAATTTGGAAAAAGCCAAGGAAATTCTAAACCTTCAACCATTAAAAGGTCAGTACTGGGGCTTGCTCATTCGCGAAAAAAAAAATCCCCTACAACCTCTTTGCCCCCACCAAAAATTTAATTAAAATCTATGTTGTCAACTTATGCAGCATCATCTTTTATTTTTTTTTTTTTTTTGTTCTGTCTTTGCAAGAAAAAGCCAAGCAAAGGAGTAAAGTTTATGAAGATGGCAAATTTGACATTGATTGCCGTTGAGTTTAAATGTCAGGGCCAATGTGTCTTTGCCACACTATGGCATGAAGATGACTGAAAGCGGAAACAGTGCCTATTTATGTAGACCGGGAGGAAAAAAGCAAAAAAAGGAATGAAACAAAGAGAAAAAAAAACAAAATAGACAAACAAACAAATCATAAAGGAATTAACCCTAATGGCATTTGGCCTGCCTGGTGTTTGTGTGTGTGTGTGTGTGCAATTGCGTGTGATAAAATGTGTGATAATTCCTATCACTGCTAGTAAATCACGCACTTCTTTTACTGTTTGCACATTAGGAAAATTTCAATGCAATACAAATTTATTATAGACATTTTTCTTTTGTATGTCTACCTATGAGTTCTATAGTCTGGGTTCGAATCCTGCCGACAACATCAATGTTTTTTGGTCATTTATTTGTATTTATTTATGCCTTGTAAAAGTTCTCTAGAAGACATGTAGCGCCTCGAAAAGCCTTTTAAAAGGAACCCACAAAAATGCAAATTCGTCTATAGTCGTTTCTGGAAGTAACAGCGGACATACTTCTCTCATATCAATGAGTGCTTTGCTGTTTAAGTTTCATTTCATTGATAAGAGACTTCCTTTGTATACCCTCCACCATAGGATGGGGTTTTACTAATCTAGTCATTCCGTTTGTGGGGGTCACCGTATCGTTAGCATGTCAGCCTATGATGTTGAACGCCTAGGTTCGAATCCTGGCGAGAGCAGCATAAAAATGTTCAGCGGTAGTTATCCCCTCCTAATGCGGGTGACATTTGGGAGGTATTGTACCATTTGGTATGGCAAAATTGCAAATTTCGCCCATGAACATTCCACAAAGGGCAAAATTCTCACATATCAATGAGTGCATTCCGATTCAAGTTTAAGCTCAATGATAAGGGCCCTCCTTTTTATAGCCGAGTCCGAACGGGTCCTTTTATAGCCGAGTCCGCCGCAGTACGACACCTCTTTGGAGAGAAGTTTAACAAGGCATAGTACCTCACAAATGTTGCCAGCATTAGGAGGGGAAAATTACCGTTGAAAATTTTTTTGATGGTCTCGCTAGGATTCGAACCCAGGCGTTCAGCGTCATGGGCGGACATGCTAACCTCTGCGATACGATGGCCATTTGGTATGGCAGCCACATAAAAACGACGATCGGTCTCGGCTATGAAAAGGAGGCCCCTTTTCATTGAGCTTAAACTTGAATCGGACAGCCCTCACTGATATGTGAGAAGTTTGCCCCTGTTTCTTAATGGAATGTTCATGTGCAAATTTGCAGTCATTCCGTTTGTAACACCTCGACATATTGATCTGTGATTCTAAAACGTGTATATATTCTACATCGTCTTTACATTCTAAGTCTGTCCGTCCATCTGTGGAAATCACGATACCGGTCGAACGGGTGACACTGGCTACTTGAAATTTTGCACGCATGTGGTTGCCTGCAAATGGGCCATTTCGCTTTAGATTTTATTTTTGGTAAACTGATCGATCGATCGCAAGCATTAGCAAGGGGGTTAACCACCGCTGAAAATTTTTCTGATGTATTCGCCGGGATTTGAACTCAAGCGTTCGGCATCATTGGCGGACATACTAACCTATGAGTCACGAACCCATCTGCCGAATGTATTTCTTAACCCCCTTGAACTTGCAATTCTTACCCTATATGGCTGAAATTTTGCTTTATGACCTCATAAATGTTGCCATCATTAGGAAATGTTTTTTCAGATGTTCTGATGTGCCCCAAGACTAGATGGTGGACATGCTGACCCTATGCGGTACGTTGGACTCCCGAATAGGATATATTTGAGAAAGGAGCGCAGAGGTTAGCATGTCCGCCTATGACGCTGAACGCTTGGGTTCGAATCTTGGCGAGACCATCTGAAAAAATTTTCAGCGGTGGTTTTCCCCTCCTTATGCTGGCAACATTTGTGAGGTACTTTGCCATGTAAAACTTCTCTCCAAAGATGTGTCGCACTGCGGCACGCCGTTCGAACTCGTCTATAAAAATGAGGCCCCTTATCATTGAGCTTAAACTTGAATCGAACTGCACTCATTGATATGTGTGAAGTTTGCCCCTGCTCCTTAATGCAATGTTCATGGGAAAATTTTGTATTTTTGAATAAAAATTAACTAAATTTTTATAAAAACTTTTTTTCAAATTTTGATGGAGAAATTTGTCAACATTTTTTTTATAAAAATTGTATCGCTGTTTTTTATTTTTTATAATAAACTAGCTAAATCCTACCCGCTGCATCGCGCATTCTTTACAAAAAATTTCTTATAATATCTGATATAGCGCTCTACGTCTAAATGTCGCCTGATTCTGAATTTGGATAACAAGTTTGTACTCTACTTTCGAATGTCTTCTAATGAAGTCCCGCACTACCCCAATCGGACTACATTTCTATTTGGGTTTCTTTTTTTTTTGGTGACGTGGTTTTTGGAAGAGAGACGTTTTTTAAACTTCGTGGCCAATTTTGGTATCATATTGATATGCTACCCCAAAATGACTTTTATTTCAGTCCTATGTTGTTCCGAACCGTCTACTTTTTGTTCAGGTGGTTTTTAAAAAGGGCGGTTCCTTAAAATTTATTAATAGTTTCGTATTCTACTTCCAAAAGCCTTTAATTTGAGTCCCATATTGTTCCCATTAGTTTACCTGTCAATTTAGGGAGATTCTTAGGTAGGCCAAGTGAACCCAAATTTTAATACAAGTTTTATATTCTTCTCCCAATTACCTTTCATTTAATACCCATATGTCTAGATTGGTCCACCTTTGTATTTGGCTTTGGGATCTGACGTTTTCGAGTCAACACGAAAAAGCGGCACCATGACAATGGGTCCCAAACACTTGCGCTCCAAATTAAAAATGAAAAATGCCCCGAATTTGGGGTACTTTTTCATTATGAAAAATGACGCCAAACCAAATGCACCCAAAAATAATTCCAATTTGCGTCCCAATATTAAAGTGGAGCAAAATTTTGATTTGAAATTTGGGATATATTTTCATAATGGAAATTCACCCCACTCAACAACATGCAAATAGACCTCAAAGTATGCATAATCACCCCAAATATTTTGTTATTGTTTACGGTGTACATTTGGGGTATAAATGCGTAAAACAAGTTGTGGTGTGATTTTATAAAAGATTTTAACCGAAATTGGAAGAAGAATTTCGAAAGGAAGAAGTAGTAGACAAAGATGACTGTACTTTCTTCAATAGTAGACATTTAAGCCAGCTTCATACCCTTCATATATATATGTAAACCCCCTTTCGTCACAATCCGTTGAAAATTTGGTAACTTCTGCACCCAAATACGGCACGGACATTAAGTGGTCTAATAATAATAAATATAAGTCACTGTTGAATTTTGTATTTCAAATTTCAACAAAATCGGGTAATAAAAAAAGTTATTTGGGCTTCAGACCCTTAATCGGCATATCGGTCTATATAATAGCTATATCTAAATACAGTCCGATCTATATCATATTTGGGTCAGATGTAAAACTACTTACTATTTCAAATTTCAGCGAAATCGGATAAAAAATAAAGTTTCTATGGGCTTCAGATCCTTAATCGCAATATCGGTTTGTATGGCAGCTATATCTAAATATAGTCCGATTTAATCCATATTTAGGTCAGCTGTCGGGAGGCTTAAAATAACCCACTGTTAAAAATTTCAGCTAAATCGGGTAATAAATAAAACTTATCGGCAGATCGGTTTATATGGCAGCTATATCTAAATATAGTCCAGCCTCAACCTTATAAGCATCGGATATCGGGAGGCTCAAAACAACTCACTGTTTCAGATTTCAGCGAAATCGGGTAATAAATAAAGCTCTTATGGGCTTTAGACCCTTTATTTGGAGATCGGTTTATATGGCAGCTATATTCAAATATAGTCCGATCTGAACCTTACTCGGATCTTATGTTGGGAGGCCTAAAACTACTCATTCTTTAAAATTTCAGCGAAATCGGTTAATAAATAAAAGCTTTTTTGGGCTTCAGACCCTTAATCGGCAGATCGGTCTATATGACAGGTATATCGAAATATAGTCCGATCTAAACCATATTGAGGTCAGATATCGGGAGGCTTAGAGTAACCCACTATTTCAAATTTCAGCGCTTTTATGAGCTTCAGACCCTTCATCGGCAGTTCGGTATATATGACACTTATGTATAAATATTGTCCGATCTGAACCATATTTAGGTCGAATGTCGGGAAGCCTTAAAGTACATACTGTTTCAAATTTCAGAGAAATCGGATAAACGAAAAAAGCATTTATGGGCATTAGACCCTTTATCGGCAGATCGGTCTATATAGCAGCTATATCCAAATATGGTCTGAATTGACCCGTTCAAGAACATAACCAGCGTGCATCAAAAAGACGTATCTGTGCTAAATTTCAGGGCAATATGTAAATTTTTAAAGGGTGTAGAGTGATTACAACAGACGGATGGACAGACACACGGACATTGTTAAATCGTGTTGGAATTTTACGACGATCCGAAATATATATACTTTGTAGGGTCGGAAATTGATATTTCGATATATTGCAAACGTAATGACTTAATGAATATACCCCTTATCCTACGGTTATGGGTATAAAAAAAAAAAAGAATAAAGTGTTTAAGCAAGTTTTTTTTCAATAAGAACTAATCAATGAAAATTATTTATTTTTTGACCAATAAATGAAAAAAAAAAATACATTTATTTTTACTTCCAAACTGTATAACTTTGAACTGAATAATCAGATGTGGATACTTTTTGCCCCAAAATCATTGTAAATTTTGTCACAAATCGAAATCATGCATAATAAAATGAAAATCGAACCACAAATGCCTTCGTAAATTGCAAAATACGAAGCTAATCTTGGCCAAAATTTTAACAAATAAAAATTAGAACTCGAATATGCTTGAAACCATTAGAGATATTATATACCTCAAGCATTCTTCGCTCAAGACTTTTGAGCACTACCAAATCGGCCAATAACCTGATATAGCTGCCATATAAACCGATCTTCCGATTAGTTTTCTACGGCCCTGAGAAACATAAATTTGTGCTTGATTTTCAGAAAAAATTTCCCATAAGTTTAAGATTTAGAAGCATTTTCGATGGATTTTTAATTCAGACTTTGTTTTCTTTGACCATATACACATTGTCGGAAATGTTCAACGCCTTTCTTTTACGTTAAATTTTCTTAGTCTTTATAGATGGAATTTTATCGTTTTTCTTACTTGGCAAAGAAGGAGAGGAATATATTCGATTTTTTACACTTTGCCTTGTGCTTAAATGGTAGGATAAGTGTTTATGGTTTTGTGTTAACATGAGTATGCATTTGCCAAAGGCCATAGTCATGATGGCGATACTATGGCAATAGAATCACTCATATTGGGCTCATGGCATGACAACTTCCTTATTAACATCGTATAAGAGGAAATGTAAGCATTTTAGGAATTTCGTCACATGAAAAGGAAATTATTTTCCCTTTAATAGTGTGAAGGACCTTAAACCACTGAGCGATAGAGTTGCCGTTGCAGTGGAAATAAAATGAAAATCTGATTTCACTGATATTTAGAACAGTGAATTGGATTTCGATGTAATTTGGAAAAAAAAAATGGTATGTCATATAAGAACATATGACAGCCTCAAAGAGGTGTTGCACTGCGGCACACCGTTCGGACTTGGCTATAAAAAGGACGCCCCTTATTATTGAGCTCAAATTTGAATCGGATAGCACTCATTGATATGGTAGTCGTTTTCCCCTGTTCATTAATAGAATGTTCAAGGACAAATTTTGATTTTTGAGTTTGACTAAGCTTCCCATTCTCCGAACCGAAAATGGTGCATGTCGGACCGAAAATGGTGCATGATGTAGCCGTCATATGGACCAATTAGACGATTTAGAGCTTAAACCCATAAAACCTTCATTCTTAAGCTGATTTCAATGAAATTAAGAACAGTGAGTTGGACAAGACTTCCCGTTGCCCCTACCTGAAATGAAGCTGATTCGACCATATTTTGTAGCATAAAGACTAATCTGACGATATAGCCGGGCCCGACTGTGCTTAGCATATTTTTACTTGTTTCTATAGAAAATTTTTTCCTAATTTTATTCTATAGAAATTTTGTCAAAATTTTAGTTTTATGGACCATTTTGTCAGAATTTATTATTATTATATGGATATAGATTTTTTTTTGTTATTTTTTTTGGGACACCCTAATGTATATGCCAACAACTAAAGTAAAATTTTACTTTTTGTCAAAGTGTTTTTTTTTAGGTTAGGTTGAAAGAGGATATTATTAGCACCACACCACTATGGACATACATCTAAGCCAGTAATAGGCTTGTTGTGCGCTTTAAGTACAAAAAAGTAACCTCGAAAAAGAAAATTTCAAGTTAGGAATTCCTTGCAAATAAATTGTAAATTTTGCCCATGAACATTCCACTAAGGAACAGGGCCAAATTTTTCACATATCAATGAGTGCAGTTCGATTCAAGTTTTAAGCTCAATGATAAGGGGCCTCCTTTTTATAGCCGAGTCCGAACGGCGTGCCGCAGTGCGACACCTCTTTCCAGAGAAGTTTTATATGGCATAGTACCTCACAAATGTTGCCAGCATTAGGAGGGGAAAACCACTGTTGAAAATTGTTTTCTGATGGTCTCGCCAGGATTCGAACCCAGGCATTCAGGGTCATAGGCGAACATGCTAACCTCTGCGCTACGGTGGCCTCCTTTCTACTTACAAAATTCTTAATCGTTTTCAATACCACTCCCCTAAATTGGTTCTTGTCTGGTATTGTGTCCCCACCTAAGCGCCGGTATCTGTTAGACATGAAAGCCGGGCGATGACAATGGAAACGCTCCAACGTCTCATCAACTTCCCCGCAAGCGCTACACATGCTATCACTTGCCGCACCGATTTTACATTAGTGAGCTCGTAGTCCTATGTGACCCGCCATGATAGCTATACTGACCTCCTTCTTACTTCCTTTCAGCAATAGCCTCGTCTTCCGGGTCACCCCTTAGGATTTTCGCCGTCCTAACGACTGTTTCGCTGTTCCACAGTGTTATATGCGCGTTCGTCTCCCACGCCCTTAAATCGGACTGAGTCGACCCGAAATGCTTCGGTTTATTGACGGCAGTTCTCTGGCCTTCACTGCCAAATCGTCTGCCCGGCAGCCAAACGATGCGGATTGTGCCTTCCTCAGAGAAGGCGTAAATCTCTTTCTTACACTCCAAGACTGTTCGTGTCCTTACCTTCCTGGCTGTTATTGCCCTTATGGCAATTTGACTGTCCGTAAAGATGCTCACACTCGACGTCCTCGTGTTAGCACCACACCACCTCACGCATTTCCTGATCGCCTGGATCTCCGCCTGCAGTATCATATTATGGTCAGGCAGTCGAAAACAGATCTCAGTCCCTCGATTCTCAATGTAGACGCCTGGCCCACTCTGTCCTCTAGCTTTGATCCATCCGTGTACCATGATCTTTCAGATGGTAATACTAGAGTTCCGCCAATCCAAGACTGTGCCGCTGGTAGTAGTGCCTCGCACTCAACCTCAAGATTCATCTCAGGTATCCAATCGGAAACATCTGCCCTTCCTTCCAGGTTTCCTATCGTCGCCTCGATTATACTGCGATGGTATAAGCTGCTCCCATCCTCTATCTCTATCATTCTCTCACCGTCCTAAGCCTCATAGCCGCAGTGGCTGGCACACACGTAATCTGTATGCCAATGGGTCGGATATCTAGAATAGTCTGCAGTGCCCTAGTGGGCGTGGTCCTCTTCGCTTCGCATATGCCAAGACATGTTTTCTGAACACGGGGTATGGTCCTTATGTTGCACATTTTCTCCATAGCAGTCCACCAAACTGCTGAGGCGTAAGTAAGTATAGGTCTAATCACGCTCCTGTAGAGCCAGTGGACTATCCTCGCATTCAGGCCTCATTTCGTAACTACGGCCCGTCTACATAGTGCCCAACATCTGTGAGCTTTCTCAGTACGCTTCTGACTATGACACTTCGAATTAAGTTTCCTATCAAAGATCAAGACCTATCCTAAGACTCTGACAAGGTCGAAATCGTTTTATTGAGGAAACGTGGTGCATCAAATTGGCCCACCTTTGTCCTTCTCGTGAACAGTCATATTTCAGACTTCTCTGGGTTAACATTGAGACCTCTGGATCTAGCCTTGTTGTATGACATACGCAAGACCCTTTCGGCCATTCTGCATAGCTCGTACGGATCCTTACCCTTATTAAGTATTATAACAACATCTGCATAGCAGACGGGTTCAAATCCCTCCTCAGTCAGCATCCGTTATTGGTAGTTTATGGTGGTCACCCATAGGAGTGGCGATAAAATACCCCTCTGTGGTACCGTGTGCCACTTTCTCCCTTATACTTATTTCATGGGACCCGCAATTAATCCACCTGTTCCTTAGCATATGGTTTATCCAGTCTCGGAACCGGCCCACCCGGTACTAGTTTAAGGATTGGATCAATGTATCGGTCCGCACATTGTTAAAAGGTGGTTGGTGGTGAGGTACTATGCCATGTAAAACTTCTCTCCAAAGAGGTGTCGCACTGCGGCTCGCCATTCGGACTCGGCTATAAAAAGGAGGCCCCTTATCATTGAGCTTAAACTTGAATCGGACTGCACTCATTGATATGTGAGAAGTTTGCCCCTGTTCCTTAGTGGAATGTTCATGGGAAAAATTTGCAATTTACTACCCCACAAAATATGGCGAGAGTTCGTTTCGCACCCTATTAGTACCCCATTTCCTCTCTGTTTTGCTTTTCTCACAAACCGTTGCAGCTCCGACGTAGGTGGCGGTGTCGGAGAGTCGAAAGGAAGATAAAGTGATGCCAGGTATGCTCCACCGTCTTCGTGTCTCATCACTGTTGCATCCGACGTTGACAACTCTGAGGAAAATACATAATTTAAATTTTTATGACAAATAACGCAGGTCCTCAGCCGAGTACCACTGTTAGCATAGAATTATTTGTAGTTGATATGGTTCAGTCCAAAAATTTTGTTCCGGGTCGCCCATGGCTCCTGAATGAAAGCGATATGAATCTTGGTTTTCTTTGATTTTCTCCATTAGAGCGTGAGTAGCGATCTCTCTCCGGTGGAGGTTTATCTGGATGACCTCAATCATGGTCTCATCGTCTGCCCCCTATTCTTTAGGCTGCATTGAGTTTCCCGTCACTGCACTGATGTTTATTATTAGGATATTTGCACATCTTTGCCTTCCGAATTTTGAGATAGTCGGTAATGGTTCCATCGTCGTGTCCCCGTATTGAGTCTATCGTCACTGCACTGCCTGATATTCCAATATTATGATGTTTGCCTATACTAGTCTTCCAAATCTTGCGTAAATGGGCTTCTTGGGTTATGGTTTCATCGTCGGCTCCCTGTTTAGGTGTTTTAGGTTAATTTTGTAAAAATTTTATTTCTATGGAAATTTTGTGAAAATTTTCCTTATAAACATTTTTTCAAAATGTTATTTTTTTAATGCAAAATTTTATATTTTTTGTAATTTTTTTATAAAATTTTAAAATTTTTTTTTTTAATTTATTTTTAGTAATTTTTTTTTAATTATTATTCTTGGGGAAATTTTCGTCAAAATTCTTTTTACGCAGAATATTTTGTTAATATATTTTTTTTTTAATTTTTTCTCTCAATTTTTCAAGTGGCAACACTTTTTCTTAACCACTTGCTGTGTGAGTATCCAAGAATTTAGCAAGCATTTGGGTGTGTAAACGATTTTATCCTTACAACTCACACTTAGCCATACATAGCTACACCCAAAACTACACTTGATGAAATCTTGATGTTTTGCCTGGTGTTTTGTTATGTTTGTCAACATTTTACCAAACGGAGTTTCCGGTATTTTATTTTATTCTATAGTCCTGAAACCGTTTTTCCTCCAACCCATTTGGTGTTGCTCTCACCTCCCACCCCCCTGATCAGTCTCCCTCCCTCTCTCTTTCACTCTCTATGTTTGCTATACAGTTGTGTTATTTCGCTCTGATACTGTCAGCTCTCAGTTACAGGATATGACACTTTGTTGCCTAACTTTTGACATATGCATGTGTTTGTGAATGTATGACAAACATGGACTTACACTCGCACACATACTTACACACTTACAGCCACTGTCGAGTGGACAATTCACAAAGGAATTTTAATCGAATTCAATTATTTTTTACAGTTTCGATTATTGTTGACAGTCACACAGAGAGTGTCCCTTTTTTTCAAGTTGTGCAGCTGACGTACACAACTGTTTGTTGAATTAGTTTGTGTGTGTGCTTATGTGTATGTGAGAGTGTAAGTGGGTGTATAGATTTGAATTGTTTTTTGTTGTTAATCGTTTGAAAAAAAAGGGGGGAAATGCTTTATCGGAAATATGTTTTTGTTTGTATGGGAAATATATAAATAATGGTGATTGTTAATTAAGCAAAGGATTATTATGCTTTAGTTAATTAATACATGTTATTGCTTCAATCTGTAAGCCAGATTATTAATTTATTTTACAAAAGAGAAGGAAAATAAACAAATTGAGAATCAGAAACTAATTGCTTTTTTTTTGCTGTGTTTATAACCATCACCATAAGATGGGGAATGTAATCAGTGTGTCATTCGGTTTGCAACACATCGAAATATCCATTTTCGACCCTACGGATCGACGCTAAATTTTCAGTCGATTTAAAGACGTCCATAAGTCTGTCCTTCAGTTGTAATCACACTACCCGTCTTTGAACAATTTAGATATTGCGTTGAAATTTGGCACAGACGCGTATTTCTTCTATATGCAGTTTAAGTTCTTGAATGGGACAAATTGGGCTCTACTCGGATATAACTGCCATATGAACGAACTTCCTATTTAGGATCTTAAGTCATAAAAGTCGCATTTTTTGTAATATATGGCTAAATTTTTAATAATGAGTTATTCTAAGGATGTCGAATGTGAAAATCTTTACGGACATTAAACAGGGCAATAACAACCAGGACGGTAGGGTCACAAACTATCTTCGAGTGGAAAAGAGAGACCAATGCCTTCTCTGAGAATGGCACGATCCGCATTATTTGGGTGTAGGGCCATAGCGGAGTGAAAGAGCAGACGATTTGGAAGTGAAGGCCAGCGGACTGCCGTCAATAAACTTGGTTAACCCGAAGCCTTTAGGATCGAGGCAGCCCGAGTTAAGGGCGTGGGCGACGCACGATCGGTACAATGCAAATTGAGAATTCATCCATTAACATCCGCACTATTTGGGTCCAGGGTTCGGTTAACCCGAAGCCTTTAGGATCGAGGCAGCCCGAGTTAAGGGTGTGGGCGACGCATGATCGGTACAATGCAAATTGAAAATTTGTCCATGAACATCCGCATTATTTGGGTGCAGGGCCATAGCGGAGTGAAAGAGCAGACGATTTGGAAGTGAAGGCCAGAGGACTGCCGCCAATAAACTTGGTTAACCCGAAGCCTTTAGGATCGAGGCAGCCCGAGTTAAGGGCGTTGGCGACGCACGATCGGTACAATGCAAATTAAAAATTTGTCCATGATCATCCCATTAAGTGTCAGGGGCAAACTACTCACATGTCAATAAGGGCTGTCCGATTCAAGTTTAAGCTCAATGATTAGGCCTCACCTTTTATAGCCAAGTCCGAATGGCGTGCCGCAGTGGGACACCTCTTTGGGGAGAAGATTTCACATGGCATAGTACCTCACAAATGTTGCCAGTATTAGGAGGGAATAACCACAGCTGAAAATTTTTTTTCTGATGTTCTCGCCAGGATTCGAACCGAGGCGTTCAGTGTCATGGGCGGACATGCTAACCTCTGCGCTACAATAGGACGACGAAAGTCCTATGGGGAGATCTGGATCGTGAGAAAACGATGATTTTACTGAAAGGAAGTAAGAAGGTGGTCAGTATTTCGGTTGCATTGCGGGACACATAGCACTACGAGCTCACTTAGGTAAAATCGGTAAGAAAGAGGTCAGAATAGCTTTCGGTAGCATTGCGGGATACGTAGCACTTCGAGCACACTTAGACAAAATTGGTAAGAAAGAGGTTAAGATAGCTTTCGGTAGCATTACGGGACACATAGCATTTATGCAAAATCGGTGCAGAAAGTGATAGCATATGTAAGGCATGTGGGGAAGATGGTGAGACGATGGAGCATTTTATATTTCATTGCCTTTAGTTGGGGACACAATACCAGACAATACTGGTATGGAAAACCAATGGCTTAGATTTTTCTTTTTTTTATAACCATCAACATAGGATGGGGGTATACTTATGTAGTCAATCCGTTTGTAATACCTCGAAATATTCGTCTAACACCCCATAAAGTATATATATTCTTGATCGTCTCGACGTTCTTAGTTCATTTAGTCATGTCTGTCCGTCCGACCGTACGTCTGTCGAAATCACGACAGCTGTCGAAAGCGTTAAACTGGCCACTTGAAATTTTGCCAGATACTTAATATTGATGTAGGTCATCGGAGATTGCAAATGAGCCATATCGGTTCAAATTTAGATATAGCTCCCATATAAAACGATCTCACGATTTGACTTTTTGAGCCCTTACAAGCCACAATTTGTATCCGATTAGACAGGAATTTTGCATGTAGTGTTCCATGATTATTTCCAACAACTGTGCCAAGTACTATTCAAATCGGTCATGAACCTTATATAGGTCCCATATAAACCGATCTCCAGATTTGATTTCTTTAGCCCCTGGAAGTCGCAATCTTTGTTCGATTTAGCTGAAATTTTGCACGTAGTGTTTTTTTTTTACTTCCAACAACTGTGCCAAGTACAGCTCAAATCGTTCTATAACCTGATATAGCTCCCATATAAACGGATCTCCCGATTTGACTTCTTTAGTCCTTACTAGCCTCAATTTTTTATACCAATTTCGTTTTCTACTCTTAAATAGCTTTCATTTGATACCCATATTATCCCAATCGCCAAACATGCCCGTTCGGGTGGGTTTTGGGATGGGGCGTCCCCCCATTATATTTGAGTCCAAAATTGTATACAAATTTCGTGTTTTTCTTATGGGGTACCATAATGAGGCATAAAAAATTTCGCTTAAATCGGTGCACCCGATTCTGAGATCCGACGTGTTTGAAAATGGGGGCAAAGGGGAGGGTCCGCCCCCCTTAGGATATCAAAAACTGTAGTACCTTTTTTTCACCTGGGCTCGAACTCTACCATCTGTAAAAATTTCATGAAAGGTAATGGTTACTATCATGAGTTTTATAGCTCATGATGATACTGGGATGGCATTTAACCAAAGGAATTTAAAAATGGCTGTGGGATTGAATTTATGTTCTTGCATAATATTTGACTTGGAATGAGAAATCTACAGGATTTTACCATAATGGAAGGTGGCTGCGAAATAAACCATTACCATTTCATATTTATTTTAAATTATGATAGTTAAAGCAACCCTTAAAACTTAATGAATATTCACCTATATTTTCCACTTTATTTACATTTCCCCTTTTTTATGGATTTTTACCCCACTTCCACAGCATAAATGGAAGTGGGGTAATATTCATTTAATAAATGAATACCAAGAGTTTGCAATTTCTACTATAATTAATACTAATTAAAATTTATATTTAATGTTACCAGTAATTACGCACCTCCTGGAAATTCTTTGAAAAGGCTTTTTGCTAGTTTAATTGTGCAACTATTAAAAGGATTGTGCAAAAATCTGCATAAATTAATAATAGCAGTTACAAATGGCCATGGGTTTTCAGAAAAGAAAATAAGAAAGAAAGAAATAAATGCATAATTCCCAGGTAATAATTTTTCTTTATGTTCTTTATAATAACACACAATTCCGCGAAAATCCATTTAATGAACGAAAGGGTAAAATGGGACATATGAACAATCAATGGTTAAATTTTATCAGTACCAGAGATAGATTCTTTGGTAGGGATGCAATTTTGGCATTAACTAAGATTTCGAGAGTCAAATGGAGAGCACCAAGGGAATGTGATGGTGATACAAGTTTTGGGAGACTATTGAATTGAGAAGAATAAAGGTTTAGACAAGTAAAAGCGTGCTAAGTTCGGCCCGGCCGAATTTCGGGAACCCACCATCATGGATTCTGCTAAAATATGGAAGCTCATCTGGTTATAGACCGAATTGGACCGTACTTGGCGCAGTTGTTGAGAGTCTTAACAGAACACTTTTTGCAAAATCGAGGGTTATAAGCGCTCATGAAGTCAGATCGGGAGATCGATTTATATGGGAGCTATATCAGATTATAGACCAATTTAGACCGTACTTGTTCCAGTTGTTGAAAGTCATAACAGAACACCATGTGCACAATTTCAGCCAAATCAGATAAAAATTGCGACTTCCAGAGACTCAAGAATTAGAATCGGGAGATTGGTTTATTGGGGAGCTATTGGGTTGCCCAAAAAGTAATTGCGGATTTTTCATATAGTCGGCGTTGACAAATTTTTTACAGCTTGTGACTCTGTAATTGCGTTCATTCTTCTGTCCGTTATCAGCTGTTACTTTTAGCTTGCTTTAGAAAAAAAGTGTAAAAAAGTATATTTGATTAACGTTCATTCTAAGTTTTATTAAAAATGCATTTACTTTCTTTTAAAAAATCCGCAATTACTTTTTGGGCAACCCAATATATCAGGTTATATAACGATTTAGACCGTACTTGTTACAGTTGTTGTAAGTCAAAACAGAACTCTAGGCACAACATTTCAGCCAAATCGAATGCGTCTTGGAAGTGCTTAAGAAGTCAATTCGGGAGATCGGTTTATATGGGAGCTATATCAGATTATAGACCGATTTAGACCGTACTTATTCCAGTTGTTGAAAGTCATAACAGAACACGATATGCACAATTTCAGCCAAATCGGACAAAAAATGCGGCTTCCAGGGGCTTAAGGAATCAAATCGGGAGATCGGTTTATATGGGAGCTATATCCAAATCTGAACCGATATGGCCCATTTGCAATCCTCAATGACCTACATCAAAATTAAGTAGCTGTGCAAAATTTCAAGCGGCTAGCTCTTCGCGTTCGACCGCTATCGTGATATTGAAAGACGGACGGACATGGTTAGTTCGACTCAGAACGTCAAGACGATCAAGAATATATGTACTTTATGGGGTCCTAGATCAATATTTCGAGGTGTTACAAACGGAATGACTAGATTCAATAACTAGGACAACTTTCACTTTCTTTGTCAAAGAGGCGCTTTAGTCAAAGTGGAAAGAGAATACTGCTTCCTTTTTTCTTTCAGGCACTAAAAGAGCAGAAAGGCGTCAATCCATGCAAGATCAAGGCGTTTGCCTTTTCATCCAGGTGGCACCAGAAAGTCCTTTAACAAACGCTTAGCTTTGTGAAGAGAATTCATGGGAAGGAGAAAAGTTAAGAGAAAGAATCACAATGGGCCTTAATCTGACCAAAAGTGGATGACTAGACTTGTCTTGGCATCATCCTCTGCCAACCTAACCTAACAAAAGGTGGCTCAAGAACCTGAATATATGTCTGCGGTCTAGTATCAAGTAAAAGTATCTAGCATCTTGTAAAAGGGAGCGCCCTTATCATTAAGCTTAAACTTGAATCTGACAGCACTCATTGATATGTAAGAGATTTGTCAATTTTTCTTCATGGAATCTTCATGGGCAAATTTGCAATTTAGTGTAGTATCAGTCGTTTTCCTCACAATAGAGGTTAAATTCATTATTCTATTTAAAATTTTAAAGCAGCTATGTGGTAAGCGTGTCTCAGTTAACTACTGCTAACAAAAGCTTCGAATTGTAATTACATTGTGAACCTAATCTATGGCAATGAATTTGTAAGTTTCGAGTCTAAACTGGTGTGGACTCAAAATTGAGTTATTCACCCCCTGTAGTAACCACCACCAGTTTTTCTCCTTGTCGGCATCTTCAATTTCTTTCTAATACAATTAGTCTAGTGACATGTCGCCACTTTTCTCAACAAACCAAAAATTAATCAAGATTTAGATTGCATGTCCAATGGTAGCCACAATGTATGATGAATAAAATGAAATGAAAAGAATTATGACTATGACTGTCAATTAATAAAAAATAGAACATAACTCAATGAACTTTGAGGAGAGGTGAAAGCTATCACACGTTAACGCTTAACAACTTCCGGCGTTCTACAAAAAGAATTCATGAACTGTATTTTGTGAACATTCTTTGGTTGCAAGTAGAAATGAAAACTTTTTATCTATGGCAATGTACACTTTTCATGAATGCAATGGGAAATGTATCGTAGCTTATTGTCAATAGATCTTCAGATGTGTAAGAAGCATTGCATTACTGGATGGCAAGGAAAGTATAGGAATCACACAAAGAAAATTTTGTTAAAATTGAAATTCTTTGAAAAAGACTCAACATTTAATTCAACGAAAATTTTTGTTAAAATTTTATTACTCTTGAAAAATGTTTAAAATTTTTAATTCAGTGACCATTACTATTAAAATTTTATCACTCTGGAAAATATTTTTGAAATTTCAGTTATAAAGTAAACTTCACCCGTAAGTGTTGGCGGCACCCTTTTGACATAGTCCAAATTAGAAAATTATTTATATACATATTTAACTCTCCAATAACTTTCTTTAGAATCCCTCATTGTCCCGTTTGGTATACATGCCCCCTTTTGTGTATAATTGATGGGGTGTGTTGATTCCCCGGGAATTGACCCACATTTTTATATAATTTTCGTATTCTACTCTGAAAAAACTGTCGTTTTATTCCCATATTGTCGCGATCCACCTACATGTCCGTTGAGGGTGATTTTTTGGGGTGGGTCGGTCCGCCTGGGAATTGACCCCAAAACTGCAACTGCATTTATCTAATAACAAAATGCACGAGAGCTCGCCGCGGAATCACGGTTGAGACAAAACAAGCCCTATAAAAGGAGGCAAAAAAAGTTACTCGCTATGGTAATAGATAGGAGTAAGAAAGAAAAGTGGGAGGAATAAAGAGAAGACATAAACCGGAACCCTTGGGGCCTCGAATACAAAATTGTCATGGAAAAATTCGGCACATGGAGTCCAACAGTGCTGATGGACGGAGGAACAATAGAAAATATAGTCCACACAGTCTTCCGCGAAACGACCGTAAAGAAGAAGGAGTTTATGAAGAGTCTACTGACAACATAAGCCCGTTTACGATAGAGGAGCTATGGAATGCAGTCCTCAGCCTTCAGAGCAGAAAAGCCCCCTGTACTGACGGAATACCGTCGGAGGTCACCAGGCTGATTGCCGAAAACAGACCAGAATTTCTTCTACGAATGTTTAACCGATGCCTATTTGAAGGTGTTTTTCCAGAGGTATGGAAGAGACAAAAGTTGGTGCTTATATGCAAGGGCAAGGGCCAATATCTCCATCCTCATACAGGCCTCTCTGTATGCTGGATACGACCGGAAAGCTTTTGGAGTGACTTGTCAATCCACGGCTCCCGGACGCCATCATTGAGGGAGGTGGACTCTCAATGAGACAACATGGTCCGGGCAGGATATCAACGATCGGAGCTCTGGAAGATGTTTTAATGATAGTAGATGCGGCTAGGCAAAGGAACCACTACTCTAGGCCGATTGTCTTCTTAGCCACATTGAATATGAAGAACGCATTCAATAGCCTTAGTAGGTCTGACGTCCTCCAAGCCCTTAGAGAGGACTTTAATATACAAAGTTACTTGCATAACAGGATAGTTATATATAACTCTCAGGGTGGAACGAGTGAATATGAGGTCACATCAGGAACGGTGCATGGTTCAATACTTGGGTCGCATCTTTGCAATGCCAGCTATGGTGGAATTCTACGCACAGAAATGCCAGAGTCTTTCCTGTCGGATGTATTGACGACATCGCTACAGTCATTACGGCAAGAGAGACGGAAGGTGCAGAGTGCAAACTAAGGCAGGCAATGCTAAGTGGGGCAAAGTATCGTCTGGACTCCCACGGATTACAACTTGCCATGCAGAAGACGGAGTTGGTACTCATAATGAGAAAAAAAGATATCCCAGTGGAAGTGGATATGCGTATAGACGACATACTGGTGAAGACCAAAAGATCGATCAATTTATAGGGATCCGGCGGGATATAAAGCTGACCTATGCAGAGCAATTCCGACAGGCTACAACAAAGTCCGCGAGGATAACGGCGCAACTCAGTCGAATGATGGTAAACATAGGTGGGCATCTTCCGAGTCGGCGCAGACTCTTAAGGGAGACATGCAATAGCATCCTCCTTTATGGGAGCGAAATATGGGGCCAGACACTGCAGACGGTATGTCTGCTCTCTGTAAAAAGGCAAAAACGGCGCAACTCATTCGAATGATGGTAAACATAGGCGGGCCTTTCCGAGTCGACGCAGACTCTTAAGAGAGACATGCAATAGCATCCTCCTTTATGGGAGCGAAATATGGGGCCAGACAATGCTCACAGCATGCTGAGCGAAATTACTGCTCTCGATAAACAGGACGGCGGCTCTTAGCGTCATATGATGCTACCGGACAGCCCTTGTAATTGCCGGAATGGTTATGATAGACCTACACAACATGGAGCGCGCCAAGCTTTGCACCGCGAAATGCAATACCCAGAGAAAACATGGTGGTAATCAAAATCATCATACACGGGTCATACGAGAGGAGACTATCGAGAGATGGCAAAAAAGGTGGACAAATGAGAATCTACCCAGCTGGACGCGACGACTAATACCCGATGTACGGATGTGGAGAGATGGGAAGCACAGCGTCATCAAATTTAATGTCAACCAGATGTTGACAGACCATGGTTACTTCCGGAAATACCTGTATAGGCGAACGCTGGATTGAAAGACGCAGGGAATTGGAAAAAGCCAGGGACAGTAGTCCAAAGGAAACTGGAGAACAGACTAACTGGGAGGTGGTGATGAAATACGCCGAACAAGTACTGCGCAGAAAGAAGATAGACCTGGACGTAGCGGCGTAGAATATGAATGCGGAGGTCTGGAAGCAGACACAACGAAGTTGAAAGGGAAAATCACCAGATACGGCGTTCGCCTTCAAGTAATGCGAAAGCAGTTCCAAGGTGGAATTAATCCCCAGGGGGTGACTCAGTGTGGGGTTTTAGCCGGTACCGTTGATAACGAAGTCTAGCATAAGGCGAGAGACGCCTTACTTGTCACACGCGTAAAGCATTTTCCCATCCCAACACGCAAAAACTATTAAAAAGGTGTTAATTTCGTGCGTGGTGAACTTTGGATACCCCCACCATGGATAAATAAATCATCCTAATTTATTACAACTTCACTACCATATCCATAATTAGCTGGTCTGGATCGTATTTTATTAAAGGTCCCGAGAACTCTTACACAAGTAACAGTTTCAGCGAAATCTGGCAATAAATCCGTTTTTTTTTGTGGTATTAAGACCCTAAATTGCAACATCGGTCTATATTGCACCTTTGCCTATATAGTCTGCTCTAGATCATATTTGGATCGGAGGTATCGGATGCAAGGATGACATTTCACTATTTAAAATTTCAACGAAATCGGGTAATAAATAAAGCGTTTAAGAGCCTAAGACCCTTAATCGGCAGAACGTGTTATGTGTCATCTAAATATCGTTCCATATTCGGATGTGATATCGGGAGGATTGAAACAACTCACAGTTTCAAATTTCAGCGAAATCGGATAAAAAAAAAGCATCTTTTATGGGCTTCAGACTGCAGATCGGTCTATATGGCAGCTATATCTACATATAGTCCGATCTGAACCATACATGGATCGGATGTTAGGAGGCTTAAAAAAACTCACCGTTCCAAATTTCAGTGGAATCTGGTAATAAATATAGCTTTTATGGGCTTCACACCCCTAATCGTCAGATCGGTCTATATGGCAGCTATATCCAAGTATGGTCCGATCTGAACCACATTTAAGTCGAATGTCGGGAGGCTTAAAACAACTCGCTGTTTCAAATTTTAGCAGAATCGGGTAATAAATATAACTTTTAAGGGCTTCAGAACCCTTCTCGGCAGATCGGTCTATATGGCAGCTATATCTAAATATAGACCCCTCTGAACTATATTAAGATCGGATATTGGAAGGCTTAAAACAACCCACTGCTTCAAGTTTCAGCCAAATTGGGTAATAAATAAAGCCTTTATGGGCTTCAGACGCCTAATCGGCAGATCGGTCTATATGGCAGCTATACCTTAATATAGTCCAATCTGAACCATATTTGCGTGGGATGTCGGGAGACTTTCCTCAACTCACTGATCCAAAATTCAGCGAAAGCGGGTTATAAATAAAGATTTTATGGGCTTTAGACCGTTAATCCGTAAATCTGTCTATATGGTAGCTATATCCAAATATTGACCGATTTGGCCCGTTTCTGAACTTAACCTGCTTGCAGGAAAAATACGTATCTATGCCAAATTTCAGCTCAATATCTCAATTTTTGCAGGACGAACGGACAGACACACGGACATCATTAAATCGCCTTAGAACTTTACGGCGATCCGAAATATATATCCTTTGTAGGGTCGGAAATCGATATTTGTCTGTGTTGTAAACAGAATGACTAAATGAATATGCCCCCTATTCTATGGTGGTGGGTGTAAAAACCTTAAATACCTTTCGTTTGAAACCCATGTTGTCCCAATCGGGTCCGTTTGGGTCGGTTTTTGGGTAGGTTTCCCCTACGGTAATTTGACTCCAAAGTTTTATACCAATTTTGTGTTTTTGAGTTACTATAAGATGGCTAACAAAATTTCACTTCAATCAATGCACCTATCACCGAGATCAGGCGATTTGATTTCAGCCAACATTTTCTCAGCATTTTATTTTAAAAAATTTAAATTTGGTTAATATAAGTGTTGCGCGTTGTAATATCTCCACCTTTAAGCTTGCTGTCTAGGACATGTTCAGGACATGTTAGCTAGAATGTGAATTCATTGAGACCTGTCGGTGTCTTTTGTTGTAAAGTAACACTTATATCTCACCAGGTTCGAGTCCTAATACTGAACCGTTACACTGCTTTTAAACCGACATGATGACCATTACAATAGTTCAGAGAGAAGTCCCAAATCTCTGCCAATAATATTTCACTATATCCGTACATACACGTACGATAAATCCTATATCTCGTATTCTCCCTGTCCCTAGTACTATAAAGACTGACGTTCCAGAGTGGCGTTATAAGAAATCCTTTACCTGTGTAAGAAAAGCTTTTCCCGTCTTGGAAATGAAGGAATTCTCAGAAACCTTCCTATAACAATTAGTTTTATGTTAGTACTCTAGCTTAAATCCTTTCATTTATTCATATTTATAAATGCCTGAATTGGTATACAGGCCCAATAACTTTTGAATTGAACGTCTAATCCATATCCCTCTATCTATGCTAACTTCCGAAGAAAACTGTGCTTGCATTAATTTTTCGTAGTTGTGAATTGTTGGGGATTGTAAAAGGTCCAAATCGTGCCGTTCATAAAGCTCCCATATTAATCGATCTCACGATATGATTTCTTAGGCGCCCTAAGAGTATAATCCATCTGCAATTTAGAAGAAATCATACATGGTGTGTTCCTTTTGGACTTTCAACAACCATGTCTCGATCCCTAACCGAATATAACTACCATATAAACCGATTTTCTAATACCACCACTCTCACAGCCACTTGTTTCCACATAAGTTCATCTTCCAACTAATAATGCCTGCATACAAATAAGTGTTCCCTATATGTTAATATTTTCCCATCCCTGAAAGTAATTTCGTTTAAGTACCATGCTGCATATTCCTTAATACAGCATATCCCAAAAGTATGCTACACTTTTTATATTTAAGGCTTTTCAACAACCCCCAGGGTATTTACATTTGTTTATTTACACATCTACTTGCAAACTTGTAATCTCAACAGTTTACATTTGATTTGGGACACTTTGCAACTTGAATCCCTCCCCCCCCCACAAAAAAAAACATTTAGGCATCAATTAATCGAAATTAAATTTCCCTTCGAGTTGGTTAACCTTAGAGGGCGGAAATTAAAACAGCCAACATTATCATTCAAAAATCATTAGGCCAATCATGGGAAAATGTTTCACGGGCTTATGCCAGCAGCCACTCAGCTAGACATCATCGCTAGGCGTTTCTTATGACGTTTGCCATCCCCTGCTCTTCCCTCCACACCACACAAAAAAAAAAAAGTTTTGTCTAAACGACACTCTAGCATACACAGTTTGGCACGCTCGGAAATGAAAACTGACTGCAAAATTTAATTAAAACTTTGTTCACAAAAATGTGTGTTTTTTTTTAAATAAAGAAAGAAAAAAAAAATACACATTGTTTGTCAAGGCAAAACGACCATGAAGATGGAGATGAGGAGAAGCGGCGAAGAAGATGAAGATGAAAAAAAAAGTTGGCGATTACCGACCGAGTTTACAAATCGACGTTTGATGGATACTCATCCAAGGCAAAGTGAAAGGCCTTCTTTTTTCTCACACCTCCCCTTGCTTTTCTTTTTAGAAAATCAAGCCCCTTATTGACTATATCAAATGGGCTACGAGAATGATGATTGCGAGTGAGTAGGTGGAGGATGAGGTTTGATGACGACAATGATGGGCCAATAAAATGAATCATTAAGCCAACATCTACGAGTAATGAAATCGAATGCCCCCAAATGCAAAGCATTTCTGCCTTAGAAACCAGGGGGGTAGGGCGAAAAAATTAATGGAAAAATATTTCAAGTGAATGTGTGCAATAAAACACTTGGGGGCCAAAAAGTCAAATGCTATTTTGCAACAATTAAAGACAAATGGCAGAGTAAATACTCACACAGATTGACATACATAACAAATTATTTTTTTATTTGTTTTTGTTTTTTTTTTTGCAAAAAAAATGAATTACCATTATTTTAAAGGTGTATAAAGCTTTTGTTTATTTGTTTTATTTTTTTAACTTCATAAGCGTAACGGAAACGCTAACACCGACAGACCATCGTATGAGCTGTTTAGTACTGTTAATGTCATTCATTCAACTGTTGTTTTGAATGAAATGACATAAATGGTGATCTAGTTTGTCATTGTGTGCATAGAGGAAGACATTTTTGTTTTGGCTGGAATATTTTGAATAACAAATTATTAGAAATACTTTTTTAACAGAAATACTATTGAAAGTTTTGTCTAATTATTTCAATATTTTGAAAAAATTAACAATATTCAATATATTTATATGCGATTGTGCAGACATTTTTTATATTTATGAAGCACTAGCTTGACAGGGTCCTCTTCGCTGCGCCTTCTTTCACTCTATTATTTTATCTGAGCGCTATACGGTCACGACAGAAAATAAGTCTTGTTTGGGGGTGCTGGTACGGCCTTTCAGATATTTCGCGCCAATGTGGATATTATATTGGTGCTCTTCTCCCAAATACCTTTCATTGAAGCCTTATACTGCTATGGTCGGAAAAAATGTCCGGTATGGGGGTGTTTTTGAGAGTGAGGCGGATCCCCGTACATCAGATTCGTGCTCTGGTCTTTCATTTTGAGTCCCGTATTGTCAATATTGGTTTTATATTCCATTTGGCTGGTGGCTTTGGTGGTGGGACGGCCCCCTAGATATCCCATCCTAAATAAAGATAGCAATTTCTGTATTTAAGTTATTATAAACAAACTAAATTTCGCTTAAATCGCCCCACCCTCAAAGTTTAGATGTGAGATCTACTTCATTCTCTTGGATTTGGTGGTGGCTTGGAATAGCCGAACTCTTTGCGCCGAAAGTGGATAACAGATTTATATTCCACTCCCAAGAACCACATTGGAGCTACATATTGCTATAGTCGGTATATATGTGTGGTTTAGGGGGAGTTTATGAGGTGAGGCGTCCCTGAAACACTTGGCCATGAAACAGATACAGATTTGGGCCCCTTTTTTGCCATAATCCAGAAATATGTCCAGTTTGAGGGGTGTGGAGGGTGGGGCGGCTACCCACGTACTTTGCCTATGAAAAATAATCAACATCGCGCTCTACTCTCAAATTTCTTTAATTTGAGCCCCAATTGCTATTGGTTTAGTGGGAGTTTATGGAGTGACACGACCCCCAAACATTTGGCCTCAAAATTGGATATCAAACTCCTTTTGCTACTATCAAATACCTATTATTTATCGCCATAGTAGGCAATGCCGGTTTGAAGGGAGTTTAAAGGCGGACCCTGAAATAATATCAGCATCGTGCTAGAGCACGATTTTGTTTGAGCCCCATAATGTCAAGCATTTTGAAGGAGGCTATCAAGATATTCAAGGCTACGGGTCTCGTTCAGATTCACACTAATTAATTTTCTTGTATTGGTTATCTACATTCAAAATCTTATTTCTGAGCTACCACTTGGGATACTACACTCTTAAAGATCCGCAGGTCCTCCTGTGTCCATTCCAATTTGAGGGTAAAAAGTGTACGCTACTACCAAAGATCTTTTATTTTTGACCTATTCTATGCTGATAGGCCTTCATATATTATTTCATAATATTCATATTTTTTTTTTGGTATATAGGGTGAGGGGTATTGCCTTCCGACACGTCCTTTCATTGAGTACAATATATTCTCGGTCATACTATATGACAGTTTGGCGTTTCATTTATTGGGAGGAACGGGTCGGCCCTCCCGACGCTAAGAAACAAACAACAATTTATTTGAGTCTTTTATTGCCGCGATCTACTGTCCTGTGGAGCGGTAGGACGTGAGCGCGATACTTGAATCCTTATACCAACATTAGATTCTAAATAAACTGTCATAGACCTTTCTTTTAATTGACATATTATCCGGATCTAACTACCGTCCTATTGAAGGGTATTTAGTGGGTGGGCCGGTACCAGACTCAGTCCTAATTGTGCATACCAGATTCGTAGTCAACTCCCAAAGACCTTTCAATCGATACCCATTTTGTGACGTTGGACATTTATGCCCATTTGGGAGTTTTTGGGGTTGGGGAGGCCCCGTAGACTCCTTGGACCAAATTCTTGTATTTTAATGCTCGTTCGTACTCTACTCCTGAATAACTTTCATTTGATACCCATATTGCCCAAAGCGGTGTAAGTGTCCTCTTGGGGCTATTTTGGGGGTTGGGGAACAACTTCCATGCAAACCAACTTCCGATCCAAATATGGTTTAAATTGAACGTTATTTAGATATAGCTGCCATATACACCGATCTGCCGATTAAGGGTCTGAAGCCCATAAAAGCTTTACATATTACCCGATTTCGCTGAAATTTAAACCAGTGAGTTATGTTATGCCTCCCGACATCTGAACCAAATACGGTTCAGATCGGACTACATTTAGATATAGCTGCCATGTAGACCGATCTCCTGATAAAGGGTCTGAAGGCCATAAAAGCTTTATTTATTACCGGATTTCGCTGAAATTTGACACAGTGAGGAGGTTAAGACCTCCCAACATCCGACCTAAATATGGCTCTGATTGGACTATAATTAGATATAGCTGCCATATAGACCGATCTGCCGATAAGGGGACTGAAGCCCATAAAAGCTTTATTTATTACCCGATTTCGCTGAAATTAATTTGAAACAGTGATTTTTTCTGATATCCGACCCTAATATGGTTCAGATCGGTTTAATTGGATATATCTGCCAAAAAGACCAAAAGTTTATTCTACAAAATTGAATTGTGACATATATATTAGACCATTCAATGCCCGTGCCGAATTTGGGTTCTTAAGTTATCCAATTTCAACTATACTCAGCACAGTTGTTCGAAGTCATAATAAAACACCTCATGCAAAATTTCAGCCAAATCGGATAAGAATTCCGCCCTCTAGCGGCTCAAGAAGTCAAGATCCCAGATCGGTTTATATGGCAGCTATATCAAAACGTGGACCGATATAGCCCATTTACAATCCCAACCGACCTACACTAATAAGAAGTATTTCTGCAAAATTTCAAGCGGCTAGCTTTACTCCTTTGAAAGTTAGCGTGCTTTCGAAAGACAGACGGACGGACGTCCGTATATATATGCTTGATCATGACGATCAAGCATATATTTACTTAGACGGATATTTCGAGGAGTTACAAACAGAATGACGAATTTGGTTTACCCCCATCCTACGGTGGAGGGTATAAAAAACAAATGTTAAGCTCATTTCGTTAAAAACAGTTTGAATAAAATTTATCAATTGTGCTCTTAGTTTAAGTTCTATAGAAAATATTGTTTTATTTTATTTTATTTTATTTTGTTTTAATTTATTTTTTTATTATACCCTCCACCATAAGATGGGGGGTATACTAATTTCGTCATTCTGTTTGTAACTACTCGAAATATTCGTCTGAGACCCCATAAAGTATATAAATTCTTGATCGTCGCGACATTTTATGTCGATCTAGCCATGTCCGTCCGTCTGTCTGTCGAAAGCACGCTAACTTCCGAAGGAGTAAAGCTAGCCTCTTGAAATTTTGCACAAATACTTCTTATTAGTGTAGGTCGGTTAGTGTTGTAAATGGGCCATATTGGTCCATGTTTTGATATAGCTGCCATATAAACCGATTTTGGGTCTTGACTTCTTGAGGCTTTAGAGTGCGCAATTCTTATCCGATTGGAATGAAATTTTGCACGACGTGTTTTGTTATGATATCCAACAACTATGCCAAGTATGGTTACAATCGGTCCATGACCTGATATAGCTGTCATATAAACCGATCTTGGGTCTTGACTTCTTGAGCCTCTAGAGAGCGCAATTCTTATCCGATTGGAATGAAATTTTGCACGACGTGTTTTGTTATGATATCCAATAACTGTGGCAAGTATGGTTCAAATCGGTTCATAACCTGATATAGCTGCCATATAAACCGATCTGAGGTCTTGACTTCTTGAGCCTCTAGAGGGCACAATTCTTATCCGAATGGAATGGAATTTCGCACGACGTGTTTTGTTAAGATACCCAACAACTGTGCCATGTATGGTTTAAATCGGTCCATAACCTGATATAGCTGCCATATAAACCGATCTTGGGTCTTGACTTCTTGAGCCTCTAGAGGGCACAATTCTTATCCGATTTGAATGAATTTTTGCACGAAGTATTTCGTTATGATATCCAACAACTGTGCCAAGTATGGTTGAAATCGGTCCATAACCTGATATAGCTGTCATATAAACAGGTCTGGTTATTTGACTTCTTGAGCTTTTAGAGGGCGCAATTCCTATCCGATTTGGCTGAAATTTTGCATGACTTATTTTATTTTTACTTTCAACAACTGTGTCAAATAAGGTTCAATTCGGTTCATAACCTGATATAGCTGCCATATAAACCGATCTGGGATCTTGACTTCTTGACCCCTAGAGGTCGCAATTATTATCCGATATGCCTGAAATTTTGTACGACGGATCCTCTCATGACCATCAACAAACGTGTTTATTATGGTCTGAATCGGTCTCTAGCCCGATACAGATCCCATATAAATCGTTCTCTCTATTTTACTTCGTGAGACCCAATGGGCGCAATTCTTATACGAATTGGCTGAAATTTTACACAGGTCTCCAACATATAATTTAATTGTGGTCCGAACCGGACCATATCTTGATATCGTTTTAATAGCAGAGCAACTCTTTTCTTATATCCTTTTTTGCCTAAGAAGAGATGCCGGGAAAAGAACTCGACAAATGCGATCCATGGTGGAGGATATATAAGATTCGGCCCGGCCGAACTTAGCACGCTTTTACTTGTTTTTTCTATTATATAATATTTTCTAGCAAATTTAATTTTGAAAAATATTTTTAAATAAAGTTCTTTCCTTTTTTATTGCAGGTAATTCCCAAAACAAAATCAGCCAATGCCAGTAATAATATCCATGGAATTTAAAGGTATTTTATTTTAAATAGTTTTTACCGCAAAGTTTTTTAAATCGTATGACTAAAAATAGGTTGGAATAAATAATTCCTGGAAAAACATTTCCTCGACTGTTTTAAACATTTGCCGAATATTGTGGCTCATCTGTTGACTTTATATTTCATTTAATTTGAAAAAAGAAAGAAAAACAAAACCGCATTTCTTGTGCTATGCAAACACATAATTTTTGGAATATGAATGCTAGCCAAATTGGCTTTTTGATGTGGCATTCCCAGCGAATGAAATATGTTGTTGTACATATTGACTGAACGTGATTTCTAGGAAAATTTGCATTGCCAAAACAATGTGTGGATGGTATGAATTTTTGGAAAGCCAACCTCTGAGCTTCGCATTTTTGTTTCATTTCGAAAGCATAATTTATTTTACTAATATTTTGATAGGGAGTGGGGAAGTTTTATAAAGAATTGAAATATTGAAAAATATTGTTAAATGTTTAAAGGTATTGTTTAATCATTAAAGGCAAACATTATTTTGGTTTCGTTTAAATGTAAATTTTATTTCAAAGGAAAATTTTTAAAAAAATTTTAGTCTTAATAGAAAGACTTGAGGACGAAAAGGACTGAGGGCGGAGGACGAAAAGGACTGAGAATTGAAATATTGAAAAATATTGTTAAATGTTTAAAGGTATTGTTTAATCATTAAAGGCAAACATTATTTTGGTTTCGTTTAAATGTAAATTTTATTTCAAAGGAAAATTTTTAAAAAAATTTTAGTCTTAATAGAAAGACTTGAGGACGAAAAGAACTGAGGGCGGTGGTGATGTTTCGAAATATTGGAAAATAAAAATACACATTTGACCTCAAGCCGAACTAACTCCAACAAATATATCAGAATCTTATTTGTTGGAGTTAGTTCGGCTTGAGGTTATATGTGTAAAAATTAAAAGACCGATATTTTTGTTTTTTAATATTGGGTTGCCCAAAAAGTAAATGCGGATTTTTCATATAGTCGGCGTTGACAAATTTTTTTCATAGCTTGTGACTCTGTAATTGCATTCTTTTTTCTGTCAGTTATCAGCTGTTACTTTTAGCTTGCTTTAGAAAAAAAAGTGTAAAAAAAGTATATTTGATTAAAGTTTATTCTAAGTTTTATTAAAAATGCATTTACTTTCTTTTAAAAAGTCCGCAATTACTTTTTGGGCAATCCAATATTTTATTATTCTTTTTTATTGTCCAATATTTCGAAACATCACCTCATCACATCATCATTTTTCTTTAGAAAATGTTATCAAATCTTTTTGTCTCTAATTTTGTCAAAACAAGTATAAAGGCGTTAAGTTCGGCCGGGCCGAACTTTGGATACCCACCACCTTGGGTATATATATAAACCTCCTTTCATCAAAATTCGGTGAAAATTTCATACCTTATGTCCCATATCAGTTATATCAAATTATGTTCCGATTTGGACCAAATACTAATAAGTACACTAGCAATATCTAAAAATAAACCGATCTGAACCATATACGACACGGATGTCGAAAAGCCTAACATAAGTCACTGTGTCAAATTTCAGTGAAATCGGATTATAAATGCGCCTTTTATGGGGCCAAGACTTTAAATCGAAATATCGGTTTACATGGCAGCTACATCCAAATATTGTTGCATAAAAGTGTCGAAGAGCCTAACACAAAGCACTGTCCCAAATTTCGGACAATAAATGACTCTTTTATGGGCCCAAAACCTTAGATCGAGAGATAGGTCTATATGACAGCTATATTGAAATATGGACCGATCTGGGCCAAATTGAAGAAGGACGTCGAAGAGCCTAACCAAACTCACTGTCTCAAATTTCAGCGACATCGGACAATTAATGCGTTTTTATGGCCCCAAAACCTAAAATCTAGATATCGGTCTATATGGCAGCTATATCCAACTCTGGACCGATCTGTGCGATATTGCAGAAGTATGTCAAGGGGCTTAACTTAACTCACTGTCTTAAATTTCGGCGACATCGGACAATAAATGAGCATTTTATGGGCCCAAAACAATAAATCAAGAAATCGGTCTATATGGCAGCTATATCCAAATCTGAACCGATCTGGATCAAATTGAAGAAAGACGTCGAAGGGCCTAACACAACTCACTGTCCCAAATTTCAGCAAAATCGGACAATAAATGTGGCTTTTATGGACCTAACACCATAAATCGGAGGATCGGTCTATATGGCAGCTATATCCAAATCTGAACCGATCTGAGCTAAATTAACGTAGGATGTCGACGGGCCTTACACAATTCACTGTCCCGAATTTCATCAAAATCGGATAATAAATGTGGCTTTTGTGGGCCTAAGACCCTAAACCGGAGGATCGGTCTATATGGCAGCTATATCCAAATCTGAACCGATCTGAGCCAAATTAACAGAGGAAGTCGAAAGACCTAACACAACTCACTGTCCCAAATTTCAGCGAAATCGAATAATAAATGTGGCTTTTATGGGCCTTAGACCATAAATCGGAGGATCGGTCTATATGGGAGCTATATTCAAATCTGAACCGATCTGGATCAAATTGAAGAAAGACGTCGAAGAAATTTCAGCAAAATCGGATAATAAATATGGCTTTTATGGGCCTAAGACCCTAAATCGGAGGATCGGTCTATATGGGGGCTATATCAAGATATAGTCCGATATAGCCCATCTTCGAACTTAACCTGCTTATGGACAAAAAAAGAATCTGTGCAAAATTTCAGCTCAATATCTCTATTTTTAAAGGCTGTAGCGTGATTTCAACAGACAGACGGACAGACGGACGGACATGTCTAGATCGTCTTAGATTTTCACGCTGATCAAGAATATATATACTTTATAATGTCGGAAATGGATATTTCGATGTGTTGCAAACGGAATGACAAAATGAATATATCCCCATCCTTCGGTGGTGGGTATAAAAATATGATTCTCTAGTTGAACTAATTAACCTTCTTTTTGGTCCTTTTGCATCAAATGCTATCATACCACCCATTTTTAGCATTTGCCAGCATCATTACTTATGTTTTGTCTTTTATAATCCAAAAAACTAAGCCAGAAAGCACAATTTGCCCAACATTTACTCAAGGTATGTTATGCATGGCTTCATCGCACACACACACACACACACACACTCATGCATGCCAAAGAGATTCATATGAGTACAGGAGATTTAGTATCTAAATGTATCGGAGAATCTCTTTTGTCATAAAGATAAGGGCGTAGGCAGCGGAGGAGTTTCAAAATTGAAATATTTTTAAAAATTTTTTAGATATCCTCAGCCAAATTCCTACTGTCCTCAACTACTATCTGTAAGTTAAAAGAACGGTGATGGTGCTAAGATATATTATTGTAAAAAACAACTCTTTGAAGACATAAATATCAAAGTACTTCACTTATTTGGTGCGATTTCATTTGTTAATAGTTGGGGACTGTAGGAATTTCGCATGCAGAGCACTAGTTATTCTATTATTAAGATTTATTTTTCTACTTATCTGAGGGTAAAAAAACTTTGATGGTGCTAAGATTTATTTTTGTAAATAAAAACTATTTGAAGACATAAATATCAAAACATTTCATTTTGTTGATATGATTTCATGTGTTAGTAGTTGGGACCTTTAGGAATTTCGCATGCAAAGCACTGGTTATTCTATTATTAAGATTTATTTGAGATGATTTGTCAAAGCATTTGTTAAATTTAATTGAAGAATTGTGTATAGTTCTTCTTAGCACAAAACAAATAACCTTAATAAGAATATTTTCATGATTCCTACTGTCCCTCACCTACTATAAAATGATGATACAATTCTTTGACTTCCCAATGAGCTATTATTGTTAAGAGTAAAACTCTTAAGTAACATTTTCCATAATGTTTTATTTATTTGATATGACTTTGCATGATTCCTACTGTCCCCACCTACTATATTTAGGAGATAACATTTTTATACCCTCCCCCGCAGGATGGGGGTATACTAATTTCGTCATTCTGTTTGTAACACCTCGAAATATGCACCTGAGACCCCATAAAGTATATATATTCTTGATCGTTATGTCATTTTAATTCGATCGATTAATTCGAGAATATGGCATGAATCGATTTATAGCCTAAGTCAGTTCCCCTATAAACCGAACTCCCTATTTTACTTCTTCAGCCCCTAAAGTTATCTATAATTTCGTTAATTTCATGTGGTAGTAGTTGGGGACAGTAGGAACTTTGCGCATAAAACATTTATATTTCTTACATTTAGACTTCTTTGAGGTCATTGCTTTAAGTGTTCGACAATTCTGACAAATTCTATTGTACACACCTACTATTGTATTCACTTACTATTGTAGAATGAAGGGAAAACATCTTTTGGAAGTCATTGCTATATTTTTTTTTATTAAGAACAACTGTTTTAAAGGAATTTTCGCCAAATCTATTCACTCATTTCATAAGATTTCATGTGGCACCGGTTGGGGAAAGTAGGAATTTCGCGCGCTGAACACTTGGCATAGTATCACCTATTCACTGTGAAGTTAGGTTGGGTTAGGTAAGAGTGGCAGTCCTTTACAGACTGACTTAGACAAGACAGAACAGACCGACAGACCAAGGCCTCTGGTGGGAGTCGCACCCACGACTCCCGCTCTGGCAATTCGAGCACGCTACTAACTCGGCTACCGTGGTGTCTCACTATGAGGTTACTACTAAAAAAAGCAATATTTGATGTTATGTGTAAGGTGTTCTTAATATAAAAAAATTAATGACTATACGAACATAATTCCTACTGTCCCCACCTACGATAATAAAGAGAAAACATCTTGTAAGGTGTCATTGATATATATTTATTTTAATAAGTACAACTGTTTTAAAGAAATTTTCGCCAATAGAATTCACATATTCCATACGATTTCAGGTGCTAGTAGTTGGGGACAGTAGGATTTTCTCCGGCTGAACCCTTATCATTCCATCATACAGACTTCTTTTAGGTGACTTTTCAAAGTATTTGACAATAATGAAGGGATAAATGAGTATAGATTTCCTTAACATAGAACAAGTTATGATAATAAAGAAATGATATGTGCATGATTCCTGTTGTCCCCACCTACTATAATAATTTAATAACATCTCTTGAGGTGTCAATGACATACTATAATTACGAATAACATCTTGAAGTATATCTATCAAAGAAATTTACTCATTAGATACGATTTTATATAATAGTAGTTAGGGACAGAAGGAATTCTGCAAGCGGAAACCATGTCGTTCCCTCACTCTTGATTCCTATTGTCCCCAACTACTAAATGTAATGTAATAACATCTTCCGAGGTGTCAATGACACACTATAATTACAAATAACATCTTGAAAGTATATCTATCAAAAAAATTAACTCAATAGATACGATTTTATATGATAGTAGTTGGGGACAGAAGGAATTTTGCACACGAAAACCATGTCGTTCTCCCACCATGAAGTGACTGATTTAAGCATTGGATAATAATGAATGAAGAATAAGAACAACTATTTTTTAAAGGAATTTGCACCAAAACAAATCACTCATGTCATACGATTTCAGATGCTACTAGTTGGGAATTTCGCAGGCTGAATTATTGTTATTCTACCACTAAGGTTCTTCGAGCTAACTGCTCAAAAGTACTTGACAATGATAATTGATGAATTGTTGTAAATTTCCTCAACATTATAATGATAGTTATTAATAATGAATGATAGTACAAAATGAAGATAGTTAAACCATGTTCAAGATTCCTACTGTACCCACCTACTATTGGGTTGCCCAAAAAGTAATTGCGGATTTTTTAAAAGAAAGTAAATGCATTTTTAATAAAACTTAGAATGAACTTTAATCAAATATACTTTTTTTTCTAAAGCAAGCTAAAAGTAACAGCTGATAACTGACAGAAGAAAGAATGCAATTACAGAGTCACAAGCTGTGAAAAAATTTGTCAATGCCGACAATATGAAAAATCCGCAATTACTTTTTGGGCAACCCAATACCTCATAAAATTGTATGAAATAGGTGAATAGCTTTGCCAGATATCCTGTAAAAAGTTGTTCCTAATAAACAAAGTCGCAATGACACCTCAAAAGATGTTTTCATTTCAGCATAGTAGGTGGGGACAGTAGGAATTATGCAAATATTTTAAAATAAATGCTAACTCTTAAAGGTGTCAGCAACGAACTTTTACTAAAACATAAATCCAAACACATTGATGAAATGTATTCACCCGTTTTTATTTCGTTTTATATAGTAGTAGTAGAGGACTTTAGGAATGTCCCAGCACGGCGGTCGAGGCTTTAATATGCCGCTAAAAAAATCAGAAAAAAAGATAAAATTCCATGGTAACCGGTTTTACGTACCGATTTTACCCATATTAGTTTCCTATAAGGGGGCTACTGACTCCTTATCTCCACTGCGCCCTTTGTTTTGCTTATGAAAACAGTTTGCAAATTATTTTTACTCCTGCACTATAGTAAAGTGCGACCTAAGTTGGACTTTGTGTGCATAAAAAAGGATACAAATACCACAAATACACAACAGAACCAACATGGGATGACGTTTGTGGTCATTATTAGTGTGGCCATTAGTTTTGTTTTTCCCTTTTTTCTAAATGCAAAAAAAAACGTAACCCCCTTAAGTGCCCTTATCCAGGTAGAGGGCAAATTTAACAACTGCTTTGCTTTAGTTTTTGTTTTTTGTTTGTGGCTTTTTGGTTGATAACCAAAATTACCGTATGTGTGTATTATATACCCTGTATATATGTATGTAAAATTGTTCCAAATACTGTAGACTACAGGCTACTGTGTCGTACTGCTGTGTTTTATTACCACAATAACAACAAGAGCAACAATCATTATTAAAACTAACGAATGCATTAAAAAACCCTTTTTCAGTTACTGTTGTTGGGAATATAAAACCTCTGAAGTGAGAAAGCGTGAGTCACGCAAGGTATTCTAAGGAAGGGTGTCTCATTGGGAATGCTTGAAATGGAGTTTGATTACAGTTAACAGTAGACTAGCCCATACAGTTAGACTAGAATCTTTTAAAATAAATTTAACTGTTGTGGAGACATTGACAAAGGCCAAGTTGAGAAATTTTCATATTCCAAAGGGAATGTTACTTCAATTGGTATGTTAATTAAAATGCAAATTTGCCCTTGAAAATTCCATCAAGGAACAGAGGCAAACTTCTTATATATCAATGAGCGCTGTCCGCTTCAATTTTTAAGCTCAATGACAAGAGGTCTCATTTTTATAGCCGAGCCTAAACGGCGTGACGCAGACCGATTTGTTGAGAAGTTTTTACATGGCTGCCATACCAAATGGTACAGTACCTCACAAATGTCGTCAACATTAGGAGAGGATAACCACCGCTGAAAATTTGTTCTGATGTTCTCGCCAGCATTCGAACCCAGGCACTCAGCGGACATGCAAAGCTCACCGCTACGGTGGCCGCTATATACCTTCATTTTATTTAAAACGAGCAATAAGGCACAAGCAAAATATTTAAATTGTAGTTGGAATCTATCACCAACTCACAAATTTCAGAGGCCCACCAAATTTTTCCCAAAGTCGAATAATATGCTATGCAACGGGGTTATTTACGCAAACTGGGAAGATAATATGCTAGCTAAGTTCGGACGGAAACGAATCATGGGAACCCACCTATATAGTTATATCTAGTTATAGACCGATTTGTACCGTGCTTGGCACAGTTGTTGAGAGTCATAACAGAACACTATGCACAAAATTTCAGTCAAATCGGACCAAAATTGCGGCTTCCAGGTGCTCAAGAAGTCAAATCGGGAGATCGGTTTATATGGTAGCTATATCAGGTATTTGACCGATTTAAACCGTACATAGCACAGTTGTTGCAAATCATAACAGAACACTATCTGGAAAATTTCAGCCAAATCGGATGGAAATTGAGGCTTCCAGGGGTTCAAGAAGTCAAATCAGGAGATCGGTTTAAATGGGAGCTATATTATGTTCTTGACCAATTTTAGAACGTACTTGGCACGGTTGTTGAAAGTCATAACAGAACACTATCTGCAAAATTTCAGCAAAATCCAATGAAAATTGAGTCTTTCAGGGTCACAAGAAGTCAAATCGGAAGATCGGTTTAAATGGGAGCTGTATCTTGTTCTTGACCATTTTTGGAACGTACTTGGCACAGTTGTTGAAAGTTATAACAGAACACTATGTGCAAAATTTCAGCCAGATCGGAACAAAATTCCGGCTTCCAGGGGCTTAAGCAGTCAAATCGGGAGAACGGTTTATATGGGAGCTATGTCCAAATCTTAACCGATATGGCCCCTTTGCATTCCCCAACGACCTACATCGATAAGAAGTATCTATGCAAAATTTTAAGCGGCTAGCTTAACGCGTTCGACCGCTATCGTGATTTCAACAGACGGACGGACAGATCGGATAGATCGACTCAGAATGTCGAGACGATCAGGAATATATATACTTAATGGGGTGCTAGATCAATATTTCGAGATGTTAGAAACGGAATGACTAGATTAGTATACCCCATCCTATGGTGGTGGGTATAAAAACAATAGCAATCACTCCCTGAAAATCTGTTCCAGTTGTGGAAGTGTAATTCTGAGGGACTCTTCCAATAATTCCGAAATGATTTTCTACAGATTGTCCGTTAAGGTTAAGTAAAATTTTATGGCGGCCTCCATGACATTACATTAATATACCCCCTATAAAAGTCACCTCATGAAGTAAAGATTCATAAGACCGTCATCATCTTTTAAGTTTTGCGAAAAAAAAATTATTTTGCTCCACAGTTTTGTTTAATCCCTATTATTTATCCATTAAAATTTCGTTTATGCCAAACAATGGATTTTAAATTTAAATTCCATCTTCTCGCCATAGCTTTGCTTCTAGCTTTGCGCAAATTTCTATTTTTACCCAGAAAAGATGTCTCCCAAATAAATCACCAGCCTATTTATGAATTTGTGGTGCCTATTTTTAGGATGCTGCTAAATCATTTCCATGTAAACACATTATTGCGAACGTTCGCTCATGAAAAAAGGGAAATGGTATTGACTGAAATTTTATTTTAGAGTAAAATTCTCAGTATCACAGACAGAAAAGACTTGTGGCGACATGTTTTTGTTTTGATTCAATATTGTAGCATATGGTTATTTTATTTTATTTTATTTTTTTTTTTATAAAATATTATATTATTTTATTTTATTTTTATTATGTTTTATTTTATTTTATTTAATTTAATTTTATTTTATATTATTTTATTTTATTTTTTTTATTTTGTTTTATTTTATTTTATTTTATTTTATTTTATTTTATTTTATTTTATTTTATTTTATTTTATTTTATTTTATTTTATTTTATTTTATTTTATTTTATTTTATTTTATTTTATTTTATTTTATTTTATTTTATTTTATTTTATTTTATTTTATTTTATTTTATTTTATTTTATTTTATTTTATTTTATTTTATTTTATTTTATTTTATTTTATTTTATTTTATTATATTTTATTTTATTTTATTTTATTTTATTTTATTTTATTTTATTTTATTTTATTTTATTTTATTTTATTTTACCTTACTTTATTTTCTTTTATTTTATTTTATTTTATTTAAATTTCTTTTGTTATTTTATATTTTTATATTAATCACTGCCTACATTTAGGCTTTTGTTGTTAAGTATTAGTTTTATTTAATTAAACAATAAATACTACAATTATTGGCATTATAAAATAATTTCTTGTTTAGCACCTTGCTTCAAAAGCCACAAGGGAGGGCTTTTCTGGCATGTTCCAAAAAACATGTTCTTTTTTTGGTATATCACAGCTAATGATCCAAAAATTACTGCCAAAATTAATGGCTTAAAATATATGCGATTACCAAAAACAACAACCTTCTTTCCCAAAAAGCATCTCCCCTCCAACCTACTCCACCAAGGGTAACGAGCCAAGCGAAACTTAATTTATGGGTGTATTTTAAAGAGCGACAATAAACGACACGTTTTCTACCATACGACAGCTACAAGAACGCAATACCCACAACAAACAAACACGCACCCACACACACACACACACCCTCAAGCATAATTATTATTTAAATAATGGTTTAATATAATATTGTGTTTCGTTGTTGTTAGTGTTGTTTGCTTTGCATTGCTCTTACGCCTGTTTGTTGTGTGTTTCCCATTGATGTGAGAAGGGATTTTGTTGCTGCGAAATAAAAAAATGGTATATCATCCGTATAAATCTCAATACACATTTGACTTGGTCCGTACTGTTGCAAAATGTTCGATCAAGCATGAAATTTGTATGTTTTTAATGTGATTAATTAAAAAATGACCAAATTGCTGGCCCTGGTCGGCAATTTTACGCTACCATAGTTTTTAAACTTTCATCTTTTGAAAGAAATCGAAAAAACAACATTTTGTATATATATATGGACTTGGGCAATATGGCATCAGCTTAAGTCAAGCATGGCGTTATAAGGGTAATTATTGATGTCAGAATGAGGTGGAAAATTGGTTTTTGAGTTTAAACAACTCAAAGAGCCTTGATGGATGTTTAATTTCCAATGGCCTTGTGTTGAGGCTAGAGTGTTTTTTTATTGCCTACTTTCAGGCTAGGCAACAATTTTTTATTTATGTTTTCAATTAGCTATGGAGTGATGTCCGAAAAGTGCTAGCTTCATTTTAAATACTCAATTAAATTGCAAACTCAAACATTTTCAAAGAAAAATACGAATTAAACTATTCGCCTTAAAGTATGCAACTAAAATGAGATAGTTGCATATAACATTAATAGTATAGAGGTATGTTTTTATATAAGCGGCGTTAAATTCATTTATTGCCTATCTTACAGCTGGAATAGAAATAAAATTTTTATTAACTTTTTATAGAATAAAAATTTCTAAAAAAATCCTACATAGAAACAAATTTCGTCAAAACTTTCCAATAAAGTTTTGAAAATTTTTCTATAGAAATAAAACTTTGACAGAATTTTTTATTGAAAAATTATCGATAGAATTAAAATGCTGACAAAATTTTGTTAGAAATAAAGTTTTGGAAAAATGTTCTAAAAATCTAATATCAAAAAATTTATCTATTTTATGATTTTTCGAACGTTTATCAAGATAAAACATTTGACAAAATTTTCCATAGAAACAAATCTTAGATATGTTTGCATAGAAATAAAGTTTTAACAGAATCTATTATATAAACATGAAATGGTTGCGCTTTGTTTGTTTGTTTTTCTGTTTCGTATAGACTCAAAAATGACTGAACCAATATTCATGAAATTTTCACAGATGATTGAGCCCCCGGTGAAAATAGGGTACTACCTTTTTGATATTTGAAGCGAGGGCGGACGCTTCCCCTTACCCTAATTTTCAAAAACACCAGATCTCGGAGATTGGTGCACCGGTTTAAGCGACATTTTGTATGCCACCTTATGGTACACCAAAAACACAAAATTGGTATAAAAATTTGGGGTCAAATAACCTTGGGGGAGGCCCCATTCAAAAACCCAACCGAACGAACAAGTTTACCGATTGGGACAATATCGGTATCAAATGAAAGGTATTGAAGAGTAGAGTACGAAGTTGGTATATAAATTTCACCCCCACCCACAAAAAACCCCCGAACAGGACACTTTCACCGCTTTTGGCAATATGGGTATCAAATCTGGCATGCAGATTTATTTCTTGGTGCATGAGGGGCCTCCCCACCGCCCAAAACCCTTCAACAGGACATATTTACCGATTGAGACAATATGGGTCGTGTACACATTTGTCATAAGAATGTGGCCCAAGGTATCTACCCAACCTTAAAAACCCCCAAAACGGGAATATGCAACGTCCCAAAACGGGTATCAAATGAAAGTTCTTTGGGAGTTGACTACGAATGTGGTATAAACATTTGGCATAATCTAGGACCGGCCCACACACTAAATACTCTTCAATAGGACGTGTAGTTCGATCGGAATAATATGGGAATTTAAAGAAAAGTCTATGACAGCAGAGTTCGAATCTTATGTTGATATAAGGATCCACGTATCTGGGTCACGTCCTGCCGTTCAGCAGGATCACAACAGTAAAGGACTCAAATAAATGGTCTTTTGGGTCTTAGCGTCCCCTCTCCACCCAATATAAACAACACCAAACTATCATGATGACTGAGAACATATTGTACACAAATGAAAGGACGTGTCAGAGGGCAATCCCCCTCCTCTTATCCTACCCAAAACAAAAAGGAATTAAAGATAGAATGAAGGCCGATCAGGATAGAATAGGACAGCAATAAAAGGTCTTTGGTAGCCGACTACTGTTTTAGACCCCAAATTAGGACAGACACAAGAAGGACCTGCGGATCTTTAAAAATGTGCTATGCCAAGTGTTTGTACACAAATGAAAGGACGTGTCAGAGGGCAATCCCCCTCCCCCTATCCTATCCAAAACAAAAAGGATTTAAAAATAAAATGAAGGCCGATCAGGATAGAATAGGACAGCAATAAAAGGTCTTTGGTAGCTGACTACTCTTTTAGCCCTCAAATTGGGATAGACACAGGAAGGACCTGCAGATCTTTAAAAATGTGCTATGCCAAGTGTTTGTACACAAATGAAAGGACGTGTCAGAGGGCAATCCCCCTCCCCCTATCCTACCCAAAACAAAAAGGATTTAAAAATAAAATTAAGGCCGATCAGGATAGAATAGGACAGCAATAAAAGGTCTTTGGTAGCTGACTACTCTTTTAGCCCTCAAATTGGGATAGACACAGGAAGGACCTGCGTATCTTTAAAAATGTTTTATGCCAAGTGGTAGCTTTGAAATATGATTTTGAAAGTAGATTACCAATACAAACAAGTATAAAGGCATTAAGTTCGGCCTGGCCGAACGGACAGATCCTTTGGTGGTGGGTATAAAAATCACTTTGTGTTTGTTTGTTTGTCGGTTTGTTCCATATAGACTCAAAGGGCTGAACGGCTGAACGAGAACCTTAATTTTTACAGATTGTGTAGGTTGAACTGGAAGGAATCATAGGAAATATAATTTTTCGATCAAAATTAAAATTTGAGTCTAAATACCTATCCGGCGGCCCCAACCCCAAAACTCCCCCAAACAGACTTATTGGACGTTCATGTCAATATGGGGGGTATTGGAGACTAGACAACGAATATCGTATTAAAATTTGGGTCCAAGAACCCAGCGGGCCGCCCCAACCCCAAAACTCCTTTAAACAGATATATTCGACGTTCATGACAATATGGCACTCAAATGAAAATTATTCGACAGTAGATTACAAACATGGCATACAAAAGTAGTTACAAGTAATGGGAGGTTTCCCCACGTCCGAATACCCCCGAATGGGTATATTATCCGACCATGGACATGGGACTCAAAAGAAAGGTATTTTGAAGCAGATTACGAATATGACATCAAAATTTGCGTTCAAATCAAGGTGGCGCTTTTCCTCCTAAAGATACGTCAAATGGGTTATTTGACCCGTTATGACAATATGAAACTTAAATGAAAGGTATTTGAGAGTAGAAAACGAATTTGATATCCAATTTTGGAGCCAAGCACCCCCTAAACTGAACTTCGTTTCCGTTGGTAATAAGGAACGAATTTGATATCTATTTTCAGTACAAAATTCCGGTGGCCACCCCAGCCCTAAAATACCTTCCAAACGGTTCGTATTTACCGGCCATGGCAATATGGGGCTCAAATTAAAGGGATTTGGAAGGGCAGCACGAATTTGATATCCATATTTGAGTTGAAATGTCTGAGGTGCCATCTCTCCCCTAATGAGAACATTACCACCAGGAACCGAGAAGGGGCAAATTCTCACACATCAATGAGTGCATTTCGATTCAAACTCAATGATAAGAGGCCTTTTTTTATAGCCGAGTCCGAACGGCGTCCCGCAGTGCGACACCTTTTAGGGGAAAATTTTTGAAATGACCATGAAATAATTGAAATGCCTGCCTAAAAGTATGCCGCAATTTTTGATCATTCAACATGTGGCAAATAAAGCCTAAAGATATGCTATGATTTATTGTCTTTTCTTATATGAAAACAATTTGTAAACAATAAAAATCTATTATAAGATAAATTTTTTCAACTTCAAAGTTCTTTTGACTTGTTTGTGTAGGTGATATGTTCTAAAGTTTTACCCATAAATCTGCCACAAAATCTATTTTATTTTAAGTAGTTATATGCCAATTGAAAATTGAGACAATGTGTCTCTTCATTAAATATTTAGTAAACAATCAGATATTGGCCATCTTCATTATGACTGCTGCAGGCTGTGCATGTGGTTAAGAGAATTGCAATGGATTGCAAAAATCACTCAATGGCACTTCAAATATCAATTGAAAAGTCACAGAAGATTTCAAGGTTTTTTCCTAATATCATTGTTTGTTGTTAGACATATTTCATCTTATATTCATAACGTAGGCCAATATTTTTGCAATGCTACATATATCACATGGAATGAATGTGACCGCAGGCCACGTGATTGCAGTCAAGGATGTTCCAGTGGCACAAGAGTGTAGGATTTGTCAAGCAAATCATAATTTTTGCTGATAAGTCTTCGTATTGCTTGGAATATTAAGTGAAAAATTGATAAACTTTTTTTTTAAGTTGAAATTATATGGTATGACCTACAGATTCTTAAAACAAAATGGTAAAAATCTTCATTTCATAGGCAACAGAAAATGTAAACATATCGGTGAAATATAATGCCCATACAAAGTTGTGATTTTTGTTGAAAACGAAAAGAAATTTATTCAATATTAAATTTGCATAGACAATTGGTTCAAAGTTTATTTATTTGCATGTTTTTTCAGTATTTTTTTGTAAAAAAAAAATTGTCAAAATATGAAAGTTGACAAACATCGATTTTTTAAAAAGTAAAAAATATATTTTTGTATATATGAAAAATGTCAAAATCCCTTTTTATTTTTTTGAATTTCCAAAAAATATGCAACATTTTATCAAACTTTTTTAAATTCCTAAAAGTATGCAAAACTCTATTCTATTTGGAAACTCCAAAAATATGCAACATTTTAAAAAACTTTTAAATTCCTACAAATATGCAAGAGACTATTATACAATAGGTTTATTAGTAGTATATTCATAAAAAATTCTGTTAAAACGTTGCATACTTTTTAGAGTTTCCAAAAATAAAAGATGATACTAAATTTTTTTTTAATTTATGGTCAGTTTATAGTGAGCAGAAAATGTAAACATATCGGTGAAATACAATGCCCATACAAAGTTGTGATTTGTGTTCAAAACCAAAAGAAATTTCTTCAATATTAAATTTACATAGAAACTGTATCGAAAAATTTTTTCAGTATTATTAATTTTTGTTAAAAAAATTGCCAAAATAGTCGATAAATCTACCGATATTTTTAAAGTTTTATTTATTAATTTTTTTATAAACTTGAGAAATGTCAAGGCACTTTTTGTTTTTTGGAAATTCAAAAAAATATGCAACATTTTAACAAACTTTTTTAATTCCAAAAAGTATGCAAAACTCTATTCTATTTGTAAACTCCAAAAAATATGCAACATTTTAATAGACTTTAAATTCCTAAATATAAGCAAAAGTCTATTCGACAATAGTATATTCGTTGTATATACGCAAAAAAGTCTGTTGAAATGTTGCGTACTTTTTGGAGTTTCCAAAAAATAAAAGTTGGTTTTAATATTTTTTTTAATTTATAGTCAAAATTAATTCAGTAGAAAAATTCATTCGAAAAAATGTACAGTTTAAGGTATTTCAAAACTCACCGCCAGAATGCATGCTCCAAGAGACAGAGCAATTGAGGATTATTTTTCGTCGAATTTATTTTAAAATACTGATTTTTTTCTATGCCTTAATGTTTTTTTCTTCTCTTAGATTTTTTTTTTAGAAATTTGATGTTGTAACAAATGTAAAACATTCATTTCATCAGAAAAATTTCATTTCATCATAAAATTACATCGAAATTTTATAATTTTCCCCGAAACCACCATTCTACTGTTTAGACATCTTTATGGTTCTCTGTTAAAAAATTTTATATTTAAAAAGCCAAATAAACCAATTTTTCTCTATGGCTTGATCCAATGAACCTAAGCTCCCAACTTTTTGTTGCTTTTACTTTCCTCCTGAAATTGGAAGCCATTTTCGGTTTGAGTCAAAATAATTTGCCATTAAAGAGAAATAAAGCAAATTCCCCAACTTTAACAAAAAGTTGGCTAACACATAATTTCACAGAATGTTGTATTTCTTCGAAGAAGACCAAAAATTGTGAAACAAAAAAAAACCGTAATTGTAAATAATGTCTCTTTCATGCGAAAAACAACAGCGAATTTTTTGTTTTATTTTGGACTTGAGCCAAAATGTATGCGCTATGCCACCACACTACATACCCCCGCTACCAAGAACGCCAGATAGTATGCTATGAAAAAGATGATATTTTAAAATGTATATAAGCTAAATCTTTTTGCTGTGACATACCAAAAGCAATTGAGTTATTTCTGTTGTGTGAAGCTACAAAAAATGAAATGGGAGAAATAATTTTACTGCATGGTTTTTTTTTGGATTTTGTTATGCTTGAATTGTTAACCTCGCTCTCAAAAATGATGATAGAAGAATAAATGTGTATTGTTATGAGGTGATATTTTTGGTCTTGGAAAAATCCTTGAATTGTTTAGTGATGATTTTTTACAAAATAGGGGAAGCAAGAGAAATAACCAAGCAAAGAAATAAGTATGATAAACATAGTACAGTTTTATTTACAATTCGGTTCAGCAAGCTTATATTAAAGTTTCAAATATTTTTTTAATATAACTATAAAATGAAAAATATTTCTCTTATATCGAAAAAATCGACGTTTCAAAACATAACTAAAAAATGTATTATGTAAATTTTCAAATATATACAGAAATTCTAAATATTGCCCACTTTTAGGCGCAAATATTTATCTTAATAAATTCAATAATTTGTACAAGATTGATAGTTATAAGGAATATTCATGGAATTCTCATGAAGAATTAATTTATTATGTAGATTTTCAAATAAAAAGGGTTCTAAAATGTTTTTACCTAGAGCAAACAAAAAGCTACCCTAAGTGCAAGTAAACTATTAGAATTTTATTCTTTAGTTAATTAAAATTTTATTTTAATTATCGAAGAAATAAAATCATATACATTGCCATTCCGTTGGAATACTGAAATATTCCAATCTAGGATCCCATAAAGTATTTATAATTGAGATAGTCTTGATTTTTTAGTATTCAACCGTCTCTCAAAGAACTCAAGCTTGAAATTTCGCACAAATGTTATTATTGACACAGGTCGATCAAGATTAAAAATGAATCAAAACGGTAAATGTCTTAATATAACTCCCTCATGGACCGATTTCCCATTTTTATACCCACCACCGAAGGATGGGGTATATTCATTTTGTCACTCCGTTAGCAACACATCGAAATATACATTTCCGAGCATATAAGTATATGTATTCTTGATCGGCGTACAAATCTAAGACAATCTAGCCATGTCCGTCCACCTGTCCGCCAGTCTGTTGAAATCACGCAGCAGTCTTTAAAAATAGAGATATTGAACTGAAACTTTGCACAGATTCTTTTTTTGTCCATAAGCATGTTAAGTTCGAAGATGGGCTATATCGGACTATATCCTGATATGGCCCCCATATAGACTGATCCGCCGATTTCAGGTCTTAGGCCTATAAAAGCCACATTTATTGCCCGATTTTGCTGAAATTTTTGACAGTGAGTTGTGTTAGACCTTACGACATCCCTCTGCAATTTAGCCCAGATCGGTCCAGATTTTGATATAGCTGCCATATAGACCGATCTTTCGGTTTAAGGCCTTGCGACCATAAAACGTGCATTTATTTTCCCATTATGCCAAAATTTGGGACAGTGAGTTGTGTTAGGTTCTTCGACATCCTTCTTCAATTTGGCACAGATCGGTCCAGATTTGGATATAGCTGCCATATAGACCGATCGCTCGATTTAAAGATTTGGGCCCATAAAAGGCGAATTTATTGTCCGATGTCGCTGAAATTTGAGACAATGAGCTAAGTTGAGCCTTTCGATATATTTCTGAAATTTGGCCTAGATCGATCAAGATTTGTATATAGCTGCGATATAGACCTGCCATATCTCATCTTTTTTAGTTATAATTATTTTTTTGTTTTAAAAAAGTACTATTACCATAAACCGTTGCCGACTTTTAGGTTGAATGTCTTAGTTGTTTTTACATAACATAATTTGCCATAAGAAATACATGCCTATGGGTTCGTCTTCGCCCAGTGGTTCAACGTACTCCCCTTCCCCTCGCACCATAATATTTTATATTTACATGCAACAATATTATTAAATAGGAGCGAAAATCTCTATAAGTCTCTGATAATGATATTTTGAAAACATGTGTGGCTATATTATACATCTCACCCTCATTTTCCCCCTAAGAAAACAAAAGAATGAAATAAACTCAAACTACCATATATGTAGGTAATATATCCCCCCTCAAGCTTTGCCTACTTTTGGGCATTGCTGTGCATTTTATATTTTGGCTGGTAGCGTTTTCGTTTTTTTCATTCCATTTGCTTTAACCACGCAATGTGTTAAGAGGTTTCGCCTTGAAAGTAGAAAAAAAACCGAAAACAAAACGAAATGCTAAGAAAGAAAAGAAAAATTGCAAAATAAAGTGTGGGAATATTGCGGTAAATGTTTGGAAACTCGTTGTAAGGAAGAAATGGAGAGGAAGGATTCGCCTTGCTGCTGCTGCTGTTGCTACTGCTTTCATGGGAAATATGCCTTTATTATGGTTAAAAAAATATCAGCTTTTTTATTATTGTTTTTGACATGTTTATGTGCTTTTAAGACAGCGAAATGGCCAATTTAAAGAAATAACGCCATATTGGCAAAAACGTCCAAAATATATTTAATTCGCTTAAACCGGCTTAAAAAATCATGTTTATTTTATTAGTTCTGTACATCTGGCTTTTACACTGTATTATTATTGTTTTTTCTTGGAAGTAAAGAACATGTGTGCCCTTTTAACTGTCATAAACAACATTCAAAAAATACCATTGGAAGCTACTAAACTTGTACTTTCATTGAATTTTTTTCAAACTTGTACGTCTGTCTTTCAAAGACAATTCAATTAAAGCTACACAAATGACGTGATGGTACCTATGCATAGCATAGCCATCAATTTCATTCGAAGCAGCTGTCAAAACAATTGTATTCGAATTTGTAAAAGATAAAAAATTCCGAAAACTTCTGACGAATGAAGCCTTAAAGTAGGCAATAAAATTTGGCTTTCGATGAAAATAGCACTTAATAAATATTTCATGAAAAGTTAGTTTCTAGGTTTTTTCTTTTTGTTGAACTTTTGTTTCTGAGGAGAATTCACTTTATTTTTGGAGAATATATTTTTTCTTGTATTTTATTATAGTGTTTGTTGTTTTTAGTGGACAATTTTCGTTTTTTAAAACTCTTTGCAGCTGGTGGTTTGCCTCATTAATTCTTGTTTCTCCACAGCCTTACCATTGCACATTATTGCAGCTCCTTTTTACCTTCACTACTTTGATTATTCAGCACTTCGTTAGCAGCTGTCTACTTTGTGTGCATTAGCAAGTAAAAATAAGGTTTTGTCCTTGTTGGTAAAATTTAAATACATCTTAGAGGACCGACTTCCTTCACCCAAGGATATAAGTTATTTTCCCTCTGAAGCAAACAATTGCCAAAGTAAGGTTGTAAAGTCGAGAAAATGTGTTGACTTTCTACTTTTCGGTTATTGACTTTTCTGTGCCTATTGGCATTGAAGCATTTTAGGTTTGTAGCATAACTTTAGGATGCCTAATAAAAATAATTCTTCAGCATACAGACAAATAATTAGGGAGCATATTATAAAGTTTAGTTTATGAAATCAAGTTTTCACCACCCAAATGGAAGCAAATTATGTATTTGCTGCCACTTTGAATTAATTTTTTGTATATCCCTTAAAGGAGGCTTGTTTAATTTGAATATGGATTTTATCATTTAGGCCAAATAATGTACTAAGGATATTTGAAAGTTTACTCAGTCTGATAGTAGAAATGACCCCATTGTGTCAAAATGATCATTTTGTGCTCCAACTCTTCTACGGATTCGGTTTGTAATCCTAAAAGTATGCAATCTTGACAATTATTTTTAGAAAAAATTTTAAGAATTACAAATAGCTAGAGAAAAAAAAAATAAATTAAAATAAAATAATGAAAAATATAATAAAAACAATTAATAGAAAAGTAACCTGTAAAAAAGGCAATAGTCGGGCTGTGCCGACTTTATAATACCCTACACCTACCCTATAGGTACAATGTGGGATCTATATCTAATTCTGCATCAAATTTGAAGGACCTCGACGAATGTTTCCAAGTTTTCAAGTGGGTTATTAAACTATTCGAGCAAATATGTTCAAAATGTAATAAATTTGGTTGACAAATGACAAAATTATTGCAAATTTCCCAAAATCTGACGAACATATATATGGGAGCTATATCTAAATCTGAACCGATTTCGAGCAAACTTCTTGGATACTGTAATAATCGTCGAGAAAAGCGTTGTGCACAATATTGGCAATATTTATCAATAAACGCACTTCCAAAGTGAAAATCGGGCAATATACATATATGGCAGGTATGTGTAAATCTGAACCGATTTCTATGAAATTCGCCAGTAAAGTCAAAAGTCATAAGAAAATCCTTTCTGCTAAATTTCGAGAGTATCAGTTATCAAATGAGCACTTTATTGCAATATTTCTCAAAATCGGACGAACATATATGTGGGAGTTATATCTAAATCTGGTCCAATTTCGACCAACCATTACAGATATTGTGGAAGTCGACGAGGAAAGCTTTGTACAAAATTTTGGGAAGATTGGTCAATAAATGATCTAAATCTGAACAAATTTCCATGAAATTCGCCAGTGATGTCGAGAGTCAAGAGAAAATCCTTCTTACAAGATCTCAAGAGAAGCGGTTAACAAATGACTATTTTATTGCATTATTACTGTAAATCGGACGTACATATATATGGGAGCTAAGTCGATGAGCTGAATCGATCTACAAATAAATGCACTAAGTTATAACACCCTGCACTACAGTAGTGGTGTAGGGAATACAAATATTAATAATACAAAATGATTAAAAAAATAATACAAAATACCATAAAATTAAAAACAATAACTGCAGAAATTGGTTAATTAAATGTTGTCCTCATAGCAATTTCCCTTGAATATTTGTCTTTTTTCTTCATAATTAATAACCCATAAAAACCATATATAGCTTGTAAAATTAATTTGAAATTTGGTCTTAAAAAAATGTTACGACATTTTTTTAGAAAATGTTTTATTGAAATTTAATTTATAAAAAATTTTCATAGAATGGTCACAATTCAATTAAAATTTTTAATTTAGGGATAAAGTTTTTAAAAGTTTGAATTTGGAGAACATTTTATAAAAATTTTGTCGCCAAATTTTGTTTTGACAGTTCAAAAACTAGGTTCGGTCTAAAGCAGTTGGTCACCCAAAATCAAATCCTTAAAATATGCTTCATTTTTAGTGAAAGATAATTAAGCTTACATATTAAATATTTGTCTTTTTTCTTCATAATTAATAACCCATAAAAACCATATATAGCTTGTAAAATTAATTTGAAATTTGATCTTAAAAAAATGTTAAGACATTTTTTTAGAAAATTTTTTATTGAAATTTAATTTATAAAAAATTTTCATAGAATGGTCACAATTCAATTAAAATTTTAATTTAGGGATAAAGTTTTTAAAAGTTTCAATTTAGAGAACATTTTATAAAAATTTTGTCGCCAAATTTTGTTTTGACAGTTCAAAACCTAGGTTCGGTCTAAAGCAGTTGGTCACCCAAAATCAAATCCTTAAAATATGCTTCATTTTTAGTGAAAGATAATTAAGCTTACATATTAAATAATTTAACTTTTGTAATTTATGTATGTTTTTTATGACTTATTAATTATGAGAAAAAAAAAACGAAATACAATTTTATATTGTTAAGGTATCTATAATATCTTTGTGGTATCTTTATTTAGTTTTACGGACAACATAAACCTTCAACTGGGAATTTTTCTTTGTCTGCCTTGTAATTATTTTCATTTCAATCTTTGATTGCATGAAAATTAATCCAATTGACCGACCCTGGTTTATGTGCATCTCAGGCCATTCAAATTTTCATTTCCTTGGTGAGTAGTTATCCACATGGGACCAAATTGCTGCTCATTTGTGCGTTTTTGTCTGTTCTCGGCCTTTTACAGCTAACTATCTACCAGCCAACAACTCAAGCACGTTAATTTGAAAGCCACTTCAGACATTGGCATCATTTTTACATAATTTTCGCTGTTCTTCATGAAATCCCTTGCATAAATCTCCCACAATTGAGGCCATCATCAGATCTCAATTTGCTGGTGCTGTTTTTCTTTTTTTTTATTTTGCTTCCTTCACAAAGCAATGCGATGTCTTTGTCTTTAGTCCTTGTCTTCAATTTGTGGATTCAATTGCAGATGAAAAAAAAATAAATTGTAAGGACAAAGTATATGTTCGTCCCTGTCTTAGTTGTTGGCAATTTTAAATTTAAGCTCAAATCTCAAAGTGAGGGGGAGGGGGGAGGGGCTGGTAGATAAAAAGTAAACTTCTAGGTGGCATAATTTCATTGGATATTTATTATAATTTTTATTGTTTTCGCTTTTTTTTCTTCTTTGTATAATACCAAAGCATACTTTTAGGCTGTATCATATTTATTTCTTTCTTGATTGCCCATGGTCGGTGTTCGCAGAAGCAGCCATAATGGCGGCCTGCATAAATAAATGAGTGGCCAAGTAAAAGGATATCATCCTTGTGTGTGTGTGTGTGTGTGTGCCCTTCACTGATCCATTTGCAATTGTAAATTATGTGAAATCAATTTCATTGCTTGGAAATACGTGTGCTACGTTTTTGCCCAAGGTAGGCCATAACTCTGCCTCATAGAATAAATAATGGCCAGTAAATGGCAAATGTAAAGAATCGTGGATAAGCCTTGAAGAATTATTGATATGAAAGTTTTTATATCTCAATTATGATGGCATGGCCAATTGATGAAGATCTTACAAAAGTTTTTTAATTATTTCACATAACAAATGGTTTTGAAAAGTTGGCAAAAAACTTGCGAGTAAGTAATAAACTCTTTTGATCTGCAAATTTGAAATACTTTTAAACTTCGTATACAAATAAATAAGTTAAAAAGTTATAAGCCTAAAAGTTGGCTTCAAATGGGCTGCGCAAAAGAGTATGCAATAGTTTTTAAGTTAGGAAAAAATTACTTGAATACAAAAAATGTTGAAAATCGCCATAATCATTAAAAAATTTAGAAAAAACCTTTGAAAATTGAAAAAAAATTCTACATGTTGAAATTCCAGGAATTATAGCTCTTAGAACAAAATCTCTTAACATATTCCCTTTACCATGCTTAAGTTCTTATAGCCAACTAAGAATGTTTTAAATTTTTTATACAGTTGTTCTCCCTTGTTTGGTATTTACATTTGTAAAATTGCATTACCACAACACAGGTATTCCTTTTGCCCAAGTATTTTTCCACATTCATGGTTTCTGTTTTCCTAGAATTTCTAGTTTTGTGGAAAAAGAAGAAAAAATATAAAAATAATTACATATAAATTTTTGTTGAAATGAAAATTATGTTCTTTCTCCTTGTTCCTTCTTCTCAGTGCACTATGTAGTATGACAGCATAGACATGTACAAACAGAAAAACAGTTGAGTGTGTGTGCAAGCGACCTCTAAAGTGTCGAGTGAGAGCAATTCATGTGCATATTTATGGAGAATGTTAACAGCTTTTTGCAGGCCTGGAAAATCTCATTTACCGAAAGCACCTAATTATGAATCTTACAAATGTTCGCCTTTAGGCTTTTTGAGTTTTTGCCTGCTAGCGTTTGTTATGCTCTATGGTAGTTTGTCATTGAATGCCTTAGGGTATGCTACAAAATTTTTCCATCAATTTTGTACTTAGCTGGTGTTTTAGTCATAATGCATAATGCGAATAAAATTGTACAGTAGAGTAATTTGCAAAATATGTTTAATATAGGTATAATAAAAATCTATCCATATAGACCATATGGAAAAATATAAAACAAAATTTAATTTAAATTCCACAATGTTCTTATAAATTGTGAGAGATAACATATTCATCGAAAAAAAAATTATTTTTAGTCACTGTGTCCCTACCCATGCCACCATTATAATGTATTCAAATGTCCTTTTAAATTCGTCATTTAACAAATGATAAATTGAACTTAGTTTTGCAATAAACACAACAAAATATTAATTCGATTTCAATGTTTTTGGGCTATGCAGCAATCAATAAATAAGTGTTGATGGTGGGATGAGCGTCGTGATTTATTGCCATGAAAAACGAAAAAAAGCAACAAAATTCCAAATTAAATTTTAAAGCCAATCGAAAAGAGGCTATTGGAAGTCAGTACTTATTTTTGGAATCTGAAAATAAATGAGAATGTAAGTTTTATTGACAATTTTGCTAGTTTTGTCAGATATAATAGAGTTTAAAATAAAAAAAAATAAAATAAAAAAAATTAAATAAAATAAAATAAAATAAAATAAAGTAAAGTAAAGTAAAGTAAAGTAAAGTAAAGTAAAGTAAAGTAAAGTAAAGTAAAGTAAAGTAAAGTAAAGTAAAGTAAAGTAAAGTAAAGTAAAGTAAAGTAAAGTAAAGTAAAGTAAAGTAAAGTAAAGTAAAGTAAAGTAAAGTAAAGTAAAGTAAAGTAAAGTAAAGTAAAGTAAAGTAAAGTAAAGTAAAGTAAAGTAAAGTAAAGTAAAGTAAAGTAAAGTAAAGTAAAGTAAAGTAAAGTAAAGTAAAGTAAAGTAAAGTAAAGTAAAGTAAAGTAAAGTAAAGTAAAGTAAAGTAAAGTAAAGTAAAGTAAAGTAAAGTAAAGTAAAGTAAAGTAAAGTAAAGTAAAGTAAAGTAAAGTAAAGTAAAGTAAAGTAAAGTAAAGTAAAGTAAAGTAAAGTAAAGTAAAGTAAAGTAAAGTAAAGTAAAGTAAAGTAAAGTAAAGTAAAGTAAAGTAAAGTAAAGTAAAGTAAAGTAAAGTAAAGTAAAGTAAAGTAAAGTAAAGTAAAGTAAAGTAAAGTAAAGTAAAGTAAAGTAAAGTAAAGTAAAGTAAAGTAAAGTAAAGTAAAGTAAAGTAAAGTAAAGTAAAGTAAAGTAAAGTAAAGTAAAGTAAAGTAAAGTAAAGTAAAGTAAAGTAAAGTAAAGTAAAGTAAAGTAAAGTAAAGTAAAGTAAAGTAAAGTAAAGTAAAGTAAAGTAAAGTAAAGTAAAGTAAAGTAAAGTAAAGTAAAGTAAAGTAAAGTAAAGTAAAGTAAAGTAAAGTAAAGTAAAGTAAAGTAAAGTAAAGTAAAGTAAAGTAAAGTAAAGTAAAGTAAAGTAAAGTAAAGTAAAGTAAAGTAAAGTAAAGTAAAGTAAAGTAAAGTAAAGTAAAGTAAAGTAAAGTAAAGTAAAGTAAAGTAAAGTAAAGTAAAGTAAAGTAAAGTAAAGTAAAGTAAAGTAAAGTAAAGTAAAGTAAAGTAAAGTAAAGTAAAGTAAAGTAAAGTAAAGTAAAGTAAAGTAAAGTAAAGTAAAGTAAAGTAAAGTAAAGTAAAGTAAAGTAAAGTAAAGTAAAGTAAAGTAAAGTAAAGTAAAGTAAAGTAAAGTAAAGTAAAGTAAAGTAAAGTAAAGTAAAGTAAAGTAAAGTAAAGTAAAGTAAAGTAAAGTAAAGTAAAGTAAAGTAAAGTAAAGTAAAGTAAAGTAAAGTAAAGTAAAGTAAAGTAAAGTAAAGTAAAGTAAAGTAAAGTAAAGTAAAGTAAAGTAAAGTAAAGTAAAGTAAAGTAAAGTAAAGTAAAGTAAAGTAAAGTAAAGTAAAGTAAAGTAAAGTAAAGTAAAGTAAAGTAAAGTAAAGTAAAGTAAAGTAAAGTAAAGTAAAGTAAAGTAAAGTAAAGTAAAGTAAAGTAAAGTAAAGTAAAGTAAAGTAAAGTAAAGTAAAGTAAAGTAAAGTAAAGTAAAGTAAAGTAAAGTAAAGTAAAGTAAAGTAAAGTAAAGTAAAGTAAAGTAAAGTAAAGTAAAGTAAAGTAAAGTAAAGTAAAGTAAAGTAAAGTAAAGTAAAGTAAAGTAAAGTAAAGTAAAGTAAAGTAAAGTAAAGTAAAGTAAAGTAAAGTAAAGTAAAGTAAAGTAAAGTAAAGTAAAGTAAAGTAAAGTAAAGTAAAGTAAAGTAAAGTAAAGTAAAGTAAAGTAAAGTAAAGTAAAGTAAAGTAAAGTAAAGTAAAGTAAAGTAAAGTAAAGTAAAGTAAAGTAAAGTAAAGTAAAGTAAAGTAAAGTAAAGTAAAGTAAAGTAAAGTAAAGTAAAGTAAAGTAAAGTAAAGTAAAGTAAAGTAAAGTAAAGTAAAGTAAAGTAAAGTAAAGTAAAGTAAAGTAAAGTAAAGTAAAGTAAAGTAAAGTAAAGTAAAGTAAAGTAAAGTAAAGTAAAGTAAAGTAAAGTAAAGTAAAGTAAAGTAAAGTAAAGTAAAGTAAAGTAAAGTAAAGTAAAGTAAAGTAAAGTAAAGTAAAGTAAAGTAAAGTAAAGTAAAGTAAAGTAAAGTAAAGTAAAGTAAAGTAAAGTAAAGTAAAGTAAAGTAAAGTAAAGTAAAGTAAAGTAAAGTAAAGTAAAGTAAAGTAAAGTAAAGTAAAGTAAAGTAAAGTAAAGTAAAGTAAAGTAAAGTAAAGTAAAGTAAAGTAAAGTAAAGTAAAGTAAAGTAAAGTAAAGTAAAGTAAAGTAAAGTAAAGTAAAGTAAAGTAAAGTAAAGTAAAGTAAAATAAAATAAAATAAAAAAATATCAAAATATTTCCAAAAACAATTTTCCAAGAATATGATTAGACAAAAGTAAAAAACTTAAAAAAAAATCATAAGAAAAAAAATTGCAAATAACTTGGTCTTATGAATTTTTAGCCATGAAAAAGTTGTTTTATATACCCCCATTCGTTTTCTATTTAGTCAACTGTATATATGTATATTTTTAAATTTTAGTACCCAATACCGTAGTATTTAAAATTTCCTAAAACTCTAAGCAGCTACAATAACTCTCGTTCTACATTCAGAATTTGTTTTATTATTTATTTGTTTGCTATTGTTGTCGAAATCGGAACAATTTTTCTTTTAAGCCATTTTTTGTTAGAAACACTTTATTTGCCCAATTCCCACAGCCACAAAGTATGCTTGAAACTATTCATTAAATGTTATGCTGAAAAGTATACTTCATTTCTTAGTATATTACCGTAAAAATAGTTTATGCTATGGTAAAAAATAGCAAAATAACGCAACGCCCCACTTATAACTAGAAAAACTGTTTTATTTTTCATATTCCAAACACATGGGAATTTTCCCATGAACATGGTTTTAAACATTTTCGTTGTGCACTTCCAAGCAATCATCCACTCACCCAATACTGCCCACTTTGGCCAGGGTCCCTCGAACAATTGTCACTCTATGTGTCAATTATAAGTGAGTGACAGCAAAAAACCCAACAAATCCATGTACTCGTATAAGTGTGACTCACACTCACACACTTGCTCACATCTACATATTAATGGCAATAAACTTGTCCTCCATTTGGAAGGGTGTATATGTATATGTTAGCGCATGTATATGCGTCTGGTATATGTTTTTTTTCCCTAGCTTGGAAAAAGGATTCTGTGACACTATCACTCGACATCCCTGACCTTCTCATGCTGCCATTTTGTAGCAAAAAAAATTTATTTTTTTTTCGCCTTCCTAAGGACAAACAAATAAATTTCAATTCATTTTCATTCCCTATGCATTACTCCTTGTGTTTTTTCTATTTATTTAGTTTTTTCTTCACTGCTTATTCATAGATGAGGGCACCATCATAGAAAGCCCCAAAAGATGTTGCATAGAACTAAAAATGAAATATGTTTCCTGTTTGTCTTTGTTGTTGCATTCGTTTAGAAAAGTTACTTTAAAAATTACTGCAGTTCTTCTGCTGGCTGTTGTGCACAGCATTTCCGTTTCCGTTACAACTTGCCCACAACACTCTTAAGTTGTGTTGTGTTTATCTGGTTTGTGTCTTTGTTTTGGGTTGGTCGGTCGGTCGGTTTTGGAGTGCCCAATGGCATGTGACAGTCTTAATGCCTTTGGGCGAAGGCTTTTTTTGGTTAAGCGTAGCCTGCTCTAAACCTTAAATTGAAGTTTTTTGGTTTTTGCGGCATTTGTACGACATTGTGGTGATGTTTCATGATGATTGCCTTGAGGGCTGTTTTTGGGTAACATCGAAAAAACTAAAATTGCTGTGTAGCAAGCAAATGAAAATGGTAGGTAATTATGCAGATTGATAAAAAGAATTTTTGACGTTTATTAAATATTTTGAAAATCCAAAAAAAAGTTAAGTTTGAAAATTTGAAATTATTATCACCTTAGTGTGATATTTCAAAGCCTACTTGTCAGAATGAAAAGTATAATTTTCTGGAAGTACTTATTGCTACCATAAGTGATCTGAACTTTAAACAGGTAAAAGCGTGCTTAATTCGTCCGGGCCGAATCTTGGGAACCCAAGACCATGGATTCTGCTTAAAATGTATACAAAACACCTGTCAATCCAGCCAAAATTAAGGCTTCTAGAAACCAAACAAGGATCGCCTAACATGGGACTTTTATCAGATTATAGACTGATTTGGACCGTACTTGGCACGGTTGTTGGAAGTCATAACAGAACTCTACATGCAAAATTTCAGGCAAATCGGACAAAAAGTGCAGCTTGTATGGGTTCAAGAATTCAAGTCGGGAGATCGGTTTATATGGGAGCTATATCAGGTTATGAACCGATTTAAACCGTATTTGGAACAGTTTTTGGAAGTCATAACAGAACACTACATGCAAAATTTCAGGAAAATCGGACAAAAATTGCAGCTTGTATGGGTTCAAGAATTCAAGTCGGGAGATCGGTTAATATGGGAGCTATGTCGGGTTGAAGGAGATAACTCCTTACTAATGCTGGCAATAATTATGAGCTATTCAGTCATGTATAACTTTTCTATGAAGTAGTGTTGCTAAGCAGCACGTGTCAAATTAGCAAATATTTTTTGAATTTTTGGAATTTTTTGATTTTGTATTTTTTTTTTTTGGATCTGATATATATCATATAACTTCAATATTTTGAATATATTTATATTAACAAAGATGTTTTATTTTTTTCATTGCAGGTAAGATAACCCAATTGTATATTCCCGTCACATATAATTGAAAATGTGGAAAATATTGGCTCCACAAAAATTGGAAGGTAATGTACCATTACAGATACTTTAAAACGAAATTGCAATATATACAAGTTAGATTTTTTCCTGTTAAAAATATGCTTCAATTTTATGCACCACTTTCTGACTAAGATGTTTCTCAATTCAGCATCCCAAAAGTATGCAATATTTTAGCCAAGCAGTCTGTTAATTTTACCCCTAAAACTATGCTTAATTTTACACAACATAACTAGTGAACTAAAAAAAATTGTCTCCAAAACACATGCCTTAATTTTACAAGACACATAAACCCTGAAGTATATTATGTGGTCTTTGGCTAATATTTCATTTTATATAAACACATTTGGTATATGATATAAAATAGTCTCAAAATAGAATCACTACATTTAGGGGCATACACATAACGCACATAAATTATAAATATTAACAATTAATGCTGTCTGAATATCATAAAACGCTCTTCACAACAACATGTGTGTTAATCTTAAAAATTACCAATAAAATATGAGAAGTCTGTCTAAGATGACTTTAATGTAATAAAAATGTGTAATCTATTTTCTGGGCGTTTTGGTAAAAAGCTATTAAACACACCATATTTACTATTACTTTAGTAATCTTTAATAGTAATGGACATGTTTTCGTTTCAAGTTAAATTTGGTATATATAAAGCATAGTTTTAGGAGTACAAAAATTTATCCGTACTTATTAGATTTTTTCAAAAATAAACCCATGCTCTGAAGCTACAAAGTAATTCCAAATTTCGTTTATATTAATTGAAAATTCGCTTTCTATGATTCGGGGATCTCAGTTCTATTGAATTTGAGATTAAGATGGTAAAATTTACCAATGAACATTCATTAAGGGACACTTGGAATTTTATGGTAATAATGGTTAAATGATATTCCATTATTCGGTGAATATATTTCTTTAACTACTTTTAATCCAAGTGAGAGTTTATACATCAGCGAGAACATTAGAAAAATAATTCTGCGCCTGTTATCCCCTACCATTTGGAAGGGCAGCCATGTAAAAACTTCTCCAGAATGAGGTGTCGCGCTGCACCATGCCTTATCATTGAGCTTAAACTTGAATAGGACAGCATTCATTGATATGTGAGAAGTTTGCCCCTGTTTCCTTATGGAATATTCATGGGCAAATCTACATTTGCTAGAGTTTATAAAGTGTATGGAAAATAAGAATTATGCGAAATCTATTTCACATTGAAATCGTAAAGGTCAATATAACTCTCTGTATCATTCTTCATCAAATTCGGATGCAAAATAAGTTTTCTGTTCATTGTTATGCAATTTTTGTTCGGCTTGAGCTCTTTTCTCTTTAATTAAATTCACTGGATATTGGGTGTTTTTAATTGAATTTATTTTCATTTCATTTATTTACATCCAATTTTTCGATTACCGCCGGTAATCATTTTCGAGCCCACTACAGTTCACTATAGAAACCAGAATAAACTAAAATATAGTCCCAGACAACAAATTTTCCAACTTCAACTCCCTTTAGACAAATAAAAAAGTAAACTGACAGAATTTTATTGTAATTCCATAGCTTTTGTTGCATGGATTGTAGAATTATATCAACACATAAATAGACGGACAAAGTGCCGTTTCAGAATTTTTTATTTTTTTCAAAATTTCTATACTGTTAAAAAAAAAAAAAACACATCCTGTGTACACTTTCCTATTTTATGCTGTAATAAGTCTTACTATAACTTCATATCATATCATAAATATTGCTATACTTTGTTTATTACTTTATATTGCCTATAATTAGGCGTTTCAAATTAATAAACCACCCCAATGGATGATGGCTGAAAATAGCTTATTTAATATCAATTATGAAGCATGCCGCACAGCAATCTAACGGTAATTGGCTGATATATAATTAGTTGGATAAATTGCTAAATATACCTTCAGGATTTACTAAACGTTAACACAAGACGGACGGACGAATGAACCTAAGGGCTCTCGAAGATTTTGAAGGGTGGAAAATGTTAACGATAAGTGAATGTTGTAAGGAGTTCGCTGGAGTATAATTAGATTAAAAATGACAGAGGGGAGATTTCAAAATCTTAAAGTGATTAAAGCACAAATTTACATTTATATTTATTTTTTTCATTTTCAAGTTTTTTTCCTGTTAGGTCGGAGATCATAAAATTTATGTTTTTTTCTTTGCTAATGGAAAATGAAAGCCAGAGATAGCAATACACACCAAGAACTATGGTACGCGTTTCGTCTTTGGTTAGAATAACTTCCAACCATATTAGGTGTGATGTCTTCAAGGGCAGTGGGTTGGTATGTTGTATTTGCATCGTATTAATTGCGAAAATGCCTCTATGATACAATTACCACATTAACCACGCTCGACAACCCTATCTATTAGCTGTAGTTTTTCCCAATGCATGTGTTTTTGTGTAATGACAGATCTTTTTTCTGTGACAATTACACTACTTCCGTGGTACACATGATTCTGTGCATCTGTTGGAAGTTGTATTGATGGCTTCGAACGCTAGACAACGGCAACGGCTCTCGCTATTGCTCTGTGTGCTCAGGTTCGAATTCCGGCCGGGCTCTGCCGAATTTTTCATTTTTAATTTTTTTGTCGAAGGACGGACAGACTGACTTATAATATCAAGACTGTCAAGAAAATATAAACTTTGTTGGGTATCAGATCTAGATTTTAATGTGTTACAAACGGAATGACGAAATTAATATACCCCCATCCTATGGTGGAGAGTACAAAACAAGTAAAAGCGTGCTAAATTCGGCCGGGCCGAATCTTGGGAACCCATCACCATGGGTTCTGCTAAAAGTGTATACAAAATAAATTTAGTTGAAGGGCATAATTTTATTCTCCATTCTCACCAAACTTCTGTCAAACCAGCAAAGATTAAAGCTTCTAGGAAGGATGATCGAGAGACCGGTCAACATGGGAGATATATCGATTTATAGACTGATTTGGACCGTACTTGGCTCATTTGTTGAAAGCCATAACAAAATACAGCATGCAAAATTTAGGCAAAATCGTACAAAACTTGCTAGTAAGGACTTACGATATCAAATCAGCAGATCGGTCTATATGGGAGCTATATTAAATACCGATTCGGACTGTACTTGGCATAGTTGTTGAAAGTCGTAACAGAACATCACATGCAAAATTTCAGCCAAATCGGACAAAAATTGCAGCTTCCATGGGCCCAAGAAGTCAAATCGGGAGATTAGTTTATATGGGTGTTATATCAGGTTATAGACCGATTTGGACCGTACTTAGCACAGTTGTTAAGACTCATAACAGAACACCTCATGAGAAGTTTCAGCCCTATGGGACAAAAATTACGGCATATAAGGGCTAAGAAGTCAAATCGGGAGATGGGTTTATATGGGAGCTACATCTGGTTATGAACCGATTTAGACCGTACTTAGCACAGTTATTGGAAGTCATAAGAGAACAAAATTTCAGACAAATCGGACAAAAATTGCGGCTTTCAGGGGCACAAGAAGTCAAATCGGGAGATTGGTTTATGTGGGAGCTATACCGAAATCCCAACCGATATGACCCATTTGCAATCCCCAACGACCTACATCAGTTAGAAGTATATGTGCAAAATTTCAAGCGACTAGCTTTAAGCGTTCGAACGCTATCGCGATTTCGATAGACGGACGGACGGACATTGCTATTAGATCAACTTAGATTGTTAAAATGATCAAGAATATATATACCTAACTAGCTAACCCGAGCCCGCTCCGCTGCGCCTTCTTTTACTTTATATGAAACAAAGGTTTCCTTGGATTATTCATTTTCGACAATTAAAGAGCTTTCAGTGAAATACCATGCTACGAAAATAGTATATCGCTTGACTAACAGTTTAACAATATAAGTGCCTTTATCTGAATCCCATATGATCTTTATTGGTCTACGAATTAATGTTTGGATGTAAGGTGTACTCCTTTCTTAAAATACTTTATTTCAGCCCGATATTCTCATGATATCTGATTTATGGGTGTTTTCGGTGGGGAGGTGGGCCTTCAGACACTTGGCCCTGAAAATGCCATTTATTTAGATACCATTTATCTTCTTTTTAAATATGGTCCCACATTTGGATATCAGATTCGTATTCTACTCGCACATACCTTTCATTTGAGTCCCATATTGCCATGGCCGGTAAATATGTCCTATTAAGAGGTGTTTTGGGGGTTGGGGGTCCTCCTTACACTTGGTCCGACAATTGGATATCAGATACGTTTTCTTATCCTAAATACCTTTCATTTGAGTTCCATATTATCGTGATTGGTTTAAATATATGTTTGGTAGATTTTAGGGAGGACCAAATTTTTATTTTTAGAGTACTATACGAGATCTCGCGTTTCTGAAAATTAGGGTAAGGGGGAAGGTCCAAATGGTGTTTATCCCCTCCTAATTCTGGCGACGCTTGTGAGCAGCTATGCCATATAAAATCTTGTCCCCAAAAAGGTGTCACACTGCAGCACGTCGTACGGACTCGGCTATAAAAAATCCCTTTATTATTGAACTTTGACATGTATCAAACAGCACTCATTGATATGTGAGAGGTTTACCTCTGTGCCTTAATCCATCAACGACGAAGAGGTAGAAAAATACCCAAAAATAGAGCAGCCTTTAAAAAAATTCTAGCTCGAGATGGGAAAGTGTTATCCTAATGAAATTTGCTTTGGCGTAAAGTGGATGAATTAAACTTGTTAAAAAAATTGTTACCGTCATATAAAGTCATGTTTTAGGGGAGAATTGGCTTATCGAAAGCCTGCTTGTCGAAGTGCTTTTGTTTTATTGACCTTTCAAATAAGTAAGTTACTCTGTCGCACCCTGTATATCGGATATGGTGGGTTTACAAAGTTCAGCCCAAACGAGCTTATTGCGTTATTACTTGTTACATTTATAGGAGACCAACGTAGCGCAGAGGTTAGCATTTCCGCCTTTGACGCTGAACTCCTAGGCTTGAATCCTTGTGAGAACATTTAGACTGAAGTGACTTGCTACTTGAGTTGTCAATTAATTTTTGTTTGCTTTTCTATTTTATGTGTAATGGCAATAGTACATGCACTACCAAAGACCATCAAAATTGTTACAATATTAAATCATTTTAAATCTAAGACGAAACCCTTATTAAATTTAATTTATTCCCAAGTTTTTTATTTTTTTCCCTCATTTTCTTCCAATTGATTTTATTCAGTTATTTTTGTATGTTCCCTAATGATCTGGGTTTTGATCTGGTGACAGCCATATGGCAGCATTAGTAAGGAGATAACTCCTTACTAATGCTGGCAATATTTATGAGCTATTCAGTCATGTATAACTTTTCTATGAAGTAGTGTTGCTAAGCAGCACGTGTCAAATTAGCAAATATTTTTTGAATTTTTGGAATTTTTTGATTTCGTATTTTTTTTTTTTTTTGGATCTGATATATATCATATAACTTCAATATTTTGAATATATTTATATTAACAAAGATGTTTTATTTTTTTCATTGCAGGTAAGATAACCCAATTGTATATTCCCGTCACATATAATTGAAAATGTGGAAAATATTGGCTCCACAAAAATTGGAAGGTAATGTACCATTACAGATACTTTAAAACGAAATTGCAATATATACAAGTTAGATTTTTTCCTGTTAAAAATATGCTTCAATTTTATGCACCACTTTCTGACTAAGATGTTTCTCAATTCAGCATCCCAAAAGTATGCAATATTTTAGCCAAGCAGTCTGTTAATTTTACCCCTAAAACTATGCTTAATTTTACACAACATAACTAGTGAACTAAAAAAAATTGTCTCCAAAACACATGCCTTAATTTTACAAGACACATAAACCCTGAAGTATATTATGTGGTCTTTGGCTAATATTTCATTTTATATAAACACATTTGGTATATGATATAAAATAGTCTCAAAATAGAATCACTACATTTAGGGGCATACACATAACGCACATAAATTATAAATATTAACAATTTATGCTGTCTGAATATCATAAACGCTTTTCACAACAACATGTGTGTTAATCTTACGAAAAAGTTACCAATAAAATATGAGAAGTCTGTCTAAGATGACTTTAATGTAATAAAAATGTGTAATCTATTTTCTGGGCGTTTTGGTAAAAAGCTATTAAACACAGCATATTTACTATTGCTTTAGTAATCTTTAATAGTAATGGGCATGTTTTCGATTCAAGTTAAATTTGGTATATGTAAAGCATAGTTTTAGGAGTACAAAAATTTATCCGTACTTATTAGATTTTTTCAAAAATAAACCCATGCTCTGAAGCTACAAAGTAATTCCAAATTTCATTTATATTCATTCGCTTTCTATGATTCGGGGATCTCAGTTCTATTGAATTTGAGATTAAGATGGTAAAATTTACCAATGAACATTCATTAAGGGACACTTGGAATTTTATGGTAATAATGGTTAAATGATATTCCATTATTCGGTGAATATATTTCTTTAACTACTTTTAATCCAAGTAAGAGTTTATAATTTATAATATGGCGAGAGCATCAGAAAAATAATTCTGAGCCTGTCATCCCCTACCATTTGGAAGGGCAGCCATGTAAAAACTTCTCCAGAATGAGGTGTCGCACTGCACCATGCCTTATCATTGAGCTTAAACTTGAATAGGACAGCACTCATTGATATATGAGAAGTTTGCCCCTGTTTCTTTATGAAATGTTCATGGGCAAATTTGCATTTGCTAGAGTTTATGAAGTGTATGGAAAATAAGAATTATTTGAAATCTATGCAAATTTTGCCCATGAACATTCCACTAAGGAACAGGGGCAAACTTCTCACATATCAATGAGTGCAGTCCGGTTCAAGTTTTTAAGCTCCAAATGTTGCCAGCATTAGGAGGGGAAAACCACCGCTGAAAATTTTTTCTGATGGTCTCGCCAGGATTCGAACCCAGGCGTTCAGCGTCATAGGCGGACATGCTAACTTCTGCGCTACGGTGGCCTCCTATTTCACATTGAAATCATAAAGGTCAATATAACTCTCTGTATCATTCTTCATCAAATTCGGATGCAAAATAAGTTTTCAGTTCATTGTTATGCAATTTTTGTTCGGCTTGAGCTCTTTTCTCTTTAATTAAATTCACAGGATTTCGGGTGTTTTTAATTAAATTTATTTTCATTTCGTTTATTTACATACAATTTTTCGATTACCGCCGGTAATCATTTTCGAGCCCACTACAGTTCAATATAGAAACCAGAATAAACTAAAATATAGTTCCAGACAACAAATTTTCCAACTTCAACTCCCTTTAGACAAATAAAAAAGTAAATTGTAATTCCATAGCTTTTGTTGCATGGATTGTAGAATTATATCAACACATAAATAGACAGACAAAGTGCCGTTTCAGAATTTTTTATTTTTTTCAAAATTTCTATACTGTTACAAAAAAAACACATCCTGTGTACACTTTCCTATTTTATGCTTTAATATGTCTTACTATAACTTCATATCATGTCATAAATATTGCTCTATTTTGTTTATTACTTTATATTGCCTATAATTAGGCGTTTCAAATTAATAAACCATCCCCAATGGATGATGGCTGAAAATAGCTTATTTAATATCAATTATGAAGCATGCCGCACAGCAATCTAACGGTAATTGGCTGATATATAATTAGTTGGATAAATTGCTAAATATACCTTCAGGATTTACTAAACGTAAACACAAGACGGACGGACGAATGAACCTAAGGGCTCTTGAAGATTTTGAAGGGTGGAAAATGTTAACGATAAGTGAATGTTGTAAGGAGTTCGCTGCAGTATAAATAGATTAAAAGTGACAGAGGGGAGATTTAAAAATCTTAAAGTGATTAAAGCACAAATTTACATTTAAATTTATTTTTTACATTTTCAAGTTTTTTTCCTGTTAGGTCGGAGATCATAAAATGTATGTTTTTTTCTTTGCAAATGGAAAAGGAAAGTCATAGATAGCAATACACACCAACAACTATGGTACGCGTTTCGTCTTTGGTTAGAATACCTTCCAACCATATTAGGTGTGATGGCTTCAAGGGCCGTGGGTTGGTATGTTGTATTTGCATCGTATTAAATGCGAAAATGCCTCTATGATAAAATTACCATATTAACCACGCTCGACAACCCTGTCTATTAGCTGTACTTTTTCCCAATGCATGTGTTTTTGTGTAATGACAGATCTTTTTTCTGTGACATTTACACTTCTTCCGTGCTACACATGATTCTGTGCATCTGTTGGAAGTTGTATTGATGGCTTCGAACGCTAGACAACGGCAACGGCTCTCGCTATTGCTCTGTGTGCTCAGGTTCGAATTCCGGCCGGGCTCTGCCCAATTTTTCATTTTTAATTTTTTTGTCGAAGGACGGACAGACTGACTTATAATATCAAGACCGTCAAAAAAATATAAACTTTGTTGGATATCAGATCTAGATTTCAATGTGTTACAAACGGAATGACGAAATTAATATACCCCCATCCTATGGTGGAGAGTACAAAACAAGTAAAAGCGTGCTAAATTCGGCCGGGCCGAATTTTGGGAACCCATCACCATGGGTTCTGCTAAAAGTGTATACAAAATAAATTTAGTTGAAGGGCATAATTTTATTCTCCATTCTCACCAAACTTCTGTCAAACCAGCAAAGATTAAAGCTTCTAGGAACCGAACAAGGATGATCGAGAGACCGGTCAACATGGGAGATATATCGATTTATAGACTGATTTGGACCGTACTTGGCACATTTGTTGAAAGCCATAACAAAATACAGCATGCAAAATTTAGGCAAAATCGTACAAAACTTGCTAGTAAGGACTTACGATATCAAATCAGCAGATCGGTCTATATGGGAGCTATATGAGGTTAAATACCGATTCGGACTGTACTTGGCATAGTTGTTGAAAGTCGTGAGAGACCATCATATGCAAAATTTCAGCCAAATCGGACAAAAATTGCAGCTTCCATGGCCCAAGAAGTCAAATCGGGAGATCAGTTTATATGGGAGCTATATCATCATCTTGCTTAGCACAGTTGTTAAGACCCATAACAGAACACCTCATGAGAAGTTTCAGCCATATGGGACAAAAATTACGGCAGATAAGGGCTCAAGAAGTCAAATCGGGAGATGGGTTTATATGGGAGCTATATCTACCGTACTTAGCACAGATATTGGAAGTCATAACAGAACAAAATTTCAAACAAATCGGGAGATGGGTTTATATGGGAGCTACATCTGGTTATGAACCGATTTAGACCGTACTTAGCACAGTTATTGGAAGTCATAAGAGAACAAAATTTCAGACAAATCGGACAAAAATTGCGGCTTTCAAGGGCACAAGAAGTCAAATCGGGAGATTGGTTTATGTGGGAGCTATACCGAAATCCCAACCGATATGATCAATTTGCAATCCCCAACGACTTACATCAGTTAGAAGTATATGTGCAAAATTTCAAGCGACTAGCTTTAAGCGTTCGAACGCTATCGCGATTTCGATAGACGGACGGACGGACATTGCTATTAGATCAACTTAGATTGTTAAAATGATCAAGAATATATATACCTAACTAGCTGACCCGAGCCCGCTCTGCTATGCCTTCTTTTACTTTATATGAAACAAAGGTTTCCTTGGATTATTCATTTTCGACAATTAAAGAGCTTTCAGTGAAATACCATGCTACGAAAATAGTATATCGCTTGACTAACAGTTTAACAACATAAGTGCCTTTATCTGAATCCCATATGATCTTTATTGGTCTACGAATTAATGTTTGGATGTAAGGTGTACTCCTTTCTTAAAATACTTTATTTCAGCCCGATATTCTCATGATATCTGATTTATGGGTGTTTTCGGTGGGGAGGTGGGCCTTCAGACACTTGGCCCTGAAAGTGCCATTTATTTAGATACCATTTATCTTCTTTTTAAATATGGTCCCACATTTGGATATCAGATTCGTATTCTACTCGCAAATACCTTTCATTTGAGTCCCATATTACCATGGCCGGTAAATATGTCCTATTAAGGGGTGTTTTGGGGGTTGGGGGTCCTCCTAACACTTGGTCCGACAATTGGATATCAGATACGTTTTCTTATTCTAAATACCTTTCATTTGAATCCCATATTATCGTGATTGGTTTAAATATATGTTTGGTAGATTTTAGGGAGGACCAAATTTTTATTTTTAGAGTACTATACGAGAGCACATAAAATTTCGCTTAAATCGCACAACCCATCTCCGAGATCTCGCGTTTCTGAAAATTAGGGTAAGGGGGAAGGTCCAAATGGTGTTTATCCCCTCCTAATTCTGGCGACGCTTGTGAGCTGCTATGCCATATAAAAACTTGTCCCCAAAAAGTTGTCACACTGCAGCACGTCGTACGGACTCGGCTATAAAAAGTCCCTTTATTATTGAACTTTGACATGTATCAAACAGCACTCATTGATATGTGAGAGGTTTACCCCTGTGCCTTAATCCATCAACGACGAAGAGGTAGAAAAATACCCAAAAATAGAGCAGCCTTTAAAAAAAATTCTAGCTCGAGATGGGAAAGTGTTATCCTTATGAAATTTGCTTTTGCGTAAAGTGGATGAATTAAACTTGTTAAAAAAATTGTTACCGTCATATATAGTCATGTTTTAGGGGAGAATTGGCTTATCGAAAACCTGCTTGTCGAAGTGCTTTCGTTTTATTGACCTTTCAAATAAGTAAGTTACTCTGTCGCAACCTGTATATCGGAAATGGTGGGTTTACAAAGTTCAGCCCAAACGAGCTTATTGCGTTATTACTTGTTACATTTATAGGAGACCAACGTAGCGCAGAGGTTAGCATTTCCGCCTTTGACGCTGAACTCCTAGGCTTGAATCCTGGTGAGAACATTTAGACTTAAGTGACTTGCTACTTGAGTTGTCAATTAATTTTTGTTTGCTTTTCTATCCATTCATCGTAAACGAATTTAAATTGTATGTGTAATGGCAATAGTACATGCACCACCAAAGGCCATCAAAATTGTTACAATATTAAATCATTTTAAAATCTATGACAAAACCCTTATAAAATTTGATTTATTCAGAAGATCAATTTTTTTTTACCTTTTCCCTCATTTTCTTCCAATTGATTTTATTCAGTAATTTTTGTATGTTCCCTAATGATGCAGCATTGAAAAAATAAAGGTTTTAAATAAAAATAAATTATTCAATTTTCATTACCAATGTCATTTCCTCAATAACGAATCCAATGCCATTGCAATTTTCATAGCATACATTTAGGCGTACTGCTTTAAAACGGGATGGGGTAGATCTCGTTGAGTATACCCTCCCTCATTCTCGCTATTAAACTCAAAATCATTTGCATCTGCTATCTGGCCATTCAATTGTCATGGCCCATCAGCGAAACCGAAATTATTTGCAATCAAGCGTAAACCATAGAAACCACAGGAAAAAATGCAATAATGCAAAACTAATTTGCCAATCGTTAAACATTACCAACACAAGCTCATATGCACACCAAATAGAAAAAGGAAGAGTGTGCTTATGGTAAACTATGGCCAAACGCCTCACCTATACATTTACCATTAGAAGGACACAATGGGCCTATAGCACTCATGGGTTTGGCTAATCGCTCGAAATCGTAATGTTGCAAAAAGTTAACTTCATATATTTTTGGCTTTTGCTTGACCAAAACAAAGCAATTACTATAAGTAATAAAAACTCTAAAAGCTTTTTAGGGCTTAAATATTGTACTTTCGTTTTTTTGGGGGATTTTTAAATTTTGTAGTGAAAAACATTTTACCAAATGTTATTTTCGTTTGATTACAGGATTTTATAGAAATAACATGTTACTTTTTTGCAAAAGGATTTGTGTTCAATTAGCATTTATTAGCCATTGGTTGGTTTTTTTTTCTTAATTAAATACGTGAAAAAAAATTATTGAAATATTAACTTAATAAAGAGCAAATAAAGCAAATTAAGTCTAATCAAAAACGTTTATTAGTAATCATTTTGGGGGATTTGAACTTGTTTCATGCATTGATTGTATGACTGTTGTCAGATCTTTAATGCTATATGGTATTGCGAACTGGCGGACGGAGTTTCAAAAATTCACCTTCAGTTCTATTCTCAGTCATGTTAGATGTACTCCATTCTTGAAAGATTTTATTTCAGCCCGATATTCTCATGATGTCCAATTTAGGGATGTTTTTGGGGGTGAGGTGGTCTCCCAAACACTTGATCATGAAAAAATATCAGCATCGTGCTCTTCTCTCAAATACACCTTTATTAAAACCCCATATTGCCATTGGTTTAAGGAGAGTTTATAAGATGAGGCGTCCCCCAAACACTTGACCCCAAAATTGGTTATCAAATGCATCTTCTAATTTCAAATACCTTTCATTTGAGCCACAAACTGGCATGGTCGATAAATTTTTTACCCTTTGGGGGGGATTTTGGGTAAAGCGCGGTGCCCCAAATGGTCCCACATTTGGATATTCGTATTCTACTCCCAAATGCCTTTTTCAGCCTCATATTGCAATGGTTAGTAAATAATTGCTGTTTGTGAGGTATTTTGGGAAAGGGGTAGATGCCCAGAAAATTGGTTCCGAAATTGGGTATCAATTTCGAACTCTGCTTTCCTATACCTTTCATTTGAGCACCACATTGACATGGAGGGTAAATGTGCCTGATGTAGGGGTGTTTTGAGGAGTGGGATGCTCCCCCGAACACCTAGACCTAAAAATATATCATCATCGTGCTCTATTCTCATATATCAATATATCATTTGGAAATCAAATTCATTTTATAATCTCAAACCCCTTATTGCAAAAGTTAGCAAAAATATGTCCAGTTTGGGGTATGGTCCCTAAAAACTATTAATATCGAGCTCCACTGTCTTGTAGACCCAAATTGTCTTGGCGGGCAAATACGTCCTATTTGGGGGTTGTTATGATATTGGGACGACCCCAAGACAGTTGGTCCCAAACGTTGATATCAAATTCGTGGTCAGCTTCCATATACATTTCCTTTGAACCCTATGGGTTTGCCATAGTCGGCAAACATGACCGGTTTGGGGGGTGTTTTGGGGGAATCGGCGGCCACTGAGTGTCTTGGCCCTGAAAATATATATCGGATTCCTGTTTTACTCTAAAATACCTCTTATTTAAGCCCCATATTGCAAAGGTCAGTAAATACTACATATTTGGGTGGTGTTATGGGGGTGGGGTGGCTCCACAGACACCTTTTCCCGAATATTGATATCAGATTCGTGATTTACTCCTTTGAGCCCGATATTGCTATGGTCGTAAGTTTGTCCTCTTTGGGGTATGTTTTTGGGGAGGGGCGGCCCTCACAACCCTTGGTCACACATTTGGATACATGATTCGTATTGTACCCTCAAATGCCTTTTATTTAAAGCCCATATTGCCATGGTCAGTACAAAAGACCTGTTTGGGGGGTGTTTTGAGGAAGGGATGGACCCCCAGAAACTTTGCCGCACATTTGGATATCAAATTCGTATTCTACTCGCAAATACCTTTCATTTGAGTTCCATATTGTCTCAATCGGTAAGCATGTCCATTTAGGTGGGCTTTGGGGTAGAGAGTCCCCCATGGTTATTTGACCTAAAAATTTATAAAAAGTTTGTGTTACCATATGGTGGCGCACTAAATTTCGCTTAAATCGATGCGTAGATCCCCGAGATGTAACGTTTTTCAAAATTTTGGGTTATGTTGAGGGTCCGCTCCTCTCGCGGATATTACAATATGAAGTGCCAAACTTTCATGGCGGTGTCCAAAATCTACCATCTGTGAAATTTTCATGAAAATCGGTTCAGCCGTTTTTGAGTCTACTGGAAAAAAACAAACAAAGCTTAGCACATTGATTATAATACCCTCCACCAAAAGAGGGGGGTCTACGAATTTTGTCATTCCGTTTGTAACACCTCGAAATATTGATCTGCGACCCCATAAAATATTTGGTCGTCTTGACATTCTGAGTCGATTAAGCCAGGACCATACGTCTGTCTTTCGAAAACATGCTAACTTTCGAAGCAGTTAAGCTAGGCGCTTAAAAGTTTGCACAAATACTTCTTATTAGTGTAGGTCAGTTGGGATTGTAAATGGGCTATATCGGTCCATGTTTTGATAAAGCTGCCGTATAAACCAAACTTTGATCATGACTTCTTGAGCCGCTAGAGGGCGCAATTATTATCAGATTTGGCTGAAATTTTCCACGAAGTGTTTTGTTTTAACTTCCAATAATGAAACTAGGTATGGTCTAATTCGGTTCATTGCCTGACATAGCCATATAAACCGATCTCCCGATTATACTTCTTGAGCCTATAGAGGGCGCAATTCTTAACCGATTTGTCTAAAATTTTGTATGAAATGTTTTGTTATGGCTTCCCAGAGCTGCGTTAATTATGGTCAAAACCGGTTCATAACCTGTCATAGTTCCCTTATAAACCGATCTCGGTTTCGATTCGATTTGTATAAAATTTTGTATGAGGTGTTTTGTTATGACTTCAAACAATTGTGCCAAGTATAGTCTATATCGGTTTATAACCTGGCATAGCACCTTCATAAACCGATCTTGGATCTTAAATTCTTAAGCATCTAGAGGGCGCCATTCTTTTTCAAATTGGCTGAAATTTTGAATGAGATGGTTCGTTATTACTTCCAACAACTGTGCCAAGTATGTTCTATATCGGTTTATAACCTGACATAGCTGTCATGTATACCGATATAGGATCTTTAGTTCTTGAGGTTCTAGAGGGTGCAATTATTATCCGATTTGTCTAAAATTGCGTGAAGTGTTTTGTTTTACCTTTCAACAACTGTACCAAGAATGGTCAAAATCGGGTTATAACCTGATATTGCTCCCATATACACCGATCTCGGATCTTTACTTCTTGGGGTTCCAAAGGGTGCAATTATTATCGGATTTGATTAAAGTTATGTGTGAGGTGTTTAGTTTTGCCTTTCAACAACTGTGCCAAGTATGGTCTAAATCGGTTCATAACCTGATGTAGCTCCCATATAAACCAATTATATATCTTGAGCCTCTAAAGGGCGCATTCTTATTCGATTTGTCTAAAATTTTGCATGTGGTGTTTTGTTATGAATTCCACCAGCTGCTTTAAGTATGGTCAACATCGGCTAATAACCTGATAGCCTGAGCTCCCATATACACCGATCTCAGATTTTGACTTCTTGAGCTTATAGAGGGCGCAAATTATTATCTGATCTGGCTGAAATTTTAAAAAAAGTGTTTTGTTTGACTTCCAGCAAATATTCTAAGAATGGTCTAGATCGGTTTATAACTTGATATAGCTCCCATATAAACCGGTCATTCTTGATCCTCAGAGGGCGCAGTTCTTTTCCACTTTTTGCTTAAATTTTGCACAATAACTTCTTCTATGGGTTCCAATATCCAAACCCAGTATGCTCCGAATCGGTCAAAAACTTGATATTCATATCTCCACTCTTAACAATTATACTTTGTTTGTCCATAAAGAGATACCGGTTAAAGAACTTGTTATATAATTTATTTGACTGAAATTTGGTCTTCAAAGAAATTTGCTTTAGAGAAAACGTTTCTTTTATTTTGTCTTTGGAGAAATTTCTTTTTAGTTTTATTTTTAGATAAAATTTTACCTTGAGAGAATATTGGTGCATATTTTGTAATATCTGATTGTCATCCTAAGTTCTTTGACCTTGATTTGCTAAATTGAAAAACAGTTTATTTACATTTAAAATTCAGCCGTAAGGTATGCAACATAATTTCAACCTTATGAGTAATAATCTCTCATCCCATAGGTATATTATGCAGTATGTCAAACTTCAATTTCAATTTGTACCAGTATTATTTTATGAAAACACATTGGGATTAGGTTCTTAAAAAAATATGACCATATTTCCTCCTTTGTGCGTCATCAAATTTCCTTTCTTCTCTTGAAAATTGGACAATCATGAGTAAATATATTTTTATACTTCTCTCACAAGTTATGACTTGAGTGTGTGTGTGCACGGCATAAATCATGCATAACTTTACCTTCAAGGCATTTCAAACAAAAGAAAAAAAAAATAATAAACAAACACTGACACACATACAAAAATATGCCAAAAAGCCTAAGAATAAAGGTCTTATGAGTGTGAAAATCTCTCAAACATATTGTGAATAAATGATCAAACTCCATAAAAAGCCAGGCTGCTGTCGGTATGTAGGAAAAGGAAAATTTTTCAGCATTAACCGATTTTATGGACTTATGAAACCTAAAGCCAGCCAAGAAGACGAGATTCAAAAAAGAGCGAAGCATTCGAAAGAAGGCAAAAACACACACACACACAAAACAACAAAGCAACGCAAATTGACACAAGCTACACCACCAATTACGTTCACACTACACTCTAGACCTTTTTCGAGCGAGAAGTAGCGAACGAACTTGAGTATTACACGATTGCAGGCGGAAACGGAAATTGGCATGTGTGTGACAAGAGTATGCCAGAGTGTTTGTTAGTAGTATGTGCTGTTGAGTAAGTTGACATAAACAACCATCGAGGCGAATGAACATCGATGCTTTGAAAATTGCAAACCTCCCAAAAAAAAGAAAAAAACCAGAACAGAAAACACAGACTGAAAATGGCAAAAAAAAACTCAAACCCTGTTTTTCCTCAGCCTGCCCTAAGACCAAGGCAAACGTTTCGACTTAAAACGTACAACAATGAAAGTAGGATATCGAAATACTTAGGCTTTCGTTCCAGCCTCCAGTTTTTTTTTTCGGGCACCAAGTCATTGTCATCGTCGTGTTATAACAACGCTACACTTCAGAAGTGTACAAGGCCGGAAACAAAACAGGCATCGGAGCAAGCATAAAGGATTTCTAATGATTTTTCTTCCCATAACCTTCACTTGCTATGGCTTAGGTATTATACGTTAGGTATTGAAACAGAGTTGCCAAGGTGAAAATTTACCAAAAACAAGGTTAAGAAACATTGACGATGATTGTTTTTTTTTTTCGCAAAAATTATTTTTTTAAAATGTGTTCACTAGAACATAGCTGCCAAGGAAAAAAAATAATATAGAAACAAAACAAGTAAAAGCACATTAAGTTCGGCCGGGACGAATCTCATATTCTTTTCCCCATGGATCGCAAGTCACTAGTTCTGTGAGTGACCTTTTCAATTATACAGGAGCTATATCAAGTTTTCGACCGATTTGGTCCTTCCTTTTTTTTCTATCAACCAACACGCAGGGGATGTCCCCTATATATGCAGTGCATTGCATTGGAGAGGATAGTTAAGGATAAGAGGGGGGAAAGAGGGAGTAGTGTTTATTGATACTTGCTTTAAATTTATGGATGGCGCAAGTAGCGTGAAAAACATCAGCCGGAAGTCGATTCCACATACGAACCGTCCTTACGAAAAAAGAATTGTCTCGGTAGTGCATGGTTCGATCAGCTGGCCAGTCGATTACAAAAAATAACTCATGCAAAATTTCAGCCAAATCGAATAATAAATACACCCTCAGGGGACTCAAGAAATTAAGACCAGATATCGGTCTATATGGCAGCTATATAAAAACAAGGACTGGGCATATCACTCCAATCTACACTAATAGGAAATATTTGTGCAAAATTTCAAGCCCTTGGCTTTACTCCTACGAAAGTTAGCGTGCTTTCGACAGACAGACGGACGGACGGACAGTCGGACGAAAATCAGAAATCGACTTACGTCAGGTAAGGTTGGAAAGAGGGTGCAGATATTAATCCGCCCCATGCCACTATGGACATACACCTAAGCCAGTAATTGGCTTGTTTTGCGTTCTAAAAACAATAGAGTAACCTCTTAAAAGAAAATTTTAAGTTAGGAATTCCGTGCTACTTACAAAATCCTTAATTGTTTTCAATACCACTTCCCTAAGTTGGTTGGTATTGTGTCTCCACCTAAGTGCCGGCATCTGTTAGACGCGAAAGCCGGGCAATGACAAAGAAAATGCTCCATCGTCTCACCATCTTCCCCGCATACCCTACACATGCTATCACTTGCAGCACCGATTTTACAAAAGTGACCTCGTAACCCTGTGTGTCCCGTGATATGATACCAATAGCTATACTGACCTCCTTTTTACTTCCTTTCAGCAATAGCCTCGCCTTCTCACGATCTGGATCTCTCATAGGATTTTCGCCGTCCTACCGACCGTTTCGCTGTTTCACAATGTTGCATGTGCATCCGTCGCCCACTCCTTTAACTCGGACTGCGTCGACCTGAAAGGCTTCGTGTTAACGAAGTTTATTGACGGCGGTCCTCTGGCCTTCAACGCCAAATCGTCTGCCCTTTCATTTTTTCTTACTCCGTTGTGGCCCGGTACCATACGATGTGGATTTTGCCATCCTCAGAGAAGGCGTTAATCTCCTTCTTATACTGCAAGACTGTTCGTGACCTTACCGTCCTGATTGTTATTGCCCTTATGGCAATTTTACTGTCGGTAAAGATGTTCACACTCGACGTCTTCGCGTTAGCACCGCACCACTTCACGCGTACCGAGATCGCCCGGATCTCCGCCTGCAGGACCGTATTATGGTCAGGCAGTCTAAATCAGATCTCAGTCCCTGGGTTCTCAATGTAAACCCCCAAGCCCACTCTGTCCTCTAGTTTTAATCCATCCGTGTAACATTGTCTGCCAGATGGCAATACTAGGGTTCCGTCACTCCAAGACAGTGTCGATGGCGGCAGTCCCTCCCTCTCGACTTCAAGGTTCATCTCCGGTATCCTATCGGAAACCTCTTCCCTTCCTTCCAGGTTTCCTATCGTCGCCACGATTATACCGCGATGGTATGAGCTGCTCTCATCCTCAATCCATTCTCCCATCGCCTTAAGTCTCATAGCCGCAAAAGGCTGCCTCACACTTAATCTGTATGTCAATGGGTCGGATATCTAGAATAATCTCCATTGCCCTAATGGGCGTGGTCCTCATTGCTCCGCCTAAGCCAAGACAACATGTTCTCTGAAACTGTTGTATGGTCCTTATGTTGCACTTTTTCTCCTTCGCAGTCCACCAAACTACTGAGGCGAAAGTAAGTGTTGGTCTTATTACGCTCCTGTAGAGCCAGTGGACTATCCTCGGACTCAGGCCCTATTTCGAGCCTGCGACCCGTCTACCTAGTGCCCAACATCTGTGAGCCTTCTCAGTACGCTCCTAAATGTGACACCTCCAATTCAGTTTCGAGTCCAAGATCACACCTAAGTATTTGACTTTATCAGATATCGAAATCGTCTTATTAAGGAAACGTGGTGAGTTGAATTGACCCACCTTTGTCTTCCTCGTGAACAGGCATGTTTCTTCTCTGGGTTAACATTGAGACCTCTAGGTCTAGCCCAGTCATATGCCATATGCAAAAACCTATCGGCCCTTCTGCATAGCTTGTTCGGATCCTTACCCCTTAGAGGTATTGCAACATTGTCTGCGTAGCAGACGGGTTCAAATCCCTCCTCAGTCGGCATCCGTAATAGGTCATTTACGCCCTGTGGCGTGCCATATGCCTTTTACTCCCTTATATTTATGCCATGGGACACACAATTTATCCACCTGTTCCTAGGCATACGATTTATCCAGTCTCTAAGGACCGGGTCCACCCGTTACTGGTCTAAGGATTGGATCAGTGTTTCGGTCCGTTTGTATTTGAGCAGTTCGCTGGATGTCCTACTCTTTATCATGGTGTCCACAATACGTTCCATGATTTTGATTAGAAAGGACGTAAGGCTTATGGGTCTGTTGGCCTTTGGTGTCGCATAATTTGCCTTGTCGGGCTTGAATATAAACCCCACCCGCCAGGCTTGCGGAGTATATACAAGTCCTAGGCACGCTGTGAAATGATGGCCAGATGAGGCGCCAGATAGTCTGCCTGTTTCTGTAGTAACGCCGGGAATATTCCATCAGGTCCGGGTGATTTAAATAGTTTGAAGCTCCTCAAGAATTCCTTCACCATAAATTTCGTTATTATAAACCTTCGATATTCCGGTGTCTCCGTGAGTCCCGTCGTATCCTGTGGAAAATTGGTTTTCATCAAAAGCCCCAATATGTCCTCCGTTGTCTCTGCTCTCTTTCCCATGCAACTTTTTTATCTTGGCGGCGACATTAACGCTATTGACCCTTTCGCAGAAAAGCTTTCTGGAGGCACGTTTTGCCGCCCAGGTTATCTCATTCTATTCCTTGAGCCGTGTGTAATACACATCCCAATAAACTGCCGCTTTTTTACGACGTGCTCTGTTGAAAAGTCTGCGGACCTCCTTCCCAATATTGCGAATCTCCACGGTCATCCAGGGTTTTTCTTGGGTTGATTTCGTTTCCCGAAGAGGACAACTATCTTCGAAGGACCCCACCAGTGCAGTTGTAATCCTGTTGACATTTTCGTCAATGTCTAGTATGCTTGGACAATCTAAATTATCTTGCCCAAGTCTTTTTCTGAATATCCTTCCAAATTTTGTCAATTTATATGCCAATTGTTAGTATCTGTGTAGAATTTCAGGCGGCGTTCGAGCGACATCGTGATTTCGAAAGACGGACGGAGCTAGATCGATTGAAAATGTCGAGGCCATCTAGGTCTATATAAACTCTATGGGGTCTTTGTAAAATTTTTTGGCTGTATTACAAACGGAATGACTAGATTAATTTACCCCCATCCTGTGGTGGTGGTTATAAAAATGAGTCTGATATCTAATTGTGTGGCCAAGTGTTTGGGGGTCGCCCCACACCCCAAACACACCCCAAACCGGACATATTTCTGGACCATGGAAATAAGGGGCTTAAAGGAAAGGTATTTGGGAGTGGTTTACGAATTTGATATCCACTTTTTGGGGCAAATTGGTTGGTGGGTCGCCCCACCCCCATAACATCCACCAAATAGTACTTATTTACTGACCATGACAGCATTGGGCTGAAATAAAAGGTGTAAAAGGCTAAAATAAAGGAGTAGAGCCTGAATCTGAAGTCCACACTCAGGGCGAAATGTCTGATAGCCGTCCCACCGCCAAAGCTTCCCAAACATATTTTATTTATTATTTATGCACGGGTCTGTTCCAGCTAGTACTCATTAAAAATCCCCACAATATTTGAGTTTAAGAAATATTTTGCTGAAACAGGGTTGCCAAAGTGAAAAAAATTCAAAATTTTGTCTATAATTGGTTTTTAAGAATTTATTACGTAAACATGATTTTCATAAAAAAATCACTTAATTTCTAGTTTTAAAGTATTTTTTTTACCTATACATGAACCAGAGTTGCCAAGGGGGAAAATTAAAAAATACAAATGTTGTATTTTTAGCCTGCTTAGGTCGGCTTATTGGCTAGACTTTGGAATAGCCAGAACCAACATTCAAAGGAAAATAACGACATTTTCAACTGAAATGTGTGTGTGAATCATCGAAAATTGGGTCCAATGCATTGACAAAAGAAAACGTGCTTGCGGTGGCCATATAAACCAAATTGAGTTTCATTCATAAATGTATTAATTCATAATCTCAAGCCGATAGAAAAATTTTTGAAATTTTGAAATAAAAAAATTTTTTATAAAAAATCTTTATTAAGTTAATATTCATAAAAAAAATTTTTCCCTTGTTTTTCAAGAAAATACCACAAAAAATAGGGAAACACTATCCCCGATGTTAAACGCAAGATGGCCGACATTTTAGTTTCTTTTTTGCGTTATGTGACATAACTTTACATGTGTGTTAACGTGTTAGTGGGATACTTGGAAAAAGCATGACATTGTAGCAGAGTGTTTGTGTATTTGGCCCAAATTGATCACTGGGCCCTTCATTTTGTCATAGCCAAGTGCTGAAAATAGGGCCAGTGAGATAGATGCATACAAAAAAAAAACGTTGTTGGCTTTTCGTTGATTTGTTTTTCTTGTGTGGTTTTCATTTTTTTGTTCTCTCCACACAGTCTATATGCGGCTTATCTTTTACTTCTTCATCGTCGATTTCGACGTCTTTAATGCTGTTGTTGCTGCTGGTGCTGCTGCTGCAGCTATAAAAGCTATTTCGAGTGTTTAAGCTGTGTTTTTTGTAAAGGGGTGTGAAAATTGAAAAAGTTTTTGACAGTTTTTGGCGTAAACATAAAATACGGTTTTTTTTCTGTTGGCAACTACGTTGTCGTAGTACTCGGCTTAATTTTTTGGTACCGCGAATTTACCCACCTCCCACTAACTTGTATTGCCACAGACTGAAGTCTAAGGCCGATGTTCATGCAGCTGCCATTGAAGAGGATTTTAAGTGTGTTTTCATTTGAGATTACAAACCCGCAGCAACACCAACACCATCACCACCACCACCACCACCATACACAAGTGTTGGGTTCCAGCGAAAGTATATGGGAAACGTTTTTTGCGGTTTTTGTTGTTTTTTTTTTGTTTCTTAAGATTTATGGCATTTTAATGGATTTCTATAAGGAGTTTCATTATTTATTTTAAAAACAGATTTTTATAGGAGCTCATTGTCACTGGCATCTGTGATAAAAATTATGCCCAAAACTAGGAAAAGATTTTCTAGTTATCACTAAAAGAGATGGTACAAAAATAACAATGGGCCCATGAATGTAGGATAATTGGAATTTATTTATAAGAAAATTATTTAAAAAAAAATTGAAAAATTGAGGATGGTACAAAAAAAATACGAATTTGACCTCATTTGTTGGATAATAAAACAGAAGTCAAATCAAATAAGAATTGCGACTTTCAGAGGCCCAAGAAGTCAAATCTGTTTTTTTGATAGCTGTTAGGATTTAGAGGTCATCTTAGTACAGTGGTTAGCATGTCCGCCTATGACTCTCAAAGCATAGGTTCGAATCCTGACAAGAACATCAAAAAATATGTTCAGCGGTGGTTATCCCCTCCTAATGCTGGCGACATTTGCGAGGTACTTTGTCATGCTAAGACTTCACCTCAAAGAGGTGTCGCACTGGGACACGCTATTCGAACTCGGCTATAAGAAGGAGGCCCTTAATCATTGAGCTTAAACCTTCAAACGGACTGCACTTATTGATAAGTGAGAATTTTGTCCCTGTTCCCTGAGCTTAAACCTAGAATCGGACAGCACTCATTGATATGCTAAAAGTTTGCCCCTGTTCCTTAATGGAAAGTTAATTTTTAATTTTTTTCAAAACTTTTTTCCTAGGAATATTTAATCAAAATTTTATTAAAAGAAATGGAATGTTCAACGGCAAATTTGCATTTCGTTAAAATTTTATTTCTACTAAAAATGTTCACGAAAAAGTAATTTTTTAAAGAAAAAATTTGTCAAATTTAATATCTTACCGGAATCCGATGTGGAGTCGGTTACTGAGTGCCTTAAAGAAGCTTTGCTCAAAACTTATCCAAAACAGGTTAGGTTAGGTTTCAGTGGCAGTCTGCCATCAGACTCACTTAGACGTTTTCGTCCATTGTGATACCACAGGAACAGAAGATGGAAGATGCCTTCTAGTTCCTAGCGATGAACCATCCAGATCGCTTTAAAAAGCTAACAACTTGCCAACAAGTTGCGAATGTTCATTTCCGCTAAATCAGACAGGTTCTCAAAAAAATGAGAAACTAAAGTTGAACTCCTTCTGACTGCTAGTGCGGTACACACACACATAAGGTGTGCTTCTGCAAAAGTCGTCTGTCAATCTGTCAGCATGTTTTCCGATTAGACAGTGGCCTTCAGTCCGTCAGCAAGTTTTCCGATTAGACAGTGGCCTGTCATGACGGACACCATGACTGAGACGTCTGTTCTAGCCAATGAAAGCACAGCAGTGGACCTCTTCAAGTCTAGATTAGGCCAAATAGTTTTGGAATGCTCACAGCTCCCTCTTTGTGACCATCTATCATTCATTGTCCTTCGAGTCTGGTCCTGAAAACTTAGCTTACATGTCGCTAGAGGCATACCCTCCGATTCCAGTTTCCCTGGAATGTGTAGGGTAGATCCCAGTCTCGCAAGCTTGTCCGTTTTACAACTCCCTGGGATATCTCTGTGGCCCGGCACCCAGAACATGTGCATTTGGAACTGTTCAGCCATCTCATTGAGAGATCTGCGACAGTCGAGGGCGATTTTTGTGTTCAGAAATTCGTTCTCCAAGGACTTGACGGCTATCTGGCTGTCTATCTTAGCCATTCCACCACTTCCTTAATTGCAAGGATTTCTGCTTGATACACACTGCAGTGGTCGGGCAAACTTTTCGATATAACTAGTTCTAAATCTTTCGTGAGCACCCCAAAGCCCACCTAGTCAGTTAGTTTGGAACCATCCGTAAAGAAGTCTATGTAACTTCTGTTGCCAGGGATATCGTAGTTCCAATCGGTTCTATCAGAAATAGTGGTACAGTACTTTTTATCAAAAAGCGGCTCAGGTAGGATGTAATCCACACTGCCTGGAACATTGGATATTGTATCAAGGATAACACAGTGTCCGTAGCCGCCACATGAGAAGGCTCCCTTAACCTTACGGTAGTGGTCGCTAAAATTTGGGTAGCCACAATGTCCATAAGATGTAGCATTATATTCAGTGCATCAGATGGTGTCATCTTCAGTGCGGCTGTGATGCACAAACAAGCCGTCCTTTGGATCCGGTTAAGTATTTAGCGGTAGGTGGACTTTTGAAGCGCCGTCCACCAGACACAACACACTTATAGCGTTATAGGTCCTAAAAACTAAAGCATTTACCAGCATACATCAAAAAGACGTACCTGTGCCAAATTTCGGTTCAATATCTCAATTTTTGTAAGGCTGTAGAGTGATTACAATAGACGAACGGACAGACACACGGACATCGTTAAATCGTCTTAGAATATTACGACGATCCGAAATATATATACTTTGTAGGGTCGGAAACGGATATTTCGATGTGTTGCAAACGGAATGACTACGTGAATATGCACCCTATCCTGTGATGGTGCGTTTAATAAAGAAAGGTCATAAAACCCAATGAGCGTTCTGAACAATTTTTGGGCGGCCATAATACCCAAACATCAGAGTAGGTCATAACACCCAAAATGTTTATGGGCGTTATAACCGGTCACTCCTATGTATCGCAGCGCCCCTTTCTTACGCTTTGTGCCATCTTTTAACGTGACGGTGATCATTCTGGGTGATCGGTCATAACGCCCACTTTTTTGGGTGTTAGGTTCTCTTGTATTAGAGTCGCAATAACCACATTTTTTTGGGCGTTTTGTCTTACCTGTAGGCAGAAATAACGCCGAAAACAATGGGCGTTATGACTCATCACTTAGAATGACTACCGTCAGCTTAAAATCAACCTGAAGTGTTGGACACTGGAGCCGAAGGTACTCTGGAAGGAAATTGGAAGGATTTTTAATAAGGCAAAAATAGAGGACAGAGAACTGACGAATATCGTAAGGCCCTGAATAGGTTCAAGAAAAAAATTAAGAAAGCAAATTTCGGTTCAATATCCTTTGGATCCGGCTGTGTATTGAATAGTAGGTGGACTTTTGAAGCGTCCTCCACCAGACCACAACACCATCGCTGAACATCGGAAAAATTTGTCAGCGATGGTTATCCCTTTACTAATGATGGCGAAATTTGTGAGGTATCCAGCCAAGTAAAACTTTTCTACGAAGTGGTGTCGGTATGTTATGCCTTTCGGACTCGCGTATATAAAAAAGAAGATCGCTTATCATTGAGCTTGGACGAAAATCATTGGAGAATTAGAAGGTACTAGTGGGGCATTTAATTTAGGTTGCGCAAAATGCTATATAAGGTTCCCAGCACGCCTGGCTCTCTGACGAGGGAGAACAAAACTTAGACCGAGAGCAACCAGGAGACCGTGGAGCTTATGATGGAAATGCTGAGAACCTTGGAGGGAAACCACGCGCAAGCCAATTAGGATGGCCCTTCACAAAGTGGTACGTGAGGTCGATATATCTATCCCACTAAAGGAATATGCCTTGCCGGACTTTCATTCAACATTTTATCGATTTTTATAACCACACTACAATAGGATAGGGGTATATTCATTTAGTCAATACGTTTCTAACACATCAAATTTGTATTTCCGACCCTACAATACGACAAATATTCTTGATCATCATAAAATGCTAACAATTTAAAGATGTTCATGTCGGTCCGTCTGGCCTTCCGTCTTTTGAAACCTCGCTACTTGCAAATTTTGCCCATGAACATTCCACTAAGGAACTGGGGCAAACTTATCACATATCAGAAAGTGCTGTCCGTTTCAAATTTTAAGCTCCTTTTTATTGCCGAATCCGAACGGCGTGTCGGAGTGTGACCCCTCTTTGGGGAGAAGTTTTAACATGGCATAGTATCTCACAAATGTCGCCCGCACTTGGAGGAGAAAACCACCGCTGAAATTTTTTTCTAGTGTTCTCGCCAGGATTCGAACCCGTGCGTTCGGCATTATAGGCGGACATGCTAACCTCTGCGCTACGGTGGCCTTCACACCTCGCTACTGTCTTCTTAAAATGAGATACTGAGCTGAAATTTAGTAAAGATCCATATTTTGAAGAAGGTTGAGGTTCTTGAACTTAGTATCTTAAGCCCATAAAAGCAATATTTATCAGGTTTTCCAATAAGGTCATGATAAAACGCAAACCATTTGAAGCCCAAAAGTAGGCAATGCCTTTGGTTTTTCGTAGCCTAAATTAAATAAATTTAAAAAAATTATTTTAACATTTTTTTTCAATTTCATTAAATTGCTTAGTTACGATATTAACCCAATACCAAAGCTTACGTAACTTTCCTCTCCTATTTAAAATCTAAAAGTTATAGTCATCAATGCCCTAGCGTCCAAGGCCTTTACAAGATACAACTTTTCAATAATCATGATATTTATCCGAATGACCAAAAATTGTTTACTATATTGTAGCCATAATTCAAATTTGTTGTGTTGGTCAAACTTTAGGTCACAACTAAGTTTTGGCTAAACAATAACCAGCAACCTGCAACTAACAACTCCTCCTACAGCAGCAATGCATATGCCAAGAATATTTTATAAATGATGATATTTAAATTGAAGGTTTTTTTCATAATCAAGCTATAAATTTCGATATTGTTTTTATTTGGCAATGTATAATAGAAATTATATAAATATTAATAACTTATACCCAAAAGTAGGCAACATTATTTGATAAAACTAAAAGCAATTAGCAAAAAAACATTTGTGTACTATTTATGGTAGTTGGCAATAACTTTATGGAAAAAGTCTCCAAAAAAACTGATGGCCAAAAAACTATTTGGCCCAAAATATTTTTTGACATATTTTATGAAATTTAGAATGCATTGAAATCGAATTTTTGAAATAAATTGCAATTGCAATACAAATCCATTTGGCTTTTGGCCACAAAACATGTTGAGCAGACGAAATAAATCATAAAAATGTGTCAATGATTTGCAAATATAACAACAGTTTGCAAAAGAAATTGGTGGTGGTTTGCAAATGTAGAAAAATTGGTGGTGGTGGCGCCGTCAAACTATTGTTGGGTTACTGGAAAATCTTTAATCAAAAACTTTATTTGAGGCAACGCCTAAACATATGCTTTAATTTTTATTCTAATAGCCTACATATTGTTTTGTTAATATAAATTGAGTCCTTTTTTGGATCATTGAAGTGTAGACTATTGATTAAATTATTTTGATTTCCTTCACTATAACTTAAAGATTCCGAGAAATTCAATCGACACGTCTATCAAAAAAGGAAAAATAGTGGCCAAATTCATTACCCACCTAAAATGGCATCTGTGTAAACTAACACATATGGGCAAACAAGTGTGAGTTAAATATAGCAAGCTTTTCGTTTCCCTCCCTCCTTCTCTTCCATTCTTGATAGTATATACGCAGATGTTTATGATATGGACATATACTAGAAAACATTTCATAGTGGAAATGGAAAAGGAAGTGAGAGTGGTTCAGGCAGTTGGTTTTTTTTTTGCTTTTCCTACAAATTTTCATTTACAATTCCTTGTGTTGAAAAGTATAAATGAAAATTAATACGGAATGTTGGCTGCAACGGAAACGCCTTGCAATCAATCATGGTTGGCTTACATTTCAGTTAACTTAGTGAACTCTGATAGAGCCCAATATGGAATACGCGAATATATGCCAATACCAATGCACCACCACCACTGCAAACCGGGTTAGCATGGCGAGGAAAGGATGAAACATCCAACGAAACCTCCAATTTCCTCTACGATTCTCGCATATATATATACATGGATATGAATGTACATCATATGGAATGACATGCAATCATAGATTGATTTTCATACCAAAAAATACAAAAAAAGAACAGAAAACAGCAGCATGAAACTACCCTTTTCCATTTCACTTTAGCAATGAATAAAGTGTGATTTTTTAAGAGCTATAGGAAAGTTTAAAAAGAAAAAAAAACACACATAAAATTCAGAAAAATCCCATATAATTTAATGTTTGAATATTATTTCATGCTAATGTTAATCGTGACTGGTCCATGTGCTTAGACCAATTTGGCATATTCTTTCCAAAAATTCGGCAGGCATCTCATGAATAAATGCTTCAATGTTGTCTTTCAATGCATCAATTGAAGCGGGCTTGTCTGTATAGACGTGAGCTTCAACATAGACCCTCAAAAAATAATCTAAAGGCATTAAGTCGCACGATTTATGCAGCCAATTGACCGCTCCCGCAAGTGAAATAAAATGTTCACCGAACTCGCCTCTCAATAAGTCAATATTTAAGGGTGCTGTGTGGCATGTGGCACCGTCTTGTTGAAACCACAAGACCGTGCCATGCAAGCTCTTACATTTTGGGCAAAAAAAAAAGTTTGATATCATATCACGATAGCGCTCACCATTCACAGTTACGTTATGATTCTCATCATCTTTGGAGAAGTACGGTCCAATGATGCCACCAGCCCATAAACCGCACCAAACTGTGACTTTTTCTGGTTGCCTTGGTAGCTCTTGCAATGCTCCTGGCTGATCTTCACTCCAAAATCGACAATTCTGCTTACTTACGTATCCATTGAGCCAAAAATTAACTGCGTCATAAAATTGAGGGAGTGCTCTTTGAGCTTTCTTAACAGAGCACTCATTTTGATAATAAAATTCAACAATTTGCCAGCGTTGTTCATTTGTAGGATGATTCATGGTTAAATTATAGACCAAACTGAAGATGTTTGCTAGTGAAACAAAACACAAAACGTGCGTATGCTGTTTAAACCAGTGTTGCCAAAAAAATAATAGCTAAAAAATCACCCTAATATATGCATTGTCTGCTACAAATTGCTCTAAAATGGGTAAAAAATCTATACCCCTCCAAAAAAATACGATAAAAGAGTATTTGAAAATTGTACAAAAACATTTCTATTTGAAATGTAGCCATTTTTTTTTTTTTAAAGGCCACCATTGTTAGAAATCAATTTCCGTAATGGTATGTAAATGTTAACAATGCAATTCGTTTAACTATATTATAAAAAGGTTTCGTTACAATCAACATAAAATGTTCTCAATTCCATTCCACCATTAGCAATAAATGTTTGCCAGGAGGGATGACCAATCTTTTAAGGGAAATTAAAAAGAAGAAGTTTAGGATCATTAAAATTGATTTTTCTAAAAAAACTCTACATTTTTATAACTTCAATAATCATAAGATGGGGTATATCAACGTCGTCATTTTCTGGCGTAACCTGTAACGGTGAAGTGGGTACTATATAGTTGGCTCCGCCCGACTTTCGCCTTTCCTTACTGGTTTTTAATTTTTAATGTAATACCTAAAAGTATGCTACACTTTTTCTAAGAGTTAAGACAATGCATTTGAATATACCTTTCATATTTCACAAATTCAATGGAGATAATAAAACAATAGGAAATGGCTCTGACGTTTCTTTATTTCTCATAGTTATTAAGTGTGGTTGTGGCAAAGCTCATAAAAGGGTTGGAGAAGGGAAAACCTGAAGGTATGCAATGAAAAATACATTGAGCACAACTCTGTGCTTATATATATTACACGTTAAGTGTATACAACGCATACTCAGAATGGCTAATAGAAAATAATTAAGAAATGGTATATTATGCTGAGCAATCCTAAATGTATACTACAAATTTAACGTGGAGCAAATTACTGGTAAACCTTTTAAATCCACTATAGTTATAGCTATGGTTGAAACCCTCTCTATATTGCGGTTTTACAAAGATGAAGATATATTTTCCTTGACTAATTAGTTTTTTTTTATTTTATAATTGTTTTGGTAGTGTATGATAATAGTGCCGCATAGAAGGTTTTGTATTATGCCTCAAACTTTTTAACAAGAATATGAGTTTTAAAATTTTTTAATCTTTGTGGCATTTTTGTTATGGACAAAAAGCACGATTACTTACCTGGATGCACAGAAAAGAGCTCCACAAACAGCAAGACGCCCTCTGATTTTGTTAAAATTTTGACTCGTGTCAAAATATAAATTTGTTTTCATTTCCCCCACCAGATTTTAAGTTCCCCTTAAAGTATGCAAACTATTTTCTTTAATATTTACCACATTCTCCTTGCAAACAAATCGCATAAGTTTGAATGTCTTGAAAAGTGTCAACTAACTATAAAGAGCCTATTCAACTATTACCCCCCTATTCTTGGGTGCCAATACGAAATGAGACATAAGAAAAAGTTTTCAATCTCACATCCACAGTAAAACTCTTGGAAACTTCAATCATGCAACTTTATCAAATCCTTGTTTCCTCTAATCATCATGACTCAGCTTGGTTGAGCTCTGAAGAGGCCTAACACTAAGGATAACATACCATTTTGAGGAAACACGCAAAACTTTATAACAAACACAAAGCAAACAAGAAGGAAAAAAATCGATTGCCTACTTTGAGGCTTATTGTAAGTTAAAATTATCTCTTTGCCGCTGTGGTTAAAAGGCTCTTGACTAGATTTTCCAAACAGAAAAAGTCAATCTTTAGTCATGACTTTTGGGTCATGTGAGGCCTATGAGGTTAATATGAAAGAAGGAGCAGACAGACAGACTTTGCGAGAGTTGTTATCATCTTCCTTACCAGCACCCCAAAACTAGGCAATAGATTATAGTTTTGCTTTGTTTGAAAGAGATTTCAAATGGTTAAAATGAAAGGAGGGTTAAGTAGACTGAAGCGGCTGAAGATGGATGGCTGTCAATTCCCTTACCACTATGAAAAAAGATAAGATTTCAAAGGAAGCCCTGAAATTGAAATGAAAATTTTAATTAAAATTGACAACATTGGTTATGTTTAAAAACCAACCCCAAGAAGCCCTTATATATCGCAGTAAATAGAATGTTAAATGATTAATGAATGACATTCAAAGATATATTCGTCAATCACTTTCAAGTCATATGAATTTGAAACGAGAAAATTATTTCATTTCTGGTCTACATTGGTTGTCAAAAAAGGGCCTGGTCACAGCTGGCAGTTGTGGCTTGCTATTTAGATAATGATTGAACTGCAAGGGAATTATTTATTTCATGCCTGAAAAAGAATCAGGGAAGACAATATGTTAGACTATTAAAAACAAGAAACAAAACACAGAAAATTTAAAAAAAATCAAACCAAAATTGAGCCTTAAATTGAAACAGCATAAAAAAAAAGAAAAATTTTTATACTTGTGATTTACATTAAATTGATCGATTATGCTCCTACTCCCCAAAACACACACAAAACATACCATATGTACCAACAATTTTGCATTTTCTTGAATAAATACAAATTATAGCATACTTCAAGGGTGTCATGTGTATGAAAATGATACAGGGTGCGCCAGAAAATCTTACTGATTTGAAAAAAACTCCCTAAGTGGGAGGTTGGGGGTGGGGTAGAATCAGCAAGATTGTTTCTCTATCCAGTCATTTTTCATCATGCTCTGGTCTAGCGAGCAGCGGGTCTTCGCTGTCGAGAGCTTTTTGGATATTTAAATCGTTGGGTGCTATCAAATACCTATTATTTGAGCCCCTTATTGCCATAGTAGGCAAACACGGCCGGTTTGAAGGGACCCTGAAGTAATAACACCATCGTGCTAGAGCACGATTTTGTTTGAGCCCCATAATGTCAATCATTTTGCCTTCATATATTTTTTTAACCCTTTTTTTCTGGGTAGAATAAGGGGAGGGGGATTGCATTCTGGCATATCCTTGCATTTGAGCACAATATATTGTTGTTTCTATTGGAAGGAGGGGTCGGTCCCCCGACGCTAAGACCCAAAAGACAACTTATTTGAGTCCTTTATTGTTACGATCTAAATGTCCTGCTGAACGGCGAACATCTTTAATTTGACAGTAGGGTGGTTTTTGGGTGGTGGGGAGGCCCCTCAGACACATAGGAATATATTTTTTGTCAGGTTTGTACTCTGCTTTTAAATACCTTTGATTTGATACCCATATTGCCCATAGCGGTGAAAGTGTGCTGTTGGGTGGGTTTTTTTTGGGGTGGTGGACATCCCCAACACTACTCTTAAATACCTTTCGTTTGATACCCATATTGTCTCAATCGGTAAACATGTCCGTTCGGGCGGGTTTTAAGATGGGGCGTCCCCCGAGGGTATTTGACCCCAAAATGTTATTAAAATTTCGTGTTTTTGGGGTACCATAAGGTGCACTCGCTTAAATTGGTGCATCCATTATATTATAATTTTATTATCAATAAAACTTTATCGTTTATATAATTATCAAAATTTACAGCATACTTCTAGGATGACATACGCTTTTAGATGTACATAAAATATCATTATCCTTAAAGTGTCAAGGACCCTGTTTTTTGTGAACAACAATTCAACATTTTCCTTTATTTTCAAAAATTTTTGGCCATTTTTGTCTTTGGCTTAAGCTGCCATTTGTTTTTGTTCGAAACTCATAAATTTTATAAATTGAATGAGTTCTCTTAATTGTTATTTTTAAATTGAGAATGCCATTTTCTTCTAAAGGGTAAAAACTATATGCAAATTTTTTGAGTATTTTTTTCATGAAAGCCATGTTTTTTTGTTGCATTAAGTCATAAATATTTATTTTGCCTCAGCTTTTAGCACAGACAGACTTTACAAATTGCTCACTTTTGCGGTGAATTTGGAAACTGGGTTTATTCGAGCTCCCCATATGCAAGTCATGGCAGAGGGAGAAGGTGGACTTTTATATCCTTTCAGCAATTTATATGTTTGTCTATTACACTACATTTGCTGGTTAAATCTACCCAACAGAATAACTGCCATTATTAACAGTCATAAAAAAGACTAACAAAAAACGGGCATTTGCACAAGTGACCACTAGAAATAAGGGTCGAAAAAAATATTTCGGTCAAACCAAAACAGGGGCAAGCAAAGTATCAGACACCGAACATAGAAGTATCAACTACGAACAGTGTAAAAAAAATGTGTCACCAAAAGACAAACTCTACAATATATTTTCATTTGTACATTTTGGAGGGCAAAAGAAAGGAAAAATAATAAAAAGAAACTTACATATATAAATTGTTACAATACAAAGAAAAGAAAGTTAAAAAAAGGTAGTTTAAAACATTTAAAAAATGTATTTGTGGAGCATAATGTTGGATGTTATAAAACACCACAAAACCATTAGCACACTTTTGGGGGAAATGGTAATAATGGTAGTACACCCACTGAATAACTATGAAAGCGAATGCATTTTATTTTCTTTTTATATATGTATTCTTGAAATAATATACATTTTAAGGCATACACTTATGTCATCTCTAAAGCATTATAAATTTTCTCAAATGATGTGTAACAGTAAAAACAAAATTGCACACCCAAGACATTTTCACGCACAAAAAAAAAAAAAAAAAGAAGAACGAAAATACCACCCAACCCAGTCACCAAGTACCAATGAGAATACATTCATTTACTTGAATAATGGCATTTGAATTTGGAAGACAGTGACGCCACCACACAAAAAATTGTCACTAAAAAGATGCTTTTTAATATTACTGAAATGAGTTGGCCTTAAAGTATGCTGTAAAAAATTTTCTCTCAAGTTTTAAATAAAAGTAAAATTTTTGTAAAAATTTTTCTGTTTAACCGAATAAAAATGCATCTTCCTTTTCCTATCTTAGTCGGATGGCAGACTACCCCTTAAACTTAACCTTTTGCAAATGTTAAATTTTTTATAAAATAAAATTTTGAGGAAATTGTCTAGAAAATTTTATTGTAACAAAATTTTCTATTCAAATTAAATTTTGACATAGTTTTTTATGAAAATAATTTATCCACAATTTCTACTATTAAATTAAAATTTTTACTCAATTTTTTATGAAAATAGATTTAAAAAAAAATTAAAACTTCTTAAAATTTTCTTGCCTTTCAAACTTTGACCAAATTTTTTACGAAAATACAATTTTTACAAAATTTTCTATCAAAGTAAGATTTTGAAAAAAATTAATGTAATTTTTACAAAATTTTCAAAAAAATAATCAATTTGCAATGGAAATAAAGTATTGGAAGTATCGATTCCTTCATCGGCTGCAGTTACTACTTCCGGTGACCGACCTATGATGTCGATGTCGTCGGCGTAGGCGAGTAGAATGTGTTCTCTTGCGATGAGTGTGCCATATCTATTCACATCTGCATCTCGTATAATCTTCTCCAGCAGGATATTAAAGAGATCACACTGTAGGCTGTCTCTCTGTCTAAAACCTCGTTTGATGTAGCATGGTTCCGATAGATTCTTTCCTATTCTTTCTGAGAAAAGGTTACCGCAAGTGTCATCCTGCAGAGTCTTTTCATTTTGCAGAGATACCAAACTCAGACATGGCTTGAGATACTTTTGAACGTATTCCGCTGTCGTAGGCGGCTTTGTAGTCAACTAAGAGATGGTTGGTGATGATATGTCCTTCTCGGGTCTTTTCCAGGTTTTGGCGCGGTGTAAATATCTGGTCTATGTTGAATTTACCAGGTCTAAAGCCACACAGATAGGACCCAATTATTTCGTTGACTTTAGGCTTTATCTTTCACAAAGTACGCTCAATAGTATATTGTATGTGATGGGGTGGAGACTTATTCCTCTGTAGTTGGCGCATACTGTCTTGTCCCCCTTCTTGTGTCCGGAATACAGTATGCTGAGGTTCCAATCATCGGGTGAGCGTTATACAAGCCAGATTGCGTGCTGATGCAAACGCTTTATCAGCGTGTCGGCTCCGTTATTAAACCGTTCAGCCGGCAAACCATCGGCTCCTGCTGCCTTATTGTTTTTTAGCTAGGTTACTGCTAGGTGGACCTCATTCTGAGTAGGTGGAACAAATTCTGCACCATCATCAGAGTTTCATTCTGTTGTATAATCATGGTTGTCCTTATCATATACCAGCAGCTGGGAAAAAAGTTCCTGCTATATTCTAAGCACACTATCTGCATCATTTAGCAGATTTCCTTATTTCTCTCTGCAAGAGGATTCTTTTCTTTTGTAGGATTTTCGTGCTTCATTCTGGCTTCTGAACACATCGATTCGCTCACACTCACGTCTTTCCCTCTTCTTCCTGCGGAAGTGACGTGCTCCTCTCCCCTTTTCTCCCGATATCTCTCCTTCATCTCGTACGTTGCTACTGACTGTAATGTTGCCCTGTATACCGCATTCTTGGCGTTAGTAGCTGTTTGGCACTCCTGGTTGTACAATGCGTTCCTTGGTGTAGGCTTTTGGCATCCAAAGTATGGATGTAGCGGCTCTTTTCATGGAGTGGGCAAAGGTTGGCCATTGCGCTGCTATACTATCGGGACAGTGAGTGCTTGCAAACATAAAAGATGCCGTTGCCATCTGTTGTGTTTGCAGCTTTCCGATGCCCAGCTCCGTACAATGTCAGATATACAGTTTCTCGCCACACTAACACGTGTGCGAACCTTTGCGGCATCAAAGGTATTATCCGAACCGATGTTCGACCCTCGGATCGATCGTACATCTAACACGCAGGTTGAATGCCATCCATCTGTCTCAACTTGATCTATTTGGTTATATCTTGTTTTGATGGGGTGACAGCCATGTGGCCGTGTGAATCCTTCAATAAAGAAATCTGGTGATGCTAATTTGACCTCAATGTGTAGGCTAAATTTCCTGACTGTTGGGCCTAAGATATTTTTCTTTCCGTATTTTCGCATTAAAATCTCCCAGAGCGATTTTAATATCATGGGCGGGACAGCGTTCATATTCTCTTTCTAGGCGCTCGTAGAACAAATTCTTGGTATGTTCGCCCTTATCTTTCGTCGGGGCATGGGCGCAAATAAGGTTGATGTTAACAAATTTGGCTTTTATGCGGATTGTGGCTATCCTCTCATCCACCGGCATAAGCCTTGAGACAAGGTGTTTTAGTCTCCGACAAGGCACAAATCCACAGCCAAATTCATTCCTACGACCTCCATAAAAGTTTTAAGTGTATCTCAATCTACCCAAAACCTGTTATAGCTCCCTTATAAACCGATCTTTCGAAAATACTTCTTAAACTGCTAGGGGGCTCAATTTTTATCGATTTGACTGAAAATTTGCGCGATGATTTTCCTATGAACTGTAATAGATGTACCAAATATTTTCCAAATCGTACGAAAACCTGATATAGCTCCCACATAAATCCATTGTAAGTCCACTGGGATTGTAAATGGGCCAAATCGCTCCATGTTCAAATATTACTCCCATATAAACTGATCTCCCGAATATTCTTCTTGACCCTCTAGAGGGCGCAATTCTTATCTGATTAAGCTGAAATTCTGAACGATGACTCCTCCAATGATCTCCAACAGATGTACGAAGTAAACCGGTCTCCCGAATATACTACTTGAGACTCTAGATGGCGCAATTTTTATCAGATTTGGCACAATGAGTTTTCTTATGACCTCTAGCAGATATACCAATTATGTTTTGTATCGGTCTATAACCTGATATAGCTCCCATATGGATCGACCTCTCGAATATACTTCTTGGGTCTCTAGATGGCGCAATTGTAATTCAATTTGGCTGAAATTTTACACGTGGCGTGTTGTTATCACTTCCAACGACTGTGCCAGATATGGTTCAAATTAGTCCATAGCCCGTAAGCTCCCATATAAACAGATCTCCCGAATATACTTCTTGAGGTTCTACACAGATAAAAATAATTTTGGAAAACAACAACTATGGTCGAAAAAACACCGACGAAATTTGTTATTTCTCCAGCAACAATTTATTGTGAATCTCAGCGACCGAAAGTAAAAATTTGTTGTTAAAAGGCACTCCTTGCAAACCAACATAAAACAACAACAAAAAACCAGCTACGACATATGCTTTGCTGCACTCCAACATAAGTGCCAAGTATGACACGAATTGATCCATAAACTTGGATATCCGCCTTATAACCCTATATCTCGATTTGGCGCCTTGAGTACGTAAAGGAGCCAACTCCTGTTCAAACATATAAAAAAAAGTCTATTAGATTTCTTGATTCACATCTCATTATTATTTTTTAGTTTCTGTCTTAGAAAACCCGTTCAAAGAACTTCCCACATGCGACCCATGATGGAGGACATATAAGTTTCGTCCTGGCCGAACTAAGCACATTTTAACTTGTTTTCATTTCCAATTACTCATATTAAAATAAATGTTAACATCCAATTACTTTTCTCATGGGAGTGTGCTGTGTGTTTTGTGTTGCAAATATTTGTCATTTATTTAATTGTGGGTGTGTCTGTGTGTGTGTGTTTTTTCTCGAATATTCAATTTGAAATTTATTTTCCACGGTATTGCACATAACATTCGATTTAGTTAAACCATAAACAAATTCCTTTTTTGCCTTGGACGAACGTTGCTGTAATAAAAATGCCTAAAACGGGTGCTTCATTTTAGTGCCAAGTAATAAACTTGAGCCTACGTTTCGGTTACTTTTGGGAGCAATGTAAATATACATCCACACACACACACACATACACTCAAATCCACCCCCAAACATACAGTCACACCGATTATGGGATGTCAGGACATATGGCTTGAAACGAATTTCAATTTACTTTCTAACCCAATTCATACTCATATGCTGAAAATTCACATTGCCAAACAACAGTGGCAACGAGCTACATGGGCTCGATGGGTAGGTTCGATCTGATGGAACTTATTTGGGTAAAACGAACCACGAATCAACAGCACGAATACGAGTATGTGGAAGCCAAATCCACTTTCAGTAAAAATAAGAAGTAATAGCTGCAGTAACAGTACGTGGTGTTGAAAGTGTACGTGGGTGTGTATGCTTGAAAAAAGATGATTGCGCCTGGGAATGTGTAAGAAATGTAGTTTTTTCTGTTGCATACTTTGGGGCTGTCATAGGCAAGAAGGTCCCCAAACGACCTCAAATACAAACGAATAGTTCGTTCCTTCATTTCTACATATTGGGGGCAGGAAGGTGGCCCCTTGTTTCTGATATTTGTTCTAGTTTTCTTGTTTTTTGCTTGAGAAAAGTTCCTTTCGAAGAATGCTATGTCAGTTACCCGCATATTTGCATACATACATATGTATGTTGTATGTTCACTGACTAACCTCTGTGTTGCTGGTTCTAGGGGTTTAACGATAAACCCGCACCAGACATTGCAGCACTTCCGAAATATAAAAAAAAAATAATAATAAAATAGTAAGGGAAAGGAATCCCATATGCAAATAAACCTAATAATAGGCAACAAATATGCATGAAACAGAACCTCGAAAGGGATTCCGTTCTTTGCCATGAAGATGACAACCTTGTCTAGAGAGAGGATATCAATAAATGGTATGCCCCCAAAAGAATTTGCTACTCGTCAACTAAATGCCTTGTGGCCCCCACTTAACTTCGAATTGCAATCAAAATATTCAACATTTTTGCTATGCATCCTTGTTATGGTATGAAGCATGGGAAATTCTTTTGGCAAATCTGCCATGAATAGCCAAATAAATGTTAGCTAATTGATAACATATGTACGAAATATGTGTAACGATAAAACACACACACACACATTGGCAAACACTGTTTTATACAGGCCACTATATAAACAACCATGAAATATACACTACCAGCACAGGCCCATAGGCAATGTAAGGCAATGAATATATAAATTTAAAATATTTAAAGAATTTAACAAAATTGACTTGTATTCAAACAAAATTCATTATAAATAATTTAAAATTAAAATTATTAATTGAATTTTTATTTTTTTTTTCTTTGCAGGTAATCATTTAATTGGATGTTGTTGAACAAAATTGTAAATGTGAATAAGAAATTTTGGTATTTAAGCGGGTCTTTGTATTACCCTACACCATAAGATGGAGGTATACTAATTTCGCCATTCTCTTTGTAACACCTTAAGATATTCATCTAAGACCTGCATAAAGTATTCTTGATCATCATGACATATTTTGAACCCCATGACATTTTAAGTAGATCTAGTCATGTCGCACAGTGGGAGAAAATCGAAAAAGTTTGTAAAAAATATGCCGTGTGAGAAAGTCTCTTTGAAATTTGGATCCAGAATCGCCTAGGGCCTTGAAATTTGGGACACGATTTCGCTACCACCTCAACTCTAACCATTCCAAGCTTCAAAGAGATATCTCTACATGTTCTCACACGGCATATTTGTTACTATTTTTTTCCATTTTCTCCCACTGTGTGTCGGTCGGAACATTCGTCTGTCGAAAACTCACTAACTTTTGAAGGAGTATTTTATTTCTTATTAGTGTAGGTCGCGGATTGTAAATAGGCCAAATCGGTTCAAGTTAAGTTATAGCTCCCATACAAGCCGATCTCCAGTTTATACTTCTTGAGCTTTTCGAGAGCGCAATCCTCAAGAAGATGTTTCCAAAGACATCTATTAGATGTACCAAGAACGGTTTTACTCGGTCGATCCTCTAGAGGGCAAAATTCTTATGCAAGCATTTAAAAAATCCATGGGGATGTCTTGTAATAGCCTCAACCTGTCCTTTTTATAGCCTCCAGCACAAGATTTTTTTTGCGGGTCACGATTGGGAAAATGCTTTGTGCATATGACGAGTACGTCTCTCGTCATATGGCGGACTCCGTTATCAACGGTGCCGGCTAAAAACATAACCTATGTCACCCTTAGGTGACATTGTGTCTGCGTCCAAACCCCCGCATTCATACTCTACGCCGCTGCATCCTGATCAACCTTCTTCCTGGCCACAGCATGGGATATGCTAATTTCGACATTCCGTTCGTAACACCTCGAAATATTGATCAAGCTTTATTCTATATAGAGCAAAATTCTTACCCGATTTGGTTGAAATTTTGTAGAAGGTGTTTTTTTATGCCTCCCAACAACTTTGCCAGGTATGGTCTAAATCGGTTAATGACCAGATAAAGCTGCCATATAAACCTATATTGCATCTTGACTTCTCGATCCTCTATGGGGCGCCATTTTTATCCGATTGGGCTGAAATTTCGCACAATACCTTCTTTCACCTTCTACCTTGGAGGCCACTGTAGCGCAGAGGTTAACTTGTTCGCCTATGAAGTTCAACGCCTGGGTTCGAATCCTGGCGAGAACAGCAGAAAAATAATTTTCAGCGGTGGTTATCCCCTCCAAGTGCTGGCGACATTTGTGAGATACAATGCCATGTAAAACTTCTCCCTAAAGAGGTGTCGCACTGCGGCACGTCTTTCGGACTCGACTATAAAAAGCAGGCCCCTTATCATTGAGCTTCCTCAGTAATATGTGGGAAGTTTGCCCCAGTTCCTTAGTGGAATGTTCATGAGCAATGACGTAGGAAATTCTCCACATGCTATCACTAGCCGCACCGATTTTGCATAAGTGAGCTCGTAGCCCCATGTGTCGCGTTGTGATACCAAAAGCAATACTGACCTACTTCTTACTTCCTTTCAGGAAGTAAGGATTTTCACCGTCCTACCGACCATTTTTCTGTTCCACAGTGTTACATGGTCGTTCGTAGCCCACGCTCTTAACTCGGACTGCATCGCCCGAAAGACTACGGGTTAACCCAGCTTGTTGATGGCAGTCCCCCTTACTCCGCTATGGCCCGACAACGAAACGAAGTGGATTTTGCCATCCTCAGAGAAGGCGTTAATCTCCTTCTTACACTGCAAGACGGTTCGTTACCGTCCTGATTGTTATTGCCCTTATTGTCCGTAAAGATGTTCAGACTCAACGTCCTGGCGTTAGCGCCACACCACCTCACGAATTCCGTGATCGCCCGGATCTCTGTCTGCAGGATGGTATTATGGTCAGGCAATCGAAAACAGATCTCAGTCCCTGGGTTCTCAATGTAGACCCCAGGCCCACTCTGTCCTCCAGCTTTGATCAGTCTGTATAGCATGATATCCCAGATGGCAATACCAGAGTTCCGTCAAGCCAAGACTGTGCCTCGCACTTGACCTCAAGTGTCATCATCTATCAGATCGAAACCTCTTCCAATTGATCCGGGTTTCCTATCACGGCTTTATTTGTTGTTTTTTTTTATGAATTTTAGCTTTGAACATAAGAGGTTCACAAAAAACAATATAATACGCCAATTTAACAGCCCATTTACAATAGTCACTGTATGCTGAATGTTTGTATAGTATCAGAAATAGCTTTTTTCCACAGCTTTTTTTATGCACTTCTTTTATTTACGTCTCAATTTCCCGGTTGTTTAAATTAAAAATGTTTTGGTATTGTTTACATTACGAACATGTTTTATACACACCTAAAAATATGCTTCAATTTAACTCATTTCCAATCCGTTACTCACCGCAGGCAATGGTTTTTTTCAAATCAATTAAACTGCATTTGTTTGTAAACACAAAACTGTTTACATGGTAAATACCAGAACATACCAAGCATGTCATGAAATATATCAGCGATGGGCATTCACATAAGCACATACTCCAGCGCCTTATGTTCCCATGCCGCTGGCTTGTGTTAGCAATGACACAAACACGCGGGCTTAGGAAATAATGTGCAATTAAGTGCGTGTGGTGGTCATCGATGAATTGCATGATTGTTTTGATGAAACAGTGGAAAACATAGTGTGGTAATTTTTGTTTGCTAATTTGATTAAATTAAAAAGCACGCTTTTACTTGTTTAAGATCTATGATACGAACCTTCTTTTTATAGCCGCGTCCAAACGAAGCAGTGCATAGTGCCTTACAAATAACGATAGCATTAGGAGGGTATATCCACCGCTGACAATTTTCTTTGATTTTTTCGCCAGGATTCGAACCCATGTTTTCGATGTCATGGTCAGACATGCAATCCTCTGCGCCACTGTATACTCCGCCAAGTATGGTCCAGATCGGACAATATTTGGATATAGCTGCCATGTATACCGACCTCGCGAATTAGAGTCTTGTGTCGATAAAATAAACCGATCTCCCGATAGGCAGAACTTTTGTACTTAAAGTACACATGCGCCATTCAACTAAGTATATTTGTGTAAATTTTTATAAAATCCATTGTGGTGAACTCCCAAGATTCGACCCGGTAGAATTAAGCACGTTTTTACTTGTTAATTGACATTATCTCCTTCAAATTTAGTTTTTTGTAGCTTTTTTTTTCTCATACAAAGCTTTTTTAAGGCTTATGGATATCAATTGTCCCTTATGACTTAATTGGGGCCCTTATGACTGAGCTAAAAAATGTCCCTCTATTATTATTTGTATGATGTTCCTTAAAAAAATTGTTTTGCAAAAATTTTTTGCAATTTTTTTATGCATTTTTAAAATAAACGCCTGAAGGTATACTTCAAATTAATTAAATTAAGGATTGCACCACATATGCAATATTTGTTCAAATGTTCTGTTTCTGTTTGAATTCTGCTTTTTAGATTATTAAATATTGAATTCTTTGTGACATTCTTTAAGGTTTTACATATTTTATGAGCAACATTATTTGAATGATTATTCATGAGATAAATTGGTTTACACATATTTTTTAATAGTTCGTTCCCACGCCACACACACCCGATCATACCCGATCACCAAGGGCGAACACAATCGATTTTAAACAAAAATCATCATTAAGGTCTGGATTTTTAAGCAAAATCGAAATTTTGCCATCAATAATTTGGGATATGTGCATGTAGAATCGAAGTTGTGAAGCCATTACAAAATTAAGTTTATTACGAAATATCACTGCGTTTGTAAAATAAAGGATGTCAAAATTTCGATTTCGCATTCAAATCCGGCCTCTAATCATCATATCATATATATCTAGACATTTCCATTAAAGAACACCAATAATACACCTCTGATATCAGAGTATACTGTCCGATTAAAGTTAAAGTTCAATGATAAGCCTTCTTCTTGGGATTATCAAATTCGAACGGTCTGTCATCTCTCAAGCTGTGGCGTTCAGTGTCATAGGAGGACATGCTAGCCTCTGCAACACTATGGCCTCCTATTTAGTTCCACAGTATTTTCAAAAAAAAAAAAAAACCTTCTACCATATGAACTTCCTTGCATTCAAATGCCATTTGATTTATTCCAATGAATTTGAAATTTACAATCCCATCAAAAGACACTTTACCCTTCAAAAGTTTTTATTGCAACGCTGAATCCTTTTATCTGAGAACTTTTTCTGACTTTTTTTCTCCCACACTCATGCAATAAATTTTTGCCTGCATATCGCAATTTCAGCATAGATTTGCAGTTAATTTAGAATTTTAAATAAAATCGTTATGCAAATGATTAGACTTTTGCCAAAGAGCAAAAAAACCATACAACCAAAGGACCCACCTATGCTTGCAGCTAACAATGAGTGCAAAAAAGTTGAGAGAGATATAGGGGAAATGAATCCCATAATGCCCAAGAATTGTAGCAATTTTCAAAGAATAGAAAAAAATGCATTGAATACGCCCTCACTCACTGTTTAGATTCTACTCACACACTGTTGCCAATAGTGTAAACCACACATACATATATTCCAAATACACTCACATATAGCCCATAAGCAGGATTAAAAGTAGTGCAAGAACTGTAAGAGCATCAGCAATAGCAAATCCTTTTGGCTGATAAGGATAATAATAATAATAATAATAATACGTGGAGAGTACATTTATGTAATGTACAGCAATGACGACGACAACAACAACGGCAATGGCAATGGCAGCGAGTAATGTTTTCATACCATGGCTAAAATAAAAACTATCAAAGCTTAATTTGTGTTTATTTAATGCAAAAGATAAAATAAAATCATCCTTCTTGCCATTAGGTCCCCTGCTGGTTACCCCTGCTAACATTCCGCAGATAGTTGAGGCTGCCAAAAAATATCTTTTTGGAATACTGCACTGCTCATGTGGTGTGGCACTCTCTATATATCTCTGCACACATGCTGACATATACTGATTTCTCTTATATTTAGTTATGGTCACTCTGGCTTATTAAGCATCCTTGCATTAGATGTTGGCTAACAGCTTTTAAAATATCATAAATTTTTTAACACATTGGCAGTGTAATTGTTTTTTCGTTTTCCCTTTTTTGTTTGACCCAAAAATGGGTGGGGAGCTTTGAAATAATTTTATACCGTGTGTGTATGGGTGGAAAGGGGAATTTTATATAGTAAAATGTGTAATATGGTGTTACTTAAATATAGTGACAAAGGATTATTATAATCAAAATGGTTTTTGGCATTGCATACCTTTAGGCGCCGTTTTTAGCTTTATTATCTTTATCAAACAAAAATTACAATTTAAGGTCAAAGGGCAGAGAAAAAATGTAAATGAGTTAAGCCTAGTACTGACTTCGACGACTTTTTGCCCAAAAAACTGTCAAAACGCATTGTAAAAAAATGGTGACGAAGAAAATGCGAATATATTCCGTAGAATTGGAACAGAATTCTATGATCATAATACATGTGGCATGTCCCTACGTCAGTATACATTTCAATTCAATTAATTGCAAATGCAATTAAATCCTCATGAAATGGGTCAAAAACAACTCTTTTTTTGTTGTGTATCGTTGTATGATTTTTATACCCACCACCGAAGGAGGGGGGGTTTATTCATTTTGTCATTCCTTTTGCAATACATCAAAATATCCATTTCCGACCCTATAAAGTATATATATTCTTGATCACTGTAAAAATCTAAGACGATCTAGCCGTGTCCGTCTGTCTATCCGTCTGTCTGTTGAAATCAGGCTACAGTCTTTAAAAATGAGGATATTGAGCTGAAACTTTGCACAGATTCTTTTTTGTCCATGCAGGTTAAGTTCGAAGATGGGCTATATCGGACTACTCATTTTCCGATGTCACCGAAATTTGGTACAGAGAGTTAAGTTAGGCGCCCCGACATCTTTCTGCAATATGGTCCAGATCGGTCCAGATTTTGATATAACTGCCATATAGACCGATCTCTCGATATGAGGTTTTGGGCCCATAAAAGGCGCATTTATAGTCCGATTTCGTCGAAATTTGGGACAGTGAGTTGCGTTAGGCGCCTCGACGTCTTTTTTGCAATATGGTCCAGATTGATCGAGATTTGGATATAGCTGCCATATAGACCGATCTCTCGATTTAAGGTCTTGGGCCCATATAAGGCGCATTTATTGCCCGATTTATTTAAGGTTTTGGACCCATAAAAGGTTTAGGTTTTGGACCCACATTTATTGTACGATTTCGCCGAAATTTGGGACAGTGAGTTGTGTTAGGTCCTGCTTCAGCCCTCTTCAATTTGGCCCAGATCGTTGGGCCATATAAACCGATCTCTCGTTTTTAAGTCTTGGCCCAATAAAAGGCGCATTTATAATCCAATTTCGCTGAAATTTGACACAGTGACTTATGTTAGACTTTCCGTCATCCGTGTCGTATATGGTTCATATCGGTCTATATTACCAAAAAAAAAACAAAATTTGGTGCTACAAAATTGAACAATGACTTGTACTTATTAGACCACTCAATATCCCTGTCGAATTTGGTCCAAATCGGACCATATTTCGATAAAGCTGCTACGGGGGCATAAATTATGCATTTTTCATCGGATTATGACGAAAGGTGGTTTACATATATATCTGAGGTGGAGGGTATCCAAAGTTCGGCCCGGCTGAACTTACCGCCTTTTTACTTGTTTGTAACTATTTTTGTTCAAGAATTTAGGCGTTAAACATAATAATAATTTTTTTTTAATATTTGTCCTAAATTAATATTTGTCTAAAAAAATTATTTAGGGAATCCCCAATTTTTGCATAAACTTTTATTTACACGTTTTTTTGTGTTTTATTATTAAATAGCCGAACCGGGCCCGCCCCACTGCGCCTTCTTTAACTCTCTAATATCTTTTTAGGGTGGGGACGCTTCGCCCTGAATGCGGATATCGAATTCGTGCCATTGTTGCCAATAACGCTGAACGCCTTCGAATCCTGCCGAGAACATCGGACAAAGCGGTGTTTATCCCTTCTTAATGTTGACGACATTTGCGAGACACAATAATATGCATGGTCATTTAAAAAATGCGGGACGGCGTTCGGACTCGGCTCAAAAAAAAAATCCCTTATCATTGAGTTTAAACTTGAATCGAATGAAATTCAGTTTATGGAGTGCTTTAGGGCGTACCCCTAAACACTTGGCTCTAAAATTGGATATCAAACTCGTTTTCTACTCTCAAATAGCCTTCATTTGAGTCCCATATTGTCATAATGGGTCAAATAATCCATTTGACGTATCTTTTGGAGGAAAAGCGCCACCTATCAGAAATTTCAAATATAGCCACATAAAATTTTGCACAAATACTTTTCGTTAGTGTAGGTCGGTTGGGATTGTAAATGGGCCAAACCGGTCCATGTTTTGATATAGCTTCCATATAAACCGATCTTGGGTCTTGACTTCTTGAGCCTCTAGAGGGCGCAATTCTCTTCCGATTTGACTGAAATTTTGCATGTGGTGTTTTGGTATCACTTCCAACAACTGTGCTAAGTATAGTTCAAATCGGTCCGGGTTTTGATATAGCTGCCATATAAACCGATTTCAGTCAAATCGAACGACAATTGCGCCCTCTAGAGGCCCAAAAAGCCAAGACCCAAGGGCTTTTTGAGCCTTTAGAGGGCGCAGTTCTCGTCCGATTTAACTGAAATTTTGCCCGTGGTGTTTTGGCATCACTTCCAATTACTGTTTTAAGTATGATTCAAATCGGTTCATAATCTGGTATAGCTGCCAAAGAAACTGATTTTGGGTCTTGACTTCTTGAGTCTCTAGAGGGCGCAATTGCCATCCGATTTGGCAGACATTTTGTACAACGGCTTCTCTCATCACCTTCAACATACGTGTCTAATATGGTCTGAATCGATCTGTAGCTTGATACAACTCCCAAACAAACCTATCTCCCAATTTAGCTTCTTGAGCCCCTACAAGGCGCAATTCTTATCCGAATGAACGGAAATATTACACAATGACTTCTACAATGTTCAGTATTCATTTATGATCCGAATCGGACTATAACTTGATATAGCTCCAATAGCATAACAGTTTTTTCATACTTCTTTGTTTGCCTTAAAAGAGATACCACGCATAGAACTCGACAAATGCGATCCATGGTGGAGGGTATATAAGATTCGGTCCGGAAGAACTTAGCACGCTCTTATTTGTTCTTTTTTCTGTGGTGTAGATATTGCTGATCAAAAGATTAGCTGCTACTCCTTAAAACGCAAAACAAATCGATGGCCAACTGTTGTATTTGCAAATTGGCTGGACATATCCGCCTTGTATATGGACGGAAATAAATGTATCATGAGAACCAATTAATGGGAAAAGAAAGAGACCGGAGTTTTTGCTGCAACTAGCACTTGAATTAGCTAAGCCGTATATGACAAAACGGTCTAGATTACCTCAACAAGGATTCTCAGCCCAGTTATTATCAGATATACTACATGCATAGCTTCGGGGGCTTCCACAAGTAATACAACTTTCCATTCTGGTATTCGGTAGCGTGAAAATTATTCTTGCTACAGATCAAAGTGTGACGTAAAATGCTCCGTTTGCAGAAAATTAATTTGCAAAACTTACCGAATAAGATTGTACTTAACTTGAATTGAAAAATATGTACAAAAAAATTATAAAGTTTTTAAATAAATATCAATTAAAACGTACTATGGACCAAATGGTCCACTAACCTATGATTCGTGATTTTGTGTTTTTCTCAGTACTGGAGAAAGTAAGAAAATTTTATTTTTGTATATACTATTGTTGTATACAATAACTCCATCAGCAGAAATTTTTTTGTCCTAACCTAACAGCAGGGTTAAGTTAACAAATGTAACAAACCTGGATACTTTGTATTCAACAATAATTCCATACCAATTGATTCCCAGAAATAGTTTTCAAATGTATACACCAACATAGCATCTTTTACCACACAAGAGACTTTATTATGTTTGTTTTCACTATTTCCGCTTTCGAGTGTTTAAACACTTTTTACGCATATAAATTGTACTAAAACTTTTTATGGTATCAAATTGATACCAAATGGTATTAAAAATATTTGCCAATAATACCAGACTATATTGACAATGTACCGTCCTTATTCTATCAGTGCATGGTCTAGATGGAGGTTATAATATAGTCAGCACTAACCGAATTTTGCCTTTCCTTACATGTTTGATTTTGTATTAGCAGCAAAGTAAAGTGGAAATCAGTCATCACTACTTACTGGAATATAAAAAGCCCACATATTCAAGTCACATTTGCGAAAAATGCACTTCCATGAATTAATACTCCCACGTTCTCCACAATAAGAATGTAAAGGTAGATTTTTATAAAGGTCATAATACATTTGCATACGTATTATTATAATTAAAATGTATGTTAACTAAGCCTAATTAGAACACACACAGAAAATTTTACTTTCCTTTGAATTTCTGTTTAAGCTTTGCTAAAATAAGGGTTACAACTCAAGGCATACTTTTGGGCATTGCATTATTAAGGAACCAACTGCAAAAAGCTGGTTGCAATACTGTTCACATGATTCTCTTCCATTTTGATCCTAAGTAATCCCTGCTTTATAGCAATTACGTATGCAAAAACTTTTGTTAGAGTTTTTATAACATTGAGTCATTAACATGGCATTATTTTCCATTGCAATAAAGTTAATAGCCAATATGCTTATTGGCTGTAAAAGTTGATAATATGTATAGTATGGATGAAGTATGCCAAAAATTGGTAGCATTATTGCACAATTTACCATAAATGGTAAGTTAGCAAAGCTCTTCAGTGTTTTACAGCTGGTTTGATTGATGTTAATGTCGCATTGTACTTGTTGTGGACATTGAATGCCATATATATAGTTTATTTGCTAAATTTTAGCCAAAAAAAAGCGAATCGAAGAATGGGTATAAAGTGTCCTAGTTGTTCTCTCCAAAGAGATATCGCACTGCGGCGTGCCGTTTAGACTCCGGTATAAAAAGGAGGTCTCTAATCATTAAGCTTAAACTTGAATAGGACATTTGCCCATGTGACCTAATGGAATATCCATGGGCAAATTTGCAGTTGTGCAAATGTTGGAATAAAAAAATGTTCTTAAGATAACCAAACAAAAACAGTGTTTTAAAATATCACTATTATGATATTTTATCGAATATTTTTAAGGCAACACTAAAGATTATTTACCTTTGGATATTGTTGCATACTTTTAGGCAAGTATTTTTCAAACATTTTTTCCATTATTATTGTCTATGTTTCGGTCGAAATAATATGTTCGATATTATGCAGCATATTTTAAGGCATCGACCAAAAAGTCTAACTTTACATGGTTCTGTTCGGTTTTTCAGAACCGCCTCCATCATCGGTCCGTGCCGGTGAGGTGTATCCAGTGCATGGAGTGAGTGTATTTCCGATATTGTCCTGGCCTTACGGCACTACGGGAGTATAGTCGCACTGAATATGTTGCAAGGTGCTGTGCGCACATAGACAGCAGTGGATCACAAGCGTAGTCGTTGTCGCCTTCTGCGTTCTCGTTGTTGTTGTAGCCACATGTTTATATATGGAGGTGGCGATCCTCGTCTAGCTCCTATAGGTGAGCAAGCTCGTTCCGGTCCAAAGGACCGATCGCCACGGGAACATGATGGCCATTGGTTATTTAAAGGCGCCAATAACTCGCCTTACCATATCGAGCATCAAAGGCACTCAGTATTTATGCAAGAGTCGGTGCCGCCTTGCCTCTCAATGAGACTCTCCGCCCGATAACACTGATTGTCAGCGATTGCTGTTGCAGCCAAAGAGTATAAGATCTAATACAAGAGAGGGTTTCTGCTTTGTCTTCCCCGTACCGTAAAATAACTCGCATTAAAGACACAACATTTTTATTGTATTCCAATTGGATTCACATTGAGGGTTGCAATATTTTCGAGTTATTCTGTTTTGATTCGGTCATTCGTTCGAATTTTTTTTTCGTATTTTGCTTTGTTTCTTTGCAACCGAAATTTGGAATAAAGGAAAAACGAAATATCGCAAGCAATTCAAATATGTTGTGTCTTTAAATTTTGTCACTCGTCATCCCGTATTGCTCTCCAACGCCAGCTCTTGTTCTTTCTTACGCTCTTTGGTTGCAGCTACTCAGTATCGAGCATTCCACTATCCGCTACCTGTGGACGCGCCCGGTAGCTCGCAGCTAAGCTTCTCGTGATCACAGTGAACACCAAAAAGATCGGAGCTCAAAGTTCCAGCCTATGTGGTGCTTATAGTAATTTCAGGCGTGCCCTTCGTCGGACTATGTGACCCCAACGAACTCTCCCTTGCGGTAACATACCTAATAGCAGCACCCCAGTCCCAATATTGCCGGGAAGTGTATATTTCCTGCAATTGAATTGCTATGGTCTGCGAGGCAAGATCGATGAGATAGTGGATTTTATGAGTCGGAAGAGCATATTGGCTGTAGCCATCCAGGAGACAAAGCTGACCTACACCTGCTGACTGTACAGTTGTCACGGATACAATGTGCTACGCAAGGATCGCTTAAGGCATAGAGATGTGAATTGGCCTTCGTGATACACCATTCCGTGAAGTATAGACCCATCCGCAACATGGAGTTCATGGGAAAAGCAGTCAGGTCAGGTACTGCCAAGATAGAGTTATGCAACGTCTATATACCGGCGTTTGATAGTTATGACCCAGTTAATGGCAAAGCTTACAAGACCGACATAAGTGGGCTACTGTCTTGACCTAATCGTCAGGTTCTAGGAGACTTTAATGGGGATCACGTTTCATAGCATTCTACCCTAGGTAACGACCAGAAGGCATAGCCTTGGCAGAGCAGATTGAAGGCTCCACATTATGCACGCTGAATGAGGATGCTCATAAAGATTGCGAGGAGATGCAGCAGCTCGCCAGACATTTCCATTGCATCATTTGATCTCCTGAGTGACATAGCCTGGCAAGCCGCCATTTGTTTGGGATCAGACCACCTCTCATAATTCTAACCATCGACTGACTTCATAACCCCTGAGCGCTGGACGTTTATCTATCAGAAGAAGGCCGATTGGGTTAGCTTCAAAGAATACACCAATCGCCACTTCAGTGAAAGTGCTACTTGCCGAGAGGAATTTCCGAGACATCATTAACACTGCATCCGCTGGCTTTATAGCAGCCGGTCGAATACCCAAAGTGCGGCCCAATTTCCCGGCACAGGCGGTGGTATTAGCAGATGGGATTCGATGTACGGACCCCACTAACCCATAAATCAGCCAGCTGAATCTGGAAATTAACAGGGCAGTCAACGAACATAAGCGGATTTTGTGGCTGGAACACTTGGATCAATGTAACTTAGGTAACGGTTTAGGCAAGCAGGGTCCCGAGTAAGGGGCAGTAGTATAGACAGGCCTAAATCCCTTCTTCCACATAATGGCCAATACGTTTTAGCGACTACTCCTCCCGAGCTTCGATGGAGAATTTTCATACACCGAGCATCAGCATGGATTTCGAAGACTACATAGCACAACAACTGCTTTGCATGCGATCACCACACTTATTTGCCATGGCTTCAATCTGCCCAGGCCATGTGATGGGAGGGTCATCGTGCCACTGGACCTACTGAAGACATTCAGCCATGGTCAGCCATGCCAAACTATTTGAGCACATCGCCAATACGTCCCTCCAGACATGCCTGAAAGGATGAGTCGCGAATTATCTATGAGGTCGCCAGTCATTAGCGGAATTTGGGGATAAGAGATCGAAACACTGCAGTTTGAAACAGGGAGTTCCCCGAGGCGGATTTATATCTCCGGCACTATTTGACCTCTACCTATCCAACCCCCCAGACGGCATAGAGATTATATCATATGCGAACGATTGTACGATCATGACATCAGGTTTCCCACCCATTGATGACTTTTGCGATTCACCTCAACAAACTTGTCTCTTATTACGCTGCAAGGGATCCGAAGATATCAGCCACATAGCTCACTAAATCCACGCATGAGGTGCTTAGGGAGCTAAAAGTGATGGTCGATGGAGTAACAATTCCGATTATCAAGTGTCCCAAAATACTTGGTGTCACATTTGACAGCTCTTACAAATTCTCCCCACATGCCACAGCAATTTCCGATAAAGACAAAAGTAGAAACAAGGTCCACAAGTCAATTGCCGGCAGCATTTGGGGTGATGACAAAGAAACCATGTTGACCACGTACTAAGCAATTGGCCTGTCTGTGGTAAGCTAGGCAGCGCCAGTGTGGTCTCGTCAGCTTTGTGACACGCAGTTGAATAATATTCAGATCTGTCAGAATGTCGCTCTTCGAAATGCAATGGGCTGTCTCCTCAGTTCTAATGTGGACCACCTCCGTCAGGATACAAAAATCCTAACCGTGCGAAGACATAACTACATGCTGTCTAAGATATACCTTCTGGGATGTCATCGCAGTGACCATCCCAATCTTCATCCTGTGGATAGGTATCCACCGCCCAGAAGTCTTAAGGTTGATTCTACATGATCTAGTGCGAGAGGTCCAGCGCTACAAGGAAGAACCTGTAGATCATGATGACACGGTAGCAGATGCGGTGAATAGCTACCGGGTGAATGTTGTCCTTGGAGAACGAACGGCTTCCATTGCACACGAAGAAATTGACATCCCCCGACAAACCAGAGTAGTTCTGCCTCAATTGCGGCAGATGCATCCGACTCAATACAACGACCAAGTATTGATGCCAATGGGCAGGATGGATGTCCCGATGATGACTCGGGACCACACGACACATGTCACCTCTTTATCTGCCCAGCCAGACCCAGATCCCTATGGGCGCACCCCATCTTAGTCGCTGAGTATCAAGCAGACGGAAGATAGAACGCAACACACTGCTAAAACAACAACAACCAAGACTTTCCACGAAGAACCCACGACCCCCGATCTGTCAATACGAGCAAGCTTTCAACTCGGCTACTGGGCGCCTATAAAAAAAGTTAAATTTACTAAAAAAATCAAGACCATCAGGAATCATATCGCAGATCGAACAGAATTTGGAAATTTCCAGGTGTTGCCGGTCTAATAAAAGTTGAGGGTTTAAGATCCCACTATCTTTCTATCAATTTTCACGGCATAATTTTAGGTAACGCTTTAGAATGCCTATCTTTTGAAAATGTTGCATGCTTTTAGGTATGCTTTAGGTATTCGCATATCTGTACCATTTTAATTCTAAAATTCCTTCATATCATATCCTACTAAACAAACATAAGAAGCATAAGGTGGAAGTTCAAAATATCAACTATGGTCTTTATATGGTAAATTTAACGACCATTGTTTTTATTTTAGTTCCCCTTGCGTACTGCATTCATCAATTTATATGATTTTTTTCGATCACTGTTTCATAACCAAATAACAATGGTTTAAAACTCAGTTTTTGAATTTTTTATCTTTAAATGCTACATGAATTCTTTATATCTTTTTGTAACGCCCTGCTTAGAAATGAGATAAGAACAAATGTTCAGCGTCATGAAGTTCCCCATATGTTTCTAAATACAAAGGATGAGTGCATATGACATATCTAAATTTGGGTTGAAAACTTTAAAAATCCAAAATTGTACGGGTAGCATATGTGTACAACATGTTGTTGTACATACATAGATGCATGTATATGTCCACCATGCAACCACAATTGTATGTATGTGTATGTGCTTAAAACATTTACTAGCACAAGATATCTATACAAGGTAAATTGTCCATTACAACCATTTAAACTAATGTGCCATAAAGTGGATGTGCAAGTGTGAGTGTGGTTAAATTTTACATCCTTACCAAAAATTTGTACTCGAACCAGCTTTGATAGTGAAGATTAAAGATCCATTTCAATGGAAACAGGTGGTGCACACGTAATGCAATAACACTCGACAAGGTTATAGCCAAAATTTTATGAAACGTAAGGGCTTTGCAGTACTTTGCCTACAACTAAATCACCTATTTTGGCATCATGACTGTATGTGTCCACATGTCTGTAGCCTAATGCATTCATCTACATATGCAGTGTCTATTGTTATAAAATCCCGTAGAATTTTGCAATTGGTTTGAAAGATTGGAAGCGCTCCACCTTCCATTTTCAATGACAACCTTCAGGTAGATACAATACATGTCATGACAAATTAATTAAACTAATGACACAGAATGTGTGACGAATATTTGCCCGAAAGAACATCATTTTGCACCTTGTGTTGGTACCACAAATGCACACTCAAACATTTATGATTTTTTAATTTAACCCAAAGGTATACTTTACATAAGGTTTTCAATGAACATATGTCTATTCTAAAGGTCTCGCTTAACAAGTGATGGAAATGTGATTTATGACAACATTGTTGTACATGCCCATCTTATGGCTGATTAGGATATTTTTAGATGACACCATATGAGTAACCTCTAACTAAACAAACAAGACTGACATCGCTTTCCAACAGCCTAAAAGTAGGCAGAATTTTTTAAAAAATATATAATTAAATAACCACATATTAAGTTATCCACGATGTAAAAGAGATATCCTCATTGTCCATTTTCACAAAATGTGAATAAAGATATGCACGATATGGACAAGGACATCCATAGTATGGATAGGGATATCCACGACATGGACAAGAATATCCACAATATGGGCAAGTATATTCACGATGTTCATAAAGATATACATCCACTGTGTGGATGAAGTTATCCACTACGTGGATACTACCACTACGTGGATACTACCACTACGTGGATACTACCACTACGTGAAAAAAGTAACCCATAATGTGGCTAAGTCTATTAACGCTGTCATATCCGATGTGAATAAAGGTATTCACAAAGTGGAGGTGAATAAAGTTACCCACGATGAGGATACTGTCACCCACGATGTGATTAATGTTGTCCACGATGTGCAAAATGTTATACACGATGTGGATTATGATATCCATGTCATTAACGAGGTGGTTAATGATATCCATGATTTCCACCATGTGCATAACGATATCCACGATGTGGATAATGATATCCACGATGTGGATAATGATATCCACGATGTGGATAACGATATCCACGATGTGGATAATGATATCCACGATGTGGATAATGATATCCACGATGTGGATAATGATATCCACGATGTGGATAATGATATCCACGATGTGGATAATGATATCCACGATGTGGATAATGATATTCACGATGTGGATAATGATATTCACGATGTGGATAATGATATCCACTATGTGGATAATGATATCCACGATGTGGATAATGATATCAACGATGTGGATAATAATATCCACGATGTGGATAATGATATCCACGATGAGGATAATGATATCCACGATGTGTATAAAGATATCCACGATGTGGATAAAGATATCCACGATGTGGATAAAGATATCCACGAAGTGGGTAATGATATCTACGATGTGGATTAGGTTATCCATTATATGGATTATGTTATCCATTATATGGAAAACGTTATCCACGATGTGGATTATGTTATCCATTATGTGGATAATGTTATCCATGATGTGGATAATGATATCCACGATCTGGAAAATGATTTCCACGATGTGGATAATGATATCCACGATGTGGATAATGATATCCACGATGTGGATAATGATATCCACGATGTGAATAATGATATCCGCGATCTGGAAAATGATTTCCACGATGTGGATAATGATATCCACGATGTGGATAATTATATCCACGATGTGGATAATGATATCCACGATGTGGATAATGATATCCACCATATGGATAATGATATTCATGATGTGGATAGTGATATCCACGATGTGGATAATGATATCCACGATGTGGATAATGATTTTTACGATGTGCATTAACATATCAACTTTGCGGATAAAGCTATCAATGGTGTATTTAATCAAACCAACATTGTGCATGAAAACATTCACGGAGTAAAAACTCATATGCTTGATAGTAAGTATTCCACATATGGGTTTAGGTTTAGGTTAAAGGATAATTGTTGTCAAAAGATAAGCACGATGTATAGAAAAGATATTCACTTTGTAGAAAGCTATTATTTTTCCCCCATTTTGAAACTTCTTTTAAATAGTTTGGAACTTATTATTCATTTCTCTAACTTCCAATTTAACCTCTCAAAAGTATGTTTTCTTCTTTATCGCTGTTATTGTATAATTTCATTTTGCGCTTACGCCTTAGAAACTTTCAACGATTAAAATTGCATATTTTTTTGTTTGGTTTAAACTCTCTTAGACTCGAGTACACTTTTCTAGGCACGTGTTTCAAGTACTTTATTTCTCTTTCTTAAACCATTTACCATTAGGTAGTCAAAGAGATTTGTTTGTTACCTAAAATGTTTCAATTAGAAATCCTCTTTTCAAAGAGATTATCATATTTGTTTAAAGCTGCTGCTGACCCCAATTTTGCCTAAAGGTAAAGAAAGTTTTGATGGGAATATTACCTACCTAGGTCAAGATAACCCATTAAAAATGCAGTTAGGAATATATATTTGTTTTATATTTTTTTAGGCAGGCCCCCACAAAACGACAATCTGAAAATTTTTTTATGGGCTTTGCCTAAAAGTATGCAATATTATTTTATGTGCTTATATTTTGCACAACAGTAAAAATTTTTCTTCGAATACATATTTAACGACTTTGTTTTTTTTTTTTTTTGTGTGTGTTTTAAGAAGTTTTTTTGTCCATTTTTTGTTTTGTTTCTTATTCTCCTTTTCCACGTGAGTATATTTGAAACCAACCTTAACGTTTTGTGGAGACTTTGCTGAAATTGTTTTCTGCTCACAAGTGCAGATGGCTGTGTGTTTGATGCTTGACCTTAGTGTCCATCTATTGTTGTTGCAATTGTATTTCATGATAGTAGACAACAACTACGACTGCAACATTTTGAGAGCAAGACAGCTCTCATCTCTTGTCATTTTATTTTTACTACTATCACTGTTCAGCGTGACAAAGTTTTTCATCTCTTTTGTGCCCCCTTATTCTTCCATATGCTCTGTGTTACCAAAAGCAACTAAAACAGCCAAAAGCCTTGCTTGACGTTTCGCTTTTTGTTTTTTCAAGTCCATCGTTGTTGTTGATTTTTCTTTACCATATTTTTGTTCTTATTGTAGTTCATATTTGTTTAAGCCTTAGAGGGCAATGCTGCAGAACAGCATTGGGTGGTTGAAATAAAAATAAATAAAGGGCCATAGGTAGGGTTATTATTGCTCAAATTAAATTCAAAAGCAAACACAAGGAGTGTTGCAGATGTTACGCGAAAATATGCTAATATGGCTTAGAGATATTTCTGACAGATGGTGACTTTAAAATGCATAGACATACAAGGCCAACAATTAGTTTAGCTGTAACCATCATCAAGCAGAACATTGGACATCTAAGGCTGTTGGGCATTCAAATGTAGCCCCTTGAGATATCATGGAATGACAGACGATCCATGCGCAAGAGGTAAACTTAAATGAACTTCTAAGACTGACCGGGGCCCTTAATTTTTTGACCAAGAAATCCAAATCTTAAATATTGATTCATTTACCTTATGCTGTCTGCATACATGTCACACAAATCTAGAGTTACTGTTCACATATGTATATAAATTTTGTTCGTTCATTTGTATTTCTTGGCCCTGCATCTCAAAAAAATACCCAAACATATACAAAACCCAAAAAAAAAACAAAACGAAACAAAAATCCGCCTTCAGAATGAAAGAAAGAAAACAAAAAGAAAAGAAATACTAACGCATCTGTTATGCCATCCATGCTCATTCGGTAGTCAAAGTTTTTTAATCTCATGTTAAACGAAAGTTTTCTGTTCTTTGTGAGAATACTTTAAATTGTCTTGTCAAAGTGTTACATGACACATACTATGCTGTAATGTAATGTGTTGCGTTGTTGGTTTTGTATTACTAACAGTAAATGTTTTTGCAGGAAGAAGCACGAACAAAGGCTGAAAGCACGTTTCAACATGTAAATAAAATTAAGTGGAATCGGCAAGAAATCATTGCATACATTAAGGTATCAAATATTGGTGAACATTATGTGATGCATATTTTTGGGCGTTGTCTTAAAAAAACAATGGAAGACGTGATAGAATCTTTCACGATGTAGATTGTAAGGTTAGAAAAACCACAATTGTGTGAGATTTTTTAGATACATTTTTGGTTACATAATGTAAAACAGCGGATATTGTCACAAAGGCAGGAAACATTTTATTGAGAGGAAGCAGATAATAATTTTTATGTAACGCAGATGAAGAGTAGAAAAAATGGGCCAGCTTAGGATAATGATATTCCCAAGTTTCTTTAGATAAAAAGCTCCAAACTGTGGCAAGACTTTAGTTTCGGTTTGAGCTGTCTTCAAACTCGGAAATTGTCAACCGATGTCATAAAAACGTCTTAATATCCCATTATGGTCATGCACTAATACACCAGTTCAAAACTTGGTCGGTTATCATAACTAGCTGAATGAGAAATATCATCCCTAGAGAAGACACTTGTAAACTTGAAACTTGGTAAACAATTTGGCTACATCGAGCATTATTTGAATAAATCCCACATAACGATTCTCTTAATAATGTTGAGAAAAGAAATCAGAGAGGTGTCTTGATAAAAATTTTAAGCATAATAGCCTTTGAAACACAGTGGGATAGAATCGAAAAAACTAGCAAAAAATATGCTATATAAGTGTATTGAAATCATTTTGAAATTAAAATGGTTAAAGCTGAGGTGTTAACGAGATTATGTGCAAAATGTAAAGGCTCTATTGTCAGGCCCCCAAAAGTTGGTCAGCTCGGCGTTTCGTAAATTTGTAAAAAATTGCAAATTTTGCCCATGAACATTCCATTAAGGAACAGGGAACACTTCTCAATTATACATTCGGGCGGTGCTGAATGTATAATACGCTACACCTTCACTTTAAGTACAATGTGGGAGCCATATCCAATTCTGAACCAATGTTTTTAAACGGGTTATTTAACAATCCGTTTAAAATTTCGAGAAAATATGTTCAAAGTGTAATAACTATGGTTGACAAATGACAACATTATTGCAAGTTACCCAAAATCTGAGGAACTTATGTATGGGAGCTATATCTAAATCTGAACCGATTTCGAGAAAACTTCTCAGATATTGTGGTAGTTGTCGAGAAAAGCGTTGTACAAAATTTTGACCAAGATTGGTCAATAAATGCGCTTGCTGTGACTCTAGAAGTTAAAATTGGGCGAAATACATATTTGACAGCTATATCTGAATCTGGACCGAATTATATGAAATTCATCAATAATATTAAGAATCATAAGAAAATCACTCCCGCTAAATTTCGAGAGAATCGGTTAATAAATGGGCATTTTATCGCAATATTACTCAAAATCGGACGAACATGTGTATGGGAGCTACATCTAAATCGGAACTGATTTCAACCAAGCTTCCCAGATATTGCGGTATGTGTCGAGGAAAGCGATGTACAAAATCTTGGCCAGATTGGTCAAAAAATGCGCTTGCTGAAACTCTAGAAGTAAGAATCGGGCGATATACATACATGATACCTATGTCTAAATCTGATTTCCGATTTCCATGAAATTCACCTGTAATATTGGGAGTTAAGAGAAAAACCTTCCTACCAAACTTCAAGAGAATCGGTTAACAAATTACCATTTTAATACATTATTACTACAAATCGGACGAACATATACATGGGAGCTATATCCAAATCTGAACCGATTTTTTCCAATTTCAATACGCTTCGTCTTTAGGCCGAAAAATTGGTACAGTCATACCAAATTTCAACACGATCGGATAAAAATTGCGATCTGTGGTTTGTACACAAATTAACATGGATAGAAGGACAGACAGGCAGACGAACATAGCTAAATCGAATCAGAAAGTGATTCCGAGTTGATCGGTATACTTTTCAATGGGTCTCTTCCCTATGGGTGTTACAAACAAGTGCACTAAGTTTTAATACTCTGTACCACAGTAGTGAAGTAGGGTATAAAAATTCACCTTTTATGGTCATACCTTAAATCGGGAGATTTGAACATGCAGAGCCTTATACAGCCCACTGTCTCAAATTTCAAATCGCGTAATAAACGTAATTTTATTGTCCCAAGAAAAAAAATCGACAGATCGGTATATATGGCAGCTATAACCATGAGAAAATAATGAGCCTAGTATGGGCCCATGGCCTTAAATCGCGAGATCGATCTATATGACAGTTACATTGAAATATAGGTCCATCTTAACCATACTCGGTACGAATGTCGAAGGAATGTAACGCAACTCATAGTGCCTAATTTCAGAAAAATCGGTTAATAAATTCATCTTTTATGGGTAGCATTAATCAGCAGATCGATATATATGGCAGTTGTATCCAAATATGGACCGATCTGAGCCATATTGAACAGGGATGGCGAAAGCTCTAACTCAACTCGCTATAACCAATTTCAGTGGACAATAAATGCACCTATTGTGGGCCCAAGACTTTAAATCAGGAGGTCGGTATACATGGCTGCTATATCCAAATCTGGACCGATCTGAGCCAAATTGGCGAGGGACCTAATATAACTTACCGTCCCAAATTGCAGTGAAATCGGACAACAGACCCAAAACCCAAAATCGAGAGATCGGTCAATATAGTAGCTATATCTAAATCTGGACCGATCTGTGCCGTAGTGAACAAGGATGTCAAGAGGCCAAACACAACTCACTGTCCCAAGTTTTAGCGAAATCAGATAAAGATTGTGGCTTTAATGGACCTAAGATGTTAAATCGTCAAATCGGTATATATGGGGGCTATTTTAAGATATAGTCCGATATAGACCGATATAGCCCATCTTCGGGACCCGTATAAAAAAAAACTTCTCCGCGGGTCCTTGAGAAATTTCGGGCGTCTGGTATGGGTGCCCTATAGATTTGATGTTTTTTTTTTTTGAGATTTTGTTGTGCACTGAGGCTGCAGCGTTGGCCGATGAAGGGCTCCATCGGGTTAATCCGGCACGTAAAACTGGCTGCCATGGTATTGCTTTAAAATCTCTTACCCATTAAATTGCAGAGGACAAAATAGCCTTTAATTGAATTCACTTAGCAAGATATTTGAAAAATTTTTGAGATTTGATTTAAAAATTATTGAATCAATTAATTTTTTAATTGAAAATTACAATTATTCGAATCCTGGCGAGATCAACAGAAAAAATATTCAGCGGTGGTTTTAATTTTATTAAAAAAAAAAACAACATACAATGGTGGACCACTGTCATACATAATTTGGATAAATTGGCGCTTAGATGCTTCAATTGATTAGTATTAAAAAAATAACTTTAAATCTGTCACATATGTTTACATATTGTCTTTATATTCACTTTTGTAGCATACTTTTAGAAAAGTATTAAACCTCGGCAATTAAAATTTTAAATTCGTAGCATACTTTCAGGATGACTTTTCTAGCCGAGTTAACTTTTCTTAACAGATTTGAATTAAATTAAACAAAAAAAACTGAAAAACTTTAAAAAATCACCTAACTCAGTAATGGAAACGGCAAGCTTAATATATTTGCATTTGTAGCATACTTTGAGTATGAAATTAAAGCAATACATCCTGAACATACAGTTTCTTTTGAATTTCAATCAAAAGAAATAGAAAATATTTCCTAGAATATTTCAATGATATTGTGCTTATTGTTTGGGCAAAAACAGAGAGGTATAACATATACAGTAAAGTTTCTGGAATGCAAATATAACAAGGACTACACTACACCAGAAAGAAAAAAGTACTTTTCCAATAAATGAACTGAACTATGCTATGAAGTATAGATATGAAAATATTTGTTTATTGGATTTGAGTACTCTTTTTATATTCGTATATTAAACAAGCAAAAAGTCATGAACCAACTATTCAATGAAAAATAAAATAAAAACAAGTGAATGCATGCTAAGTTGAGCCGGCTCGAATTTTATAAACCCTCCAACATTGATCGCATTTGTCAAGTTATTTGCTCGGTATCTCTTTAAAGGCAAACAGAGGATAAGGGATAAGAATTTCTATGATGTTGGAGCTACCTATATCAGGTTATAGACCGATTCGGGCCATACTTGGCTGAGATGTCGGGGAGTAAAGTAGACTTCATTGTGCAATTTCAGCCAAATCGAATATAAGAATTACGACCTCTAGAGGCTCTATAAGTAAATTCGGAAGATCGGCATATATGGGACCTATATATGGGAGCTATATTTGGTTCTAGACTGATTCAGACCATATTTTACAAGCATGTTAAAGGTCTCAGAAAAAATCATTAAGAAAAATTTCAGCCAAATCGGATAAGAATTGCGCCCTCTAGAGGCCCAAAAAGTAACATCGGGAGACCGGTTTATATGGGAGCTATATCAGGTTATGGATCGATTTGAGAGGTATGATAGAGGTCATAAATACAGCGACTCTGCAAAATTTCAGCTGAATCGCTCAAGAATTACGCCCTCTAGAGGCTCAAGAGGTAAAATCGGGAGATCGGTTTAGATGGGAGCTATATCAGGTTATGGATCGTTTCAGATTATATTTGCCAAGTATGATAGAGGTCATAAATACATTGTCTGTGCAAAATTTCAGCCAAAACATATAATAATTACGCCCTCTAGAGGCTCAAAAAGTAAGATCGGGAGATCGGTTTATATGGGAGCTATATCAGGTTATGGATCGATTCAGACCATATTTGCAAGGTATAATATAAGTCTAACAAACCACGACTCTTCAAAATTTCAGCCAAATTGGATGAGAATTACGCCCTCTAGAGGCACAAGAAGTAAAATCGGAAAATCGGTTTATATGGGAGCTATACCAAGTTATAAACCGATTTAGACCATTTTTGGCACGTATATTTAAGGTCATAAACACATTGTCTTTGCAAAATTTCAGCCAAATCGGATAAGAATTACGCCCTATGGCCACTCATGCTTATTTTAGCCAAAAGCTTAGTATGATCACTTCCATATTTGTTTCCACTTCTTATGTGTTACTACTATTTTGACAAAAACCGTCTTATTAACATGTTGAAGCCTTTTTTGGCACCGCTAACCTATTTAATTTTAGCTTATAATCCATAAAGCAATACCCGAACTAGAAACACAGCATACTTTTAGGGTCAAAGCAAAATTTTGCTATGCTTCTATTTACAATAAGTAATGAATAAATTCTTAGCTTCTTCAAACAATCCCAATCCAATCCCAACCTATTATTAAATTTAAGATTCTTAGAAGCTTAAATTTTCTAATTAAATATACTGTAGTTAAGAATGAGTTGAATTTCACTTAAATATTAACCAAAATTTTATGTGGTTAAAAGGTTTATTTTTTTCCTCCCATCAAAAATATGTTTATTGGCATGTGTTGGGAATCTTAGAAATTGAATTGAGTGCTAAGGAATAGAAAAACGTGCAAATATTTCACCTAATCATATTTTAAGAGCTTAGAGGCTGCAACCCACAAACACGCCACTTATAATTCCAAAGGCTTTTGCACAATAATCCCCATATTATGGTGTGTTAAAGATTCCGCACTTCCCTTCATGGCATAGTTTCAGCCTCAATCCCACAATCCTTTTATCCACAACAGTTTGGTGTTCAAACATGGTTCTTAAGATCAATTTTCCTAACATTTCTATTAGAAATTCTTGCCACATCATAAAATATTGCAAAAAAATTACTTCTCTAGGGTAACAACAGAGAAACATTTCCAATGATTTAAATCGAATCAATTGAAAGCAACACAAACATCAGCCAGCCATCTATTCTCGTTTTCACTCTTGGTCCCCTCTCATAAGCGTTGAGAGTTGCTCTAATCAAATCGTTAGCAGCAAGTGTTGCCTATCTTAAGGCGTTGTATTACAGAATGGAAATCAATGATTTAAATTGAAATGCCAGGCATAGCAAAGATAACTATGCAAAAATACATATAATACAAACGAGGGAGGTATAATAAATTATTAACAAAAACTATTAGAGATATTTAACACCAACAGATTGGCTCCTAGCAATATTTTAACATATCTAGAAAAAATTTTTCTTACATAAATATTTGACTTTCTTTCCCACATTATTAATCATACTACCTTCTCTATTTGGATTTATTCAAATATGAATAAGCAAAACCTCTTCAATTTCTCTGTGCATACATTAGCACATGTTTTGTTCGTAGTAGTGTCATCATGAATATTGTAGAACTCTATGTATATGTATGTGTGTTTGATACTGCTGTATACACGCACTCGCACACATGACTTACAGAAAGAATGATGAATACGAGTACAATACCTACACGTGTTAATGCTTTATGAAACACTAGATCCGATGACTGAGTTTTTACCCTAAGAAAGGATAACTTTCCTTGGCATAGAAGTATTGCAATACAAACAAACAACACGCACACTCAACGAATAAAAGTACTTGAAAATCATCATGTAGGTATAATAGAACAGTCAAAAGACGATGCATTATGACTACGAAATAAAAAACATTGTCCACGATAAGTATAATTGAAAAATTATCCTCAAAATGGATAAATTCTTCAATAAATGGAAAATCTATTCCCAAAGTGAATAATTTACCCACAACATTGATCATTTCTCCACAACATGAATGAATTATCCACGACATGAATGAATTATCCACGACATGAATAAATTATCCACGACATGGGTAAAGTATCTACGAAATGTATCAATTATTCACGAGACGGATAAATTATCCAAGACATGGCATAAATTATCCACGAGATGGATAAAATATCCTCGACATGGATAAATTATCCATTAGATGGACGAAATATCCACGACTTGGATAAAATGTACACGACATGGATAAATTATCCGCAACATAGATGCATTGTCCACGACGTGGATGGATTATCCAAGACATTAATAAATTGTACATGACATGGATAAATTATCCTATACATGGAAACATTATCCGCAACATGGGAAAAATTTCAACGACATGGAAAATGGTATGCGGACATAGAAAACATTATCCAGACATGGATAAACCGTTCACGGCATGAAAAACATTATCGAAGACACGGATAAATTATACACGATAATGATAACTTATCCAAGACATGAATAATTTATCCAAGACATGGATAATTTATCCAAGACATGGATAATTTATCCACGACACAGATAAATTATTCACGACATAGGTAAATTAGCCACGACATGGATGAATTATCAGCGATATGGATATATTATCCACGTCACGTATTATTTACACACGACATCGATAATTTGTCCATGACATAGATAAACTGTCCGCGACATGGAAAACATTATTCAAGACACGGATAATTTATCCACGACAAGGATAACTTATCCAAGACATGAATAATTTATCCATGATAAGGATAAATTATCTAAGACATGAATAATTTATCCATTATAAGGAATTTATCCATTATCCACGACATGGATAAATTATTCACGACATGGATAAATTATTCACAAAATGGATACGATATGGATAATTTATCCACGATACGGATAATTTATCAACGACATGGATAATTTATCAACAATATGGATAATTTATCCATGATATGGATAATTTACTCACGATATGGATAAGTTATCCACGATATGGATAATTTATCCACGATATGGATAAATTATCCACGATATGGATAAAATATCTAGGACATGGAAAACATTATCCACGATTTGAATAATTTATCCACTATATGGATAATTTATCCACTATATGGATAATTTATCCACGATATGGATAATGTATTCACGATATGGATAATTTATCCACTATATGGATATATTATAAATTATCCACGACAAGGATAAAATATCTACGACATGGAAAACATTCTCCATGACATGGGGACATTATTCACGACATCAAAAACGCTATCCAATACATGGAAAACATTATCCATGACATACATTGGAAAACATTATCCACCGCCTGGAAAACATTTTTAACGATATTGATAATTTATCTACGATATAGATAATTATCCGCGACATGGATAAATTATCCACGACATGGAAAAAGTTATCCAAGACATGGACAACATTATCTACGACATGGAAAACATTATCCATGACATGCATATGGAAATCATTATCCACCGCCTGGAAAACTTTATCCACGATTTGGATAATCTATCCACGACGTGAATAAATTATCCTCCAAATTGATAAAGAATCCACGACACCGATGTATGATCCGTGTATATATTATCCACCATATGAATAAATTATCTATTGGACATAAATAATCCATGGCAGTGGGTTTAATTCAATGACCATATGATGTATTTTATCACACATTGTTAGTCAAATTGCACGCAGTTATTCGTACTCATAGTTGAACATTCAAAATCATTCACTTCTTAGCTTTTGCTTAGATTTCATGTCGACACGTGCATCAAATGTATTGTATGTAATATTGATTTTCCCGATCTACCTCACCTCACCCTATTTCACTCTAAAACTTTCTCATCTACATACTTTAGACGTATGGCGACTTGGATGTATTACAGTCCAATTTTTAGCAAATGAATTTAGTTCATATTTTTTGCTAAAATGAGGATAATCACTTATTTGTTAATTACTAAGCTATTCGTTGTTTTGACCAAGGGAAGCAAAATCTCATACTGGCCAGACCACGCCACATGTCTGCACGTGGAATTCAATGCTATGCAAACGCATCCAAATGGAATTAACACAAAGAAGATTAAGAAAAAATACTGCTTATCATGGCATGGGTCTAATTAAAATTAACAACTGGGTCGGAATAAGTATTCCTTTGCTGGGCAACAAAACAAAAACGAACTAAAAGCAGCAGAGAAGAATGCTTTATTTCGTAGAATAGTTGATTGAAAACAAAGAGAAGAATCAAGATTTATGGCTTTCATAGAACGAATTATGGTATAGCATCCTAGGAGTGTTTCTTTCTATTTATTTACAATTTAATGGAAAGTGGCTTTTGTAATATCTGGCTACACTCAGTGATTGCAAAAAGAAAAAATTCGCATATCTTCGTTATGGATTTCAAAGGGGTAAAATTAGCTGTAAATTATAAAAAACCAACTATACTCAACTTAGAAAAAGTTATACAAGGATATGGAAGGTACCAATAAAGATACCTAAGACATCAATAAAGATATCTAATATAGCAACCATATCTAAAAACTGTTGGTTTAAATATCTGAGATAACTTCGAGAGATCCCTATGATGCAGACATATATTTAAAAATTCGATAAAAATATTAACGATATCGATAAAGACATCCATGTACGGAACAGAATATCTAGAATATCGATATCTGCAATTTCGATAAAGAAATTTATGATATCGATAAAAATATTTTCTTATATACAAAAATCAACTTGTTTGTTTTTTCGTTCCGTATATATGAAAGCACTCCCGCATTACTTTCATTATATGCCTGGAAGGAGGAATAGGAATAGAAAATTTGTTGATATCGGAAGGGGGCCGACCCTCCCCCGTTACTCCAAAAACGCCAACCAAAATCAAAAGTGGACCGATCGGGACAGTATGGGCATCATATGAAAGGTATTGGAAAGTGTAATAAGAAATTGATATTAAACTGTAAAAAAAGGCAAAAGTCGGGCGAAGCCAACTAAATAATACCCTACCCCTACCCTACAATTATACATTTGGACATAAATGTATAAGAGAGCTATATCTAAATCTGAACCGACAGTTTTCGAGCAGATCGTTTGAAAGGCGTAGTTACTTCGACCATTAAAGTGCAAATCAGGCGATTCGTATATATGGGAGCTATATCTAAATCTGAACCGATTTTGATGAAATATTGCAAATATGTTTAGACCAGTAACAAAACAATCCATGCCAAATTTTCAGCAGATCGGTTTAAATTGTAGTTACTACAACCATTAAAGTGCAAATCGGGCGATGCATATATAAATGGGAGCTATATCTAAATCTGAACCGATTTTTACCAACATCAATAGTGTTCGTCCATGAGCCAAAAAAGTGGCACATGGAAAATTTCGTGACAATTGGGCAACAAATACGATCTGTACCTTGATTACAAGAAAACATGGACTCACAGATGGACATGGCTAAATCGAATCAGAAATTTATTCTGAGTCGATCGGTATTCTAATCAATGGGTCTAGTTCTTTTCACTCTTAGCGTTGCAAACAAATGCACCTAGTTACTATACTCTGTTCCACAGTGGTGGTGTAGGGTATAAAAATTGGGTCCAAGTACCCAGAAGGCCACCCCAACCCCAAAACCCATTCAAATAAACATATTGGGCGATTATGACAATGTGGGACTCAAATGAAATGGTATTCGGGAATAGAGTATGAATATGGCATACAAAATGAGTTCAAAGTAATTGGGAGTCGCCGCCAACGTATTTGGGAGTAGAGTATGAGTATGACATTAAAATTTGTGTCCAAGTTTCTAGGTGGCGCTTTACCTCCTAAAAACACCTCAAATAGGTCAATTACTATATTGTGGTTAAAAAACCACTTGGCTTTGATAATGAACTGTAACTACTTTCTTGTTCAGTAACCACATTGTGGTTAACTAACTAACATGTGGTTAAGTAACTAACTTGTGGTTAAGTAACCACCTTTTGGTTAATTAACCATCTTTTAGTTAAGTAACCACCTTCTGGTTAGGTAACCACATTGTGGTTAAGTAACCACCTTCTGGTTAAGTAACCAATTTGTGGCTAAGTAACCACCTTGTGGTTAAGTAACCACATTGTGACTAAGTAACCACATTGTGTCTAAGTAAGTTACCACCTTGTAGTTAAGTTACCACCTTGTAGTTAAGTAACCATTTTGTGGTTAAGTAACCACTTGTATTTAAGTAACCACCTTGTGGTTAAGTAATCACCTTGTGGTTAAGTAACCACCTTGTGGTTAAGTAACCACCTTGTGGTTATGTAACCACCTTGTGGTTAAGTAACCACCTTGTGGTTAAGTAACCACCTTGTGGTTAAGTAACCACCTTGTGGTTAAGTAACCACCTTGTGGTTAAGTAACCACCTTGTGGTTAAGTAACCACCGTGTGTCTAAGTAACCACCTTGTGGGTAAGTAACCACCTTGTGGTTAAATTACCACCTTCTGGGTAAGTAACCACCTTGTGGATAAATTACCACCTTGTGGTTAAGTAACCACCTTGTGGTTAAGTAACCACCTTGTGGTTAAGTAACCACCTAGTGTTTAAGTAAACACCTAGTGGTTAAGTAACCACTTTATTGTTAAGTATCCACCTTGTTGTTAAGTAACCACCTAGTGGTAAAGTAAACACCTTGTGGACAAATATCCATTTTGTAGATAACTGTAGTACACCTTCTTATAATGTATCCACCTTTTTTTTTTTTTTTTTTTTTGTTGACTTTGATACTAAGCTGTCTACCCAAATGCTTTTTCAGTTCTTGCGTTAATCCCTTATGGACCTTATTCTGTATTTAGCATACCCTAATTTGCTGCTGTCACTCGCATGCCTTGAGTAAGTTTAAAGTCGAGTTCGTTTTCACCACATCCTTAGTAATTTTGTCATTTTATTTTCGCCAATAACAAATTGTCCGCATTTCGATGACAAATTATGAAGACTTATGGAAGTTGTAAAATGAATTTTGAAAATCCTTAAAGTATGCTTACAACTTTTTAAAACCCACAATAATATTCTTCGTTTATACTTGGAGTAAAGTATTGTTTACGATTCCCTTTTTGACATGAACACAGAAGTGTTAGCAGTAAAGAAAAAATAAAATTTACAGGGATTTGCATATACATACATACGAATTCAGAGTTCAAACATAGCTTTGCAAGAAAATGAAGAAAATTTAAATAGGCTTTTAAAGCCATCTGACTTGTTTTGCAGACCAAAAATTAATGTTGCTCCGGCATTTTTGTTTGGTTGTTTTTTTCTTGTTCATTTTTTTTATTAATATTTGCCTTTTATGAGCACGCTTTTGCATTAGGTTCCATAAATTACCCCAAGTGCTGAAGTAGCACTGGACTCTTACGAATTGTCAAGCAACCAGCCGCCTGAATGTAGGCAATGGTCCGTTTTTAATATATATGTGTATGAGCAAGTTGCCATAAATATACTTTCATAAATACACATAAATTTTGTTAAGCAAACAAATCGGCGTAGATGAAAAAGCGAACAAAACATTGTGATGGCCGCAAAAGGAGGAAGGAAGGAGGAAGAAGCAGAACCGCTCGCAAACAATGATTGGGTCTTGAAATGCGGAAGCTAAAGGAAATGGCGGAGCAGAAGGAGGATATGATGGTAGGAAGACGAAAAGTCGAAGTAAATTTCCCCATAAAATGCAGACAGTTCTATAAGCTGAGTGACAACAAAAACAAAAAAAATAAAAACCAGGAGTGAGTAGCAACAAGGAAAAAAAGAATCTAGCCACTTTTTGTTGTTATGTTTTCTCACATTTAAGGTCCCCCAGTAGTAACAGCATCATGGCAACATAGCCATAAAAAGATGGCAAATTTAACGACAAGGCAAAAAATCATGGTTACAAGGAAACGTTTAGGTTTACAAATACCAGCACAAAATGTTAACAAACAAACGAACAAAAAACAGTGCACAGGCACTCACCTAGACTGCTCACATTCACCTTCATATACAAGGTGAGATGAAAACCTTTATTGCACACTGCAATGGGTTGATGTATTGAAACAGCCAAAAACATTTTTTTAAAATTATTCTGAATTTGATCGAAATTGGATTTTCCTTAAAAAATACGATATAATTTGATTTTTATAGAATGTTTAAACGAAATTTAATTTTCAATTTATAATGTCAAAATTAAATTTAAAAAAAAATTTCATTGATTTTAATAAAAAAAAAGTTGTAAAACTTCATTTTCTAACAACATTTCTTCAAAGTTGGATTTATTTAAACAAAATTTTATAAAAAAATTGTTTTTAATTTAAATTTTTGTAAAAATTCAAAAACATAATTTAATAATATAGGATTTCCATAGAAATCTCATAAAGACTTTGCCAAAATTGGATTTAAAAAAAGATCAATATTCAATTTTTAAAGAAAATTTTATCAAAATTAGATTTTCCTAGAATTTTTTCAAAGTATTTCTTTTAGAAAATTTTGTCAATTTTAGATTTTTCATATAAAACAAATCCTCCCTCACTTTATTGCTATGCCTATTCAATGACCCTTTATAGTGAACTTTCATCACTGAATTAGCCCTCCAAACCAACACACATTCGCATAAAAACGCATTCATCGACAGAGAGCGGAGGCACAAATCCTCGTACACTTCGGATTACATTCACATTGGCATTGTAGATATTTATACTTAAAACGCATCGCAAGAGCGCGACATTGCTATGTCCGCCCTTCCGTGCAAACGAGCATCTCATATTTTTTTCGCTCTGTGATATTGAACTTTTTGGAATTGAGGAGGCTTTTAAAAGTGATTTATCGTTTAGCAACTGAAAGTGCATATGAAAAAGGAAAGACGAGCAAGCATGGTAGGATGGATGCTACGATGAATATCGTCAGGCATGCATGTTGGTGTTCTGGCCTAGCGGCGTTCATCATAAATACTCCTATCATGAATAACATTGCCTTTTGCCATTTCACCAAAAAAAGTGATTTATTTTTTTTCCCAGTTGGCCTTTTTTCCAATTTGTTGGCTGGGCATTCATTTCATTTATTTGTTGAAAATGCCAAAGATTATGATGTTTTTTTTTTTTTTTTGGAAAAAAAAAACATCTATTCTAGTTGTGGTAGTTCCATATAGTGAGGTGGTGTCGACTTATAACAGGTAATATCCATACCAAATGTAGTCCAAATGTATACATAAGCAGATTCGAGTTCAGTCCCAATATAGTATACCGATACACCGATTTGGAGCTTATCCACGCATGTTATCCATGCAATGTTAAAAATCAACAATGATATCGAGGCTGCGAATGAAATACACAATGTAATTTAATCTTGGGATAAAGTTAAAACAATTGGATAGTTTTAACCGATTTCGGATAAAATGCAAATATTAATCAATCTTTGTTTAGGATAAGATACAGACAGTTATCTATGCTGCGAATAAAATGCATAATCTTATCCCAGATTTAGATAAAATCCAAAATACTTATGCTTCTCACAACACTTCCTCCATTATCTACGCTATACATAAAACGTTATGATGGTCCTCTTTTCGCATAATATCCATAATATTACTTAGGCTTCAAGTAAAATATCTAGCTTCGGATAGGTTAGGTTTAAAATAGGGTGCCTACGTTGCTATAGGCATACACCCAAGCTAGTTGTGCGCTCCAAAAACTAAAAAGTAAATTCGAAAAAGAAAATTTTAAGTTAGGAGTTCCGTGCAACTTACAAAATCCTTTGTTGTTTTCCATTCCATTCCCCTAAGTTGGTTCAAGTCTGGTATCATCATGTTCCCCACAAGCCCAACACATGCCGTCACTTGCCGCACCGTTTTAGCATAAGAAACGCGTAGCCCAGTGTGTCCCGTTATAACACCAAAAGCTATACTGACATCTTTTTTACTTCATTTCAGTAATAGCCTTGTCCTCTCACGATCCAGATCACCCCATAGGAATTTCGCCGTCCTACCGACTGTTTCGCTGTTCCACATCATTACAAGCGTTTGTCGCTCATGCCCTTAAATACCACTGCGTCGACCCGAAAGCCGTTGGGATAACCAAGTTTATCGACGGCAGTTCCCTGGCTCTCACTGCCAAATCGTCTGCCCTTTCATTCCCCCTTACTCCTTTATCGCCCTGCACCCAAACAATGCGGATTATGTCATTGTTTGGGTGCACGAACTCCAAGACTGTTCGTGAACTTACCGTCCTGGTTGTTATTGCCCTTATGGCCATTTTGCTATCCTTAAAGATGTTCACACCCGACGTCCTCGTTAGTACCACACCACCTCACGCATTCCGTGATCGCCCGGATCTCAGCCTGCAGGATCGTATTATGGCCAGGCAGTTGCTGGGTTCTCAATGTAGAACTGCAGGCCCACTCTTTCCCCTAGCTTTGATCCATCCGTGGAACATAATCTTCCAGACGGCAATACCAAGATTCCGTCAGTCCAAGACTATGCCGATGGCAGCAGTGCTTCGCAATCGACCTCAAGTGTCGTCTAAGGCATCCTATCGAAAACCTCTTTTCTTTCTTCCTTCCACATTTCCTATCGTCGACTCGATTATATCGCGATAGTATTAGCTGCTCCCTTCCTGAATCCAGCCGCAGTGGATGCCTCACTTTTAATCTGTATGTCAATGGGTCGGATATCTAGAATAGTCTCCAATGCCCTAGTGGGCGTGGTCCTCATCGATCCGCCTACGCCAAGACAACATGTTCTTTGAACTTGTTGTATGGTCCTAACTCTGCACTCTTTCTCCATAGCAGTCCACCGAACTACTGTGGCGCAAATAAGTATTGGTCTAATCTCTAAAGCCAGTGGACCATCCTCGAATTCATGCCCCATTTCGAGCCTACGACCCGTCTACATGGTGCCCAACATCTGTGAGCCTTTTCAGTACGCTCCTGAATGTCCAAGATCACTCCTAGGTTTTTGACCTTGTCATATATCGAAATCGTTTTATTGAGGAAACGTGGCGCGTCAAATGCAAATTTGCCCATGAACATTCCATTAAGGAACAGGGGCAACTTCTTACATATCAATGGGTGCAGATTCAAGTTTAAGCTCAACAATAAGGGACTTCCTTTTTAAAGCCGAGTCCAGACGGCGTGCCGCAGTGTTTGTTTTTTGGCATAGTACCTTTACATGGCATAGTACCTCTCGAATGTCGCCATCATTAGGAGGCGATAACCACCGCTGAAAGTCTTATTATGATATCGCCAGGATATGAACCCAGGCGTTCAGCGTCATAGACGGACATGCTAACCTCTGCGCCACGGTGGGCTCCTATACATGCTTCGGATAAAATTGTAATAATAATCCACGCTTTGGATAAAATTATAATAATTATCCACGCTTCGGATAAAATTATAGTAATAGTCCACGCTTCGGATAAAATTTAAATAATAATACAGTCATAAAATCCTAATAATTATCCACGCTTTGGATAAATTGTAATAATTATCCACGCTTCGGAAAAAATTCATATAATAATTATCCACGCTTCGGAAAAAATTCATATAATAATCCACGCTTAAAATCCTAAAAATAATCCACGCTTCGGATAAAAAAGTAATAATAATCCACGCTTTGGAAAAATTTTATTAATTATCCAAGCTTCATATAAATTCTAATAGTTATCCACGCTCCGGATAAAATTCCTAAATCCTTTGGATAAATTCTAATTATACTCCACGCTTTGGATAAATTCTAATAATTATCCACGCTTGGGATAACATTTTAATAATAATCCACGCTTTGGATAAAATTCTAACAATTATCCACGCTTCGGATAAAATTCGAACCATCTAATATTTATCCACCCTTCGGATAAAATTTTAATAATAATCCACGCTTCCGATAAAATAATAAATAAGTTGTAATAATTATCCAGCCTTCGAATAAATTCTAATAATACGCTTCGGATAAAATTCTAATAACTATCTACGCTTCGGATAAAGTTCTAATAATTTTCCAAGCTTCGGACAAAATCTAGATAGTTATCCACCCTTTGTATAAAATACATAAATTTATCCACGATTCGGATGAAATCCTAAAAATTATCCGCCCATCATTAAAATCCTTATAATTATAAACGCTTGCGATAAAATTCTAATAATTACAAACCCAGTAGAATAAAATCCTAACAATTATTCACCCTTTGGATAAGACCTAATTATCATGTACTCTTCGGAAAATTTCCTGTTTGTTATTCACCATTATTTATGCTTGAGGCAAACTCGAATAATTATCCACGCTTGGACAAACTAAACGCTAAGGATGAAATCCTAATAAATAATTAACCATGTTTCGGATAAAATTCGAATTAATAATAATCTATGCTTCGGAAAGTACCATAATAAATAAGCCACGCTTGGGATATAATCCTTATAAAGAATAATCCACGCTTCGGATAAAATCCTAATAGTTTTTAATTCATCGGATAAATTCCATATAATTATCCACGATTCGGAAAAAATCCTAATTCATCTACGCTTCATATAAAATCCTCATAATTATCCAAGCTTCAGATAAAATCCTAATTAATTATTATCCACGCTTCGGATAAAATGCTAATAGTTATCCTCTTTAGGAAAAAAGTACTTATAATTATCCTATAAATCCTAACTCATATGTTTAGGATAAATCCTAACTCATATTTTTCCATGCTTCGGATAAAATCCTTATTTTTAATTATATGCAAATCGGATAAAATCCTTGTTATTTATTATCCACGATTCGCATAGAATCCTAATTTGTAATTATGAGCGCTTTGCATAAAATTCTTATACTTATCCACGTTTCGGATAAAATTCTTATAATTATCCACGCTTCGGATAAATACTTCACTCGTTGGATAAAATTCTTATGTTGTGATCAAATTCTTATAATTATCCACGCTTCGGATGAATTCTCCACCCGTTGGATAAAATCCTTGCGTTTATCTACTTAATTTCTTGATTAAATCCGTAAATTTATCCACGCTACAAATAAAATTTTAATATTTGTCCACTCTTTGAGTATATTATCTACGCTTCGGATAAAATCTTCTCTACGCTATGCTTTTTATACAATCCTAATAATCATCGAAACTTCGAATAAAATCCTAATAATTATATAGCTTTCGGATGAAATCCTAGGAATTATCCATTAATTATGCACGCTTTGGATAAAGTTCTAATCATTTTCCATGCTTCGGATATAATCCCAATAATTATCATCGCTTCGTATAACATGCTAATAGTTATCCAACCTTGGGATAAAATCCTAATAATTATCCACGCTTCGGAATAATTCCTAATAGTTATATACCCTTCGAATAAAACCCATGTTATTATCCACGCTTTGAATAAAATCCTTACAATTATCCACTCTGCGGATAAATCCCTAATAGTAATTCACCGTTTGGATAAAATTTATGTAATTTTCTACACTTTGGATAAAATCTTAATATTTATCCACTCTTCGGATTGAATCTTAATATTTATACACTCTTCGGATAAAATCTAAATATTTAACCACTCTTCGATTAGATTTAGAATAATTTTCTACGCTTCGGATAAAATTCGCTATCTAACTATCCACGATTCTAATACAATCCTAATAATCATCCACACTTCGAATAAAATGATAACAACCCTAAAGGACGAAATTCTAATTATTATCCACGCTTAGGTAAATTCCTTAAAATTATCCGCTCGTGTTGAGATTTTATCCCCCCTTTGCCCAAAATCCCAATAATTTTCCATGAATCGACGAAAATCCTTATAGTTTTCACCGCTTCCAATAAAATCCTAATAATTGCTTGCGTTCGGCTGAAATCATTATAACTATAGATTCTTCGGATAAATTCCTAATATGTATTCATAAAATCCTTATGATTGTTCACGCTTTGGATAAAATACTAATAATAATCAACGTTTCCGGAAAAATCAAAATTATTATCCATAATTTGTATTAAACCCCAAAATAAATTCGTATAAAATAAAAATTATCCAAACTTTAGATAAATTCGAAAAAAATATCCATAAATTGGATAAATTCCATTAATTTTTACACGCTCCCATAAAATTAAGAAATACAAATTTTTATTCATACTTGGCACAAAATACAAATAATTATCCTCACTACTAGTAAAATCGTTATAATTATACACGCTTCAGATGAAATCCAAGTATTTATCCACTCTCGGAATAAGATTAAAGTAACTATCCGCTCTTCCGTAAAAGTCTAAATTAATTTAAAAGTTTTCACGCTTTTGCTGAAATCCAAACAATTATTAAGATTTGGGTATAATCCAGCTTATTATCGCCCACAATGTGGATAAAAATTATTACTCAGATTTTGCATAAAATTCTAAAAAAATCCGTGTGATTTTCCACACTGTGGATAAAATGCACCAAACTATCCAAATTTGCATTGAGACTCAAATAACTATTCACTATCCTTATATAATCCAAAATTGTATCCATGATTTGGATACTCTCCAAATAATAATCCTCTTTTGGCTTAAAATTCAAATATTTATCTACTTATCTATAATTTTCCCCTCACTGTATTCCTTTTTTTCTCTGGCGCTCAATTTAATTTGTGCTTGCATTTTCGGCATTTCTCACGAAACGAGGTTGCCAATTTCTGCATTTATTAAATGACAAAAAATCAAAATATCAAAAACTAATTAAGTCATTTATGTACCGTCTTGTGATCTGATAAAAAAATTCATTGAATAAAAGTATGAACGAAGTGATTGGCATATGCATGAATGAAAAATCGCAAGAAGATATATTTTTCCCACAGATGGACGTCGAGACGTCCATTGAAATGCCGTTGAAGTTTTTATTGCAATTGAAATCCATAGATACAGGCGGCAAAAGAACTCACCGATTCGGGGTCGTTGATATTTGTATGGGGTCGTCAATTTAATTCAATGCAAGTATTTGACTACGACCAGCAGACGTTGGGAAATGGAAAAACGACATAATTCAACACAATAAGAGGTTCATTGTCATTGGTAGCAGTGACGTCGGCAAGGGGGGCAAGGGTTTTAATATAGGAAAAATTAATTTTTAACAAGTAAGAGCGTGTTAAGTTCGGCCGGGCCAAATCTTATATACCCTCCACCATGGATCGCATCTGTTGAGTTCTTTGCGCAATATCTGTTTTTAGGCAAACAAAAAATAATGAATACGGACGAAGGAGGAGGAGGAGCTATATCAAGTTATAGTCCGATTCGTGGCTCAAGAAGAAAATCGGGAGATCTGTTTATATGGGACCTGTATCAAGCTATAGGTCGATTCAGACCATATTACACACGTATGTTGAAGGCCATGGGAGAAGCCGTTGCACAAAATTTGTGCCAAATCGGATGAGAATTGCGCTCTCAAGAAATCAAGATCCCAGATCAGTTTATATGACAGCTATATCAGGTTATGTACCGATTTGCGCCATACTTATCACAGTTTTTGGAAGTCATATCAAAACACCTCATGCGAAATTTTAGCCAAATCGGATAAGAATTGCGCCCTCTAGCGGCTAAATAAGTTAAGATCCAAGATCGGTTTATATGGCACCTATACCAGGTTATGGACCGATTTGGACCATACCTCGTGCAAATGCTGAAAGTGATACCAAAACACCACATGCAAAATTACAGCCAAATCGGATAAGAATTGCGCCTTCTTAAAGCTCAAGAAGTCAAGACCCAAGATCGGTTTATATGGCAGCTATATCAGGTTATGAACCGATTTGAATCATACTTAGCACAGTTGTTGGAAGTGATATCAAAATTGCAAAATTTCAGTCAAATCGGACGAGAATTGTGCCTTTTAGAGGCTCAAGAAGTCAAGACCATAACGATTTTCATCCCAATAAAATTTTTTCCTAGACTGTTTGGCTACACCCCTGTTTATCAAACTCACGTTGACAATTGAAAGGCAAATACCATTGATGAGTTGTTAATGGTGAACAACGAGAAAAATCTCAAAACATATTTGATAAGATCAAATATAAAGCTTTTTCTGTTTATATATAATTTTTAATAATGGCTTCAATGGGGGTTCTCATGTCAGTGATAATCGGCATAATATTCAAAAAAAAATGTCTTAAGAAACACAATGTTTAAAGTTTTTCAATTACATTTGGAACATTTAACTAACTTATAATGGTGTTTATCAACTTTGTTAACAAACAAAAAAAAAACAATCTCTTCGTTGTTCAGCCTAACATTATGCTTTAATTTTTCTTTGCTGTCCTCTTCATGTTCATAAGCAATTTATGCAAACGTCCCACTTGTGTAGTGGCTGTTGGTTGACCACTTTCAATTTATGGGACACCCAAACATTTTACAGCATATTTTTGGGCTGTTTGGAATTACTTTGAAAATGTGTTGCCTACTTTTAGTAGCTGCCATGAACGTTTTAATTTTAATATTTTTTTTGTTTTCTTTATACTTATTTACTTTCTTTTGTAAATTGCTTCCGTTTGTTCTCATTCTGAATTTAATTATTATGCTCAAATTCACAGAAGTGGTAGTAGTAGTAGGAAAAGTGCAGGAACTTTGTTTTTATTTTCTTCTTGGAATAACATTTTTTTTTTTTTGTGTCCAGTACACCACTATGCTAATTTTAAAAAGGATATTACAAAGTATTCTCACTACTGGCCATACGGCATGGGTGTGAAGCGGTTACATTTATGAGAATCTACATGTTGACCTTCTTTACTCATGGCAAGGAAAGGCTGGTTAAAAATTATCTGCGGAATAAAAAACTCAGATTCTCAAACTTTAATTGGATTACACAACTGACAAAGTATGAAATGTTTCTATGTGCACAAGAGAGAAGACCAATTAAAATTTGCACTAGATAGATTTTCCAAGAATCAAGCCGCTATGGTCAGCTCGGAAATAACGAATAAAAAAAAATATCTCAGAATGGGAAAACAATGATCCATTTATGTAAAAAACTCCGTAGCATTGACTTAAATTGGATACTGGAATTGTTGCATTTTTAACAATAAAAGGTAATCGCTTGTTAATTAGCAAAACCCAAGGGATAGGAATAAAAGTCGTTTAACTATCACAAAAAAAACTATGAACATGTGACAAAAATTTATTAATGAGAATCCTGGAAAGTTTTTCAACAATATTTCATAACAACCACCACAGGATGGAGAAATCTAATTTAGGCGATAGGGTTTGTAACACCTCGAAATGTTGATTTGCGACCCTATGAAGTACATAAATGTCTTAACATTCGAAGTAGGAATATACATGACCGTCCGTCCGTCTGTGCAAATCAACACAGAATCGAACGCATAAAAAAATCCATTTGAAAATTTAGACAGTCACTTCTTGTTGATGTAGGTCTTATTATTGATATAGGATTGCAAATAGGTCATAAGTTTTTATTTGATTTGAATTTGGAGCCTCCAGAAGCTTAATTTTTTTCGATTTGGCTGAAGTGAAATCCATTTACAGAGGCCTCCGTAGCGTATAGGTTAGCATGTCCGCCTTTGACGCTGAACACCTGGGTTCCTGGCGAGAACATCAGGAAACAAGTAAAACATGCAAAGTTCGGATAAACTAACTATCCTCTTTTATAACAACTCCTCTACCATATCCATTGTGATATGCAAATCGGGGCTGGTCTGGGTCATATTTGATTTAGGTCCCGAAAACTCGGGCAACAAATCCGTTTTTTATGCGATTAAGACCCTAAATTCGAAGGTCGGTCTATACGGCAGCTATTACTAGATATTTTAGCAGAATCCATGGTGGTGGGTTCCCAAGATTCGGCCCGGCCGAACTTAGCACGCTTTTACTTGTTATTAAATCGATTTCATTTTATTTTTAATTTTTTATATTACTGTGATTTTTTTTATTTTGTTTTATTTTATTCAATTATATTCAATTTTTCCCCCAACGAAATCTCTAAAATTGGACTTTGTTCATCTCCATGTTTCCTTTAATGGAATTTTAAAAGTTATGCAAATTCATACTAAAATTCACTTTATTCAGCAATGCTTAAATCAATTGTGTGAAAAGGCACGAAATTGTGTCGTCTTCCTGTCCATTATTTACAGATGTTGCAAAACTGGAAAGACAAATTGACTCGACAAACTCTCAGTGTCTCACCTCTTCCACGGTGGTAAACTGTGCAGAACTTTGTTATTCTACGCCAAACCTACCATGACGACGGCGGTGGCACAGGCATAAAGTTTTCGATGAGAAGCATTTTTTAAAAAAGTATTAACACTCCCCAACACCGCCCCATGGTCGAAGAAGGAAGACCCAAATGGGGGGAGACTCCAATGACTGAAGTTGGCTATGGCCATATTTCCATAGCTACATAGTATAAGTACGCAACGTGTTCGGTGTGTTTAAGTTTATTGCATACACTTAGGGGCCATACAAGTGTGTAGCATCTTGAGAGAAGTGCTGAATACTTGAGTGTATACACACGCGAGTAAGAAAACGTGTTTCTCATTAAGCATACTAAATTAAACAGTTTTAATAAATCAAGCAAAGAAATTTGCCTAATGACACATTGACAGTTTGACAATAGTTTTAAGTATACTTTTGGGCTGGACATAAGGCACAAAGCCGGCCATATCTGAAGTGTATTGCTATGGCGTTAATTTTGCACAAGGACCAAATAACTAAAAATAATGTTTGCGAAGATATTCTGCTAAGCTCGAAAAAGGGCATAAAATAAAAAGAAGTCCACCTATGAAGTTGAATGCCTGGGTACGAATCCTGGAAAAAATTTTTTTTTTCGACAGTGGTTATCGCCTCCTAATGCTTGCGACATTTACAAAAACTTCTCCCTATGGAGGTGTCGGACTGCAGCACTCCGTTCGAACTCGGATATAAAAAGGGGGCCCCTTATCATTGAACTTAAAAATTTGATTCGGACAACACTCAAGCTATGTGGAAAATAAAATAAAATAAAAAAAAATATAAATTTCAATGAAATTTTCACTAAAGATAAAATTTCAATGAAATTTTCACTAAAGATAAAATTTCAGTGAAATTTTCTCTAAAGACAGAATTTCAATGTATTTTCTCTAGAGACCTAATTTCAATGAAATTTTCTCTTAAGACTGAATTTCAATAAAATTTTCTCTAAAGACAAAATGTTAATGAAATTTTCTCTAAAGATACAATTTCAATGAAATTTTCTCTAAAAATACAACTTCAATGAAATTTTCTCTAAAAATACAATTTCAATGAAATTTTCTCTAAATATAAAATTTCAATGAAATTTTCTCTAAATATAAAATTTCAATGAAATTTTCTCAAAAGATAAAATTTCAATGAAATTTTCTCTAAAGACAAAATTTCAATGAAATTTTCTCTAAAGACAAAATTTCAATGAAATTTTCTCTAAAGACAAAATTTCAATGAAATTTTCTCTAAAGACAAAATTTCAATGAAATTTTATCTAAAGACAAAATTTCAATGAAATTTTCTCTAAAGACAAAATTTCAATGAAATTTTCACTAAAGACAAAATTTCAATGAAATTTTCTCTAAAGACAAAATTTCAATGAAATTTTCTCTAAAGACAAAATTTCAATGAAATTTTCTCTAAAGACAAAATTTCAATGAAATTTTCTCTAAAGACAAAATTTCAATGAAATTTTCTCTAAAAACAAAATTTCAATTTCAATTTTCTCTAAAGACAAAATTTCAATTTCAATTTTCTCTAAAAACCAAATTTCAATGAAATTTTCTCTAAAGATAAAATTTCAATGAAATTTTCTCTAAAAACAAAATTTCAATTTAAATTTTCTCTAAAGACAAAATTTCAATGAAATTTTCTCTAAAGATAAAAATTCAATGAAATTTTCTCTAAAGATAGAATTTCGAAGAAATTTTCTCTAAAGAAAAAATTTCAATGAAATTTTATCTAAAGACAAAATTTTAATGAAATATTCTTTAAAGGTAAAATTTCAATGAAATATATGTCTACTAACCACTTAATAAAATATAAAAGAAAGTATTGAAAAAAAGCAAAAACAAAACAAAAAATACTAATACGTTTTTTAAACTGTTTACTTATTTAAAATAAAATAAAAAATATTTCGCAAAAAATACACATGCCCCGAGTGAGGCTCGAACTCACGACCTTAAGATTATGAGACTTACGCGCTGCCTACTGCGCCATCGAGGCACTCTGCCGACGTTGTGCCAATTCGGTGTTTTGTTCTTATACATTGCCTAACACACACAAACATTTTCGTTTAACAAGCAAGGAATGAGTTCGCAACAGCAGCAGCACACTCACCCTGTGAGCACACGATCCACATGTTTTTGTTGTTTTTATTTTCGTATATACTGCCCTCATCACACAAATCGTTGTTCTAATTCTGTTACGGTATGCTTGGCTGTCGCTGTTTCGGGTTGTTGCTGTTTGTGCTGTTATCTTTACGCAATGTTATTGTTGTTGTTTGGTGCTCTGTTCCCCTTGGTACTGTTGACAACAGTCTCTGTGGCTGTCACAGTGATTCTTACTGCTACTGGTAGTCGCTGTTACAATGAATCTTACCACTACTGGTGGGGGCATTTGGTTTAAGATTTATTTTTAGAATGGTTATACATAATTGGAAGAGTACATAACTATGAATTAATGACAATATGATAATTTTCGCTGACATAATTGAATGGCTATAATGTTATTGACCATAGAATGGCGGCCAATCAGCATTTATTTTAAATTGATACAATGATTTCTTACATACCCATGTAAATACATATGTATGTATGTATATATGCAATCATATAATGGCATTATGGGATATTTAAATTTAGGAGCTGTGCCAATCGGTAGCAATCTCCTATGATGAAATGTAAAAATGCTCAGTGTGTGTTTTTTACACAGATGAGTAAAAATGTATATCTTGCTGGGCCAAACGGTAACTTTCTCACTACCTATACAAATTTTTGACATTTCTGCTGGAGCAAAAACGGGTCAAGCTTTCAATCGAAATTGATTGAAAATCACCCATGACTTGCTCAAAAACAATTGTTAAGTAAACTTGCAATAAGAATAATTAAATACTTGGGAACTTTTTATAGATAAAAGTCTCTTTTAATTAAGATTTTATTAACATGTAAAAGTCGAATAGTTGCTTATTAGAGCTGGCAAACTATCGATAATTAAAACATTCGATATTTTCGATAGTTTTAATAATAAATATCGATAGTATCGATACTATCTTTTATTTCCCATCATCTTTATTTCAAACGAAAATGAGAAGTAAAAATCAGGAAATAGATTTATATAGAAGCAATATCAATGCATAGACCAGTCAGTTGGAAGTCATGAGAGAAATCATGTTAGCCTAATCAGATGAAAATTGCGCCCTGTGTAGGCGCAATGTATATTTAAGGATACATTGGGTGTAGGATTGCTTAGTTTTGTTTGGTTTTACAATAAGTTAAACTTTTGCGATAGTATCCATCGGAAAAATATCGATTAATATTGAGTAAAAAAATTAAATATGGATAGTGCCATCGGTATTTCGGAAATGCCTCAAATAAAAATATTTTGTTTTGCCAATTTCTTTCAACAGTGAAGCATTTATCATCAATTTTCAAAAGGTGATGTCAAAATATAATATTTTTAATAAAACCACCAAGTAAGTGACTTGCAAATTGAATTTGACCTGCGTATCTATTCACAACAAGCAGCATGGAACTTTTCTCTATAATCGTAAAAATTTGCTTTGTTTCTGTCAAAAATCTTTCTAGCCCCTGGGCTTCTCAAAAATTATTCACCAAAAATTTTTGCCGCTCCAGAAAATTATTTCCTACCAAAATTTATGAAAAATCCTATCAAACCCGACTAAAACCCAGCAAATGTTAGACCAGCCATAAATAGGTATATTCTTTGAAGTTTGACCCCAAAAAATTAAACCCCAAATCCAAAATAAAACTAGTCTACGTACTAATTTTAATATATAGAAATCATTTCCAAGTCTAGTCGGACTATAATTTTGCACACCTCTTGGAATATCGAATAAAACCTTGTACAATTATCTTACGATAGAACAAAGATTCTGGATATCTACAGCCTTAAAAAGTCTTATCGGATAAACGATATATATGGGAGCAAAATCTAACTCTAGGCCGTCAGATATAACATCTCTCACCCAATATTAACCAAAATTGTGGCTTCTACTGCCTTAAAAGTTTATATCGGATAAAATATATATATATGGGAGCTGTACCAAAATCAGGACCGATTTTATTGAAATTTTGCGCATGTATTGGGATGCCAAATAAAATAACTCATCCTAAACTACGTTAAGATCGAATCAAAATTATGGATTCCACAGTCTTAAAAGGCTATATCGGATGAAAGATATATATGGGAGCTATATCTAAGTCTGATACGATTTTCATGAAATTTCGCACAGATATTAGGACGCCATATAAAACACATTGTGCTTCGTTTTGTAGAGATAAGATCAAAATTGTGGCTATTAAAGCCTTAAAATTTCATATCGGATGAAAGATATATGGGAGCTTTATCTAAATCTGGACCGATTTGACGAAATTTTGCGCACATATGTAGACGTCAATTAAAACACTTCAAGCTAAATTTTGTTAAGATGGTACAAAAATTGTGGCTTCTACAGCCTTAAAATTCCATATCGGATAAAAGATATATATGGGAGCTATAACTACATCTGAATCCATTTTCATGAAATTTTACACACATATGTAGACGCCATATAAAACACTTCGTGCCACCATATAAAACACTTTGGTAAAGATTGAACCAAAGTTGTGGCTGCTACAGCCTTAAAATTCCATATCGGATTAAAGATATATATGGGAGCTATATCTAAATCTGAACCGATTTTTTCAAAATCATTAGCGCTCGTCCTTGGGTAAAAAAAGTGGCATATGCAAAATTTCGTGATAATCGGAGTATAAATGCGACCAGTACCTTGATCACAAGAATACATGAACAGAAAGACAGGCAGACGCACATAGCTAAATCGAATCACGAAGTGATTCTAAGCCGATCGGTATACTTAACAAAGGGTGTAGCTCTTCTCCTTCTTAACGTTGGAAACAAATGCACAAACTTATAATACCCTGTACCACAGTGGTGGTGTAGGGTATAAATATCCCCCAAACAGGTGTATGGAGAACAACAACAAAACTTTTGGGTCCAATTTCCGTTTTTTTGTGCCCTTTTTCATGAACTTTTGCAATTAAATTGGGAGTAAATAATATTGGGCACATTTTCCTTTTACTTTGGGGTCTAATGTCACCATTTTGGGGATCACACGTGGTTTTTGCTTTTAAAAAAAAATAATTAATTAAATATTATAAAAAATTGCTCGAGTATCGACCAGATCTGATCATATTAGTTCCGATTGTAAGTATTGAACGCACATTACCCTTATTTCCTACACAGAATTAACGAAATTCGGAAGATATTCCTTAACACTCGCACAAGGTCACAGTCAATATCAGAACTTACGCCCATTTTCCTTGCAACAGTACTTGGCCCATCGACGTCCATGGTTTTGTTGTGCCCTCTTAACGAATACACAGAAACAACAAGAAGTGAAATAATTTTTAGTTATCCCCGGCAAATTTTTCAGTAATAAACTTGGTACTTATATGTTGCGAAAAACCTACCAATTTTGGTAGGAACCTACCACAAATGGCAACACTGTTCACCACACCAAACGTCACATATTTACAAACCCTACAACTTTGCTATCAATTGGCACACAACCTTAATAAATAAACTTTTAATTAGATCTAACAGATTTTTCTATTTTTAATTTAGTCACTTCGACCCTGTGAAATTTTGTTTTGGCTATGAAATGTTTATATTTCGTAGGTGGGCCCACCAATAGCCCCACCGAACTTCTAAATAAAATGCAGAAATTTGAATTTCATAGAAAATTTTATGGGGTGTTTTTACTTGTAGAAATGAAATTTCACAAACTTTTTGGAACAAAATTTCAACTTTTCTATATCTATAAAAGTTGATGTACCTACTGTGCGATATATATTTATTTGTATACCTATAACACCTATCTACTAAACATGACTTTATATACTCGAAAATTCGTCTGTTATATTTTGAAATTTTTTTATACATAATTTTAGTTGCTGTTTATCATTTGCCTTCTTACATTAGACTGATTATTTTTATCCCTTTCTATATCATTCCAGGTACCCGCTCATTTTTGTGTCCACTGATTTTCTATAGCCTCGATGGCGCAGTAGGCAGCGCGTAAGTCTCATAATCTTAAGGTCGTGAGTTCGAGCCTCACTCGGGGCAAAGTTTTTTTTCCGTGTTTGTCCAGTTCGTTGCATGATTTCTATTAGGGTGTACACTGTACACTCGATTATTTGTGACCTTTGAAATAAACGAACAATTGAAAATGACAAATAAACAAATAATCGAACTCTTTAGGACGGTTAATCGATTAATCGTTTGGATGTTAAAAAACAAGCTCAAAAACATTTGATTTGTGGGTCACTTACCTATTCAAGTGTGATAACATGGTGTTATCGCAAACAACACTTTGTCATCACTCTAAACACTATGAATAATCTCATGTTGGATACGTCTTGAGCAGGCCTTTTAGTCAGACAATTACAAGTTTTAAGAATCATACCAACTCATGTGGGATGGTTGAGTGTTATTGAATGTCATCATGTCATCGCATATGTTTATAATAAATTTCTCTTCCTTTCTACTCGAATGGGAGAGCGTTCATTGATATGAAGAAAATTTCACTTTAATGTTGTTTGTGTAAAAAATCTAATTACGATAATTTTCTAACACATTATTCGAGTGCCATAATACGAGTATCTGCGTACCAAAAGTGCCCATCATGCAAAATTTTCTAGTTTGTAGATTCAGCCGTTTCGTCTGGATGATTATCGGTCAGTCAGACGACTACACAAGTGGAAAATTGTTTAGTTTGTAACTGATGTTATCACTTAATTGAGTTTTGAAAAAATATTTAGCCTTTTCTAAAAATAGTGCGCTGGAAAATTATAGTAATTAGATTTTTTCCGCAAACAACATTAAAGTTAACTTTTTTTCATATCAATAAACTCTCTCCGATTCGAGTAGAATGAAAGAGATATCTATAAAAGGCTAGCCCCCAGGGGGGATTAAATATTGCAAGTTTTTTTTTTGCAATAAAATGAGCAAATTTTGCCGAAAAGAATAAATTTTTTTCAATAAATCAACTTTTTTGACAAAAAAAAAAAAAAAAATCCAAAAATATAAGGTTTTTTAAAGTTTTTTACTTCCAACGTGCATAACTTTTAACTGAATACTCGGATGTGGACCCTTTTTCGTTGTAAATTTTGTCACAAATTCAAATCATTCATAACAAGTAAAAACGTGCTAAGTTTGGCCGGGCCAAATCTTGGGAGCCCACCACCATGGATTCTGCTAAAATATAGGAGCCAAATCGGACAAAAGTTGTGGCTTCCAGGGGTTCAAGAAGACAAATCGGGAGATCTGTTTATATGGGAGCTATATCATGTTCTTGACCGATTTTGACCGTACTTGGCACAGCTATTGGAAGTCATAACTGAACACTATGTGCCAAATTTCAGCCAAATCTGACAAAAATTGCGGCTTCCGGGGACTCAAGGAGTTATATCGGGAGATCGGTTTATATGGAAGCTACAATATATCAGGTTATCAACCGATTTAGACAGTAACAGTTATTGAAAAAATAAAACGACATATGCCAAATTTCAAGCATATTGGCCCTCTAGAAGCCCAAGAAGTCTAATCGTGTGATCGGTTTATATGGCGGCTACATTACTGGGAATCATACCAAAACACTTCATGGGAAATTTCACCCAAATCGAATAAGAATTGCGCCTTCTAGAAGTCAAGACCCAAGGTCGGTTTATATGGCAGCTATATCATATATATGGCAGCTTTATTTGGTTATCAACCGATTTAGACCATACTAAGCTCAGTTTTTTGAAGTGATATCGGTACACCACGTTCAGCCAAATCGGATAAGAATTTCGCCCTCTAGTGGATCCAGAAGTCGAGATCCAAGTAATCGGTTAATATGGCAGCTATATCAAAACATGGATCGATATGACCCATTACACTCCTAACCGACCTACACTAATAAGAAGTATTTGTGCAAAAATTTCAAGCCATATATTCCGATCTGCCGAAAAAGGGTCTGAAGCGCATAAAAGCTTTATTTATTACCCGATTTCACTGAAATTTGAAACAAGGGGTTATTTTCTGAACCAAATATGGTTCAGATCGGAATATATTTAGAAATAGCTGTGATATAGACCGATCTCCCGATAAAGGGTCTTAAGCACATAAAAGCTTTATTTATTACCCGACTATGCTGAAATTTGAAACAGTGAGTTATTTTAAGCCTCCCGACATCGGACCCAAGTATGCTTCAGATCGGACTATATTTAGATATAGCTGTCATATAGACCGATCTGTCGATAACGGGTCTGAAGCCCATAAAAGCTTTATTTTTCTACCGATTTCGCTGAAATTTGAAACATTGAGTAGTTTTACTTCTCTTAACATAGGACCTAAATATGGTTCAGATCGGACTATATTTAGATATAGCTGTCATATAGACCGATCTACCGATAAGGGGACTGAAGCCCATAAAAGCTTTATTTATTACCTGGTTTTGTTGAAATTTGAAATACAAAATTCAACTGTGACTTATATTTATTAGCCCACTCAATATCCGTATCGAATTTGAGTGCCTAAGTTATCCAATTTTCACCGGATTGTGACGAAAGGGGATTTTCATAAATACCCGAGGTGGTCGGGTATTCAGATGCCTGTTTACTTGTTTTTTCAATGTGGGTGTTTTTGGAAAACTTTCAGATCAAATAATAATACCAAGAAAGATTTTTTTCATTCATTTCATTTTTTCATTTTTCATTTAATTTTTTTCAAATGTTCCATTTAAATCACATTTTTCTAGATTTTGTCTTCTTAAAAAATTCCCAAAGATCACTTGTGGTCAAATATGAGACTATTTCACTCTTCCACTCGTTTTTGACACCTAAACGCAGTTTGAACATGTAATCACCGCCCGGCAGAGGCGCAAGGGCAAGCATATCCTCTCTCATAACCATATCCTTAACTATCATATCATGCTAGAAAATAAATAGGAAATTCAAAAAATGCAACCTTTTCTTAGTTTAAAAATCCCTAAGGATATCTTGTTCAACACTTACATTGTATGGACATGTGTGATTGACATTTGAAAATGGCATTATGGCGTTCATGTAAATGGCAAACACGGGATACCTTTTGCGATTGCGCATAAAATCGCATGCATCCACGGAGATGTTGTATAGAAAAGGTCGATAGCCATTATTGCCCTTTTTAAAGGTGGACAAAAGAATCTTAAAATTAAAATAAAATTATTAACGGCTTTTTTCAAAAAAATTCTAATTATGTCTATAAAGATCAGGCCTATTTCGGTTTTCGAAAACGTATAACGAAAGATTTTCTTTGCTTTATTTCTTGCAAACCTTAGCACATATAAGTTTGAATATATACTTTAATCAAATTTTCTTTTTAGCAAGAGAAACCTCAAGTGATTTCAAGCCTTAAAAGTTTAAGGTTTGCAAAATATACGAAAATCTATTTTTCTTTTTCGTTTGGCGAATTCGAAAACCGAAAACAGTCCTGTATATGTTATGTACGTACGGTGACATTGTTAACCGGAACTTTGTGTAATTTCATATGGGCTGTTAATGCAATGATACCACGACCCTGGACTTTTAAGTTACACGTCTCGAATGTGAAGAAAGTCGGATCAAGTGTGTTACATTTTAGGTTAGTATATCGTATTAAATTTTCCACGGGCTGAGTGGCCAACAATATCAAAATTAGAAACTTAAGTTGATGAGACATTTTTGTCAACGAATTAGCACAGAAACGTTGTCATTCGTAGTTTTACCAGGTTTATATATGGGGCTTTGCAGTTTAGTTTAGTGAAAATCATTTTTTAATTATTACTGTATATGCTTGATAGAGAATTGTTTGCTTAATGGCTGATATTATCGCTTAATTGATTTTTGAAATATTATGAATATCTAAATATATATAAAATATATAATGGGAAATTCAATATATTAACTTTCCATTAACGCCGGTATTATTTTCGTGATTCTCAATGGAAATTCCATGTTTAACACCATTACGAGTTATATATTGGTAAACTTTTATCATAAGTAATTAAGGATTGGTCTATTTAATGACATTAGCAAATTGTGCTGCTTTAAAAAATATTATTTAAAAAAAATTGAATCATGAAAAATATTGATTTTCATCGCGAAAAGCGAATATTATACCAGCCTTGAGATATATATTGTCAACAAACGTGAAAGAAGGTGTCAAGTCTAAAAGGCTTGCGCCAGAATATCAATGCAAATTTTGCCCATGAACATTTCACTAAGGAACAGAGGCAAACTTCTGACATATCAATGAGTGCAGTCCGATTTAAGTTAAAGCTTAATGATAAGGGATATAGTCCGAACGGCGTGCCGCAGTGTGACAACTCTTTGGAGAGAAGTTTTACATGACATATTATCTCACAAATGTTGCCAACATTAAGAGGGGAAAACCACCGCTGAAAATTTTTTCTGATGTCTTCGCCAGGATTCTGCGCTACGGTGGCTTCCGCCCCAGTATATCATGTGCATCAAATTCAATTGATTCTATTTGGCTGACTAAAGGCCCCTGCTCAGAACATTTTAAAATACATCAGTGTGTATAATTGAATCGCACCCAATGGGCTGACTAAAAACCTGCTCAAAAATCAATAAACCTTAGTAACATACACATGTGAAGGATGCCATTGTAGATTAGTACGTCCGCCTATGACACTGAACGACTGGTTCTCGAATCCTGGCGAGAACATCAGAAAAGATGTTCCGATAGTAAATATTGTATATTTTCTATTCGAACTGAAGTTTTCAAGTCATTATAAGTTTACTAATGGAGTGAGGCTGCCATTTAGGTGTATTCTGATAAAAAAGGCCAGCTACATTCAATTCCTTTCCCACATCCATCGTGGTGCATCCTGGAAACCTGAGCAACCTAAATAAAGATAACGCTATCAACTCCAATGGGGTTTAGGGTCACGGATAACTGGAAAGGGAGTTCCTATTGGGTAATTTTTGAAATGATCAACCTAATGGCTCATTGGAATAGGTGTCAGAAGAACCCAACTAGCAGTTTATGTCTAAATTGGGCGGCTGCTAACAGCGTCTGTATTCTAAAGGTGCGGCTGGAAACTAAATTGAGGGAAAACTGGAAGCCCTTCAGAAGGCAACGGGAAACCACTGAAGTAACATTCCTCGAAAATCTAACAATATGAGCAGAACATACAGCCCCCAGTCTCCGACCAAACGTGGGTGCTAAGAATCCCCGGAGGTAAAACCAAACGAAAAACTTAATAATGAAACGTGAGATGTCAGAAGTCTTATGAATCGGGAAAAAATAACAACACGATCAGAGACTTATAAAGACTTCAAGTGGATATTTTAAGTGCTTGCGAGACATAGTGGACCGATGTAAAAGTTTATTACTCGGCAAATTGACGGGTAATCCATAGATGCAATTATTGTAACAGAACAAGTAGGACAAGTAAAAGCGTGCTAAGTTCGGCCGGGCCGAATCTTATATACACTCCACCATCGCATTTGTCGAGTTCTTTTCCCGATATCTCCTTTTAGGCAAACAAAGGATAACTGAAAATGATTGATTCAATATTGGAGCTATATCATGTTATACTAGGATTCGGACCATAATTGAATTGAATGTTGGAGACCATAGTAGAAGTCATTGTGTAAAGTTTCAGTCATTGTGTACGACTTGCGCCCTTTAGGGGCTCAAGAAGTAAAATAGAGAGATCGGTTTATATGGGAGCTGTATTAGGCTATAGACTGATTCAGACCATATTTGATAAGTATTTCAGCCAAATCGGATAATAATTACGCCCTCTTGAGGCTCAAGAAGTCAAGATCCCAGATCGGTTTATATGGCAGCTATATCAGGTTATGGATCTATTTGAACCATATTTGACATTGTTGTTAGAAGTCATAACAAAACATCTCATGCAAAATTTCAGGCAAAACGGATAAGAATTGCCCCCTCTAGTGCCTCAAGAAGTCAATATTCAAGATCGGTTTATATGGCAGCTATTTCAGGCTAAAGACCGATTAAAGGCATACTTAGCACAGATGTTGGAAGTCACATAGAAACAAAATTTCAGCCAAATCGGATAGGAATTGCGCCCTCTAGACGCTCAAGAAGTCAAGATCCCAGGTAGGTTTATATGACAGCTATATCAGGTTATGGAACCATATTAGCATAGTTGTTGGAAGTCATAATAAAACACATCATGCAAAATTTCAGCCAAATCGGATAAGAATTGTGCTCTCTAGTGGCTCAAGAAGTCAAGATCCAAGATCGGTTTATAAGGCAGCTATATCAAAACATGGGCCGATATAGCCCATTTTCAATCCCATGAGCTACACTAATAAGAAGTATTTGTGCAAAATTTAAAGCGGCTAGCTTTACTCCATCGAAAGTTAGCATGCTTTTGACAGACAGGCGGACGGACGGACATGGCTAGATCGACTTAAAATGACATGACGATTCAGAATAATATACTTTATGGGGTCTCAGACGCATATTTAGAGATGTTACAAACGGAATGACGAAATTGGTATACCCCCATCCTATAGTGGAGGGTATAACAAGTAAAATGGCTTTAAGTTCGGCCGGACCGAACTTTGGATACCCACCACCTCGGGTATATATGTAAACCCCCTTTCGTCACAATCTGGTGAAAATTGGATAACTCATGCACCCGAATACGCACGGACATAGAGTGGTCTAATAACTATAAGTCACTGGTGAATTTTGTATTTCAAATTTCAACAATATCGGATAATATATAAAGCTTATGTGAGCTTCAGACCCTTAGTCGGCATATCGGTCCATGTGACAGCTATATCTGAATACAGTCCGATCTTTACTTTATTTAGATCAGGTGGCGGGTGGCCTAAAACGACTTACTGTTTCAAATTTCAGCAAAATCGGATAAAAAAGATGTTTTTGTGGGTCTATATGGCAACTATATATAAATATAGTCCGATCCGAACCAAATTCGGACGGATGTCTGGAAACCTTAAACTACCCACTGTTTCAAATTTCAGCGAAATCGAATAAAAAATAAAGATTTAATGGGCTTGAGATCCTTAATCGGCAGATCGGTCTATATGACGACTATATCTAGATATATTCCGATATGAACCATAATAGGGTCCTATATTGGGAGGCCTATAGCTACTCGCCGTTTGAAATTTCAGCGAAATCGGTTAATAAATGAAGCTTTTATGGGCTTCAGATCCATTATCGGCAGATCGGTCTATAAAGCAGCTATATCTAAATATAGTCCGATCTCAACCATATCAAAAGCTCGGATATCGGGAGGCTCAAAGCAACTCACTGTTTCAAATTTCAGCGAAATGGGGTAACAAATAAAGCTTTTATGGGCTTCAGACCCTTTATCGGCAGATCGGCATATATGGCAGCTATATCCAAATATGGTCCGTTCAAAAACTTAACCAGCGTGCATCAAAAAGATGTATATGTGCCAAATTTCAGCTCAATATCTCAATTTTTGAAGGCTGTAGAGTGATTACAACAGACGGACGGACATCGTTGAATCGTCTTAGATCCGAAATATATATACTTTGTAGGGTCGGAAATTGATATTTCGATGTGTTGCATACGGAATAACCCCCTATCCTACGGTGGTGGGTATAAAAATCCAATGCTTTAATGTCACTCTGTAACAGAAATCAAAACGAACATTTCTCTTAGGATATGTCAATGCAATTCTTATGGCAACGAAAATTTCGTTTTAGGTGCTTACCGTCTCGGTAAGGTAGCATTAGCGGGAGCTTCATCCTCCGCTTACAAAGCATATGGAAGCATTGTTTTCGTATTTTGCAGTGATTGATTTTGTTCTTGAATTTCTTACTTATACCATTGGGTGTAAAACGCCGACGAAAATTTTGTATTTCAAAAATTTTTTATAACACATAGACGGTAAGATAGTGTAGCCTCGATGGCGCAGTAGGCAGCGCGTAAGTCTCATAATCTTAAGGTCGTGAGTTCGAGCCTCACTCGGGGCAAAGGTTTTTTAATTAAACCTAACAGATTTTATTCAGTAGAATCCTGCTTGGGTAAGAACACACGCAAAACTTATGTCAAAGAAGGTGTTCAGGAGAAAGGAGGCAAAATCGTTGCAAAATGGTCTTTCTGTTGTGTCTTCATTATGCTATGTTGTGTCATCAAGTTTCATTCAAATAAAGAAAACAATTTAATTTATTCTAATAATAATTAAATAAATCTTTTTTTGGCTTGCGCTTGTTGCTTTTTCTACTAAACCATAGAAACAATTTTGCCACCGCCGTGATTTGAACTCATAATCTCATGTTTGGCAGTATTCTACGCATCCTCTAGCCTACCGACATCATCCGCATTATGATGAAATAGCTCAATAAGTATGACCGCACAGTAATAAGTGTCTTAATTAATTAAATATAAAACAAGTAAAATGGCATTAAGTTCGGCCGGGCCGAACTTTGGATACCCACCCTCTCGGGTATATATGTTAATCCCATTTCGTCACAATCCGGTGAAAATTGGATAACCAAATTCGGCACGGACAAAGAGACCAAAATTGAATAATTTTGGTCTCTTTGGCAGATATATCCAATTATAAACCGATCTGAAGCATATTAAGGTCGGATATCGTGAGGCTCAGAAAAACTCGATGTCTCAAATTACAGCGAAATCTAGTAATAAATAAAGCTTTTATGGGCTTCAGCCCCTTTATCGCAAGATCGGTCTATATGGCAGCTATATCTAAATATAGTCCGATCTGAACCATATTTAGGTCGGATGTTGGGAGAGGTTAACCTACTCACTGTTTCAAATTTCTGGGGAATCGGGTAATAAATAAAGCTTTTATTGGCTTCAGACCTCTTATCGGCAGATCGGTCTATATGGCAGCTGTATCTAACTATAGTCCGATCTGAACCATATTTAAGTCGAGTATCAGGAGGCTAAAAATAACTCACTTTTTCAATTTTTTGCGAAATCAGTAAAAAAATAGGCTTCAGACCCTTTATCTGCAGATCGGTGTATATGACAGCTGTGCCTAAATATAGTCCGATCTGTACCGTATTTGGATCGAATGTTGGAAGGCTTAAAACTGCGCACTATTCCAAATTTCAACGAAATCGGATAAAAAAATAAAGCTTATATGGCCTTCTGACCCTTTACTTGAAGATCGGCTGCTATATCTAAATATAGTCCGACCTCAACCATATTAAGCTCGGATATCGGGAGGCTCAAAGCAACTCACAGTTTCAAATTTCAGCGAAATGGGGTAATAAATAAAGCTTTTAAGAGCTTCAGACCCTTTATCGGCAGATCGGCATATACCATGGACCATATTTGGGTCAGATGTCGGGAGACCTAAAAATACTCACTATTTCCAATTTCAGCGAAATCGGTTAAATAATAATGCTTTTATGGGCTTCAGACCCTTTATGCGTAGATCGGTCCGATTTGGCCCGTTCATGAACTTAACCAGCGTGCATCAAAAAGTCGTATCTGTGCCAAATTTCAGATCACTATCTTAATTTTTGAAGGCTGTAAAGTGATTACAACAGACCGACGGAAAGACGGATAGACAGACAAACACATGGACATCGTTAAATCGTCTTAGAATTTTACGACGATCCGAAATATATATACTTTGTAGGGTCGGAAATTGATATTTCAATGTGTTGCAAACGGAATGACTAAATTAATATAGCCCCTATCCTACGGTAGTAGGTCTAACAAGTAAAAGCGTGCTAAGTTCGGCCGGGCCGAATCTTATATGCCCTCCACCATTTGTCATATGTCAAGTTATATGGATGACATTTTCGAATAGAAAAACACCACCTCCAAAATTTCAGACAAATCGAGTAATAATTGCGCCCTCTAGAGGCTCAAAAAGTCAAACTGGGAGATCGGTTTGTATGGCTGCTATATCAGATTATATATCAATTTAGACCATACTTGGAACAGTTGTTGGATGTCATACCAAAACGACATACGCAAAATTTCAAACATATGGATTAGAATTGCGCCCTCTAGAAGTCCAGGAAGTCTAATAGGGAGATCGGTTTATATGGCGCCTAAATCAGGGTATGGACTGATTAAGACCATATTTGACACACTTGAAATCAAAATAAAACACTTAATGCAAATTTTCGGCCAAATCGGATAAGAATTGCGCCCACTTGAAGCTCAAGGAGTCAGGGCCCAAGATCGGTTCATATGTCAGCTATATCAGGTTATGGACCGATGTAAACCATACATAGCACAGCTGTTGGAAGTCATAACAAAACACGCAAAGCAAAATTTCATTCATATCGGAAAGGAATTGCGCCCTCTAGAGGCTGAAGAAGTTTAATCGGTATTATATGGCGGCTATATCACGTTATGGACTGATTTGGACTTTACTTAGCACATTTGTGGGGAGTCATACCAGAACACTAAATGCAAAATTTCAGCCGAATCGGTTAAGAATTGTGCCCTCTAGAAGTCAAGACCCAAGGTCGGTTTATATGCCAGCTATATCAGATTATCAGCCGATTTAAACCATACCTAGCACAGTTGTCGAAACATTACGTGCGAAATTTCAGCCAAATCGAATAAGAATTGTGCCCTCTAGAATCTCAAGAAGTTAAGACCCAAAATCGGTTTATATGGCAGCTATATCCAAACATGAACCGATTTGACCCACTTACAATCCTAACTGATCTACACTAATAAGAAGTATTTGTGCAAAATTTCAAGCGCCTAGCTTTACTCCTTCGAAAGTTAGCGTGTTTTCGACAGACAAACGGGCGGACAGACGGACGTACATGGCTAGATCGATTTAAAATGTCATGACGATCAAGAATATATATACTTTATGGGGTCCTAGATCAATACTTCGAGGTGTTACAAACGGGATGACTAGATAAGTATACCCCCATCCCATAGTGATGGGTACAAAAGCATTAGTGGATTTCGTTTTAAAGGCTCAAACCCTAAATTTATAATCTCTCCATCCTACAAAGACAGGTAAAGTATTTATACTTTATACGGTCTCAAACCAATATTTCGAGGTATTTGAAACGGAAAAAGTGCACCCTTATCTCATGATGAAGGGTAAAAAAGTTTCTAATCCATAGTCTTATAAAAGTTCAAAACAGTTTTTTCTTCAAAATTTCAACATTACAGTATTCCTGCATTTGACTTTAAACTTCAAGGAATATCTTTAATATATATCTACTACCACTTTGCAAGACCATCTCTTTGTTTACGGCACAAAGGTAGCTTTATGATACTTGGGTACTTTCGGTTCACTGCTTTAGTTTAGCTATGAATCTGTTCATCATCTAAATGAAGTTCATAAAAAATTCTTTATCGAGTAATTTTTCCGTGTTGGAAGAATTGCAAAAATGTTACACCACCAGAGTCCAAACACATAGAGCAAATATTGTATTTGAGTCAGTGTGTGGGAAGTAGATTTAACCAGACTTGTCACCTATAGCTAGCTGTATGCATGTGTAGCTGTAGTTCAACCAGAGCCAAGTTCGAGCACATGGTTACACAGAGTTGTTGTTTTCGTTAAAGGATATCTGGGTGTATTTACTACAATGTCCTTTACAAATCGAATATAAGGTGGAAATGATTTGTAAAAAAGGATTTAAATGTAAAAAAAATTCTAAAAATATAATAGTATAAAGATAAAAATTAATATTTAAATAAATGATTTTAAATAAAATAACAAGAAAAAATAACAAAATATTAATTTAAAAAAGTAATATAATTTTTATTTTCAGTTATTTATTGTGTAAAAATCTTATATTATTAATTAAATTTCAATTTTACATAATCTTGCCTTTTTGTAACACAGTGGTGAATGCCTACTAAATTTTCTTTAAACGTTTTTTTCTCTCTCCCACCTAATGCATACATGTTTGCACATAAAACTATTGAGAGACTCCAAAGCTTCCTGTTTACACAAAAATTGTAAACAAATGTGTACACAAACATTAACGCATGAATAGAAACAAAAACTGCATTGACGACGTTGTCGTCAACATTGCCATCCACATCGCCATGTCAGCCACCATCGCCAGCATCATTGCCATCATCATAAATGTCAATAAGGACGATGAGTATGTTTATGTTTATGAATATAATAATGTCAGTGAATGTTGTTGTTCTCATCGCATCGCACTACACGATAACTCTCCCCCAGCATAGGGGGCGTGTCCCCCCCTCTGAAAAAACCACACATTTTGCATTACAAACGATGAATGTTATATCGTTTGACAGCACCATAGCAAGCATTGTTGTAGCACAAATATTCTGTTAGCAGCAGTGGTAGCTGTCATCGTCGACATTTAAGCTCAACGCTGTGGCGATGTGAGTATTTAGTCGTCGTGCTGTGTGATTATGTTGAAATACAAACTCTCATGCACACATATTCATAGACACAACATGCATTCCATTGAGTGGTGTTAAGTGTTGCCAGAAAAAAGAAGGTATACAAAAAATAAAACAAAAAATAAATAAATAAAATAGAATAAAATAAAATAAAGTAAAATAAAATAAAATAAAATAAAATAAAATAAAATAAAATAAAATAAAAAAAAAAAATAAAATAAAATAAACTATAACAAAACAAAATAAAATAAAATAAAATAAAATAAAATAAAATAAAATGAAATGAAATGAAATAAAATAAAATAAAATAAAATAAAATAAAATAAAATAAAATAAAATAAAATAAAAAAAAATAAAATAAAATAAACTATAACAAAACAAAATAAAATAAAATAAAATAAAATGAAATGAAATGAAATGAAATGAAATAAAATAAAATAAAATTAAGTAAAATAAAATAAAATAAAATAAAATAAAATAAAATGAAATGAAATAAAATAAAATAAAATAAAATAAAATAAAATAAAATAAAATAAAATAAAATAAAATAAAATAAAATAAAATAAAATAAAATAAAATAAAATAAAATAAAATAAAATAAAATAAAATAAAATAAAATAAAATAAAATAAAATAAAATAAAATAAAATAAAATGAAATAAAATAAAATAAAATAAAATAAAATAAAATAAAATAAAATAAAATAAAATAAAATAAAATAAAATTAAGTAAAATAAAATAAAATAAAATAAAATAAAATGAAATGAAATAAAATAAAATAAAATAAAATAAAATAAAATAAAATAAAATAAAATAAACTAAAATAAAATAAAATAAAATAAAATAAAATAAAATAAAATAAAATAAAATAAAATAAAATAAAATAAAATAAAATAAAATAAAATAAAATAAAATAAAATAAAATAAAATAAAATAAAATAAAATAAAATAAAATAAAATAAAATAAAATAAAATAAAATAAAATAAAATTTATAAAGCTCAAGAAGCCAAATCGACAAATCGGTTTATAGGGAAGGCATACCAGGTTATAGGCAGATTTGGACTTTACTTAGTACAGTTGTTGAAAGTCATAACAGAACATTATATCCAAAATTTCTGCCAGACCGGTCAAAAAGTGAGGCTTGTAAGGAAGAAGTCAAAGTCGGCAGTTTATATAGCAGGTTATACACCGATTTGGACCGTATTAGGCACAGCTGTTGGAAGTCAGGGGCTCAAGAAGTCAAATCGGGAGATTGATTTATATACCCACATTCGAACCGATATGGCCGGATGGGTGGACATAGATGGACTTAGAATGTCGAGACGGTCAAGAATATATATACTCTATGGGGTCTTAGGTCAATATTTCGAGGTGTTACAAACGGAATGACTAGATTAGTGTAGTGGTAGGTATAAAAATCAAATAAATAGAATAAATACAAAAATGCAAACCAAGAAACACAAAATAAAATAAAATAAAAACAAGTAAAAGCATGCTAAGTTCGTCCAGGCCGAATCTTGGATATCCACCACCATGGCTTCCGCAAAAATGGACCTTTATTAACTGAGTTTGTATTTGAATTATTTTGGTCTCATGAAGTCATATGGGGTTATCGGTACTTAGGGGGGACTATATCACCATACTGACCGATTCGGATAAAACTTGGCACTGATGTTGTAAGTCAAAAGATAGTGGATGAATATTTAGGCTTCTATGGGCTCAAGAAGTCAAGTTCGGTGATCGGTTTATATGGTGGCTATACCTGTTTTTAGACTGATTGGGATCATACTTGGCATGGATGTTGCAAGTATAAACTCAAGTTTTTGTTCGAAATTTCAGCGAAATCGGATGAAAATTGAGGCTTCTGGGGCTGAAGAAATCATATCCGGGGATCGGTTTAAATTGGGGCTATATCCAAATCTGAACCGATAAGGTTCATTTGCAATCCCCAACGACATACATCAAAAATAAGTGTATGTGCAAAATGTCAAGCGGCTGGCTTAGCGCGTTCGACCGCTATCGTGACTTCGACTGACGGACGGATGGACATGACTAGTTAGACTCAGTATGTCAAGACGAACAAGAATATATGGGGTCGTAGATCATTATTTCTTATAATATTAGGGTATAAAAATAGAATCACATAAAATAAAAAAAAAAATATTTTATTTTGCAAATGCAAATTTGTCATCAAGATTTCATTTAGGAACTGGGACAAAAACTTCTCACATATCACTGAGTACTCTCTGATAAAAATGTTAAGCTCAGTAACAAGGGGCCTCCTTTTTATAGTCGAGTCCAAACGACGTGCCGCAGTGTGACACCTCTTTGAGGAGAAGTTTCAACATGGCATAGTACCTGGCAGAAGTCGCCAGCATTACGAGGGAATTGTACCCAGGCGTTCAGTATCATAGGCGGGCATGGTAACCTTCGAGCTAAATAAAATATTTTTTTTTCTATTTTTTTTTTATTGTATATAATTTGATTTTGTTTTATTCAGTTTCATGTAATTTTATTTTATACTAGCTGAACCGGTCCCGCTTCCCTGCGCCTTCTTTTACTTTATATGAAATAAAATTATACTTTGAATATGTTTTTTCGACAATTAAAGAGCCTTTAGTGAAATACCATGCTACGAAAATAGTATGTGTATATCTCTTGACTAACAGTATAACAATATAGGGAGGAGGGTTTAGCGTCATTAACGTCATTAAACATTATTTGTTTAAGGGGAGTTTATGGGATGAGGCCTCCTCAGACACTTGGCCCCAAAATGTGTACTCTTTGGGTGGTGTTTTGCAAAAGGGGCGGTGAGCCACATGCATGGTTCCACATTTGGATTCGTATTCTACTCCCAAATATCTTTATTTGAAACCCATATTGTGATGATCGGTAAAAAGTTGCTGTTTGTGGGGCGTTTTTGGTCCCGAAAGTGGGTATCAATTTCGTACTCTTCTGATGCCCGATTTAGGGGTGTTTTGGGGTGTGGGATGGTCCCCCAAACACTTAGCCCTGAATATATATCAGCATCGTGCTCTACTCTCAAATATCATTTGAACCCCATATAGCCATTGGCCTCAAAATTGGATATCAAATTGGTTTTTTAATCTCAAATACAAAAGACATATTGGCTGACTTTAGGGTTAGGGTATGGGGCCTAAAAACTATCAATATCTAGATCGACTCCCTTTAAGACCCAAATTGTCATGGTGAGCAAATACGTCCAATTTGGGGGTTGTTATGGGGGTGGGCGTCCCCTAGGCAGTTGGTCCCGAATTTTGGTATCAGATTCGTGGTCTATTCCCGGTTTGGGGGTGTTTTGTGGGATGGGGAGTCCACTCAGTGACTTGGCCTTGAGAATATATATCAGATTCGTGTTCTACTCTAAAATACCTCTTATTACAGCCCCATATTGGAATGGTCAGCAAATACGTCCTATATGGGTGGTGTTATGGGGGTGGGGTGGCCCCATTGACATTTTTTCCCGAATATTGATACCAAATTCTTGCTTTACTCCTAAAGGCCTTTCATTTGAGGCCCATATTACTATGGTCGTAAAACTTGTCCTCTTTGGGGGGTGTTTTTGGGAGGGGCGGCCCCCCAAACATTTGGCCCCACATTTGGATATCAGATAGGTTTTCTTATCCTAAATACCTTCCATTTGAGCCCACCCTTAAACCTTCCAAATATATATTTAGACCAATCACGAACCCCGACCCCTCTAGGTACCCCATCCGAAATTTGGATACCAAATTTTTATTTTATAAGAGAGCACACAAAATTTCGCTTAAATCGTATCCATCATCACCGAGATCTGGTGTTTCTGAAAGTTATGGTAGGGGGAAGGTCCGCACCCCCTTCAGATATCTAAAAATTTAGTACCCTTTTTCAACACGGTATCATTATGAACCATCAGTGAAAATTTCATGAAAATCGGTTCAGCCGTTTTTGAGGGTATAAGGAACACACAAACAAGTCGACAAACAAACACAAAATAATTTTTATATGTATGATTTTTTATATTATTAAATTTTTTGAATTTTTTCTTATTTTTATTTTTTTTTTAATTAATTTTTTTTTTTTTTTTACTTCATTTCGGCAACACTGGTGTCTTTTGTATTTGAATGTATATTCATATGCCACTCTACACCCCGGTTTGCTTGGCAGTTCTCGTAAGTGTAAGTGAGTCTGTGTTTTATTACATGTTTCCATGATGTTGTACAAAAATACCTACTTGAACACAATTCTGTTGGCCATAGTTAATGCCAGAAAAAGATTGAATTTTTCCCCCCCTTTTAGAGAGAAAAAAAAACGCACACACAAAAACTGTCAAACAACGACCAAATAACCAACCAACAGCAACGACAACATTACCACAAGCACATATACCTACACACACTCCCTTTTACACATGGCCATTTTTGCAAAATGACATTCATGACAATTTCAACATTTTTTTTCCAACGTAAAATGTTGGTTTTATGCTCTCGTCGCACCTCTCAGCTGCTATCATCTGTGCCATCGTTTTGTTTTGCGGTGTCAGCACATTTTTACGCGTTTGTGGTTGATGACGGTCAGCTGCAACATTTAACAGAAATTAGTATAATTTTGTGATGGTAATGGTGTTGGTGGGTGTTAAATGGGCGTCATGTCTAAGGTTGTCATAAAATCATGGCTCTGGGCTATGTGATAGACATTAATTTAGAGTTCAAGCATAGGCGTATGATGAACATGGTACCAAAATTGCATAAATAACTCATACGTGCATGGCAAGACCAATCAATTCCGAAAGCCCAGAAGACCAGAGTCTATTATTGTGGGTTAATTATTGGAAAGCCTTAACAAATTATTTTTAAAAAAATATGCAATAGTGAATATATTTCGATTAATTTTGAATTTATGTCAATCATATTATGTTTTCTTCATGCTGCGCACCCTGGAGTCAAGCTTCATAGGTGCACCGGCTGGTCACGGTGGCCCCTAAAAATAGACTTCGTAGTTTTCTAATAAATCTTCTTTACGCTTTGGTGACCCAATTTCTTCGTCAATTTTTTTTTTCGCTCAAAACTCATACGTCTTGGCGGCCAAATAATTAAAATTGTTCATACGCCATGAATGCCTTTCAAACAAGCAAAGCTATGCCTGCCTGTATTCGTGTGGTTTTGACCTAATGTTTTTGTTTTCAACACATTTCCCCTAGATTGTTTTTATGTGAGGAAACAATTAAAACGTTTTAATTAAAATAAAGCAAAAATGTTTTCAACACCACACACATGTGCATTGTGCTCAGACATTCTAGTTGTTCGCTGGTGTATATGCGGTTTTTTAGTCTAAGAAAGTAGGTAACCCAGTGCATTAGCAAGCAAAAAAAAAGTAGCACGTGAGAATTTCAACGTATTGTCATAAATTCAGCGGAAATATTTAAACCTACCAACAAAGAAGGGAACTTTTTATTCTATACTCTAAGCAAGATACTAAAGAAATGCAAAAACAATCCATAACATAACAACAAAAGAATAGTGGAGAGAGAGAGAAAAATATTACATGATAACAACAAAAAATGTGCTGAGTTCGGCCGGGCCGAATCTTGGGAACCCGCTCCCATGGATACGGCTAAAAATTTAGCTTAAGGGGCACAATTTTGCTTAACGTACCAAAGCAGGCAAAAAATTAAGCTTCAAGGAGCAGTAGAAGACTAATCGGAAGAGGGGCTATATCAGATTATCGACTGATGTGGACAATACTAACCACGGATGTTGGAAGTCTTAACAAAACATTATGTAAAAAATATCAGCCAATTCTTCCAACAACTGCGGATTCTAGGGGATCAGGAATTCATAATGGAATATCGGTTCATATGGTAGCTATATCAGTTTATAAACCGTTTCGGACCATACTTGGTCGCAATTGCGGGAAATCATTGAAATCATAACAGATAAATACGAGCAAAATTTCAGCCAAATCGGATAAAAATTGCAGTACCTAGAGTCTCAAGATGTCAAAACGGGAGATCGGTTTATATGGAACTTTTATTTGTTTATAAGCCCCATAAGACCATATTTGGCACGATCATTGGAATTCGTAATAGAATACCAGGTCCAAAATGTCAACCAAATTGGATAAAAATTGCGGCTTTTAGGGTCTCGTGAAGTCAAATCAGTAAATCGGTTTATATAGGAGCTATATCTATATCTGAACCGATATGGCTTATTTTCAATCCCCAAAGACCGCCGTAGCGCAAAGGTTAGCATGTCGGCCTACAACGCTGAACGCCTGGGTTCGAATCCTGGCGAGACCATCATGAAATTTTCGGCGGTGGTTATTCCCTCCTAATACTGGCGACATTCGAGAGGTACTATGCTATGTAAAAACTTCTCTCCAAAAGAGGTGTCGCACTACGTCACGCTGTTCGAACTCGGCTATAAAAAGGAGGACCCTTATCATTGAGCTTAAACTTGAATTGGACTGCACTCATTGATATGTAAGAAGTTTGCCCCTCTTACTTTATGGAATGTTCATGGGCAAATTTGCATTTGCAAGGCTAGGCTAGGTTTAGGTGGCAGTCTGCCATCAGACCCACTTAGACGTTTTCGTCCATTTTGATACCACAGGAATAGAAAATAAAGATGCCTTCTAGTCTATACCGTTGAACCATCAAGATCGCTTTAAAAAGCCCAACAACTTGCGAATGTTCACAACCGCTAAATCAGACAAGTTCTCAAAGAAAAGAGAACCTAAAGTGGAACTCTTTCTGACTGCTAGAGCGAGACACACACACAGAAGGTGTTCTATAGTCTCTTCTTCTTCGATGTCCTCACAGCTTCTGCAAAAGTCGTTACTGGCAACCTTCAGTCTGTCAGCATGTTTCCCGATTAAACAGTGACCTGTCATGAGACGTTTGTTCTAGCCAATGACAGCAAAGCGGTAGACCACTTCAAGTCTAGATTAGGCCACATAGTTTTGAAATGCTCATAGTCCCCTCTTTGTGACAATCTATCTTTCGTTGTCCTTCGGGCCTGGTCCTGAAAACTTAGCTTACATGTCGCTAGAGGCATACCCACAGATCCCAGTATCCCTGGAATGTGTAGGGTAGTACCTAGTCTCGCAAGCTCGTCCGCTTTACAATTTCCTGGGATATCTCTGTGGCCCGGCACCGAGAACAGTTGAATTTTGAACTGTTCAGCCATCTCGTTGAGAGATCTGAGACAGTCGAGGGTGGTTTTTGTGTTCAGAAATACGTTTTCCAGGGATTTAATGGCTGCCTGGCTACCTGGCTGTCTGTGAAGATATTTACGCCAATCGTCGTAATGAAATTATATCTCAGCCATTCCACCACTTCCTTAATTGCAAGGATCTCCACTTGATACACATTGCAGTGGTCGGGTAACCTTTTCGATATGACCAGTTCTAGGTCTTTAGAGTACACCCCAAAGCCCATCCTGGTCGTTTAATTTGGAACCATCCGTATAGAAGTCTATGTAACTTCGGTTACCAGGGATATCGTCGTTCCAATCGGTTCTATCAGGATTAGTGGTACAGTACTTTTTATCAAAAAGCGGCTCAGGTTGGGTGTAATCTACACTGCCTGGAACATGGGATATTGTATAAAGGATAAAACAGTGCCCATAGCTGCCACATGAGCAATGAGAAAGCTCCTTTAACCCCACGGAAGCGGTCGCTGCAATTTGAGTAGCCACAATGTCCAGAGGCATAAGATGTAGCATTAAATTCAGTGCATCAGATGGTGTCATCCTCAGTGCAGCAGTGGTGCACAATCAAGCCATCCTTTGGATTCGGTTATGTATTGAGCAGTAGATGGACTTTTGAAGCGCCGTCCACCAGACTACAACACCATATAGCATTATAGGTCTGACAACTGCAGTATATACCCAATGCACGACACGCGGCCAAAGACGGAGGGACGGACGGACATGGCTAGATGGACTTAGCATGTCAATATTAACAAGGATATTTGTACTTTATGGGGACCCAGATCATTATTTCCAGGTGTTACAAACGTAATGACTACATTGGTATACCTACACCCCATCCCCTATGATGGTGAGCATAAACATTTAATATTTGTTCACAGAAATGCATTTAAATTCTAATATTCATGTATGTTTGACCTCTTGCCACAAAATTGTGTGGCAAATTTTTCATCGAATAAAGGGGCTTTTGAAAATGTCCATGGTATTTTGGCCGTTTGGAAAGGTTTTTAGCGCTGCCATTCAAAATTCGCTACAAATGTAAATTTTTTTTTTTCGTAGTGGTCACCTTTGAGCTTGTCAAATTGCATTGCTTGTTGAAATGTTTGATGAAAGTTTTGGCCGCCGTCATGTCAAACTTCTCCTACAAGAGACCACTGAAAATTTGGCGCCCACAAAATGTGATTTTCAATGGGTTTTTGGTTTAGTGGGAATTTGTGTGCAATTATATTTTGGCATGCTGTTGTGTGAGTAGTTGAGGAGGTCATTTGATTATAAAAATAATTGCATACTTTTAGGTTACACACAAAGCACAATCGAGTCATATGCAGATTTTGGTCAACACTTCCAATTAACCACTAATGACAATTGCAATGACCATGACAATGAGTTTTTAGAGATTTCGTATATTGCGAATGAGCATAATGATTGTTCAGTGGCAATGTGGTTGTATTATGTTCATGGGGGTGTATGATTGATAATATGATTTATATGTTTATGGCAATTGGTGACGTATGATTCATATTAAAGTTGATAATGTATACACCAAAGGGTTATTGCTAAATTCTGAATAGAAATAAAATTTTGGCAAAATGTTTTCTGTAGCAAGAATATATTGACAAAAATTGTATAGAAAAAAAATTATAAAAATTAATAAAACAATTAAAAGGGCATGAAAATTGGCTGGTCCGAGCTTTGGATACCCACAACCTCGGGTATACATTTAAACCAACTTTCATCATAATCCGGTGAAAAATGCACTACTTATGCACCCATATCAGCTATATCCAAATATGGTCCGATTTGGACAATATTCGTTGCGGACATTGAGTGGTTTAATAAATACAAGTCACTGTTAATTGTGTACAACAAAATATTTGTCTTTTTGGCAGCTATATCCAAGTATAGACCGATCTGAACCATACAGGACACGGATGTCGAAAAGCCTAACATAAGTCACTGTGTTAAATTTCAGCGAAATCCTATAATAAATGCGCCTTTTATAGTTCCACTACTTTTATATCCAAATCTGGTCCAATCTGGGCCAAATTAAAACCAGTAAGGAAAGGCAAAATCGGGTGGCCGAACTTAGCACGCTTTTTGTTGGTAATTATTTTTTTTTTTAATTTTCTGGCTCCGCACGAATGGTGCTTACTATAAGTTATAGAAAAGAAGCGTGTTTAAATGAATGAGCGTATTACTTTAGAAATGTTTTCCAAACAAAGATCGTTCGCACTGGGAAAATTAAAAAAAAAATCACATTTTTAATTACAAATAATTTTTTTTAATAAACTTTTTTTTAATGTTTTTGTTGAATTTTAAATGTTTTTTCTTCCTTACGACACTTTAGGCACCATTTATAATAAATTATTCCAATAAAGGGGTTTCAACTGGGACGCTACAAAAGTAGACCGATTGGGACAGCGCAACGTCCAATTTTATGATGAGACTCATTTCTGGCGTTATTGCGTTATTGAGACAGCAATCCACACGTACTCCATGTGTCATCATTGCATCCCAAAAAATTTACGGTTTGGTGCGGTTTATGGGGCGGCAGCGTCATTGGGCCGTACTTCTTCCGTGATGAATGGGAAGCGCTACCGTTTCATGATAACCGAATATTTTTGGCCCCAATTGGATGATACGATCTTGGATGCCATGTGGTTCCAACAGGACTGCGCCACAAGCCACACAGCGAATGTCAAAATCAATTTATTGGAAACCAAGTTTGGAGAACGTGTTATCTCACGAAATGGTTCAATCGACTGACCGCCTCGGTCGTGCGATTTGATGATGTTATAGAAAATTTGTAGCTGTGCAGCACCACCACGTCACGTCATTAGTTTATGCCAATAAGCCAGTGACGATTGCTGAACTTCGTACGAATATCGAACACGAACTTGCAGCAGTATCGGCCGATTTATGCTTGAAAAGAGTCGAAAATTAGATTCAGCGTCTGGAATTCGGCAAGCGTTCCCGTGGTGGCCATCCAAAAGAAATCGAGTTCCATACATAATGGCATCGAACGTACTTTCACAGAAATAAAGAAATTCATTGACATCCAAAACCGCTTTTGTTTTATTAAAAAAACAACTTTTGTAGCGCTCTTATTGAAAAATCCTATATTTTTTTTGTGATGGAGAATTTTCTTTTCTTTTCTGCTTCCTTTTCTTTGTAGCGAGAGAAAAAAGGATAGGAGCACCTTTTCGATAGGTAATGACTCCCTACCAATTAAGAGTCCAATTCGTTTGGGTGCCACACATAAATACTGTATGGAGAATCTTATCGGCAACCTGTCAGATCAATGAGAAGACCTTTTACGGAGCTCCAACACTCGTTCTAAGTCACACTCGTTCTGGTCAGAATAGGCACAAAACCTGACATAGCTCCCAACCTATTTCTTAATTTAACTTCTTGAGCAACTACGTAAAGCAATTCTTATCTATTTACTGTCTATCGTGCAAAAATTGAGGAATACGATGCATAGTGGAGGCTATATAAGATTCGGCAAGGCCAAACTTAGCACGCTTTTACAAGTTTTATGTTAGTACTTATACCCCAAAGTGGTGAATCTATTACAGTTAGTCATACCGCCCGAAAGACCACTGATTCTATTTCATTCTAATCATTTAACAATCCTTTGCTAGCTGCAATTTTGCTCAACTTAATTTTTTTCTAACTTGTAATCTAACAACACATAATTTAAGTTACACAACGTGCCACATGATGACAAAATTTGCTTTTACAACTTTTTTTTCCTTGGAGAATATTAAACAAACTGTTTCGAGGACAATTGCATTTCCACGAAACAATTTTTCAAAACAAGCTATCCAAACACTGTTAAAACAGAAGAAATTTTTGTAAAAAAATTCTAGTGAAATTCGTCACAATGTGTGTAAATAAATCATCATTACTTTTACAGAATACCAAAGAGAATTGTGTTTGTTTTTACAAAGGTTACCAGGGTAGTAACCAGAAACAGAAGTAAAAATAAAGAAAGTCAAACCTTTACAGTTTTCTGTGGCAAACATCCTAATTAAAATGTAAATTTTTTATTATTTACTAACCGCACGTGCTGTGTACCAACATAGGACATGCCATAAAAAGGGGAGTAATGCAAGGGCAATATATAAAGTGGGATTATATTATGGAAAGAAATTTGCAAAAAGGAAATCTGAGCATGGAAATTTTAAGAACAGCTTAACTAATTGAGTTCGCTTATATGTGTACGGTAAGAGTACATTAAAGATTTTTCTTTAGAACATGTTATTAAATGACAGAGGACACTTCACTCAATCGATTCATCTTTTAAAGCCAACACCACCACAATTTTTATACCCTCCACTATAGGATGTAGGTATACTAATTTCGTCATTCCGTTTGTAACACCTCGAAATATTCGTCTAAGACCCCATAAAGTACATATATTCTTGATCGTCATGAAAATTTAAGTCAATCTAGCCATGTCCGTCCGTCTGTCCGTGCGTCCGTCCGTCCATCCATGTGAACCGACTGGGCTTGTCTGTCGAAAGCACCGACCTTAGGTCTTGACTTCTTGAGCTTCTAGAGGGCGCAATTTGGCTGACATTTTGCACATATCGTTGAGGAATAACTTTCAACAACTTTGCCAAGTATGTTTCAAATCGGTTGATAACCCATATAAACCGAACGCCCAATTTGACACTCTGATCCACCTTAGGTCTTGACTTCTTGAGCCTCTAGAGGGCGCAATTTGGCTGACATTTTGCACATATCGTTAAGGAATAAATTTCAACAACTTTGCCAAGTATGTTCTAAATCGGTTGTTAACCTGTTATAACTCCCATATAAACCCCAATTTGACACTCGATCCACTGGAGAGCGCAAACTTTACTCGAGTTGTCTGAAATTTTTGAGGTGGTATTTTTCTATGACCTCTTACAGCCATGGCAAGTACGGTCCATATCGGTCAAAGAACTCGACAAACGCGATCCAACATTCGGCTCGGCCTAATTGAGCACTCTTTTACTTGGTTGATTAAAATTCTCATTAGGATTTGATCAAACCCTAATGAACTTCCACAAGTATTGTCTACACAAAAAAAAATATAAAATTTTTTGTTTCAATTATTGTTATTATTGATTTCTTCATTTCTTTTCAATCAAACTCGTAATAAGAATTAAAATGTAATCTTCTACCGATAGTCTTTTCAGTGATATTCTCTCATAAAGGTACCCTCTCCCACGTATACTCATTTAAAGATGCTCTCTCATAGAAGTTTCTATTACGGATATCTTGTCCTTCGTACCAATATACATAGATGTGAGTCCTAAATAAACCGATGCCTGTAGAAAATACAATATATATTGATCTATAGTTATCTATCTAGGGCTTGAGCCCCTAGAGGTCCCAATTTTCATCCAATTTGACTAAAATACATGCCAAGTATGATCCGAATCGATCTATTAACTGGTATATCCGTCAGATAAACCCATTCCACAATTTGACTTCTTGATCCTCTAGAAGCCTCAATTTTCATCTAATTTGGCAGAAATGTGGCACAAAGAATTCAGCTTTGAGTTCCAACATCCAATATAAACCGATTCCCGGATTTGACTTCTTGAGCCCCTAGAGGTCTCAATTTTCATCTAACTTGGCTGAAATTTGGCACAAAGGCCTCTGTTATGACTTCCAACATCCATGTCAAATATAATCTGATCTGGTCTATATACTGATATAGTCCCCATATAACCCTATCCCCGGATTTGACTTCTTGAGCCCCTAGAGGTCTCAATTTTCACCTGAGTTGTCTGAAATTTGACACAAAGCCTTCTGCTTTGACTTCCAACATCCATGTCAAGTAAAATCCCAATAGGTCTGTATAGTGATATAGCCCCATATAATCCTATCCACCGATTTGACTTCTTGAGCTCATAGAGGCCTCAATTTGGCTGAAATTTCATACAAAAACTTCTGCTATGACTTCCAGTGTCCGTGCCAAGTATAATTCGAATCGATTTATATACTGATACTGACTGCTTGCGACCATAATAGCTGCAACCAATTCACGATTTATTTGTTGTAAAACAATTCAAATAATAAACGCAAAATCTATGTTGGTGGGTACCCAAGATTCAGGCCGGCCGAACTTGGCACATTTTTATACCCTCCACCATAGAATGGGGGTATACTTATTTCGTCATTCTGTTTGTAACACCTCGAAATATGCGTCTAAGACCCCATAAAGTATATATTTTCTTGATCGTCGCGACATTTTAAGTCGAATTAGCCATGTCCGTCCGTCCATCTGTCGAAAGCACGCTAACTATTGAAGGAGTAGAGCTAGCCGCTTGAAATTTTGCACAAATACTTCTTATTAGTGTAGGTCGGTTAGGATTGTAAATGGGCCTAATAGGTTCATGTTTTGATATAGCTGCCATATAAACCGATCTTGGGTCTTGACTTCTTGAGCCTCTAGAGGGCGCAATTCTCGTTCGATTTGACTGAAATTTTGCATGAGGTGTTTTATTATGACTTTCAACTGTATTAAGTATGGTTCAAATCGGTTCGTAACCTGATATAGCTGTCATATAAACCGATATTGGGTCTTGACTTCTTGAGCTTTTAGAAGGCGGAATTCTTATCCGATTTGACTAAAAATTTGCACATAGTGTTTTCATATCACTACCAACAATTGTGCTAAGAATGGCTCAAATCGGTCCATAACCTGATATAGCTGCCATATAAACCGATCTTGGGTCTTGACTTCTTGAGCTTTTAGAAGGCTGAATTCTTATCCGATTTGACTGAAATTTTGCACATAGTGTTTTCATATCACTACCAACAATTGTGCGAATAATGGTTTAAATCGGTCTATAACCTGATATAGCTTCCATATAAACCGATCTTGGGTCTTGACTTTTTGTCAAGACGCGATTCTCGTCCGATTTGACTGAAATCTTGTACGTGGTGTTTTGGTATCACTTCCACCAACTGCGCTCAGTATGGTGAAATTTGGTGCATAACCTGATATAGCTGCCATTTAAACCGATCTTGGGTTTAAATGGCAGCTATATCTTAAGGATAGCATAACAAAACACGTCATGCAAAATTTCATTCCAATCGGATAAGAAGTGCGCCCTTTAGAGGGTCAAGAAGTCAAGACCCAAGATCGGTTTATATGGCAGCTATATCAAAACATGCGCCGATTTGGCCCATTTACAATCCCAACCGACCTAAACTAATAAGAAGTATTTGTGCAAAATTTGAAGCGGCTAGCTTTACTCCTTCGAAAGGTAGCATGCTTTCGACAGATACACAGACGGACGAACGGACAGACGGACGGACAGACGGATGGACGGACGGACATGGCTAGGTCGATATAAAATGTCACGACGATCAAGAACATATATACTTTATGGGGTCTCAGACGAATATTTCGAGTAATTACAAACAGAATGACGAAATTAGTATACCCCCATCCTATGGTGGAGGGTATAATAGAACCAAATTCAAAAATCTTTGAGGTGATTTGCCCCCAACCTTACAGTTTCTTTACAACTGCTCTTTTGGATTCTGGACTTATAAGATGCAATTTCTTCACTGTTATACTTCCAAGAAGTTCATCAAAGACCTTGAACAACGCCAGGATACAGCCTCGATGGCGCAGTAGGCAGCGCGTAAGTCTCATAATCTTAAGGTCGTGAGTTCGAGCCTCACTCGGGGCAGTGATTTTTTGTTATATCTCAAAAAAAAACTGTTTTCCATTTCAATAATAAAATAATAATTAACGGAAGAAAATAAGAATAGCAAAGTGTAAACCAAATAATATTTAACTCAGAATTGTCCTAAATACTCAAGTTTATTGTCTTTCTTTGTTGTTCCCCCTTCGTTGGCTTATAAATGTGTCCGCATAGACAATTGTTCATAACGAAACACAGCTACATGTATGTGTTTGGACTTTTACCACAGTACAGCCTCGATGGCGCAGTAGGCAGCGCGTAAGTCTCATAATCTTAAGGTCGTGAGTTCGAGCCTCACTCGGGGCAGAAGTTTTTTACGAATAATAATAATCTTAAAGGTAAAAAAATTGCCTTAAAATTAATAAAAAAAATAATAATAATAAAATAAAAAATGATAAACAAAAACCAAAAAATTAATAAAAAAATTTTAAATTAAACAACAACCGCTTACTGGCCAATAATAAAAAAAAATGGGAAGGGTGGGAAAATTTGATGTGAATGGGGATTTCTTAAAGGGTACCCCAAGGTGGAGGAGAGGAGGGCGGCCGCCGGTCCTCTTCTCATGAAAGATTTTTTTAAATTTTTCTTTCCTCACCAACTGTTTGATCTTTGAGCTTATGAAAAAAGCAAATGCGAATCATTTTAATTTACTTCTGCCAGCCACTAACACGGAAGTGCCACATCTCCTTATAGCCTCGATGGCGCAGTAGGCAGCGCGTAAGTCTCATAATCTTAAGGTCGTGAGTTCGAGCCTCACTCGGGGCAGTAGATTTTTTATTCTTTTGAAAAAAGAAAATAAATTTAAACAATTTAAAATAAATTATGTCTTCTACAGCTTTAAAAAGCCATATCGGATGAAAAATATATATGGGAGCTATATCTAAATCTGAACCGATTTTTTTCAAAATCAGTAGTGTTCGTCCTTGGGACAAAGAAGTGACATGTGTGTAAAATTCTAAGACGATTTAACGATGTACGTGTGTCTGTCCGTCCGTCTGTTGTAATCACTCTAGAGCCTTCAAAAATTGAGATATTGAGCTGAAATTTGGCACAGATACGTATTTTTGATGCACGCTGGTTAAGTTCTTGAACGGGCAAAATCGGACCATATTTGGATATAGCTGCTATATAGACCGATTTTCGGACGATGGGTCTAATACCCATAAATGCGTTATTTTTCATTCGATTTTGCTGAAATTTGAAACGGTGAGTAGTTTAAGGCTTCCCGACAACTGATCTTAATATGGTTCAGATCGGACTATATTTAAATATAGCTGGCATATAGACCGATCTGCCGATAAAGGGTCTGAATCCCATAGAAGCTTTATTTTTTAACCGATTTCGCTAAAATTGGAAATAGTGAGTAGGCTAAGACCCCCCAACATCCGACATAAATATTGTCCAGATCGGACTATAGAGATATATAGATATAGCTTTCATATAGACCGATCTGCAGATAAGGGGTCTGAAGCCAATAAAACCTTTATTTATTACCCGATTTCGCTAAAATTTGAAACAGTGAGTTGTTCTGAGCTTCCCGAGGTCCGACCTTAATATGGTTCAGATCGATTTATAATTGGATATCTGCCAAAGAGACCAATATTTTGTTCTACAAATTGAATAGTGACATATTTATTAGACCACTCAATGTTCGTGCCAAATTTGGTTGCTTAAGTTATCCAATTTTCACCGAATTGTGACGAAATGGGATTTACACGTATACCCATGGTGGTGGGTACTTGTTTTTTTTTTAATTTTTAATTAATTTAATATATATATCAATAAAAAAGTTTTTTGCCAATCCCATGAATTTTCTTTTCCTCACCATAACAAGGCATTTTGTATAAACTAAAAAAAATATTGCTTGTTCAAAGAATTTAGAAAAGTTCTATCATTGTCTGGCCTTGACAAAGAATATGCCAAGTGGACATAGCCTCGATGGCGCAGTAGGCAGCGCGTAAGTCTCATAATCTTAAGGTCGTGAGTTCGAGCCTCACTCGGGGCAATGATTTTTTTCTTTTTATTTTAAAACATAATTTAATAAAGAATTTTATTGAATAAGAAAAAAATTTGACAAATATGATTAATGTTAAAATTGTCCAAAAACGTGGATACTCATGTAGTTAAGCCAACCGTGATATTCGCTTGGGTAATATAATGGACTTCTATTTTCATAGAAAAATTGCCAACATTTTATTTTTCTTTTTTATTAAAAAGTTTGGCAAAAAAAAGGTTATGAGACGTTTTTTATATGTATTCTCAAGCCAAACTAAAAAAAATATTTTTAAAAGTACATTCAATGACTTTTTTTCATTTGTTCCTTTTTCTTGATAACGTTCTAAAAATTTCTCCCGTCCTCTTTTACTGCTAGTCAGAAATCTATCGTACATACCTCTGTTAGTATTCATGAATTTAACTTTAAACTACCCTAAATGTATGCCATAATTGGAATTCTTTAAATGCCACTCCTAAAAATATGCTTTAATTAATGGCAACATTGTGCATATAATTAGATACAAAAATAACACATATATATACACACACACACACACAGACTGTCACCTGATTCCAAGAGTAAATACAATGTTAATAGAGTTTGTGGCAAATTCCAAAAATGATGATAGGCAATTTATTCACCCCCTTAGCATATTGCCTGCAACCCTTTTTCTCGCAAAACCTTGTGTCATGTATGTGGCAACTGGAGATGTTATTGTTGCCTGCTGCTTTCTGGTACACAACTCATTTACCGAACTAATTGCCATTCATTTATGCCACAATAGCCGCAAAACAAACACACACATTATTAACAAGCACCGTTAACATATCAATCATTATCTCTTTGCTACTCTCTCTGTGTCTTGTCCTCCCATTTACTCTATCAATCTTGAACAATGCAGCATTTGTTTGTATTAGTTTTTCTACGTAAATGTTGTTGCTGTTCTTGTTGTCAATTTGTGATCTTTTGTGTGTTGCAAAAACAGCATCAGCTATTCAATTGGAAAGTGCCCCTTAGCATATGCTACAATACACAGGCATAGATACACACTCGTATATATACTTGATTATAATATTTATCTGGGCACATAGGCTTATGCCTATAACAATTGTGTAAATATAATTATTGCTTTGGCTAATCAGTGCTGCCACAAGTAAAATATATTTGCCGAGATTCTATTTTATGTAAATAAATTTTTAATATAGTTTTTAAATATATTTTTAGAAGTAATTATAGTATTTTTATTTAGAAAGATTTAATATATAAAAATAAAATTAATGTTTATTTTAAGAATTAACATTAAAAAAATTAGTTTAGCTTGAGAATAAATTAAAAAAGTGTCACAATCGTTAAATTTATTTTACGTTTGTTTCTCTTTCGAGACCAACACAATGATCGGATATTTCTGCAATATGGCACAGATCGGTTCGATTTAAGGTTATGAGCCCATAAAATGTGCATTTATTGTCCGATTTTGACGAAATCTGGGACAGTCAGTTGTGTTAGGACCTTCGATATCCTTTTCCAATTTGGTCCAGATCGGTTCAGATTTAGATATAGCTACCATATAGACCGATCTCACGATTTAAGTTCTTGCGCCCATAAAAGGCGGATTTATTGTCCGATTTTGCCAAAATTTGGGACAGTGAGTTAAGTTAGGCCCTTCGATATCCTTATTCAAGTTGGCTCAGATCGGTTCAGATTTGGATATAGTTGCCATATAGACCGATCACTCGATTTAATGTTTTGGGCCCGTAAAAGGCGCATTTATTGTCCGATGTCGCCCAAATTTGGGACAGTGGGTTAAGTAAAGCCCCTCGATATGTTTCTGCAATATGACACAGATCGGTTCAGATTTGGATATATCTGCCATATAGACCGATCTCACAATTTAAATTCTTGCGCCCATAAAAGGCGCATTTATTGTCCGATTTTTCCAAACTTTGGGACAGTGAGTTGTGTTAGGCCCTTCGATGTCCTTCTTCAAGTTGGTTCAGATCGGTCCAGATTTGGATATAGCTGCCATATACACCGATCTCACGATTTAAGTTCTTGCGCCCATAAAAGGCGCATTTATTGTCCGATTTTGCCAAAATTTGAGACAGTGAGTTGTGTTAGGCCTTTCGATATCCTTCTTCAAGTTGGCTCAGATCGGTCCAGATTTCGATATAGCTGTCATATAGACCGATCTCTCGATTTAAGGTTTTGGGGTCATAAAAGGCGCATTTATTGTCTGATTTTGCCGAAATTTGGGACAGTGAGTTAAGTTATGCCCTTCGACATTATTCTGCAGCTGGGCCTAAATCGGTCCAGATTTGGATATAGCTGCCATATAGACTGATACAAGGCGAATGAAAGGCGCATTTTTAATCCGATTTCACTGAAATGTGACACAGTGACTTATGTTAGGCTTTTCGACATCCGTGTTGTAAATGGTTTAGATCGGTTTATTTTTACATATAGACCACTATTTTGTTATACAGAATTGAACAATGACTTGTACTTACTACTATTTGGTCCAAATCGGAACATATTTCGATATAGCTGCTATGGGGCATAAGGTATGAATTTTTCACCGGATTTTGACGAAAGGTGGTTTACATATATACCCGAGATGTTGGGTATCCAAAGTTCGGCCCGGCCGAACTTAATGCATTTTTACTTCTTTTATTTTATTTTATTTAATTTTTTTTTATTTTATTTTATTTTATTTTAATTGATTTTATTTTATTTTTTTTTTTTTTATTTTATTTTATTTTATTTTATTTAATTTTATTATATTTACTTTTAGTTTCTCCCTTCGTAGCTATTCTCACCTTCGCCACTCAAGTTTACATATTCACCCCTTCGTTTTTACCATACCCACGACACCCGACTCTAGCTTATATGTTGATATTGTTTTTGTTTACCTCTTCGCTAGAGATAAGACCTGGTATGTTCAATGATAACACCCTCATACACCTTCAAGTGGCTTTGCTAAGAGAATGAAATGAGTGAATGAGTGTATTTGAATGCCATAGATCTGATCTATTGATGCCAACTAATTAGTCATTTACAAAAACACACAAACACTCCCACATATCGTTCTCATCATTCTCGGCCCCACCACGTACACTGCTATTGTTACCACAATAGCTATTGTTGTTTGTATGTTAAATGTAATTTATACATTTATTGGCGCTTGTTTCAATTATTTCCACTTCAGTGTATCACACATCGTCTATAACATTCAATTAAATATTAATTATGTTTTTTAATTGAAACAAGTGTTTGCGGCCAACAGTAACTGGGCCAAACAATTGCAAAATTTAATCGAATCTCCTGTGATTAGTTAAGTGATGGCAATAGATAAAGAAATAATGCCATTATTGTTCTATACATGGCCACAAAAACGCATACAAACATGGCTTGTGGGTTAGTGTATAGGTAAATTAAATGAAATAATCAAATCTAAAATTGAATTGTTTAACATTGTTTCCCCCTATAGGTATGGTTTATGGGCTTAAATGATGATATGTTTACTTGTTTTTTTTTTCAGAGTTACTAAAGAGGATTATGATTTCCAATTTTGGAAAGGGCTGCAATGAGCCAATAAGGGTATATTCTTACAAAAGTTTGGATAGTGTGAAGATAGGAATGCTGTGCCTAGAAAATATATATGTGATGTATGATTACGACACTGTGAGCGAAACTAGTACTAAATATGTCCTTGGAAATACTGTTTGCTCGTGGTTAGTTGATATCGTCTGTCGAAAGCTTCCATTTTAACGCAACAATTTTCTCCATAGCAAAGCTTGTGTGATAGGAGCTGGTGATATGGGCTCCCTTAGATATCCACCTGTAATGTAAACCCTCTAGTGGCGATTGGCTGACTCGAAAACCGTACTAAACCTGTTCTAAGGAGATATCTGACTTGCGCTGGATGTCCGAGATGTATCGTATAGCATAGTAATATTGCCTTAGGTCGAAAGAAGATGGTTTCTTGTCAGAAAATGGGCATGTAAACCTTTTTGCTTGTGTGTAGCAATGTTATAGCTGTTCTATAAGTCTTCCAACTTCTATAGGTCATCCACCTTTCTATACACGTGCTACAGAATGATTTGACACTATGTCCGACCTGTGCTTAATGTCTGTATTGACGTCTGTCCATTTCTTTGAGTCCTTTTGTTCTGCATTGTTTTTCGGCGGGCATTTCTTATCCGATTTTGCTGAAATTTTGTATAATGACTTCTTCTATAACCTACAACATACTTGCCAAGCATGGTCTCAATCGGTCTATAATCTGATATAGCTAACATATAAAACTATTTCCCGATTTCCTTTCCGGAGCCTCTAGAAGGCTGAAATTTTGCACAAGGACTTCTCCCTCAACGTATCAGTTCATAATCTTATACAGCTCCCATAAAACCGATTTAACGATTTTAATTCTTGAGTCTCAATAGGGTACAATTCTTATCCGATTTGCCTGAAATATGGCAAAATGGCTTCCACCATGATATCCAACTTCCAATTCAAGTATGGCCTGTAGAAAATTTTCTTAAAATTCGATTTCCTTAGAAAAATTTGTAAAACGTTTAATTTTATAGAAAATTTTCTTGTTATAGAAAATAGCTGTAACCGGCCCTATCAGCTGCGCCTTCATTAGCACCACGCGATCAATAAGTTTCTTACTTACTACCATATGGATCTCCCCAGTACAATTTGTAAATCTACTACCAAATTCTTTGTATTAAACCCCATATAGCCATGATTGCCAAATATTCAAATTTTGGGAGGTGATTTTTTGGGGAGTAGGCAACCACCTATCACTTGAACCTCATTTTTAATACCACATTCGTAATCTACTCCCGAAAACCTTTTATTTGAGTTCCATATTGGCATGATTGTCTAATATGCCCACTTGGGACGGTTTTGATTTTGGGGCGGCCCTCTTGGTAATTGCACCCAATTTTTAATATTCGTTAATCATACTCGTACTCCCCTCTCGAATACCTTTCATTGGAGTCCCATATTGTCCCGATCGGTCCACTTTTGATTTGCGACGGCGGTTTTGGGCTTGAGACGGCTCTCTAGATACTTGGATCCAATTATTAATATCATATTCATACATAACCTGATATAGATCTTAAACAATACCAGTTCTAATCCATTATCTTTTGTTTGCCTATAAAGAGACAACTATGGAGGGTATATTAAATTCGACCCGGCCGAACTTGGCATGCGTTTACTTATCATAGAAGATATGGCCAGAATTAGATTTTCATTGGAATTTGGTCAAAATTAAATTTCCATAGAAAATTTTATAAAAATTTGCTTATCATAGAAAAAATTAAATTTTCATAGAAAACATCGGCAAAATTTTATTTTCATAAAAAAAAATTGTTTTTAAAAATCTAATTGTGTCAAATTAGATTTTCATAGAAAATTTTGTCAAAATTTGATTTTCATAGAAAATTTGTCAAAATTTGATTGTCATAGAAAATTTTGTCAAAATTAGATATATGAGCCCCATAATGGCATGATCGGTAATAAGTTCTGTATGAAAATGGGGTGAACCCCAGTGTGTTTGTCCCGAAAATGAGAATAAATGTCCCGAAAATCAATCAATAACCACCCCAAATAGCTTACCAAGGTCTGTAAATACGTGCTTTTAGGGAGGCATTTTGGGGTGGGGCTGCAAACCAAACACATGGCTTTCAATTTTTTTTCTCTGATCACCTTTTGTTTGAGCTCTATATTTTCTTTGCCTCCGAGGCACCCGACCCCAATAATAGAAACTATATTTTGTTGTGCAAAATAGTTTCGAACGAATCACATTACCAATCTCCGAAATCTGGTGTTTTTGAAAATAAGTGTAATGAGAAGTGCTTTTTAGGGGAGGGATGACACCTCATACATTTCGAATCAAAAATTTACATCAAATTTGTGCTCCACTCCCAAATCCCTTACATTTGAGCCCCATATTGCCATGGTTGGTTAATATGAACCGTTTGGAGGGTGATTTGGGGTTAGGGCGGCCACCGGTACTTTGCCCTGAGAATAGATATCAAATTCGTTCTTTACTCCCAAATACCGTTGATTTGTGCTCCATATTGCCATAACCGGAAATGAAGTTCAGTTTGGGGCGTACCCCCTAACACTTGGCTCCAAAATGGGGTTGAGACGGCGGAGGAGTACGAAATTCGTACTCTACTCCTGAATACCTTTCGTTTGAGTCCCATAATGTCCCGATCGGTCCACTTTTCTTTTTGGGTGGTACTTTAAAGGTAAGGGTGAGGGTCCGCCCCTTGAGATATCAAAAGTTTATATAGCCTATAGCTCCTTCGGGACCACTCACCACAATCTGTAAAAATTTCATATGGATATATAGATTTTGTCAAAATTTGATTTTCAAGAAACTTTTGTCAAAATTCGATTTTCCTAGAAAATATCAAAATTGCCATCTGAACCGGATCTTGTTGAGTAACTATTACAACGACTCAATTTAATGACCCAATGCTGTGTATGTATAATAGCAGTATTATTTCAACAGGAAATGGGTCATTTAATTTTGCAAGTCTATGCATCTCTGCTCCCATGGCCCTTTAATACATTTGCATACACTGCTCTTTTTCGATATGACTCAATTGTCCTGCTGCCTAACGAGACCACAATGATGTGTCCTGTCGCATGCCTGCGTGTATGTGTGCGTGTGTATGCGTTTCCATGTGGTTTATGGCTTTTTCACAATATGTTAACCCAGCCATGCATAGCGTTGTTGGTCTGGCAAATTGAAAACAAAAACGTCTCTATGGCTAAGGAGTTTGGTTTTGGTTTTCCTGTTCGCTTTTTCAGCCATCCGGTAATAGCGCTGTGACCATACAAATTGTATGCGAGCAACATTGTTCCTTAAGGAACAAAGCTTAGTGCTTTTGTTATTAGTTGCCATTTGCCATTAATGCAGTATTCTGTGGATTATTACTTTTGCTCCAGTTATTTCCACCCTCTCTACATCTAAGGGGTTACTTGAAAAACAATTGTTTTAATTATGAATTTATAAGTATGGCTTTTTGGGTTATTTTCCACGTTCGCTTCCAACAAAGAATAAAGTGCATTAGAGCAAAAGTGCAGTTTAGATTAAATTTTGTTGCATACTTACTGGGGCATGCTTTGAAAATTAAATAAATTAATTTTTTCAGGAGTCTTTATAGACAAAAAGTTCATGGTTTGGTGACAGTTATCACAGTTTTACTTTGAGTAAAGAATAGAGTGCTATGATAAGTGATAATTTAAAAATTATTGAATATTTTTGAGGGTTTAAATGTTTTAGACACCCATCCAGCAAAGAAAAAACTTAGACATTGACTTAAAACAGCACAGCTGTATTTTTCATATAAAAATAATTTGAATATTCAAAAGCTTCAGAATTTTTGGGGGAATTTTTCATTGGTGATGGATGTTAAATAGTTATACATCTGCTATAAATTTTTATGCATTTTTAAACTATTGCATACTTTCAGGATGTCGCCAAAAAACATTTATTAAAGCTGGTAACATTTTTTTTTGTCTTTTCTCATAAAATATTCCCCATTTTTAATTTTCCCCTCTATTTTTTTTTTCTTCGAATAAAGAAGCACGTGCTGGGAATTCCCATCCAAAATTATGTTGGTTCGCTTTGCGCCGTGTCATTATCTACACAAATTAAATGTCAAAAAACTATACCCCGCCTTTTTTTGCCCTCTAAAAGTCTTTTGCTTTGATGTCCTTTCGTTCAATCACTGTCGTATTCTGTGAATGAATTTTTTGCAATATTTCAAATTTCGTTGCCTATTTGAAGAAAAAAAAAAAACTCAACAGCGACAACAGATACCAAACGAATGGTAGAAATCTTTCTCATCACAACTATAGTGAAAAGAAATATTTTGCCATACCTATCTGTATAGCGCACGAGCTACAACCATTCATCTTTTGTTTCTCTTAACAAAACAAAAAAACGGAAACTAAAAAAGGAAACCCCACTGAGGCCCATGAAACTTGTGGTAGGTCAAACAATCGTTTGGTCCTTCGATTGTGTTGAGTTGTGTTGTGCTACAAGCAAACAGCAACAATGAACAACCAAATGGAATGCTGTAACCTATCAAATGACAAACATTTGATTTCATACAGATTTTACTTGGACAAAAAGGTGCCGCTTGGACAAACACTCATTCCTTTGGTCACATGCCATTATTTCACATCAAATGTTGGGGTTTTTTTTTGAATTCCATTTAAACAATGACTTTGAGCAGTAGATGGATTTTCTATATGTTTGTTGCAAAAATAAAAAACAACAAAACAAAAAACTATAGCAACAACAGCCATAGACCACGGGAAGCCGACTATGCTACCTTTTGTTTGTTTTGTTGTTTGTTATGGCTGTGCAAAGGAATTCTATATCAAATAAATTTTATTTACATTTACAAAAAAATTTGAAAATTAAAAACAGTTTAAACAATGACAAAGGGTGTGCCAAAAAGAATGTTAGCAATCAAAATTATATTCCAAAAATAAACAAATGTCTTAATTTTTTTAAAACTTTTATGCTAATGAAATTTTTTTTTAACATATTTATTTTTATAGAAGTTTTTTAAAAATTTTATTTCTATACAAAATTGTGTAAATATCCTTTTACTTGTATTAAGAAAACAAAATGTGAAAATCGAAAACAGTTTAAACAATGGTAAAATGTGTGGTTAAAAGGATGTTACCACCTACCATTTCGTTACCATTTTATTACGAAATAACTTTTTGTCAAAATTATAGTTTTTAAACAATTTTGTCATAATTTTTTTTTAATTTTATTTCTATTGATTTCTGTTTTTAAATTTTATATCTTTTGAAATTTTTCAAAATTTTTTTTACTGAAGAAAATTTTCTAAAAATTTGATTTCCTTAGAAAATTTTGTAAAAATTTTAATTTTATAGAAAATTTTGTTTTATAGAAAATAGCTGTACCCTATCCGCTCTGCTGCACTTTCATTATTAGCACCACTCGAAAAATAAGTTTCTTACTTACTACCATATGTATCTCCCCAGTACAATTTGTTTATCTATTACCAAATTCCTAGGATTGAACCCCCTATAGCCATGATTGACAAATATTCACATTTTGGGAGCTATTTTTTTGGGGGGTAGGCAACTTTCTATCACTTGAATCTCATTTTCAATACCATCTACAATCTACTCCCGAAACCTTTTATTTGAGTCCCATATTGTCATGATGGTCTAATATGCCCACTTGGGACGGTTTTGGGGCGGCCCCCTTGGTAATAACACCCAATTCTTAATATTCGATAATCATATTCGTACTCTACTTTCGAATACCTTTCATTGGAGTTCCATATGGTCCCAATCGGCCCTCTTTCGATTTTGGGCTTGGGACGACTCTCTAGATACTTGGATCCAATTTTTAATACCATATTCATACTCTACTCTCGAATACATTTCATTGGGATCCTATACTGTCCCGATTGATCTACTTTTTATTTTGGGCTGAACTCTTGGGCCGACGCCCTAATTATATGGATCCAATTTTTGACACCATATTCGTATTCTACTCCCGAAAACCTTTCATTTGAGTCCCATATTGTCCCGATCAGTCCACTTTGATTTTTGGTGGTATTTTTGAGTGGTTGTGTTCTTTGGGCGGCACGTTAGGTACTTCGACCCAAGTTTAAATATCATATTCATACTCTACCCCCAAATACCTTTTATTTGAGTCTCATATTGTCCCGATCGGTTAACTTTTGATTTTGGGCGCTTCTTTTGAGCGGTTTGGTTGGGGGAGGGGGGTTTTTCTGGGGCGGCCTCCTTAGTGCTTGGACCCTTTTTTTAATACCATATTCGTATTAAACTCCCACCTACCTTTCATTTGAGTGCCATATTGCCCCAATCGCTAAATATGGCCTGCTGGGGGGTTTGGAGGGGGAGGCCATTCAGACACCAAGGAATACATTTGTGTGTCCGATTTGTACTCTTCTTTTCAATACTTTTCATTTGAAGTCCATATTACCCAAAGCGGCAAAAGTGTCCTGTTGGATGGTATTTTTGGGAGTGGGTGACACGACCGACACCTGGGTAAAATTTTTGTGCCAAATTCTTACCCTACTCTTAAATACCTTTCATTTGATACCCATATCGTCCCAATCGGTAAACGTGTCCGTTTGGGTGGGTTTTGGGATAGGGCGTCCCCCCAGGTTATTTGACCCCATAAATAAGCATACAAAATTTCGCCTAAATTGGTGCACCCATCTCCAAGATCTGGCGTTTTTGAAAATGGGGGTAAGGGAGAGGGTAAAAATTTCATATCTATTTCTATAGAAAATTTTGTCAAAATTTTATTTCTATAGAAAATTTTGTCAAAATTTTATTTCTATAGAAAATTTTGTCGAAATTTTATTTCTATTGAAAATTTTGTCAAAATTTCATATCTATACAAAATTTCGTCAAAATTTTATTTCTATAGAAAATTTTGTCAAAATTTTATTTCTATAGTAAATTTTGTCAATATTTTATTTCTATAGAAAATTTTGTCAAAATTTTATTTCTATAGAAAATTTTGTCAAAATTTTATTTCTATAGAAAATTTTGTCAAAATTTTATTTCTATAGAAAATTTTGTCAAAATTTTATTTCTATAGAAAATTTTGTCAAAATTTTATTTCTATAGAAAATTTTGTCAAAATTTTATTTCTATAGAAAATTTTGTCAAAATTTTATTTCTATAGAAAATTTTGTCAAAATTTTATTTCTATAGAAAATTTTGTCAAAATTTTATTTCTACAGAAAATTTTGTCTAAATTTTATTTCTATAGAAAATTTTGTCAAAATTTTGTTTCTATAGAAAATTTTGTCAAAATTTTATTTCTATAGAAAATTTTGTCAAAATTTTATTTCTATAGAAAATTTTGTCAAAATTTTATTTCTACAGAAAATTTTGTCAACATTTTATTTCTATAGAAAATTTTGTCAAAATTTTATTTCTATAGAAAATTTTGTCAAAATTTTATTTCTATAGAAAATTTTATTTCTATCGAAAATTTTGTCAAAATTTAATTTCTATAGAAAATTTTGTCAAAATTTTATTTCTATAGAAAGTTTTGTCAAAATTTAATTTCTATAGAAAATTTTGTCAAAATTTTATTTCTACAGAAAATTTTGTCAAAATTTTATTTCTATAGAAAATTTTGTCAAAATTTTATTTCTATAGAAAATTTTGTCAAAATTTTATTTCCATAGAAAATTTTGTTAAAATTTAATTTCTATAGAAAATTTTGTCAAAATTTTATTTCCATAGAAAATTTTGTTAAAATTTAATTTCTATAGAAAATTTTGTCAAAATTTTATTTCTATAGAAAATTTTGTGAAAACTTTATTTCTAAAAAAAATATTGTCAACATTTGTTTTCGTACAAAATTTTTTAAAAATTTAATTTTTAAGAAAATTTTGTAAAAACCTTATATGTTTGGAAAATTTTGTCATATTTTATTTTGTGATTCGTCGAAAATGTTCCAGCTCGATATCATATTCAATGCTATCTATCAGAATAGAACTTAAAAAAGTTGGGAAGTTTATGCTGTTTTCAAAACACTTTGACTGCCATGGTGGATCGCGATTTCTCATACGCCATGTATCTTTATCAACACCTTTTTCAAATTGATGAAGTTGCTCTACATACCCAACGACTATTGAGTACTGTGTAGAACACGGTTTTGTTTTGAAACACGGTTTGGATTGAAAATGGACCATATCGGTTGGTTAGATTTAGAAATGGGCCATATCGTTCCTTTTTTCAAATTGATTAAGGTGCTCTACATACCCAACGACAATTGAGTACTGTGTAGAGCACGGTTTTGTTTTGAAACACGGTTTGGATTGTAAATAAGCCATATCGGTTGGTTGGGATTGTTATCATATATCATTCCATGTTTTGATATATCATTCCATGTTTTGATATAGCTGCCATATAAACCGATCTTGGATTTTGACTTCTTGAGCCTCTAGAGGGCGCAATTCTTTTCCGATATGGCTGAAATTTTGTATAAAGTGTTTTGTTTTGACTTTCAGCAACTATGCCAAGTATGGTCTAAATCGATTTATAACGTGATGTAGCTCCCATATAAACCGATCTAGGATCTTGACTTCTTGAGCCACTAGGGGGCGCAATTCTTTATCCCATTTGGTTGAAAGTTTGTACAACGACTTCTGCTATGACCTTCAACACTCGGGGCAAATAAGGTCTGAGTTGGTCCATGACTTCATATAGGCATCATATACACCTGATTTTACTCCTTGATCCCTTATTGGACGCAAGTCCTGTCCGTTTAGGCTGAAATTTTTCACAATGCGTTGCCCAAAAAGTTATTGCGGATTTTTTAAAAGAAAGTAAATGCATTTTTAATAAAACTTAGAATGAACTTTAATCAAATATACTTTTTTACACTTTTTTTCTAAAGCAAGCTAAAAGTAACAGCTAATAACTGACAGAAGAAAGAATGCAATTACAGAGTCACAAGCTGTGAAAAAATTTGTCAACGCCGACTATATGAAAAATCCGCAATTACTTTTTGGGCTACCCAATACTATAGTCTTCAACTTTCTACCCAAATATGACCCGAATAGGTCTATAAGCTGATATAGCTCCAAAAGCATAGCAATTCTTGTACATCATGCTTTGTTTGCCTATAAAGAAATACTTGGCAAAGAACTTGACAAATGCTATCCATGGTGGAGGTGTATATAAAATCCTGCCCGACCGAACTTTGTACGCTTTTGCTTGTTGAAGTCATAAGTCTTTAAATTTTTCTCTTTTATCATTCCAAAAATACCCACCCCATTTAGCCATTGTTTACATTTGCAATATTTATTTCTCATTTGAAGGGCCAACAGGAAAACGGAAAAAGGTCACTTTCGTATCACATTCTCTGCAACTGACCATCATCATTACCATCTTACTCATCATTGTCATCAACAACATCATTGTCATTGCCGTACTCGAATTCGTTAAATAAAAATGGTTTTCTACATGACTGAATGAAATACACATATGAATGAGTGGCCATACAAACGAACCGACGGACAGACATATGAATGAACATTTGGTAGAATAACAAACCAGCTCAGAATCACTGTAGTGCTTGTTGGTTGCGAAGAGATGAATACAAACTAAAAAAAAAAGAATAATTTAATTTAAAATTTAATAGAACAAAAACACAACCAAAACAGAGCAAAATCTAACAACAAACCTCATTGACAAAACCAAAATACAAAAGTGTTAATGGAGGTCATACAAATACGGCTGTCAAAGAACGTGAGGGTTCGCATGGGCATAATTGACGTAAACAACATACACACACTTAGACATATGTAACATATATAGTCGAACAAAATCTCATATGCTGGCACACGTTTAAGGTTCATATATCAAAAGATTTCTGGAAATTTATTTGGGTTAGATTAGATTATACAGAACCAAGTCATTTTTTAAAAAAGGTCTTTTGTAGCATGAAAATATCTGTTTGCTGGAAGGGGTTATACGTTTTGTATAAGTATTGGTAACAATTGTGACGTCATTTTGCCATCGTATGGCGTTCAGTGAATTTTATTATACCCTCCACCATAGGATGGGGAGTATACTAATTTTGTCATTCCGTTTGTAACACCTCGAAATATGCGTCTAAGACTCCATATAGTATATATATTCTTGATCATCATGACATTTTAAGTCGATCTAGCCATGTCCATCTGTCTGCCCATCCGTCCGTCCGTCTGTTGGAAACACACTAACATTCGAAAAAAATAAGCTAGGCGCTTAAAATTTTGCACAAATACTTCTTATTAGTGTAGTTCGGTTGGGATTGTAAATGGGCCAAATCGGTCCATGTTTTGATATAGCTACCATATAAACCGATCTTGGCTATTGACTTTTTGAGCCACTAGAGGGTGCAATTCTCATCCGATTTTGCTAAAATTTGTTTTGTTATAACTCTCTGCAACTACGCTAAGTATGGTTCAAATCGGTTCATAACCTGATATAGCTGCCATATAAACCAATCTTGGGTCTTGACTTCTTGAGCCGCTAGAGGGCGCAATTCCTATCCGATTTGGCTGAAATTGAGCACGAAGTTGTTTTTTATGACTTCCAACAACTGTGTTAAGCATGGTATAAATCAGTTTATAACCTGATATTGACTACTTGAGCCACTAGAGGGCGCAATTCTCATACGATTTAACTGAAATTTTGCACAAAGTGCTTTGTTATTACTTCCAACAACTGTGTTAAGTATGGTTTAAATCGGTATATAACCTGATATAGCTGCCATATAAACCAATCTTGGATCTTGACTTCTTGAGCCACTAGAGGACGCAATTCCTATCCGATTTGGCTGAAATTTTGCATGCAGATGTTCGTTATTACATCCAACAATTGTGCCAAGTGTGCTTCAAATCGGTCCATAACCTGATATAACTGGTAATAAACCGATCTTGGGTCTTGACATCTTGAGCCACTAGAGGGCGCCATTCTCATCCGATTTGGCTGAAATTTTACATAAGGTGTTTTTTATGACTTCCAACAACTGTGCTAGGTATGGTTCAAATCGGTTCATAACCTTATATAGCTGCCATATAAACCTATCTTGGATCTTGATTTCTTGAGCCGCTAGAAGGCGCAATTCTCATCCGATTTAGCTGAAATTTTGCACAAAGTGTTTTGTTATGACTTTCAGCAACGACGCTAATTATGGTTTAAATCGGTCCATAACCTTATAAGCTACCACACAAATTGGTCTTGGATATTGACTTCTTGAACTACTAGAGGGTGCAATTCTCATCCGATTTGGCTGAAATTTTGCATAAAGTGTTTTGTTATGCCTTTCAACAAATATGCTAAGTATGGTTTAAACCGATTCATAACCTAATATAACTGCCATATATACCGATTTTGGATCTTGATTTATTGAGCCACTAGAGGGCGCAATTCTCAACCGATTTGGCTGAATTTTTGGCACGAAATGTTTTTTAAGACTTTCAACAACTGTTCATAACCTGATATAGCTGCCATATAAACCGATCTTGGATCTTGACTTCTTGAACTACCAGAAGCCGCAATTCTCATCCGATTTGGCTGAAATTTTGCATAAGATGTATTGTTATGACTTCCAATAACTGTGCTAAGTATGGTTTATATTGGTCCCTAACCTGATAAAGGGTGATTTTTTTGAGGTTAGGATTTTCATGCATTAGTATTTGACAGATCACGTGGGATTTCAGACATGGTGTCAAAGAGAAAGATGCTCAGTATGCTTTGACATTTCATCATGAATAGACTTACTAACGAGCAACGCTTGCAAATCATTGAATTTTATTACCAAAATCAGTGTTCGGTTCGAAATGTGTTCATTCACCGTAACGTTGCGTCCAACAGCATCTTTGAAAAAATACGGTCCAATGATTCCACCAGCGTACAAACCACACCAAAACAGTGCATTTTTCGGGATGCATGGGCAGTTCTTGAACGGCTTCTGGTTGCTCTTCACTCCAAATGCGGCAATTTTGCTTATTTACGTAGCCATTCAACCAGAAATGAGCCTCATCGCTGAACGGTGAATGAACACATTTCGAACCGAACACTGATTTTGGTAATAAAATTCAATGATTTGCAAGCGTTGCTCGTTAGTAAGTCTATTCATGATGAAATGTCAAAGCATACTGAGCATCTTTCTCTTTGACACCATGTCTGAAATCCCACGTGATCTGTCAAATACTAATGCATGAAAATCCTAACCTCAAAAAAATCACCCTTTATAACTGCCACATAAACCAGCCTGGGATCTTGAATTCTTAAGCCGCTAGTGGCCGCAATTCTTATCAGATTTTGCTGACATTTTGTACAATGGCTTCTCCCATTACCTTCAATATACATTTTCAATATTGTCTTAATCGATCTATAGCCTGATACAGCTCCCATATAAACCGGTATCCCGATTATGCTTCTTGAGCCCCTACAAGTCGCAATTCTAATCTGAATGGACAGAAATTTTTCCCAATGACTTCTACTATGGTCTCCAACATTCAATTCATTCAATCGGACCATAACTTGATATAGCTCCAATATTATAGCAATTCTTTTCTTTTATCCTTTGTTTGCCTTAGAAGAGATACCGCTCAAAAAACTCGACAAATGCGATCCATGGTGGAGGGTATATAAGATTCGTCCCGGCCGAACTTGGCACTCTCTTACTTGTTATACCCACCACCCAAGGATGTGGGTATATTCCTTTTGTCATTCCGTTTGCAACACATCGAAATATCCATTTTCGACCCTATAAAGTATATATGTATCCTTGATCAGCGTAAAAATCTAAGACTATCTAGCCATGTCCGTCCGTCTGTCTGTTGAAATCACGCTACAGTCTTTAAAAATAGAGATATTGAGCCGAAACTTTGCATAGATTCTTTTTTTGACCATAAGCATGTTAAGTTCGAAGATGGGCTAAATCGGACTATATCTTGATATAGCTCCCATATAGACCGATCCGCCGATTGAGGGTCTTGGGCCCATAAAAGCCATATTTATTATCTGATTTTGCTAAAATTTGGGACAGTGAATTGCGGTAGGCCTTTGGACATCCTTCTTCAATTTGACCCAAATCGGTCCAGATTTGGATATAGCTGCCATATACACCGATCCGCCGATTTAGAGGCTTAGGCCCATAAAAGCCATATTTATTATCCGATTTTGCTAAAATTTGGGACAGTGAGTTGCGTTCGGCCCTTCGACATCTTTCTTCAATTTGACCCAGATCGGCCCAGATTTGGATATAGCTGCCATATAAACCGATCTCTCGATTTAAGGTGCATTTAGAGGGGCATTTATTTTCGGATGTCGCCGAAATTTGGGAGAGTGAGTTGTGTTAGGCCCTTTGATATCCTTTTTCAATTTTGTCTAGATTGGTCCAGATTTGTATATAGCTGCCATATAGACCGATCTCTCGATTTAAGGTTTTGAGCCCATAAAAGGCGCATTTATTGTCCGATGTCGCCGAAATTCGGGACAGTGAGTTGTGTTAGACCCTTCGATATCCTTTTTCAATTTTGTCTAGATTGGTCCAGATTTGAATATAGCTGCCATATAGACCGATCTCTCGATTTAAGGTTTTGAGCCCGAAAATGGCGCATTTATAATTCGATTTCAATGAAATTTATTTTTATTTTATTTTATTTTATTTTATTTTGTTTAATTTTATTTTTGTTTTATTTTATTTATTATATTTTATTTTATTGTATTTTATTTTATTTTATTTTATTTTATTTTATTTTATTTTATTTTATTTTATTTTATTTTATTTTATTTTATTTTATTTTATTTTATTTTATTTTATTTTATTTTATTTTATTTTATTTTATTTTATTTTATTTTATTTTATTTTATTTTATTTTATTTTATTTTATTTTATTTTATTTTATTTTATTTTATTTTATTTTATTTTATTTTATTTTATTTTATTTTATTTTATTTTATTTTATTTTATTTTATTTTATTTTATTTTATTTTATTTTATTTTATTTTATTTTATTTTATTTTATTTTATTTTATTTTATTTTATTTTATTTTATTTTATATTATTTTATTTTATTTTATTTAATTTTATTTTTTTTTTTATTTTTTTTTATTTTAATTTATTTTATTTTTATTTTATTTTATTTTATTTTATTTTTTCCTTTTTTTATTTTTTTAAGCTTTTTTTATTGAATCTTAGTTAGTCAAGATTTTACATAACAAACAACATAACTTTAATGTTAATATCCCTAGCTTAATCTTCTGAAGCTATTAAGGGCAATATTTCTGAACTTGAAGATAATATTATCTTTATTTTACCTTTCGTAGAAGAACTTGGAAAAATGACTTTGCCATTACAAACAGATAAACACCCAAGGCAAAATAGCTGTGCTAGTCACAGTCATATGGCGCCTTGCTAGCGAAGTGTCTTTCTGCCTGTATGCTGAAAGAAAGCTTTGCTATTCTTCTTGTCTATTGTTAGGGGCTTTAACGTTTTAATTGTGCCATAATCTCGCCTACTCTTCGATGACAATTTATAGATTTAACTTTGTTGTGGTGCCTGAATAGAAGCCAGACCCCTCTTCCCACACCCCCTGGTTGGGTTTTGCTTGTGGTTGGGTCGCAGCTTGCCATGCGAATGCTTGAATAATGTGGCGAATGTAGGAGAGTGTATTTAATGTCTGATTGCAGATTAGAATATGAAACTCTTAATTAAATTTCCTTTAATCATTCAAGCCTAAGAAGAAGGGGGGGAATAAAGAAGATTTTCCTTCTAACCCCCTAAACTGCCACATTTGAATGTCACTCAGCAAGGAAGGCAATTTTCTCAGCTGCTCATCAACACAGAGCACACAACTACAATAACAACAACGACAACAACAACAACAACAATTGAAATGATAATAATCAAGCTTTGCGTTGTGGTTTTATCATCAAGTTTTTTTTTTTTTTTTTTTTGCCTATGGAAAAATCAGTCCTATGTTCTAGTGCCATAGTGGTGGTTATGATGCCAAGCCGATATGGTGGAGTAAGCCTATGACAGCAGTATTAGTGGTTTATGGCTTGACGATAGGACCATAAATTTCCTTGTAAAGGACTAAACCGCAAATGTGATTTGTGTTTATGAATGACAAACAAATCAGAATCAGATAACATTGCCATTTTCAAAGGGGAATTTAATTTGCCATCAATGAAATGTTAATCAGTTGATAATGATTGTAAAGGGGTTAGAAATTAAAAGTGTAAATTCCAAGAAATTTACCTTGAAATAAAACTTAAATGAAGACAATGTTCCCTAATGACCAAAGACCATCGTTATATTGTCTCAGATAAAGTTGACAACATTGCACACTTCCATTCTGTTATCGTTAGTTTCTTAAATGGAATATTGAAAAATAGAAATTTTAGTTTTTTCTTTAATTTTTTTTGTTTAACAATCCTACATGCCAAACATCTATGTCCTCGGCCTTGTTCAATCAAAACATTTTGCTCATGCTGCTAATCAAAGGGCAATGTTGTTTGCTTTGTTGATAAATTCCTTGAATTTTGCATGAATTGTGACCTTTCTGTGGCTTTTTAGTGTTACACCTGAATTCGTACAACTAATTAAAACATTTTTCCACAAAAAAAAACCTTGGCTCCGACTCAGTTTTGTAATTGTAATGAATAGTCAATGTCTCTATGGACATTTTGGCAGATCATTTTCCATGTTCATAGGTTAAAAGTCAATTGATGGTGTTATTAGAAGCAACAAAATAGAGAAGAGAGTGAGAAAAAGTTATTTGTTATTCGTATGTGAACGTACTGCTTCTTTGCTAGTGACAACACACCATAAACTGGTCTAGCATATATGTCTTAGAAAAAAGTAAAGCATATTTGTAGGCTGCTGGTTGGTTTCTGTTACTTTTTCCTGGGTTAACCAGCAGCTTCTAATAAAGTTATATGTAACAAAGAGAGTTATAAGTATGGATTATTTCTTCCCAAATGGTACACGGTGGACAAAAAAGTCTTACTCAACAAACGGAAATTATTTACAGTTGAGTCAGTTGAGACACAACAAAAGAAATAACAAAAAAGACGATTTTTGAATATTTACATATCACCATATGTTTTACCACCGTTTGATTTACGTTGAAGCATTCCTAAACACTGTGTTTTTATAAGAAACTTATCTCAAATTTGATTTTCGCCACATATAGATTTTCAATAATTTTTCAATATTTTATTCTAAATAATTTTGAACAAGTAAAAGCGTGTTAAGTTCGGCCAGGCCGAATCTTATAAACCCTCAACGATGGATCGCAATCTCCGAGTTCTTTTCCCGATGTCTCTTTTTAGGCAAACAAAGGAAAGAAAAGGATAAAAGAAAAGAATTGCTATGCTATTGGAGCTATATCAAGTTGTGGTCCAATTCGAACCATAGTTGAAGTCATTGTGTAAAATTTCAGTCAAATCGAATAAGAATTGTGCCCTTTAGGGGCTCAAAACGTAAAATAGGGAGATCGTTTTATAGGGGAGCTGTATTAGGCTATAGACCGATTCAGACCATATTTGAGAAGCCGTTGTACAACATTTCAGCCAAATCGGATAATTGTTGCGCTTTTTAGAGGCTCAAGAAGTCAAGATCCCAGATCGATTTATATGGCAGCTATATCAGGTTATGGACCGATTTGAACCATACTTTCCCCAGTTGTTGGAAGTCGCAACAAAGAACGTAGTGTAAAATTTCAGCCAAATCGGACAAAAATTTAAAAATTACACCTATAAGAAGTATTTGTGCAAAATTTCAAGCGGCTAGCTTTACTCCATCGAAAGTAAGCGTGCTTTCGACAGACAGACAGACGGACGGACATGGCTAGATCCACATAAAATGTTATGACGACCAAGAATATAAATACTTAATGGGGTCTGAGACGAATATTTCGAGGAGTAACAAACAGAATGACGAAACTAGTATACCCCCATCCTATGGTGTAGGGTATAAAAATTGTATTTGCAATAATCAATTCTTATTAATTTTCAATATTTTATTTTCTGTATTTTTATACCCACCACCGAAGGATGGGGGTATATTCATTTTGTCAATTCCATTTGCAACACATCGAAATATCCATTTCCGACTCTATAGAGTATATATATTCTTGATCAGCGTTAAAATCTAAGACGATCTAGCAATGTGCGTTTGTCTGGGACGGTGAGGTGTAATTTGGCACGGTAAGTTGTAACTTGGGACGGCGAGTTGTGTTACCCCCTTCGAGGTCCATTTTAAATTTGACTCAGATCGGTCCAGATTTGGATATAGCTGACATATAGACATATATCTCGATTTAAGATTTTGGGCCCATAAAAGGCACATTTATTGTCCGATGTCGCCGAAATTTGGGACAGTGAGTTATGTTAGGCCCCTCAACATCTTTTTACAATATGGCACAGATTGGTTCAGATTTAGATATAGCTGCCATATAGACCGATCTCACGATTTAAGTTCTTGCGCCCCTAAAAGGCGTATTTATTGTCCGATTTTGTCAAAATTGGGAACAGTGAGTTGTGTTCCATTTGGCCCAGATCGGTTCTGGTCTGGATAGAGTTGCCTTATAGACCGATCTCTCGATTTAAAGTCTTGGGTCCATAAAAGGCGCACTTATTGTCCGTTTTCGCCGCAATATGGGACAGTGAGTTATGTTAGGCTTTTAGATATCCTTCTTCAATTTGGCCCAGATCGATCCGGATTTGGATATAGCTGCCATATAGACCGATCTCTCGACTTAAGGTCTTGGGCCCATAAAAGGCGCATTTATTGTCCTATTTCGCCGAAATTTGGAACAGTGAGTTGTGTTAGGGCCATAGACATCCATCTTCAATTTAGCCCAGATCGGTTCTGGTTTGGATATATCTGCCATATAGATCGACATCTCGATTTAAGGTCTTGGGCCCATAAAAAGCGCATTTATTGTCCGCTTTAGCCAAAATTTGGGACAGTGGGTTGTGTTAGACCCTTCGACATCCTTCTTTAATTAGTGCAGATTGGTTCAGATTTGGATATAGCTGCCATATAGACCGATCCTTTTTAAAGCCGAGTTCGAACGGCGTGCCGCAGTGCGACACCTCTTTCGAGAGAAGTTTTACATGGCATAGTACCTCACAAATGCCAACATTAGGAGGGGAAAACCACCGCTGAAATTCTTTTTCTAATGGTCTCGCCAGGATTTGCACCCAGGCGTTCAGCGTCATAGGCGGACATGCTAACCTCTGCTCTACAGTGTCCTCCACCATATCGATATCCTTCTTTAATATGGCCCAGATCGGTCCAGTTTTGGATATAGCTGCCATATAGACCGACCTCTCGATTTAAAGTCTTGGGCTCATAAAAGGCGCATATATAATCCGATTTCGCTGAAATTTGATACAGTGACTTATGTTAGGCTTTTCGACATCCGTGTCGTATATGGTTCAGATGGGTCTTTATTTGGATATAGCTACCAAAAAGACCAATATTTTTTTCTACAAAATTGAACAATGACTTGTACTTATTAGATAATGAGTGAATATCCGTGCCGAATTTAGTCCAAATCGGACCATATCTCGATAAAGCTGCTATGGGGCCATAAATTATGAATTTTTCACCGGATTATGACGAAAGGTGGATTACACTTATAACCGAGGTGGTGGGTATCCACAGTTCGGCCAGACCGAACTAAACGCCTTTTTACTTATTTTTGTTCAACCTCTAGATATCAAATTTTTTATAATTTTAGCATCCTGTGCTCTAACAATTTCTAGTTTTAGTGAAGTCCTTTTATAGCGGGAATTATAGACACTATTGCTGGTCTCTGTGTTGTTAATGAAGCTATCAAAGATAATTACCTTACCCTATTTTGATTCTAATAGAAAATTTTGTTAAAATAAAATTATTCAAAATAAGTAAAAGCGTGCTAAGTTCGGCCGGGCCGAATCTTATATACCATGGATCGCATTTGTCGAGTTCTTTTCCCGGCATCTCTTCTTAGGCAAAAAAGGATATAAGAAAAGAGTTGCTCTGCTATTAAAACGATATCAAGATATGATCCGGTTCGGACCACAATTAAATTATATGTTGGAGACCTGTGTAAAATTTCAGCCAATTCATATAAGAATTGCGCCCATTGGGGCTCACGAAGTAAAATAGAGAGAACGATTTATATGGGATCTGTATCGGGCTATAGACCGATTCAGACCATAATAAACACGGTTGTTGATGATCATGAGAGGATCCATCGTACAAAATTTCAGGCATATCGGATAATAATTGCGACCTCTAGGGGTCAAGAAGTCAAGATCCCAGATCGGTTTATATGGCAGCTATATTAGGTTATGAACCGATTTGAACCTTATTTGACACAGTTGTTGGGTATCATAACAAAACACGTCGTGCGAAATTCCATTCTAATCGGATAAGAATTGCGCCCTCTAGAGGCTCAAGAAGTCAATACCCAAGATCGGATTATATGGCAGCTATATCAGGTTATGGACCGATTTGAACCATACTTGGCACAGTTGTTGGATATAACAACAAAACACGTCGTGTAAAATTTCATTTCAATCGGATAAGAATTGCGCACTCTAGAGGCTCAAGAAGTCAAGACCCAAGATCGGTTTATATGGCAGCTATATCAGGTTATTAACCGATTTGAACCATACTTGGCACAGTTGTTGGATATCATAACAAAACACGTCGTTCAATATTTCATTCTGATCGGATAAGAATTGCGCACGCTAGAGGCTCAAGAAGTCAAGACCCAAGATCGGTTTATATGGCAGCTATATCAGGTTATGGACCGATTTGAACTATACTTAGCACAGTTGTTGGATATCATAACAAAACACGTCGTGCCAAAATTCATTCCAATCGGATAAGAATTGCGCACTCTAGAGGCTCAAGAAGTCAAGACCCAAGATCGGTTTATATGGCAGCTATATCAAAACATGGACCGATATGGCCCATTTACAATACCAACCGAACTACACTAATAAGAAGTATTTGTGCAAAATTTCAAGCGACTAGCTTTACTCCTTCGGAAGTGAGCGTGCTTTCGACAGACGGACGGACGGACGGACGGACGGACAGATGGACGGACATGGCTAGATCGACATAAAATGTCGCGACTATCAAGAATATATATACTTTATGGGGTCTCAGACGAATATTTCGAGTAGTTACAAACAGAATGACGAAATTAGTATACCCCCCATCTTATGGTGGAGGGTATAAAAATCATTCATATAACCGTGGCGCAGAGATGTCCGCTTGGGTGAATCCTGGCGGGAACATCAGAAACATTTGCAGCGGTGTTTATCCCCTCCCAATGCTGGCGACATTTGTGAGCTACTGTACCATTTGTTGTCGCAGCCATGTAAAAATTCTTTCTAAAAGAGGTGTCCCACTGCGCACTCCGTTCGGACTCGGCTATAAAAAGGAGGCCCCTTATCTTATAGCTTAAACTTGAATCGGACATTACACATTGATATGTGACAAGTTTGCCCTTGTTTCTTGATGAAATAAATGTTCATAGAAAATTTAAAGAATTAAATTTTAAGGAAGATTTAGTTTGGAAACAAAAATAAAATTAGCAAAGAAAATTTAATTTTCATAAAAAATGTTTATTGATTCAAAAAAAAAAAGTATTCAAAGAAATTTATTTTTATCTACAAATGACTTTCATTTCCATCTCATTCCTTGAATTGCATTGAAAATTTTAACAAATTATTAAACTCATACGACAACTTTCACTATTTCGCCCCACTGTTCTCTTGACATTGTACCAACAACAATCTCAAGAGATATAATATATTGTTGTTTTTTTTTTACGATGTCCTTTTAATGGTCTCCATTGTAGACACTGTTGTTGTTAGTCTCTGCGTTGTTTATGAAGCCACCAAGGATATTTATCTACACGTTCTGTTGTTTTTTAAGGTCTGGTATTTTTCCTTTATCTTCTCCAAGAAATATGGCCGTCATGCCATGCCATAGGTGTTTACCTAATTTTGTTTAGGCTCTATAACAATATAGCTTGTGGGGATTTTTTGGAGTGTGCTCCGCGTTGTATGGAGAAATATGGAGAAGAGACCATGAGAAAGATAATGATGACATTGTTTATTTTGCCATTTTTTTCTATGCATGTATTGTCCAAATTTGCTATTGTGAGTAGCTACTTTTTGACATGTTTTTTTTCGTAGCCTACTTTAAGGATAAGTTATTAAAGTGTGTTCGATATATAGGCGAGATTGTGATAAAACTTAATTTTAATGTAGAAACAAATGACTCAATTGTCATACCAAAAGGGAAGCACCAAAATTTGTGTACACAAAATTTACCATATATAAGAGGCCAAGATATGCTAGTCCCTTATACATCTTTAAACATTATACAGAGAATTAAAAAAAAAAACTGGGAAAAATTAAATTATTGTTAAATTAATATTTTAAAGCAATTTTTTATCATTGTTACTCTTTTGTTTTAATGATATTCTTTGTCATAGCTCATGGATCGTCATAGAATTCTAAGACGATTAAACCATGTTGTTGTGTCTGTCCGTCCATCTGTTGTAATCACGCTACAACCTTTAAAAGTTAAGTTTTTGCGTTGAAATTCGGTACTGTCTGCTATTTTTTCTATACGCAGGTTAAGTTCTTAAATGTGCCAAATCTGACTATATTCAGATATAGCTCTCATATAGACCGATCTGACGATTTAGGGTCTTAAGCCCATAAAAGACGCATTTTTTCCTATTTCGCTGATATTTGAAACAGTGAGTTGTCCCAGGGGCACCGCCATTTGACCCTTATATGTCCTATATCGAGCTAAAGTTACAAATAGCTGCCTTATAGACCAATAGGCCTATTTATGGTCTTAAACCCATAACAAATTGCCAATTTGCCCATGAACATTCCATTAAGTAACAGGGGCACTCTTCTCAATTATCAACGAGTGCTGTGCAGTCAAGTTTAAGCTTAATGATAAGGGGCCTGCTTCTTCTGCTAAAGCCGAATCTGAACGTCATGTCGCAATGCGAAATCTTTTTGGAAAGAAGTTTTTACAAGGCGTAGTACCTCACAAATGTCGCCAGCATCAGGAAGGGATAACTACCGCTGAATATTTTTTTCTGATGTTCTCGCCAGGATTCGAACCCAAGCGATCAGCGTCATAGGCGGACATGCTAATCTCTGCGCTACGGTGGCCTTCCCACCATAACAGGGTCATTTAATACCCTATGTCGCTGAAATTTGCGACAGTGAGTTTTATTAGGCCCGTCGATATCCGTACAACATCTGGTCCAGGTCGGACCCTCCCTTACCCTTACTTTCAGAAACTCCAGATCTCGGAGATGGGTGGTGTGATTTAAGCGAAATTTTGTGTGCTCTCTTACAGTAAACTAAAAACAAAAATTTGGTATCAAAATTTCAGATGGGGTACCTAGGGGGGACTCCCACCCCAAAACCTACCAAATATATATATAGAGCAATCACGACAATATGGGACTCAAATGAAAGGTATTTAAGAGTAGAAAACGAATCTGATGCCCAAATGTGGAATCAAGTGTTTGGGGGACCACCCCAACCCCAAAACACCCCTAAATCGGACATATTTACCGAGCATGGCAATATGGGACTGAACTAAAAGGTATTTACGAGTAGAATACGAAATGGGGGCCGCTCCTCCCTAAAACACCCCCAAACAGGACTTATTTACTGACCATCGCAATATGGGGCTCAAATAGAAGGTATTTCAGTGTACAATACAAATAAGATATCCAAATTTGGAACCAAGTGTTTTGGAGGCCGCCCTTCCCCAAAAACACCCCACAAATTTACGAGCATAGCAATATGGGGCTCAAATGAAATGTCTTTGGAAGTACTCCATAAATCTGATATCAATATTCCGGAAAAAGTTTCTATGGGGCCCACCATAGAAATCACTCAAATGGGAAGTATTTGCTGACCATTGCAATATGAGGCTCAAATAAGAGGTTGTTTATGGTAGAATATGAAGCTGATACATATTTTTAGAGAAAATCAATGAATGGCCGCCCCATCCTCGAAAACACCCCCGTTTGCCAACTATGCAAATATGGGGCGCAAATGAAAGGTATTTGGGAGTAAACCACGAATCTGATATCAATATTCGGGACCAACCGTCTAGGGGACGTCTCTTTGTTATGGGGTAATAACCCCCAAATAGGAAGTATTTGCTCACCATGACAATTTGCGTCTTAAAGAGAGTGGAGCTCTCCACAAAGTAGACAAATTTGCTGACTTTTGCAATAAAGGGTTTAAATAAAAGTTATTTGAGGTTAGAAAGCAAATTTGATGTCCAACTTTGGGGTTCAAATAAATGATATTTGAGAGTAGAGCACGATGCTGACTTATTTGCAGGGCTAAGTGTTTGGGGGACAAACCCACTCCCCAAAACGCACCTAAATCGGACATATTTACCAATCAAGTCAATGTGGGGTTCAAATGAAAAGTATTTGGGAGTGAACCACGAAATTGATACCCATTTTCGGGACCAATTTTCTGGCTGTCTACACTTTCCCAAAAACACCCCACAAACATCATTTATTTATTGACCATCGTAATATGGGGCTCAACTAAAGGTATTTGGGAGTAGAATACGAATCTGATATCCAATTGTGGGATATTTTTTTCAGGGCCAAGTGTCTGGGCACCAACTCACCCCAAAAACACCCATAAAACGCACATACATAGTTACGGGTCAAGTCAATATGGGACCCAAATGAAAAGTATTTGGGAATAGATCACGAAATTCATACCCACTTTCGGGTCCACGTTTCTGGGGGTCCACACCACCCCCTAAACCATCAACCGCCCCCCTGGGAGCCTTCTTACTCCCAAAATCCACATGAGAATATCGGGCTCAAATAAAGTCTCTTAAGAATGGAGTACATCTAACATCATCTAAAATCAGTAAAGATCATATGGGATTCAGATAAAGGCATTTAAATAGTTTAACTCTTAGCCAAGCGATATACATACAAATACTATTTTCGTAGCATGGTATTTCACTAAAAGCTAGTTAATCGTCGAAAATAAATGTTTGAAGGATAATTTTGTTCCATATAAAGTAAAAGAAGGCGCAGCGGAGCATTTCAGCTAGTTTGGATATAAATGCCATATTGACCGATCTGGCAATTTAAGGTCTTAAGCCCATAAAAGCGGCGTTTACTGTACGATTTAACTGAAATTTGGAACAGTCGAACCGAATATGGTCCATATCGGGCCATATTTACATATAGCTCCCATTAAGCTGTCACATGGATCAAGCAGCGGAATGGACCCGGTCCAGCTAATTTAATTGGCTGCACTTTCATAGTCAAATAAATTAACTAGACCAACTCCACTCTGCTGCGCTTGCTTTCCCTTAATAATACCTTCTTTTTCAGCCCTAAAATGCCATGGTCGGCAATTAAGTTCTCTTAGGGTTAGCTTAATTTAAATAGTTTTCTATTAAAAATATTTTTTTTTTTGAATATTCAATAAAAATTTAAATTTGACTATGGAAATAAGTCCATAACTCCCAAACTCTTTATTTGACTCTTGTGGTTTATCGACATCCTAAAAGTATGCAATCATTTTTATTGCTTTAGGTAATTTAAATAAATGTAATTTTATATTCACCAAAATAAATAACTTCTTTAATTAGCAATAGCCCATTAAAAATAAATTAGAAATTTAATTAAATAACTATTTCGTTCTTTATTTACCTTTTTTAATTGATTTAAATACCAATATGCCACCTGTACCCTTCTATCCCTAAAAATATGCAATTTTTTTTATATAAACATTCATTCATTTGTTTATAGGAGCTAAGAAACACTCAATGAGATTTAAAAGTATTTATTTACTTTTCCAAACACAAAAAGAGAGAAATAAAAAATAAAGTGTCATGGTCGGCAATTAAATTCTCTTAGGGTGTGTTTTAGTTAGTTTTCTATAGAAAATATTTTTTTAATAATTTTCAACAAAAAATTTAACTTTGACTAATAACTGGGGAAATAAGTCAACAACTCTCAAACTCGTTATTTGACTCTTGGGGTTTATGGGCATCCTAAAAATATGCACTCATTTTTATTGCTTTGGCCAAATTAAACAAATTTAATTTTATATTCACCAAAATAAACAACTTCTTTGATTAGATATATCCCATTAAAAATAAATTAGAAATTTAATTAAATAACTATTTCGTTCTGTATTTACCTTTTTTAATTGATTTAAATCCCAATATGCCACCTGTACTTATATATCCCCAAAAATATGCAACTTTTTTATATAAATATTCTTTTATTTGTTTAAAGCAGCTAGCAAACACTCAATGAGATTTAAAGGAATTTCTTTACTTTTCCAAACACAAAAAAAGAGAAAAAATAAAATCCTTCGTACAAATGTAGAATCCTAAAGCCCTTCAAAAAAAAAATGTTGTAATAACAATGCAACGAAAACACACAAATGAACATACAAAACGGTGTATATGTTGGTTTGTAAGCATGAAATGGTCTTGAAGTTGTTAAGTATTTTTAATAAAAACCCATTATCAATGAAATTCAAGAGCAGGAAACAGTGTTGATAAAAATTCACGGTTATAGTAATTCAACTGCCACTAAAAAAACAGTATGGTTGACCTTACAGGTTAGAGAGGAGCACAAAAGTCTGAAAAATGCAAAAACAAATTTCAAGTGCTTAGGGCATTATTCAATTCATTGAATCGAAAATATTAAATAAAGTTGTTTTCGTTTTTATAATTTTTTAATATTATTATTTTTTTTTTATTTTATTTTTTAGGCCCACTTCATTAGCCCCTTCAAGGAGCCTCATTTATCCCCTGGTTTTCGTTAATGTTTAGAAGAAGCCAAAGTTCTGGATATCCAAGGTTAGTGCCACCCGTCCTTATCTTGTTTTGAACTCTTCTCAACAGTCGTTTATTTGTTTTTAAGGGATTAGATTCCACATACATAAATTTAATTTACTAACAGCCTTGTGTGTGTCAGTAGACTCTTCCTTAATATCAAACTCAAATGTTTGTAACTATATTCATACTGAGATGCCCTTATTTAAGCTTTGTCCCACTCAACTTCACTGTGTGCTATGCAGGCAATGGTTGGTTGCTCTTCTTTCTAATCTCAAACACGTGTCAAAAATCACATGGTCTACCACTCTCTAACGACTTCCTCCTCCCAAAGCCTTCTAATCACCCTTTCTCCATATTTTATTGTCTTTCTTGGTTTCACTTACACAATGGTATAAAGGTTGTAAAAGTATTCTTTGAAAGAAATGTGTTTTTTCCATAGCATATTTTTGGGCATTTGTTAATACCATGCATCACATATCCTCTGCAAGTCATGAATGATATCTATCTTGAAGATATCATTGTATTACTGGCATTTCTGTTTGAAAATGTGAGATTGTGTGTGTTTGTGTAAGAGTGTAGCTATGCTGTTAGTATATTTCTGTTAATAATGTATTTAATGTTTTCATTTATATTGCAAATTTACAACTCTCCAGCGAGCTTGTAATTACTTTGCTGTATCTTGGCAAAAATAAAGCAAAGTAATGTTTTTTGTTGTGACTTTTTTGCTTTATACTAAGGAATTTTTTGTTATAAATTGTCGCGTTAAGCTTGTTCAATTTTAACATCATTACATTTTTATTATACATTGTGTGACAGGAAGTACGTATCTATCATTGTGACACAGGACTAGGCGTCGTATGACTTATAAAAATTATATGGTACACTGAGCGTATGAGTTATAAGTTAAATAAAAGACATCAAATTTAACAATAAAAATAAACAAACAAAACACTTCATGAAAATTCCAGCTAAATTTGATTGTAATTGCGCCCTCTAGCGGCTCAAAAAGTCAAGATTAAAAATCGGTCTATATGGCAGCTATACCAGGTTATGAACCCGTTTGGACGATACATGGCGCAGTTGTTCGAAGTTTAAACAAAACTCCTCAGACAAATTTCAGTCAAATCGGATATGTATAGCGCCCTCTAGAGCCGTAAGAAGTCAAGAACCGTTATGGACCACACTTGGCACGGATGTTGGTAGCCATAACCAATCTTTACATGAAACATTTGGACCATATTTGGCACGGATGTTGAAAGCCATAGCGAAACTCTAAGTTATACATTTCAAATCGGGTGGTAATTGCGCCTTCTAAAGGCTCAAGAAGTCAAATCTGAAGCTGCTATATAGGATATAAAGTGCGCCCTCTAGAGGCTCAGGAATTCAAATCCGAATTCTTGATTATTAGCCTACTTGAACCATTCTTGGTACAGTTGTTGGAAATTAAAACAAAACATTTCATGCAAAATTCCACACACACTTGATTATAATTGCGCCCTCTAGCGGCTCAAGAAGTCAAGACCCAAAATCGGTTTATATGGCAACTGTATCAGGCTATGAACCGATTTGGACCATCCATGACGCAGTTGTTGGAAGTTAAAACACAACACCTCATGAAAAATTTCTGTCATATCATCTGCGCCCTCTAGAGACGTAATACTTAAATATCTGTCCCATTATTGGTACAGCAATTTAAAGTAAAAAAAGACCTCATGTAAAATTTCGGCAAAATCGGAAATAATTGCGCCCTCTATCGGCTCAAGAAGTCAAGATCCGACATCGGTTCATATGGGAGCTATACCAGGTTGTGAACCGATTTGGAATTTCAACTGCATCGTATAAGAATTGCGCCATCTAGAACATAAAAATGTCAAGATCCAGGATCGGTTTATATGGCAGCTATATCAAAACATGGACCGATATAGCCAATTTCCAACCCCAACTGACCTACACCAACAAAAGGTGAATTGCAAATTTTGCCCATGAACATTCCACTAAGGAACAGGGGCAAACTTCTCACATGTCAAGAAGTTCAGTCCGATTCAAGTTTAAGCTCAATGGTATGGGGCCTCCTTTTTATAGCCAAGTCCGAAAGGCGTGCCGCAGTGCGACACCTCTTTGGAGAGAAGTTTTACATGGCTTAGTACCTCAAAAATGTTGCCAGCATTAGGAGGGGAAAACCAACGCTGAAAATTTTTTCTGATGGTCTCGCCAGGATTCGAACCCAGGCGTTCAGCGTCATAGACGGAAATGCTAACCTCTGCGCTACGGTGGCCTCCACCAACAAAAGGTATTTGTGTAAAATTTCAAGTACAAGGGTGGACAAACGGATGGACAGATGGATGGACATGGCTAAATCGACTTTTAATGTCAAGAGGATCAAGAACTTAAATACTTTGTAGGGTCTCAGATCAATATAGCAACATAATCCATTTGAGGAATCCCGCAGATTAATGGCAATTCAGAAATCTCGATACGGGTTACCGGTCTAATGCATTTTAGCAGCATCACACAGTTTGCCTTAGGTTAAGTTAGGTTAGGTTGAAAAAGAGGGTGCGAATATTAATCCGCCCCATCTAAGTACTGGAGTCTTTTAGCCGCGGAAGCCGGGCAATGACATAAGAAATGCGCCAACGTCGCATCATCTTCCCCTACATGCGCTAAACATGGTATCCCTTGCTGCACCAATTTTGCATAAATCAGCTCGTAGTCCTATGTGTCCCGTTATGATACCAAAAGCTGTATTGACCTCCTTCTTACCTCCTTTCAGTAATAGCCTCGTCCTCTCACGATCCGGATCACCCCATAGGATTTTCGCCGTCCTACCGACTCTTTCGCTGTTTCACAATGTCACATGCGCGTTCATAGCCCACGCACTTAACTCGAACTGCGTTGAGCCGAAAGGCTTCGGGTAAATCAAGTTTATTGACGGCGGTCCTCTGGCCATCACCGCCAAATCGTCTGCTCTTTGATTCCCCCTTACTACGTTTTGGCCCGGCACCCGAACAATACGGATTGTGCCATACTCAGAGAAGGCGTTAATTTCATTCTTACACTGCAAGACTGTTCGTGACATTACCGTCCTAGTTGTTGTTGCCCTTATGGAAATTTTACTGTCCGTAAAATATGTTCACATTCGCCGTCCTCGCGTCAGCACAACACCATCTCACGCATTCCTCTATCGCCCGCCACCATCCGATATCTAAAAATTATATAACCTTTGTTTCCTTCCACAAAAACCTACGCAATTTGTGAAAATTTTATGAAAATCGGTTCATCCGTTTTTGATTCTAAGGAACAAACAAACCGAGTCTCATATAGTCATGATGGGTCATAGACCCATTTGGGGCGTTTTTAGGGGGTGGGGTGACCTCCTACACTTTCATCTGATTTTATATGCCAGATTCGTAATCTACTACCGAATATCTTTCGTCTGAGCCCCATATTGATATGGACGTTCAATTTGTCTGCTTTCAGAAGTTTTTGGGGTAAGAGCGACTTCCTGGGTGCTTGGACCTAATTTTTAATAACATATTCGTATTCTACTCTTCAATACTTTTCATTTGATATCTATATTGTCCTTACTGGTCCTCTTTTGATTTTGGGTGGTGTTTTTGGGGTAACAGGGGAGGGTCCGCCCCCTTCCGATATCAATAAATTATAGAGCCTATTCCTTTTTTCTGACTATATTCGTAATCTACTCCCGAATATCTTTCATTTGAGTCCCATATTGTCATGCTCGTCCAATAAACCTTCTTTTGGGAGGTTTTTGGGTCGGGTCGGCCCCCCAGTTTTTTGGATCCAACTTTTGATATCAAATTTGTATTCTACTCCCGAATACCTTTCACTTAAGTCCCATATTGTTACGATCGGTCTACTTTTATTTTTGGGTGGTGTTTTTGTGGTAAAGGGGAGGGTCCGCTCCTCATTTCGATATCAACAAATTATAAAGCCTATCCCTTCTTTCTGACCATATTCGTAATCTACTACCGAATACTTTTCCTTTGAGTCCCATTTTGTCATGCTCTTCCAATAAACCTATTTTTTTTCTTGAATCCAACTTTTGATATCAAATTTGTATTCTGCTCACGAATACCTTTCACTTGAGACCCATATTGTCACGATCGGTCTACTTTTATTTTTGGGGGGTGTTTTTGTGGTAAGGGGGCGGGTCCGCTCCCCCTTCCGATTTCAACAAATTATAAAGCCTATCCCTTCTTTCTGACTACATTGGTAATCTACTCCCAAATACCTTTCATTTGAGTCCCATATGGTCATGCTCGTCCAATAAACCAATTTTTGGGGGGATTTGGGATCGGACGTCCCCCCAGTTCTTCTCCCGAATACCTTTCATTTGAGTTCCATATTGTCACTATCGGTCTACTATTATTTTTGGGTAGTACTTTTGGGAAAGGAGGGAGAGTCCGCACCCCTTGCGATATCAAAAAAATTATATAACCTATTTGTCCTTCCGCACCACTCCCCACAATCTGTGAATATTTCAAAGAAATAGGTTTAGCCATTTTTGAGTCTGCACGGAACAAACAAATTTACAAACCCGCAAACAAACATTTTTATGTAAAATTTTTAATTTTTATAAAATTTGTTAAAGTCTTTTAATAATGTTGTAAAAAATCTACTTTTAAGGAATTTTTGTCGAAATTTAATTTTATAGAAAATTTCCGCACAATTTAATTTTCTCTTAGTGTTTGTTCTGCTAATTGTTCTGCTTTTTGACATATTTGCCTAAGATAAGTTTTCTCCTAAACCATATATGCCAGCAGCCGACTTTGGCCTAACTTAGCGGAGCAAATATAATTAATAATAACCACTTTTACGAATGAATTTGAATTGATTTTACGATTTTCCATCACTCATAATTCGCCTAAATGACAATCACTTTTCAGCAGAAAGACAAAAAATAATCATACTCTATTTGGAAAATGTTGCAAAATATTTTTATGTATATGCCATCGCTTTTGTTATTCTGTCCGTCCTTCTGTTTGTCCGCCTGCATGTGGTGTGCTGTTTTGAATGCGATAGCAGCTGTTGTTGCTGTGGTATCACGATATCCTTTTGAATGCTCTATCCTTGGCGCGTGTATCAACATAAAACCAATGTTACCGCGACAACGGATAACATGGGGTTTTAATGGAGACTTGGCAAATGTAAAATACTCGCAGTACTACATTAGACTGATATTTCATCTTTATCCATTTACATTTGCATTCCAATTCGTTCGTTCGTTCGCACGTTTGCTTTACGTTATCTTTGCTTTTTGCCAAGGATGGCTCAAATATGAATGCTTTGCTATGGCGCAACACGGAGAAGGAAATGCAGGCATTGCATTCTTACCTATACCAAGGGTGTGTACTTGCATACATCTTTAAATGCTAGGGTATTTGTGTAAGCATAGACATACATACATTGGAAAGATGGCTTTGTACGTATGTATACAAATTCAAGCCATGATTTGAGAGAATGCCATTTGTTAAATACAAGAATTGATAGCTTCTTTCTTTTGTAGGCTTAAGAGAAAAATGTAGATAATTGGCAAAACTTCTACCTTAAACGTTATGTTGGCCGAGTCTGAACTTATGTAATATCTACCATTGCCTATTTGGAAAAAGCGGGGAGTATATTTTCATAGTAATGAGATCTGTCTGACTCGATTTACATGGCTCAATGATAAGGCAAATTCTTTAGTCCTGAAGCGTATTATTAAATTTCATAAACGGGCATACCTACTTGGCATAGGCACCAAAACACTGTTCCCCTACAAAAAGTAATTTCTGATATCTAAAGAGCGTTGGGCCCTCCTCTTTGCCACAATTTTCAAAAATCTCATATTGTGGAGATGGCTGCTCGGATTTATCAAAAATTTGTTTATAAACCCTAACAGCAATCTAACGAATCTCATATGTAGTTTTGCCTTTATTAAAAGTTCTTAACATTCCGGTTTACGATGAAACACCACTTAAGAAGAACGCCTACTCTATGTTTGAAACCTCTGCGGAATATGTCCAGTGCTATAGAGAGTCCCTTTACCATAACTTTCGCAACGATCATGCAAACAAGCTCAAGAAAAAATCTAAAAAATCTTTCACAAAACAGCTTGAAACGCCATCTCTCGACGTTTTCATTTTCTTCTTAGTTTCGAACGCTTCAAAAGGAAATTAAATTTTCTTTAGAGCTCTTATGGCCATCCAATGCTCCCCATGTATGATGTTACATTGTCAGGGTGTGTGAGTGTGTATTTACATTTTTCCCATAATGTCCATGTCCATTATTTCGTCTGTACCATGTAGCGTATGATAATTAGGAAATTGTGTTAACATAATTCATACGCTCCATAGTACAGTGTGAATTATCATAACGTATACGCTCTCTGTACTGATAGTAGATAATGGCAACGAAATGAAGCTGATTCATTATCACACAAACACATTCAAGAGCAGTGTCAGCATACATATTACATTCTCCTGATGTTGTTGTTGTTCCTTGTTATGAATGTGTCCTAGCAAAGAGCGAGATACACCATGAAAGAAATGCATTTTAAATTAATGGCAAATATTTAATTGGCAATTTTAAAGAAAGCAAACACATCCATTGAAAATGCCATTTCATTTATAATGGACAAGCAATGTTGGCATTGGCTTTTTTCGTGTGCCTCAAAAAGGACAAACGCAAGCTGGGTAATATGCCATATGAAGAAAAGTAAGCGACATAAACTTGGCTTCCCATGAGTTCAAATCCAAGAGCATAGGTTAATCTAAAAGTTATAGACAAGAGAAGGATCTTTTTTTATACCCATCACCGAAGGATGGGAGTATATTCATTTTGTCATTTCGTTTGCAACACATCGAAATATCCATTTCAGACCCTATAAAGTATATAAATTCTTGATCGTCCTAAAAATCTAAGACGATCTAGCCATGTCCGTCCGTCTGTCTGTTGAAATTACGCTACAGTCTTTAAAAATAGAGTTATTGAGCTGAAACTTTGCACAGATTCTTTGCTTGTCCATAGGCAGATTAAGTTCGATGATGGTTCGAAGTTCGAAGCTATATAGGACTATACCTTGATATGGCCCCCATATAGACCGATCCGCCGATTTAGGGTCTTAGGCCCATAAAAGCCACATTTATTATCTGATTTTGCTAAATTTTGGGACAGTGAGTTGTGTTATGCCAGTCGACATTCCTCTTCAGTTTGGCCCAGATCGGTTCAGATTTGGATGAAGCTGCCATATAGACCGATCTCTCGATTTAAAGCCTTGGACCCATAACTGGTTCCAACGATATGACCAGTTCTAGATCTTTAGAGTGCACCTCAAAGACCACCTGGTCGTTGAGTTTGGAGCCATCCGTATAGAAGTCTATCAAAAAGCGTAGTCCACACTGCCTGGAACATCGGACATTTTATCAAGGATAACACAGTGTCTAATCGGAAAACATGCTGACAGACTGAAGGGTGACAGCAACGACTCTTGCAGAAGCTGTGAGGACATTGAAGATGAAGAGACTATAGAACATCTTCTGTGTGTGTGTGTCCCGCACTGGTAGTCAGAAGGAGTTCCACTTTAGGTTCTCATTTCTTTGAGAACCTATCTGATTAGCGGATGTGAACATTCGCATGTTGTTGGGCTTTTTAAAGCGATCAGGATGGTTCAACCGTAGGAACTTTAAAAGCCGCGGAAGCCAACAATCAGTTGCAAAAGATTTTTGTTGGCAATTTATTTATTTACTTACTTCGTATTTTACCTTTAAAAAGTCCCTTAAAAGCGCTCAACTTTTGCCTTCTTTATGCCTGGCATATCTTTATAACACATGAGTGTCTGCATGTATGCTTATTTCTAACAAAGGGTTTGAGAGCATTCCCAATTATTTTACAAAATCTTTTAAGTGACATCAACAAGAATGTGCGCATACACACAACGACATGCATTTTTCCCCTCGTCAAGTTTTGTGTTGAGTACACAAAAGAGATTTGCTTTTGTAATGCCGGTGCAACATCTTTAAATGACGTCAGCAGCCTTTTGCATTCATTCAGCTGGAATGATTGTGTATTTGTGTGTAAGTCTTGGCATTTCGTTTAATCAAATGCATTCACTTACTTACCCAAACAACTCACGCATATGTACTAACTAACACACACACACCGACACGAACGAACACACCTTGAACAATAGTGGAGCCCAGCAAGACAAAACGGAAATGCCAACGGACATTTACTCACTTGGAAGTTGTAATAAAATCTCACTTAATTTATGAGTTCCGAACACAAAAACAGTGTTGCCACATTTAAAGCATATAAAGGAAATAAAATAAAATAAATAAAATAAAATAAAATAAAATAAAATAAATAAAATAAAATAAAATAAAATAAAATAAAATAAAATAAAATAAAATAAAATAAAATAAAATAAAATAAAATAAAATAAAATAAAATAAAATAAAATAAAATAAAATAAAATAAAATAAAATAAAATAAAATAAAATAAAATAAAATAAAATAAAATAAAATAAAATAAAATAAAATAAAATAAAATAAAATAAAATAAAATAAAATAAAATAAAATAAAATAAAATAAAATAAAATAAAATAAAATAAAATAAAATAAAATAAAATAAAACAAAATAACATAAAATAAAATAAAAAAGTATAAAATAAATTAGAAATCTGAATTGTGTTCAGATTTTTTTTTAAATTTTGTCTTTAAAAAACATTTGATTAATAAATTCTGCATAAAAATTGCATCAAAGTTTGTCTTAAAAAAACAATTAATTGTTGTTTAATTATTTAGGTTAGGTTAAGTTGAAAAGAGGATATAAGTCCGTCCATGCCACTATGGACATACATCGGCTTATTACGTTAGGAACTCCATGCTACTTAAAAAATCCTTAATTGTTTTCATACCACTCCCCTAAGTTGATTCATGACCGGTGTCTGTTAGCAGCGAAAGCCAGGCAATGACATAGGAAATGCTCCAACGTCTCATCATCTTCCCCACATGCTCTACACATTATTTAAGTGAAAATTTCACTTTTTATACCCACCACCATAGGTTTGTATACCCCCACAAACCTAGTCATTCCGTTTGTAACACCCCCAAATATTAAACTAGGACTCCATATAGTATGTATATTCTTGATCGTCTCGATATTCTGAGTCGATCTAGCCATTTCCGTTCGTGGACCATATCGGTTCAGATTTGGATATAGCTCCTATATAAAACGATCTCCCGATTTGACTTCTTGAGTCCCTGGAAGCCGCAATTTTTGTCCGATATGGCTGAAATTTTGCACATAGTGTTACGTTATTGCTTCCAACTGTGCCAAGTATGGTCTAAATCGGTCTATAACCTGATATAGCTCTCATATAAAACGATCTCCTGATTTGACTTCTTGAGCCCCTGGAAGCCGCAAGCCGATTTGGTTGAAATTTTGTACATGGTGTTTTGTTATGACAACTGTGACGGTTCAAATCGGTCAAGAACATGATATAGCTCCCATGTAAACCGATCTCCCGATTTGACTTTTTGAGCCCTTACAAGCTGCGATTTTTATCCGATTTTGCTGAAATTTTGCATATAGTGTTCTGTTTTGACTCTTAACAACTGCGCAAAGTTTGGTCCATTTCGGTCTATAACCAGATATAGCACCCATATTTTAGCAGAATCCATGGTGGTGGGTTGCCAAGATTCGGCCTGGTCGAACTTTTATATAAATCAAAATCAATCTACCTAATATGGTCAATATTGAACAGAAAACGTCCCACAATAAGAAGTATCTATGCAAAATTTCATGTGATTAGCCTCATTCGTTCCGATGGTTTAGTGATTTCGTCTACCTGTTGAACGGACAAACGGATATTGCTAAATTGCCTAAGAATACAGGGACGATTGAGAATATTTATTAAAAATATTTCGAGGTGTTACAAACGAAGCGACGAAATTTGGGGACAAATGCACTTTGTAGGGCGCACCCCTAGTTCTAACCCCTGGAATGAGATTCTGAAGTCCGTTTCTGGGGCAAAGGGTCCAGGATTCCCTAGCAATCCAAAATGCCCCTTCGGCTGGCTTTGTCGTTGGAGCTACCCAGGGAAAACCGCGTCGATGTGGCAATCACAATTTAATGCCCTCAGGAGTATATTTTATGTGGGCGTCCTTTACACCCACAATGTGATATATTCATACTCCTCCTCCTCTTCATCCTATATTTTGGATAAAAATATTAATGTAAAATAAACGCCTTAGTCTACTCCTCAATACCTTTCATTTGATACTTATATTGCCTAGGGTGAAAGGGGGTCCAATACCTTTCATTTGATACCCATATTACCTAGCTTGGGTATCATCACCCCCATTCTTTAGTGTAGAGCAAAAACTATATCATTTTCAAGTTGCCTGGTGTCGAAGTCGAATCAACATTGTTCGACTCCGCAGCCCTGATGGCAACTCTTCACAGCTTATATATTCCCCAGGTATGAGCTCTAGGTAGATCAAGGAAAGACCCAGAATGGCATTCTTGGCATGAGAATAAAGTAGTGCACATAGCTGTGGTAATGGCGGCATTGTTGTGTTGTCCATTTCTTGCGTTCATAGTTAACATTGCCATTGTGGTGGTACTTATAATCACATTATATTGAATAATGGCAAGTCTTGTATACTAAGGTGGGGGTCAAAATTAATGCAAACAAAAGTGAATCTCCACAAAGTTTTCAAAAACTTAAAATAACTAAAATGATGTTTAAATGTTTTTTGATTCCCGATTCTATTACAACAACACATTTGTTACGAACATTTCTTAAAGGAACAAGGGGCCAACTTTTCACATATCAATGAGCCCTGTCCGATTTAAGTTTAAACTCAATTCAAGTAGTATATCCACAAGAATGGATATTTATTAAATGTTTTCATTTTGCACTTCTATATTATATATATATTTACACATATTTACAAACTCCACCCTATATCATTCAGCCTAGGTATATGATATGCTAATATTTACACAAATGTCCCCAGTTGGCCCTCCACCTGCTGTGTTGTTATTAGTATTTGGTTGTTAGTGTGGTTAAGACACCATATTTGTAGGTGATAAATTTACAACCCCCATGGGGATTGCTTTTAAGCTTAAGGCATTACTATATAAAATTAAATATAAGGTATTGGGCCAAAAGGGATAGGGCTGGATCTTAACTAACGGGAATGTAATTGATAGTTAATAATGTTAATGATAATAATGGCTGAAAATGAGATAAGGTTTTGCTGTGGTATCTCATAATCATCTTAATTCTAGAAATTCATTATTAACATAAGTTCAACATGTCACGAAATACATGATTATAAGTCTTCAAAGCCACAAAAATAAAATAAATAAATCAAAAAAGGAATGGCACAAGTCGAGCGTTGCCGACAATACAACACCCTTCATCACTTCATTTCCTACGACTTTTATTACATAGGATCTGTATCTCAATCAAGTCAGACTTTAATTTTATATTTCTATTGTTAAAGCGAATATAACCTTGCAAGATTTTCTAACGATAGGAACTAAGATCGAAATTGTGTCCAATATTATATATGCAAGCAATACCTATATATCAACCAATATTGATGAAATTTGCACACATATTACAACGTCAAGAGCCTTTAAAGGCCACATCGGTTAAAAGATATATATGGGAGTTATATCTTAATTTAGACCGATGAAATTTTGCACCCAAAATGAGACGTCAAATGGAGCCCCTCATGCAAAATAAAGTAAAGATCAGATCAAAATTGCACCTACAACAGCCTTGAAAGGCCTTATCGGATGAATGATATAAATGGGAACTATATCTAAATCTGGATCCATTCTTTCCAAAATTAATATCGTTCGTCCTTGGGCCAAGGAAGTATCATGCTCAAAATTTTATGGTTTTCAGACAATAAATTCGTCTTGTACCTCGATTACAAGAATACATGGACAAACAGACGGACGAACAGACATACGGACTGACAGACAGACAGGTTATGGACTGATTTTGGCCGTTTTTGGCACAGTTGTTGGAAGTGATAATAATTTCAATCCGAAAAAATTGCGGCTTGTAAGGGCTCAAGAAGTCAAATCGAGAGATCGGTTTATATGGGAGCTATATCAGGCTATAGACCGATTTGGACCGTACTTGGTACAATTCTTGGAAATCATAACAAAGGACAACATGCTTAATTTGAGCCAAATCGGACAAAAATTGTGGCTTGCAAAGGCTCAGGCAGTCAAATCGGGAGATCGGTTTATATGGGCGTATATCTGGTTATAAACCGATTTGGTTCGTACTTGGTGCAGTAGTTGGAAGTTATAATAAAGGACAACATGCTTAATTTGAGCCAAATAGGACAAAAATTGCGGCTTGCAAAGGCACAGGCAGTCAAATCGGGAGATCGGTTTAAATGGGCGTATATCTGGTTATAAACCGATTTGGTCTGTACTTGGTGCAGTAGTTGGAAGTCATAATAAAGGACAACATGCTTAATTTGAGCCAAACCGGACAAAAAATGCGTCTTCCAGGGGCTCAAGAAGTCAAATCTGGAAATCGGTTTATATGGGAGCTATATCAGGTTATCGACCGATTTGGACCGAAGTGAACACAATTTTTAGAAGTCATGAAAAAACACCAAGTAGAAAATTTCAGCCAAATCGGACAAAAATTGCAGCCTCCAGGGGCTCAAGAAGTCAAAGATCTCCATCTTTTTATATGGGATATCTAAATCTGAACCGATATTGCCCATTTGGAATCCCCAACGACCTACATCAATATTTAGTATCGATGCAAAATTTCAAGCGGTTAGCTTTACGCATTCGACCTCTGTCGTGATTTCGACAGTCTATAACTCCCATGTAAACCGGTCTCTCGGTCATCCTTCTTTGGTCAATTTAATGTCAGTTAATTTAATGTTAAAATCTTTAATTTAATGTCAGCAGACAAATTTTTCTGGGTGCATTAAAATAATAACCACTTGACTAGGGAATAACTAACTGTTTGAAGAGCCATTATAGAAACAGAATCTGTGCGATGCTTTAAAGCGTATTTTATTTTATTTTATTTTATTTTATTTTATTTTATTTTATTTTATTTTATTTTATTTTATTTTATTTTATTTTATTTTATTTTATTTTATTTTATTTATTTTTTTTATTTTATTTTATTTTATTTATTTTATTTTATTTTATTTTATTTTATTTTATTTTATTTTATTTTATTTTATTTTATTTTATTTTATTTTATTTTATTTTATTTTATTTTATTTTATTTTATTTTATTTAATTTAATTTAATTTAATTTAATTTTATTTTATTTTATTTTATTTTATTTTATTTTATTTTATTTTATTTCATTTTATTTTATTTTATTTTATTTTATTTTATTTTATTTTATTTTATTTTATTTTATTTTATGTTATTTTATTTTATGTTATTTTATTTTATTTTATTTTATTTTATTTTATTTTATTTTATTTTATTTTATTTTATTTTATTTTATTTTATTTTATTTTATTTTATTTTATTTTATTTTATTTCATTTTATTTTATTTTATTTTATTTTATTTATTTTATTTATTTTATTTATTTTACTTTATTTTATTTATTTTTGTTCATTTTTACCTGATTTTGTACATTAATACTCTTTCGGACTTCTTTACACGAAATTCCTTTATGCAATTCCATAGATCCCAAGCTCCAATGAATTATGAGCTCTTCACATATCTGCTATTATTAATCATAAACCATACGCACCGTGTCTATTATATTCAAAGCAATCATATGCCATGGCTAGGCTATGATGGCTTGAAGTTGATACTTAAATTCAAAACTTAAACGCTATATAGCCCTAAGTAGCCAATTGCTTTTAAAACAAGACTTACATTTTCATTTCTTTTCTTTTTTTCTACTTGCAGAATTTCTTACCACAAAACCAATTAAATTACAACAAGATATCCGCAATTTCCTTTGCGTACAGCGCAGTAGCAGAAGATATTGAATCTCTTAAGAGTTTTTGTGGTATTTTGGCTGAAAAATAATATCAAACGCTTTCCAATTCCAATTGCTGAGCAGAAAGATTTCAGAAGGAAGATTAAACCCATAGAACATAGTAGAGCAGATATCATCATCGTCGTAGTCATTGTCGTCACCAACATCAACATCATCAGCATCACCAGAGGACGTTTTAGCAGCAGCAGTACCATCAGCATACAAATCCTTGATAAACTTTTCAACATCTTTCCCGGCCCAACTTTAAGTCACCACCACCATTCTCATCACATTGGATTACGCTCAGTTTTATTTTTGTCCAGAGCCAATTAGTGGCATCAACAGACCGCAAATACAATTTTTACCAGCTCCAGTGCCGGCATTGTTTTACGATTTGGCCGCAGCCGCCGCCGCCGCCAACAACAACAGCCAGAGCAACAACAATTGTTACAACAACATCAACATTACGCAACACCCACCACCACGCCCATCTCTACTCTGTCCACAAGAAGATACAACAACGCCACCCACGTACTACAACTACAATCATAACTACATACACCAACATCAATTGCAGCAGCAACAACAACTACACCACCAGCAGCAGCAGCAAGCCCACTACAATCCCTTTCTCACCCATCCACAACCACAGCATCTGAATCACCTGCCACAACCGGTGGGACCACATTTGCCACATCTCTTCAGCAACAAGCCGTTCGGTTGTAGTGCGAGCAGCTATTTGGGCGGCTCAACGGGTTTCGCAGGTCTAGGACTGGGTGGCCTAGGTGGAGCCCTTACAGGCGGAGCAGGAGCGGGCTACACACCTTTGGGTCGCAGCTATCGGTATTACAAGCATCACTCCACGGGGGGTCTGGGCCATAGTAGCTACAACGGCTACTACAGTCTCAGCTTTGGGGAGAGCTATTATCCCTACACCCATTCGCCGGGAGGAGGTCTAGGTGCGGGCGGCAGCAGCGGCGGTCTTGCACCCTTAGGGGGTAGTGGCAATTATTTTGGTCGCATATCCCCAGCTGCGGCACACACAGGACCCCTTTTAGCCACCTCGGCGGCTGAAACTCGAACCAGTCTACTTAAACTAGCCTCACCTACAGCGCAAGCCTCCACATTAGCCCCACCACCACCACCGCCTCTCCTGCCACCGCTCGATGACGATTTGCAGGTGAGCACTGAACCCTACTTGTCCACCTATTCGTCGAGGCCCATCGATTATATACCCTCGCCTCCGGCCTCTTTGCGTTCGGAGACCTACGCCTACAGGCCACGCCGTCGGGCGCCAGAAACTGGCAGATATTCGGCCACCGGCTACTATACAAGACAAAGGGCCCGAGGATTTTCGCCCATTATCGACTGTGATCGTTATTTGGATCGTGAATTTGTGGGTCGCAGTCGTCTGCGCGCCAACAGTCTACAGAGTCATTGTGATTTGGGCCTATCGCCTTTTGGGGCCATCGATAGATTATCGCCCATACCACGACATTCGTCGTCGCCCCGGCAACAGAGAGAGAAATACTTATCACCCGGTGGAAGTCCTAAATACGGCAGCAAAACGTCGTCCACAGCTCAAGGCCCACATCATCTCGAGTCTCAATACCATAGTCAGGCATATAACGCGAGTTCCCAGAACATCAGTGCGCTGCCGCCACCAACTGATACTGCCGCCGAAAGTCATTATCAGCACAAGGCGAGCTCAGTTAGCAGCACACATCACCCACATCCTCACGCCCACCAAACACCCTCATCATATCAGCCCTATTGTCCTAGTTCGGAGACATATCAGCAGACCCATAAGCGATCGCCCCACAGCAAAACGGACCATAGAACAATTTCGGCAGCAGGAGGAGGCAGAGAAGGAGCAGGGGGAGGAGGAGGCATTGCAGACAGCGGAGCCGGGGGCGGAGAATACCAACAGCAAGCGTATCAGCATCAATCATCCTACCACCACCACCCCCCACAACAACCACAGCAACACCAACAGCAGCAACATTACCAATACCACCCTTCAAATCAGCCGCAAACACAGAGCACAGCAACGATTATCTCAAGCTGTTCCTCACGACCCCTGACACAACAACAACACGACGATAGCTGTGAAGAATTCCATCATATACCCTTCAATCTCAGCTATATCCAACGCAAAAGAATGATGGTTAGCAAACTGTGGAAGGGCTGTTTCCCCGATGTCACGCCCGAACATGTGCACCGTCACAACTTCTATTTGTGCCAATGGCAGCGTAATACGCAGGTGCGCATCATCTATCTCTTCTATCGCTGGATAACGGCCATTATTTGTTTGGCCGCCTTGGTATGCTCCCTCTTGGATATTGGTCGCACAGATGAGCATTTTGAGAATCACTATGCCAAATGGTGGATCTATTTAACCCATTGGGGTCTGCTGTTTTGTACGGTACAGGCTTGGTTGGCTGCCATGATAGTGACGCAAGGCATGATGGTGGAGCGCGAAGATTTCGAATTAATGCGTCAGGCGAAGAAATCCAAACTGCATTATCTCTATTGGATAATATATACGTGTGCGACGGTGTATGCGTTCATTATAACGATGTGCTATTGGCTGTTGGTCCATGATCCGGGTAAGTGTGAAGAGGGTAAACTTTTTTGAACAGGAAGGAATTTAAACTTACTTATCGGACAGCACTCAGGGATGTGTGAGAATTTTACGTCTGTTTCTTAATTGAATGTTTATGGGCAAATTTGTATTTTTGCATTTTTATGGATTTTCTATGCCATTTACTTCCTCGACCTTTATTGCATCTATGATAGATGCAATAAAGGCCGATTACCCGACTTTAAGCTCTTAGGTCCATAAAAGCCTCAATTATTAACCGATTTCGCTGTAATTTGACACAGTAAGTTGTTTTATATCCCTCGGCATACGTGCCTCGCATGGTCCAGATCGTACCATACATGGTTATATACACCGATCTCTTGGTTCAAGGATTTAGGACCATAAAACACGCATCAACTAAACGATTTCGTTGAAATTTTAGTACTTTGAGTCCAGATGGGGCTATTTTTGGTTATGGCTTCCATATAACCTGATCTCCAAATGTAGGGAGTTAAGTTCGTTAAAGGCGTTAAAATTTGGTCCAACGAGTTGTATAAGACCCCTGAGTAAGATGGCGAAACATTGGAGCATTTCCTATATCGATACCAAACTTTGGCATATTAGACTCTAAATTGTTTTTTTTCGAGTTTTTTTTAGAGCGCACTAGAAATCGCTTAACTGGCTTTGTTGTATGTCCATAATGCAGGCGGAGGATTTAAATATGTCAACCTAAATAAACCTAAGTTTCAACAAAACTTCCCATAAAAGTTAATTTTTAATGATATTTGGTAAAAAAAATCCAATTTTGAGGATTTTTATACTCACCACTATAGGATGGGTGGTATACTATTCCAGTCATTCCGTTTGTAACACCTCGACATATTGACCTGAGACCCTATAGGGTATATATATTTTTTTTCGAGTCTGAGTCGATCTAGCCATGTCCGTCCGTCTGTCAAAATCACGATGCATACAAAAAAAGTTGAACGTTTGCACAGATACTTCTTATGTATGCAGGTCGTTATGGATTGCAATGGGCCATATCGGGTATAGCCCCATACAAACCTATCCCAGCTTTGACTTCTTAAGCCCCGAGAAGACTCAATTTTCATCTGACTTGGCTGAAATTTGACACAAGAACTTTCGCTCTGACTTTCAATATCAGTGCCGAGTATGATCCGAATCGATCTATAAAATTATATATCCTCCATACAAACCGACCCCTGGATTTGACTTCTTGAGCCACTAAAGCTTCAGTTTTCATCCGATTTGCATGAAATTTGCCATAAAGCCTTTTACTTTGACTTCCTACATCCATGGTATGATCCATATAAATCGGTCAATATACTGATATAGCCCCATACAACCCGATCCCCGGATTTGACTTCTTGAGCTCCTGGATACCCCAGTTTTCATCTCATTTGGCTGAAATTTGACACACAGACTTCTGACATGACCAAATATGATCCGAATCGATCTACATACTGATATAGCCCCCATACATACCCATCTGGGTTTTGCCTTCTTGAGCTCCTAGAGGCCTCAATTTTCACCTGATTTAGCTTAAATTTGGTCAAAAGACTTCTAAGATTTCCAGCGTCCGTGCCAAGTATGACCCAAATCGGTCTATATACCGATATAGGCCCCTTAAATACGGATTCCCCGCTAAGACTACTTGAGGCTATAGCAGCAGCAACTAATTTCCGATTTTATTGATGTAAAATAATTCAAATACGAACTATTAACGGCAAATTTGTAGCGGAATCCATGGTGGTGGGTACACAAGCTTCGGCTCCGCCGAACTTGGCACAATTTTACTTATTATACCCACCACCGAAGGATAGGGGTATATTCATTTTGTCATTCCGTTTGCAACACATCGAAATATCTATTTCCGACCCTAAGACGATCTAGCCATGTCTGTCCGTCTGTCTGTTGAAATCACGCTACAGTGTTTAAAAATAGTTAAGCAGGTTAAGATCGAAGATGGGCTATATAGGACTATATTTTGATATAGCCTCCATATAGACCGATCCGCCGATTTAGGGTCTTATTCGGTTTTGCTGAAATTTGGGTCTTAGGCCCATAAAAGCCACATTCATTATACGATTTTGCTGAAATTTGGGACAGTTAGTTACGATAGGCCCTTCGACATTTTTCTTCCATTTGGCCCAGATCGGTCCAGATTTCGATATAGCTGCCATATAGATCGCTCTCTCGATTAAAGGTCTTGCGCCCATAAAAGGCGCATTTATTGTCCGATTTTGCTGGAATTTGAGACGGTTAGTTGTGTTAGTCCTTTCGACATCTTTGTTCCATTTGGCCCAGATCGGTCCAGATTTGGATATAGCTGCTATATTGACCGATCTCTCGATTTAAGGTCTTGCGCCCATAAAAGACGCATTTATTGTCCGATGTCGCCGAAATTTGGGACAGTGAGTTAAGTTAAGCATCTCGACATACTTCTGCAATATGGCACAGATAGATTCAGATTTGGATATAGCTGCCATATACACCGATCTCTCGATGTAAGGTTTTGGGTACATAAAAGGAGCATTTATTGTCCGATTTTGCCAAAATTTGGGACAGCAAGTTGTGTTAGGCCCTTCGACCTAATTCTTCAATTTGGCACAGATCGGTCCAGATTTGAATATAGCTGCAATATAGACCGATCTCTCGATTTAAGGTTTTGGGCCAATAAAAGGCCCATTTATTGTCCCATATCGCCGAAATTTGAGACAGTGGGTTATTTTAGACTCTTCGGCATCCTTCTTTAATTTGGCCTAGATCGGTCCAGATTTGAACATAGCTGCCATATAGACCGATCTCTCGATTTAATGTTTTGGGCCCATAAAAGGCGCATTTATTGTCCCATGTCGCCAAAGTTTTGGACAGTGAATTGTGTTAGTCCCATCGACATCCTTCTTCAACGAAATTTGGGACAGTGAGTTAAGTTAAGCTCCTTGTCATATTTCTGCAATTTGGCCAAAATCGATCAACATTTACTTATAGCTGCCATATAAACCGATATCTCGATTTAAGGCGCATTATTGTCCGAAATTTGGGACATTAAGTTCAGCCGGGCCGCACTTAACGTCTTTTTACTTGTTTTTTGTTATTGAACTAAATATTCTTCAAGGTGTTCAAGGTTCCTAAAATTCTTAAAACTTTTTGAAATCTTAACTTTTTATAATTTTTTACAAAATTATTTAATGCATTTAAATCTAGGATTTCTGTCAAATCCAAGCTATCTCAGCCAACTTTACTCCCCCAATAGACCTATAATACTAAAAGCCATTCAATTATCCTTAAATTTTACTAATATCCTTGTAAATGTGTTGCTTCATCCTTATCATTAAGGTTTCCATTGAAAATGTTCATTAAACTTGAAAACCTCTTTGTGCCCTTATATAAGCTAATCCAAGAGCACCAACATTTCATACAACTATATGCTGCTTGTCTTTTAGGGAAATCACCAAAATTAACGTCCTTTATCCAGGCGGGAGGGTGAGAGAAAGAGCAAGAGCACTTGTCAATAATCCATTCTCTTAGCCAAAGAAGCATCCAATTAAAATGTCATTTTCATACAAATCCATCCATGCAAACATTTTCAACAATACTCTGTCATTTACTTGTGCAATGAGCGAGCACTGCCAAACGATGGCAAGAACAGAATATGGTCTATTTTTAAATTTAATCCTTTGATGCTCTTATGTAAAGCACATTGCAACAAGATTCAACATTTCATAATAAACTTTGACAGATTGGCGCTGGGACATGCGAACGGACAGACGGTCGAAATTTACGCACTCAACTCTTATAGTCTAACATTATAATTGCCACTTCACTTGTCTTTGAGTACTGCTACTGTATCTATTCTTTGCCTAATGGTAATTACTTTGTCACATAAAAGTCTCTTACGATAAGATTCGAAAGGAAGGAAGGGAAGAAAGGGGGGAAACGGAAACAGGCAATTTGATTTTAAGTAACAACTAACAGAGGGGAAAATTTTGATGCTTTGCATTAAACAACAAATAAAAGCATGCTTAGTTCGGCCGGGCCGAATCACCATGGATCGTATTTGTCAAGTTCTTTGTCCTGTATCTCTTTATAAGTAAACAAAGAATATTGGATGAAAAATGCTATGCTATTGGAGCTTTATCAGGTTATGAACCGATTCGGGCCATACTTGGCTTTGATGTTGGAGATCATAGTAGATGCCATTGTGCAAAATTTCAACCAAATCGGATAAAAATTACAACCTCTAGAGGGTCAAAAAGTATAATCCGGAGATCGGTTTATATGGGAGCTATATCAGGTTTTAAACCAATTCGAACCAATTTTGTTGAAAATCAAACCAAATCACTTCATGCAAAATTTCAGCCAAATCGGATAAGTATTACGCCCTCTAGAGGCTCAAAAAGTCAGATCGGTCTATATGGCAGGTATATCAGGTTATGAACTGATTTGGATTATTCTTGGCACAGTTATTAAACCAATGTTGTTGAAAGTCAAACCAAATGCAAAATTTCAGCCAAATCGGATAAGTATTACGCCCTCTAGGGGCTCAAGAAGTCAAGATCTGAGATCGGTTTATATGGCAGGTATATCAGGTTATGAACTGATTGGGATCATTCTTGGCACATTTATTGGAAGACAAAACAAAACATCCCACGCAAAATTTTAGCCAAATTGGATAACAATTGCTTCCTATAGAGGCCTAAGATGTCAAGACCCAAGATCGGTTTTTATGGCAGCTATATTATAACATGAATCGATATGGCCCATTCACAAACCCAACTGACCTACACTAATAAGAAGTTTATGTGCAAAATTTCAAGCGCCTGGCTTTACTCTTTCGATAGTAAGCGTGCTTTTCGCAAAGGGACAGACAGACGGACATGGCTGGATCTCCTTAAAATGTCAGGCCATTAAGATTATATATACAAATGGGGTCTTAGACCAATATTTCGATGTGTTACAAACGGTATGATGATGTTTGTACACCCCCATTTTATGGTGGAGGGTATAAAAATGGCAGATTGAAAAGTTTTAGTAACTTTATAAAAAAACACAGGTAAAATCGTGCAAAGTTCGCCCGGGACGAATCTTGGGAACCCAACGCCATGGATTCTGCTAAAAATTTATACAAAATAAAATTAGTTTTTGGGCTACTGTCGAACTACCAAATTTCTGTCAAACCAGAAAAAACTAAAGCTTCTAGGAACAGAACAAGAATGATCGAGAGACCGGTTTACATGAGAGCTATATCAGGTTATAGACTAAATTTGGCCGTAATTGGCGATATTCCCATGAATATTTTCGAAGTAGAACGTCCCCGCAAACATTTCGCCTTGAAAATGGATATCAAATTCGTTCTCCACTTCCTTTGATTAAAGTCACATATGGACATGGTCCGTAAATGTGTCCGATTTGGGTTTGTTGGTGCATTGGGGTAGCCAGACCCTTTAACCCAAAAGTGGATATCACATTCGCACTCTACTACCAAATAACTTTCATCTGAGCTCCATATTGCCATGGTCGGTATATACGATGACTAGTTTAGTGAAGTTTATGGGATGAGGCGTTTCCCAAACACTAGGCTGAAAAGCAGATATCAGAAACGTGGTATCGTTTCCAATACCTTTCATTTGAGTTCCTTTTTTGTCGGCAAATATGTCCAGTTTGTGGGATGTTTAGGGATTTAGGCGCCAACCAGACACTTAGTCCAGAAAACATATCAGCATCGTGCTCTACTCCCAAATACCTTTTATTGGAACTCCATATTGCCATTGGTTTTGGGGGCGTTTATGTGGTGAGGTGTCCGCCAAACACTTGGTCCCACATTTGGATTACCAAATTCGTTTTCTACTCTCAAATGCCTTTCATTTTAGCAACTTATTGCCATAGTCGGTCAGTCTGGGAAGTTTTTAGGTTATTGGCGCTGGAAAATATCAGTTTCGTGTTCCACTCTCAAATACCTTTCATTTGAGCCCCAAACTGCCAAGGTCAGCAAATACGTTCTATTTGAGGGTTGTTATGAGGGTGTGTCGGCCCCTTGACACTCGGTCTCGAATGTTGATTTCAAATTCGTGCTCTACTGTCAAATATTCGTGCTCTACTGGTTCTTTAATTCCAAATACCGTTGATTTGAGCTCCATAGTCGGTAATGAAGTTCAGTTTAGGGGGTGCTTTAGGGCGTACCTGCAAACACTTGGCTCCAAAATTGGATATCAGATTCGTTTTGTACTCGCAAAAACCTTCAATTTGAGTCCCATATTGTCATATTGGGTCAAATAGACCTAACCTATTTGAGGGTAAGAGTGGCAGTCCTTTTCAGACCCACTTAGACAATTTAAAGTCCATTGTGGTACCACAGTAGCGACAGAGCAAGGCTTCTGACGGGAATCGATCCCACGACCCCTGCACTGGTAATCCAAGCACGCTACCAACTCGGCTACCGGGTCAAATAACCTATTCGACGTATTGTTAGGGGGAAAAGCTTCACCTAGACTTGAACACAAATTTTAATGCCACGAATTTCTACTTTCAAATACCTTTCATTTGAGTCCCATATAGCAATGGTCGGCTAATTTGCCCATTTGGGGGTAGGGCGACATCCCATTACTTGAACCGAATTGTTTATGCCATATTTGTAATCTGCTGCCGAATTTTTTTCATTTGAGTCCCATATTGACATGAATGTCGAATGTATCTATTTAGAGGAGTTTTGGGATTGGGGCGGCCTGCTGGGTACTTGGACCCAAATTTTAATACGATATCCGTTTTCTAGTCTCCAATACCATACCCATACCATTTGATACGCATATTGTGCCTATCGGTCCACTTTTGATTTTGGGTGGTGTTTTTGGCATAAGGGGGAGTCTCCCCCCCAGCCTATGTTTCCTTCCAGACCAACCTACACAATCTGTGAAAATTTCCAGATGATCGGTTCAGCCATTTTCGAGTCTATACGGAACATAGAAATACAAATTGATTTCCATATATAGGAAGAAGATATGGACATCAACTTTTCTAAAAAAATTTAATATTTTTTTTTTAATTTTCAAATGTTTCCCCGTAATTTACAACACGTGTTCTTTATTTTCTAACTCTCTCTTTCTATCCTTGCAGAGGTTCATAAAGTGGACACATTGAACATCATGGTACATGTCTTGAATTCGATCATAATGCTTATCGATTTGGCCATTGTTGGACACCCAATTAAACTCAGTCATGTCTACTTTACTACGGGCATTGGTTTGGCCTATGCCATATTCACGGGCATTTACTTTTTGGCTGGTGGCACGGACAGGTAAGAGATGCTGGCTAGTTGACTCCCAAAAAGTCCTTGACTAATTGCTATTGTTCTTTGTTGTTGTTTTAGGAAAAATGAAACAGCCATTTATCCCATGCTGGATTGGAGGAAACCGGGCAAGGCCATAATTGTCACTGTTTGTGCCATCATCTTTGTGTTTGTGGTTCACTTTGTTTGCTTTCTGCTGTATCGGGCTCGAGTGTGGCTTTTCACCAAGCTATGCATACGCAGCTCTCACCATCGGCGTGATGGTGGCGATATATGCGAGGGCCTCAATGATGACTCCTGCACAAGATTGGGTGGTGGCAGTAGTGCCGATTATTCACACCAACAACAGTTTCCCTCTGTGGTGCACTCGGAGCAGCCCCATCGCACCCATTTGTCGATAGCCACCAGTGCTGCGGCCACCCAACCTCTGGTAACGGCAGAGCATCTGTATGCCAATGCTCCAAGTCATCATGCCGCTGGCACCACCACCACTCACCATCAGTCACAGTCGCAGCAACAGCAGCAATCACATCATCATCATCAATCGCATCATACGCCCCATCAGTATCCGCCTCAGTATTCGGGCTATCAACAGCAACCGGTGGTGGCGGGAGTCAATGTGGGCGTCATCAGCTCGGCCGATATATATCAGCATCACCATCAACAGCAGCCGGCGTCGCTACACGATAACAATAACAAGCCACAGAAAAGTGCCTCCACAGGATCGGGGGGTGGTGGTACTGGCAGCGGTACTGGAACGGGTGGCGCAGCAAATTCCTCATCGTCAGCTTTGTCGCGCACTGTCTCGCATTTGGATGCGGCTCAACGTGAACAATTCCTAAATCCCAATCAAATTGTGGAGTATAAAATGTAAAGGCGTTGTACCCGGCACCGATATACATTCCATTTGTCCATGAAATTTCTCGAGAAACACTGTCCCCAGTGTCAGGCCTACAAGGAGCAGGCCCAGACCAGCGATGACAGCGACAATGATGATGGTGTTGGCGTTGCCGTTGGCGCTGGTCAGGGTAGCTGCAGCGAGAGCAAGAGATTAGAGTGTAAAGATAAATGTTGTTAGTAGAGGGAGAATTTAGATGCTACTAAAACGATTTTGGAGGGTTGGGGGAGAAAGGGTAAGAAACTACAAGAAACTAAAAAATATATGTAATTTTTTTTTTTATTATAAACAAAAATTTTTTTAAAATTCAAAAATTTGTTGAGAATTTTAAAAGCTTTAAATTCTAAATTTTTGAAATTCAGCGATTTTGGGCAGTGAAAAAAAATTAAAAATATTGTTTATAGATTTGATCATCTGTTTTCCAAAATCTGAGTTAGCCAATTTTAGATTTACTACCTCATTAACTTGAGATTTTAAGCTGTCATCTCCAAATCTCAATCTGACATGGAGACTTATTCATCTTTTGTTCAATCTACTGTTTCGCCTCCCATCTTTTGCGCTGGCCACGGTAAGCAAAATTTTCAATAATCGAATGTGCGTTCCTCTTACCAGATAATAAAAAAACAAGCTACTGATATTGCCTTATCAGCAAGTCTCTTGCGGGCTTAAATAGCTAAGGCGGTAACCCATCGGCACCTACTGCCATATTGTTCTTAAGTCGGATTAATGATACTTTTATTTCTTTCTGTCGGTTCATAATCCATCAGGCATTGCTTTGAAGGTGTCCTCGTCACCGGTATTATCTGCAACCAAAAGTTTTCTTCTCCATATCCTCAGTACATTCATTAGAAGGATGTGATTGCACCAATGTGGTAATATGACATTTTATGTTTTTAACAAAATTTTCTAAGTTTGTCGATTTGTCTGCGCTCATATCTTTCCATTTTTTCTTCTTCCTACAGTATTGATGAGCTCCAATTATCTAGTAGACTTTAATTTTAATGTCTTACACAGTAGGCTCCTAGGTACGCTCTATACAATGAAACTTTTTCTTTTATATTTGCTACTATTTTCAATCATGCAGCACATATTATGCTGAAGTTTCAAACACGGGATTTACAATTGCCTGATTGCGCGAACAAGCTGGCAACGTGTCACCTTTGATCCTGTAAATAGTTCAGCTGGTAACCCATCGGCTCCTGCTGTCTTCTTATTCTTCAACCGGATAACTGTTATAGTGACTTTATTCTAACAAGGCGGCATATGCTCAATGCAGTCATCAGGGATACTCCAGATATCCTCGATAAAGGAAAAAAAATGTTCCCTCCATATGCTTAGCTCAATATCTGCACCTTTTACTAGCTGTCCTTTTTTGTCCTTGGAAGAGGATGTACATCTACCAAAGTCATCTGTGTGATGTTATTTTTTTTTTTTTGCAGAATTGTCTAACATGATTCTGACACATCATTCTCGATTGGCTCAAACTCACGTCTTTTGATTTCCTTTTTCTTTCAGTGGAATAGATGTTCCACAGGTCTTTAGATTTATTTTGTCTCTTCTTTGCTAGGTGCTTTATTTCTAACTGCAGGGCTGCTCTGCGTGTTATTGTACATTCTTGGCAGCAGTAGTATTGCGAAGCAGAACTCCCTCTATGGTGTAACCGCTCTTAACTCACCTTTTCCATTGCAGCATCATACCCACACCGTTTCTACTTCGAGGTGGAGCCCTATGCATCCACACGACCCTTCTTGGAGCGGCGATCTTACTCACCCGTTCTTAGGTCATTGCCAGGCCAAGTCATTTCTTATTCAGTCAAAGCATTCTTCAGCGTGCTAATTTTCCTCGGATGCTGCCATTTCGCTTTAACTTTTTTCACTCGGATATGTACCAAGAGTTCCAGATATAGCTCACACCAGCTTTTGTTTCCTTTGCGTCATCGATGATATCACCCTTCACTTATATGCAGTAAGGTGGGAAGTTCTTTGTTGTCGCATGACGAACTTGGATTCCAAGGTACCTGGCAGCTTAAGTCGTCTTGTATTACAGAATTTTGAACCTGTTGTTCCATCAAAATCATTTCAGCTGTGACAAGAGCTGCATACTGCGCTACTTTCGGCAGATTGATATAAACCTTGGAGCAGCCCTTCTTTGTACCTATAGTAGCGATTTTGTTCGAGATTTTTTCTGGTCTGGTATTGTACAGGGTGGCTGATGAATATTGCTACAATGATGAATATTGCTACATTTTTTTTTCGGTGTATGGAATACATTTTTCTTTTATTCATGTTAAATTAAATTATTAAATTAATTATTAAATTATTATTAATTAAATTAATTAATTAATTAATTAAATTAATTATTAAATTATTATTATTAAATAGAAAAAAAGTTATTACATTTTTTTTTGGTAGCGGCTTTCATCAGCCACCCTGTATTACCACCCAAGTGCCGGAGTCTGTTAGCCATGAAAGCCGGTCAATGATATAGAAAGATAGATCTCATATCATCTTCCCCAATGCCTTATAGGCAGGGCTGTGGAGTCGACCGGAGTATAGATTTTGAGGCCAGAGTCTAAGTCGTAGTCTGACTATTGAGTCGAAGTCGGAGTAGGGTTCGGAGATGAACATGCTTGCATCGTCTCCGACTCCGACTTCATGCTCCGACTCCGAGTTAGACTCCGGCCAAGGGTCAGCCTCCGCAGCCCAGCTGATAGGTGCCATCAATTGCCGCACTTATTCCGCTTAAAAGCCTAAACAGAATGAGTGCAATGAGGATCGTCATGTTGAAAAATGCAACTCTGCAACAAATGCCAAAAAATCATCTCACAAAAGTTAATCAATTTTTAATTTTGACGACTAAACACACTGCTTACCTTTGGCAGCACAGAATGCCGCTCGCTTTCAAGCAAGTGTGTCCCCTTATAATACCGAAAGCTATTATTAACTCTTTCTGGTTGTTATTGTTGTAACCACATTTGCATGTGGAGGTAGTGAAACTTTTGCCAAACTAAACTCGTTCCGGTCCATGGGATCGATCGCCGCTGGAACGGCGTCTATAACTCTACTTGTCATAACTAGTATCATAGGCAATCAATTTTTAAGCAAGAGCCGGTACCGTGCGGTCTCTCACTGAGACTCTCAACTGGATACCGCTGATTATCCACGACAACAGTTGCAACTACTTCTACGGAGCATTCCACTATCTAAAACCCGTCTCATGATAACGATGAACACCACACAAATCAGAGCTCATAGTAAGTTCCAAACTGTGTGGTGCTCAAAGTTATCCCTTCTTACTTCCTCTCAGTATTTGCCTAGTCTTTTCACGACAGGGATCTCCCATTTGAATTATCGTCGTCTATGCGACAGCGTGACCCCGAAAAGCTTCGGATTTACCAAATTTACTGATGGTAGTCCTCTGGCTTTCATGGCTAAATCGTCTGCCCTTTCATTATCCTTTACCGCGCTATGGGCCGCCACCCACACAATGCGGATCATGCCATTCTCAGAGAAGACGCTAATCTCTGTCCGTGATCGCGTCGTCTTGGTTGTTGTAGCCAAGATGGCGATGTGGTCAGGCTTTCCTATTGCCTAGGTTCACAATGTTGACTCCTACACCAACACTCTCCTCTAACTTTGATCCATACCTAATCTGTATATCCATGGGTCGGACATCTAGAATAGTCGTCAGTGCCCTAGTAGGCCCCGCCTATGCCACGACAACACATGTCCAACAAACTATTGAGACGTAAGTTATTATTGATCTAATCAAGCTACTGTAGAGCCAGTGGACTTTCTTCGGATTCAGGACCACTTTAAAGCCTATGGGCTGTGCATATTGCCCAAAATCTCAATACGCTCCTGAATGTGACACTTTCAGTATAGTTTCCTGACACATACAGCATAGTTACACTCCTCAGTATTTGACGTTCTCGGATATGGAAATCGTTCCGTTGAGGAAACATGGCGCTTCAAATTGGCCCAACTTCGTCTTCCCCGTGAGCACAAAGCGAAGGGCCGCCATTAATAGTTACATGACAAATTTGGTCAGCGTAAGTAATCAATCATCGTTTTAGAAAGAGTAATTGAAAAAATTTCAATTAAAAAAATTTTTGAAATTTTTGACATTTTCAATTATTTTTTTTATTGATCCAATTAAAGAAAAAATAAAAATTTTCAAATATATCACAAAATTTTATATTTAATCCAATTTAAAAAATTATTGAAATTTTTTAAAACTTTTTTTGATATACGGTGCATAGAACCGGCTGTCATGGGATTGCTATAAACTTTCCGATATTTGGAGAATTTGAAATCTCCTTTCAGTTATATCGTAAGGGACGATATGTAATATTGTGCTTAGGTAAAATCAATTAAAGGCAACAGTGCACATATTATAAAACAAGTGGGCATATGGTCTAAGACCGATTTGTGATTCGAACATTTTTCGATTCAATTAGAAAAATGACAGGTTCAATTAATTTTTTAATTGAAAATTAAAAAATTTCAATCAAGACTTTAGTAGAAAAAAAATAATCATATTCAATTAAAGAAATGTTTCAATCAATTAATTTTTTTATTGAAAATTGCAAAAATTTTAAACACGACTGTAATTAAAAAAGCAATCACATTCAATTAAAAAAACATTGTTGAATCAATTAATTTTTTAATTGAAAACGTATTTATTTCTATAAAAATTTTTAATTGAAAATGTTTTAGGCGATTTTTTTCTATTTCGTTGACAGCTATCTTTGATATAAGAGAAGGTCCCTCAATGAAATATAAATGGGCAAATATGTTTTTTTTTTACTATCAATTCATTGAAACACCTAAGAATCTGCTGAAAAAAAAATACAGCAGATGATGTTTTCTGTTATGGGCAGATTATTTTCAATAGGTGTGGCAGATATCAACGCAAAGTGCATTGTTATGACATCATTACCATTGACTAACATTTAAGCTAATACTTATCTAGTATATTCGCCAGTGTAAATTTGTCCTTCTTTGAAAAGGATTCGGACATAACAGGTGCAGATATAAAAATCATGGAACTTTATGGTATTTCCAAAAATGGTCATTTTGGCTAAATCGTTTTCAATTTTCTAGGATTTTTTGTGAGAGGAAGCATTAACTGGGATTTTTCAATCTGTTATTGGAGCTGTCTATACCTCTGGGTGGGTTGTCTTCTCTAGGTGGGGTAACTTCTCTTATTAGCCAACAGCTAACGTTTATCTGTAGGCAATACCAAAGACTACTTGCAGAAGACCGAAAACAAAGAACTGCTTGAGAGATTCAAGAAATAAATCGACTCGGTATATTCCCAGGTAAAAGACGATCAGAAAACTTACTAAAAGACCTTTTGCCCAATTTTAAAAACATTATCAGAGAATACTTTCCACAAGACCGAAAGCAGAGAACTGCTTCAGAAATTCAACAAATAAATCGACTCGGTACATTCCCAGGTAAAAGACGATCAAAAAACTTTCCAAAAGACCTTTCTCCCAATTTTAAAAACATTATCAGAGAATACTTTCCAGAAGTCCAAAGGCAGAGAATTGCTTCGGAAATTCAACAAATAAATTGACTCGGTATATACCCAGGTAAAAGACGATCAGAAAACTTTCTAAAAATTCAAAAACACTTGTAAAAGAAAAAAAATTTTAATTTTAGGAATTTTTAAATTTATTTGTAATTTTAATATAATTATTATATATTTAATTTTATTTTATAATTTTTTTTTATTTTCTTGTAGTTTCTTTTGCTAGGATAAGCCTTATTGGGGGCCTTTTGTGGGGACTCGTCAAATTTCATGGACAATTTTGTAATGAACAAATTTTAAGTTCAACACACTCTTCTCACTCTGTCTCACTCTCTATCTCTCTCTCTCACACACACAAACTTACACACTCTCTGTGTAACTGTCTCTATTCCCCTCTGTATCTCTACTAAAGTATTATTTATGTTTTTTGGTTAAACATTTATTAACTATTAAACATAATATGCAAAATGTTATAGTCTGAAATAATATTTATGATTATTATGAAACCACAACAACCAGCATACTACATACACACGAAAGTATTCAATTTTAAATATTTAAGTTACAATTTAGATTTTATATAAAAAACAAAATTAGCTGAATTTTCCCCTAGACAAAAAGAGAATGTATTTTAGTAATTGGTAAACAACCATATATATATAAAAAGAAATTTTAATTTAGTTAAAAAAAACTAACAAACTCACTCAAAAACACACAACTCACTAAGAAAATTTTCAAATTTAGAACAAAATGCAATTTTGAAAAAACACACACACTCACATTGGTATTGGAACACTTTAGTCAATGACTTTTTGTTATGAAAAATTTCCTAAAATTTAATATTTCACTTTTTTGTTTTTAATCTAACAAGAAAAATCCAAAACTTAATATCGGTGCAAGGGGTGTTTTATTGTTTTTTTTTTTTGTTTTATAAAAATTAAATATAAAAATAATATATATTAAATGAGAATAATAAAAAAAATTATTAAAAAGAGGAAAAAAACAATTTAAAATTAAAATAATTCTAAGTTAAAAAGTAACACTGTATGTGTGGAAATGCAACATTATTTTGGTACACTAAAACTGTGACAAGAAGTACATATGGCAGTATATGTGTGTACTTCACTCCACCAAACCTAAAGAGGGGATTTCCTTTTTGTCATCACCTCAAGTTTTCAGAATACTAAAATTTCCAAGTCTATGGAAACAATGGAAGTTGCTGAAAAAAAAAATAGAAAACTTCATTCGTTTTGGGCAGTCTGAAATTTTTATGCATTTTGTTGCTCTTAGCCACACAGGCACAGTGTTATGAATACAATTTTTATGTTCATTGTAAACTTAGCTTAAAGCCATTGGTGTTTGAATTATAAACAATATATATATATTTTTTAAATTGAAATATAAAAACAAACACAAAACCAAATTTTTGTATTGTATTATTAAAAAGATTGGTAAATATGTTAAAGTAAATAATTATCCACAAACATGATCTACAAGATCAAGGAAATTATTACCAAAAACAAAAAAATAATATTAGAAAAACCAAACAAACTAAACCAAAAAAACCCCAAAAAAATCAACAAAAAATTAAAAAAAAAAACGAAATATATATTTATACATAATAAAAAACAAAATAACACTTACTAAAGTGAAAAGTATTAAAACAAAAAGATACTTTTTTTAGTTTAAGTTAATAATTTAGTAAAATAAATTTAAAAGAGACAACAAAGAAATCCCATAACAGTATTATAATACTAAAAATGTCAAACCCCAAAGAACAACAATAGTTATAAATTACAAAAACAACAAAAACATTCCTTTAAAGAACAATATATATATAAAAAAATTAATATATATATATATATTTGCATATACATACTTTAATTGTGAAAGTGAAAGGAGAAAAATGTTAAAACCAAAAAAAAGTCAATCATCACAAACATGACTATGTTTTAAAAATTTAACAAAAAACGAATTTATTTTGTAGTACATTTTAATTTTTCAATTTTTTTTCAAAAAAAAAAATTTAAGAAAGAAAATTTAAAACCTAAAAAGTAATGCCAAGTTTCAAGACAACACTATGGTGGCATTTTAAAAGCAAAAAACCTACTTGAAAATCGATTAAAGTTTGAAAAAAGGAAATTTGAAAACAAATTTATAACCCTTTGGCAGCACTTCATAATTTACATGGCAGCATTTTTTTATAAACTACTGCCAAAAAGTCATAAAAACAAGGTTTTTGATAACTTTTTGATTAACAAGTTATTAACAAAAAGTTAGAATAAAACAAGAAAGATTTTGTTTAAAAATTTTGCATAAACTTTCAAAACTAAAAAAAGTAATGCCCTAAAAATTGGCAGCACCCTCTAATGGCACAACATTTTAAAAGCAACAAAAATTTCTTGAAATCGTTAAATTATAAAACAGAGTTGACAGGAGATTTGAAAAATAATTATAACCTTTTGGCAGTACCTCATAATTGACATGGCAGCATTGTTTTTGTATACTACTGCCAAAAAGTGCCAAGTTATCAACAAATAGTTGCAATAAAACTTTTTAATATAAAAAAGATTTTGTTTAAAATTTTTCTAAAAGCTTTGAAAACTTAAAAAAGTAATGCCCTTAAATTTGGCAGCACCTTATAATGGCAAAACATTTTAAAAGCAACAAAAACTACTTGCAAATCTATTAAAGTTATAAAACAGAGTTGACAGGGTATTTGAAAAAAATTTATAATCTTTTGGCAGCACTTCGTAATTGACATAGCAGCATTTTTTTACATAATAGTGCCAAAAAGTGATAAAACATTATCAAAAAAATTGGAATAAAACTTATTAATATAGCAAAGATTTTGTTTAAAAATTCTACAAAAACTTTCAAAATTAAAAAAAGTAATGCCCTTTAAATTAACAGCACCCTATAATAGCAACATTTTATTACATTACAACATTCAATAAAACAGAGCTGACAGGAAATTAGAAAAAATTACAATCTTTTGGCAGCACCTTATAATTCACATGGCAGCATCTTTTTATATAATTGTGCCAAAAAGTCATAAAAACATATATTTTGATAACTTTTTGATTATCAAGTTATGAACAAAAAGTTCGAATAAAACAAGAACGATTTTGTTTAAAAATTTTGCAAAAACGTTCAAAACTAAAAAAAAGTAATGCCCTTAAATTGGCAGCACCCTATAATGGCGAAACATTTTAAAAGCAACAAAAACTACTTGAAAATCGATTAAAGTTATAAAAAAAAGTTGACAGGAAATTTGAAAAAAATTATAACCCTTTAGCAGCACTTCATAATTGACATGGCAGCATTTTTTTATGTTATAGTGCCAAAAAGTGATAAAAACAAAGTTTTTGATAACTTTTTGATTATCAAGTTATCAACAAAAGTTGAAATAAAACTTATTAGTAAAAAATATATAAAAAAACTTACAAAACTAAAAAAGTAATGCCCCCTAAAAACTGGTAGCATTATATAATCGCAAAGTTTATATATGCCAAATATTTTTCAATCCTTTTGAATTATTGCAAACTAGCAGCGGGAAAATTTGCGAAAATGCAAATTTTGCCCATGAACATTCCACTAAGGAACAGGGGCAAACTTCTCATATAGCAAAGAGTGTAGTCAGATTCAAGTTTAAGCTCAATAATTAGGAACCTAAGTGCAATATCTCTCTTGGAGCGAAGTTTTTACAAGGCATGGTACCTCACAAATGTTGTCAGCATTAGGAGGGGAAACCACCACTTAAATTTTCTTTCTGCTGGTCTCGCCAGGATTCGAACCCAAGCGTTCAGCGTCATAAACGAACTTGCTAACCCCAGCGCTACTGTGGCCTCAAAAAAAAAACATTTGTATTATCTAACAAGGAAAAATTTAGTAATCATTTTAATTATTTAATAATCGCAATAAAAAAAATTTTCCATTCTAAAAAATCTTCGATCATTAAGCACGTCCCGAATGAGAAACAAACGTAAAATAAGTCATTTTTTGTCTATTAATTTAAAAAATGTTGTTGAACAAAATTCAGGAAGTAATTCCAAAAAAGTAATGCCAAGTTTTAAAAGCACTATGACAACACAGGGCCACTTAAAAGTCCATAAATATGAACTGAAAATTTTGAAAAATTTAGTCTATGGTCAGCTTTTTATAAAAATAGATATAAAATGCCCAAAAATGAGGCAGCACTTTATAAGAGCCAAGTTAAAATATGCCAAAAATAAAGTCAGTTTTCAAATCCTACAAAATATTCATACATCTTTAACTAGTGAGCAAAAAAAATCTTAAAAAGTCATGCAAAGTAATTTGGCAGCAATTAATAATCCCATCTGCCGAAGTCGTATAGGAAGATTAGGTTAGGTTGGTTGGGTTGCCCACCATAGGTGGGTTCACTCGGAGGCCAGTATGGCCCATTATGGTACCCTAGAAACAAAGGGAAGAGAAAAAAGATGTGAGACCTCGGACTAGATGTTATACACGAATAAAAGAAAAACAGGGGGAATGGAGAACCCGAGCGGGATTGGAGAACGGCCATCTAAACCCAAGAACGGATGTACCTATGCCGAAGCTTATGACACGAACTAGTAAATATGAAGATATTTACTAGTTCGTGAACAAGTAAAGATAAAATGTTTTTTATATAGACTCCAGTTTATTTAATGCTTAATATTTGTAAAAATTAAAACTACTCGAAAGTGATGTCAAGCCATATAGCTGCACTGTTTTATGGCTATAATTATTTTTACCAGCTTTTAAAAAACATCAAGGTAAAGTGGTTTTAAACCTGAATCCAGATTAAAGGATGCATAGTTATTTGTAAACATAAAAAAAGTTATGCCAAGTTATTTTTTAACACTCTTTAGTGATAATTATGCTACATTTTGGAAAGTCAAGGAACCAATTTTTTATTTGGTTAGAATTTGGAAAAATTAATATTGAAAATATCTAAGAATTACAAAAAAGTGATGCCAAGTTGTTTCTTTTCGCTCTTTGGTGACAAATATGCTACATTCTGGAATCTCAAGTAACAAATGTTTTATTATTTTTATTTTTAAGTTCAGAAAAATTAATAATGAAAACATCTAAAAACTACAAAAAATGCTGCCAAGTTGGTTCTATTCACACTTTAGTGACAAATATCGTATGCTACCTTCTGTAATCTCAAGGAACAAATATTTATAGTTAAAATTCCGACGAATTAATTTTGAAAATATCTAAAAACTACAAAAGTGCTGCCAATTTTTTTTTTCAATACTCAATGGCTGTAGCAATATATACCAGAAATCACGACAAAACAGTTTCACCATTTTTTGGTAAAAAATAGATACTTCGTCGTCAAGTTATTCGACAGCACATAAAGTGCAATTTTTAAAGAAAATCATCTGCCGCTATCTAAATGGTCTAAAAAAAATGCTGTCCATTAAGTTAATTATGGTATTGAAAATAAATATTTAAACAATTATAGACTGTTTTAGATGTTGGAAAATAAATCCATGCGAATGGAAGACTGTCACTCTGATTCAGATTTGTTAATCGAAACTGCTTTTTTTTGTACATCAATATTCATACATCTCCAACTGTTGAGCAAAAAAAATTATAATCTTAAAAAAGTCAGGCTAAGTAATTTAGCAGCTCTTAATAATGTCATTGGTGGAATCTACCGAAATAGTAAAGGAAGTTTAGCTAATGTTGAGTGAAATTTCCCACCATAGATGAGTTCACTAGGAGGCCAGTTTGGCCTATTGTGGTACCCCACAAAGCAAAAGAAGATGTGAGACCTCGGACTAGATGTTACACTCGAATAAAAGAAAAACAGAAGGGATGGAGAACCCGAGCGGGGGGTGAAGAACGCCCATCCCCACGCAAGTAAGAAAGTGTCTACCCCCGTCGGAACCATCCTGTTCCGTCCACATGTTACGGATAGTGGAATGCTCCATATGGAGCAGCAATCGCAGACAATCAGCGGTATCGAGCGGAGAGTCTCAATGAGAGGCCGACTCTTGCACAAATACTGTGGTCTGTTTTCGAGATCCTCAAATAGGCTACAGATGAATAATTCTGGCTTAAAAAATAACTTTTTAAGAATGTAAAATTATTTAAAATTCCTTAAAAAATATGCTAAAACCATAAAACCAAAAACGTTCTGCCAAATTCATGAGTGTGAAACATTCTTAAATCGCATTAAAGATGCTATTTAATGCTTTAAAAAAGTAAGCTAAGGACATTATTAGAAAAGTGCTGCCATGTCATGATAAAAGTGCTGCCCTGTTAGGTGAAAATGTGCTGCCCTTTTATAAAAAAAGTACTGCCATGTTAATTGGAATCTAGGAAAGGCACATGCAAACATGTCTTGGATACATGAAATATATGCTCTTGAACTGCAATACACCAAGGTTAACCATAAAAATCTTATGGTGTGTACACACTAGGCAAACAATACAAAACTTAAAATACACCTCAGTAATTAAAAATGCACATGTCAAGAGAAAATGTATATAGTGTTAGTTTAAAATTACATTGGGGCACCTATAAAATCTAAGAACATTTGCTCAAGTAATAAAACAAAATTAAATTGCCTAGTGTGACCTTTATTTAAAATGTTTATTTAATTCTTTATAGCAAATCTTTGAAAAAAAAATTATCTTGCCCCAAATTTACACCTGAATAAGCAATAATATTGCTCAATTATATTGCAATCTCGAATTACAGTATTTTTTCTTTTTATTCCTTTTAACCTTATTTATTGACTGATTGTATTTAGATGTAATAGTTTATAATCCCAATCTATTTCTTTCTTTGCTGTATGTTTTTCTTTTTTTCAAACAAATATTTTTAGAATTTTACACACACCGAGAATATCCAAACTGAAAAAAAAATATATGTTAAATGATTTATCTATCTAGGTACTAAATCCTCGCATTATTATACTAAAGAACCATAAGTATAAAACTGAGAGAAAAATAAGAAAAAAATAAATAAAATATAAATTATATAGTTTCAATTGATTTTTGATGAACATATCGAAATTCAATTCTAGACAACAACTAACCCCCAAAAAGATTGAAAAAATAAGCATACAACATTTACTAAACATATGATTCAATTGTATACCAGATGAGAATATTATCAATAAATTTTTTATTTCAAAGCATTCCATAAAAAGTGGAGTTTTAAAATTTTCGTATGATGAATAGCAAAAAATTAAAATTTCCATTTTAAATATGGCTTAAGCTACGATAAACAATATTTATCGATTTATTTATCAATAATCGATTAAAAAATATGTATGAAAAAGATAACCTAAGTTATCGATATCATCATATTTCAATTGAATAATCAATTACAAGACCGTTTATCCGTTTAGATTACTTTACCTCATAAAACCAAGTTTTTCCTGTGGTAAGTCCAATGTCATCGATTTTCGATAAATAATAATTGGAGCTGAATCGATAAATTTATCATAATGGTACCTAACAATCTGAAACTTTAAGTCGATTGAACCTGAATCGATTGATGTTTTCGATAATTGACAAGTGTCAAGGAAACTATATCAGGGATAAGATAAATTCGCTGAATTTCTTAATGTTATCGTTGTAAACTTGCATCGTTTAAAATTGTAGGTCGAATGCCAAATGAACCTGAATCGATAATTAACAACTATCCCAAATATTATGCTATATCTTAGGTTAGGTAAGAGTGGCAGTCCTTTACAGACTCACTTAGACAATTTTAGGTTCATTGTGATACCACAGTAGCGACAGATCAAGGCTTCTGGCGGAAATCGAACCCACGACCCCTGCACTTGTAATCCAAGCACAATACCAACTCGGCTACCGGGGCGCCCGAATTATGCTATACATTCGATAAAATCTTACTATCGGAATATGATACATTCGCTGAATTTCTTAATGTCATCGTTTTTCTTAACCCCAGAGGCTACCGTGGCGCAGAGGTAGTTATCCCTTTGAAGTACTTTTGCATTGGCCGCTTAATCCGGATGTATGGCCTTTTCGAGATGTAAGTGCTAGATCCTGTGTTTTTTGCAGGTTTTACCATACAAAAGAAAAATCTCATTTTTACAGGATTTATTTCTAAATTCCAAATAAACCCGATTTGTGTTTTTCTCACTACTTTGTGTATCGAAAAGAAACAGTTTCAATTGTAATTTGCAATGAACCAATTAAATATTGTCATTTGATACTTTTACAACCAGCGGTCAGTTAAATCCAGATCAAAAAATTTCAATGTAAACGTGCTATTACTCATGCTGGCTACATATGTGAGATATGCTACCAGTTAAAAACTTCTTAAGCAAATGGTGACACTATGCGGCACGCCGTTCGGACTCAGCATAAAAACGGAGGACCCATATCATAGAGCTTAAACTTTAATCGTACTGCCCTCATTGATATGAAAGATGTACCCCGTGTTCCTTAGTGGAATGTTAATGGGAAATTTAGTAAGTTAGTACCGTTTTAAACATGAATTGTCTGTCACAGACTTTTAGATGCCTTTTTGCCCTGATTTTTGTCATTTGGTATTTTGCCCCTCGAATTATGTTGGGGGTTTTGAAAGATTGTAATTACAACAGAACAACGATACCATTCGCATAACTATCATATGCATTATACTATGAGCATCAAAAGTGAGTCAATACCCATTAAAATTAAGTTTATTATAAGATTCCGGTAGGAATGATGAATATATATTTACCTTTTTTACGTAGGAAAACAAATATGTATTCATCAATATTCTTGCAAATGTATAATAATTAAAAAAATGTCCTACAATAAACTTACAAAGCCAAAAATTTGAATATGAAGCATGGTGTATACCCAGCAAACCAAATGTCTGATGTCAGACAAATCTGAACAAATTCTGAAGTCTTCCAACAAAATTTTACCGAATTCTGTTCGACATTCTGAGGGAAGTTTTGTTCCGAAAGTTCTGAAACGATTTCCGACTGCACTGTTCGCCTGAAGGTATTTTTGTTTTAACAGTTCTGAAAAAATTCTGAACGATTTCTGGCCGTCTTTTCGTATGGGTTGTTTTGAATTTTTCGTTCGACAGTTCAGAAGGAATTCAGAACGATTTCTGTACTGTTTGTCGGAAGGAATTTTTGTTCCGACAGTTCTGAAAAAAATCTGAACGACTTCTGACCGTCTTTTCGTATGGGGTCTTTTTGAATATTACTTCCGAGAGTTCGAAAGGATTTCTGGGCTGTTTGTCTGAAGAAATTTTTGTTCGGAAAGTTCTGAAAGAATTCTGAACGTCTTGTCGAATGTTTTTTTAATTTTTCTTCCGACAGTTCCGAATGAATGAATTCTAAACGTCTTCATGTTGTTGTATATTTTTGAGAATATAAGGGTTGAATTAAGTGCTCAAAAAAAGCAGTTTTAGTGAGGGGAAAGAAGAAAAGACAGATTTTGTTGTTGTGTCTTCATTAGGTTAGGTTACAAAAGGGTGCGGATATTAATCCGCCCCATGCCGCTATGGACATACACCTCCCCAGTTTGCATCCGTAATAGGCCATTTGCGGTGGTTGTCAATTGGAGTGGCGATAAAATGCCCCCTTTGGCGTGCCTCCAACCAGACTTTCGGAGTATATCCAAGTCCTAGGCATGCTGTGAAAATAGTGGGCAGATGGGGTGCCAGATAGTCTGTCTTCTTCTGTAGTAACGCCGGAGCTTTATGCATTACTCTCGACTACAAGTGCCGAGGCACAACATGTAACGATATCATCGCCGCAGCTGTTGGATCTTTGAGCGTATTCGTGAAAGACTTGAAAATTTTTACTTAATAGGTAGTACCCATTCCGAGATGCGGATATTTTTCTCTGCTCTTTATTTGTTTACCCTTACGTGTATCAATGAAAATGATCAAACAGTTTGTTGGTAGATCTCTGTACGAAAGGTACATCCGATTTCAATACGAAATAACTTCAGAAATCTTTACAATGCTTCGGAAGGTAAATCAGGTTTCAATGCGAAATTAGTTCCCAAATCGTTTTCAATTTTTTAAGGAGTTTTGGAAGGAACATCCGATTTTATCCGATTTCAATTGTTCAGAATTCTTTACGAAGTTTCGGAAGGAACATCCGATTTCCATACGAAATTACTTCCGAAATCGTTCAGAATTCTTTACGAAGTTTCGGAAAGAACATCCGATTTCATAACGAAATTTATTCCGAAATAGTTCAGAATTCTTTACGAACTTTCGGAAGGTACATCTGATTTCAATACGAAATTACTTCAGAAATCGTTCATATTTCTTTACGAAGTTTCGGGAAGAAATTTAATTTTCCGAATTTCCCAAGGAGAAACTGAGGCCATTCTGATCCGGATATGAACCCATTAATCATCCATTCTTGAAGACCAACAGGTCTAATCCCCTTGAACCCAGCATCTATCGCCCAATCTTACTTGTTGGAAATGCGTTTGTGAAAGAGACTATCTTGAATTGATCTTGGTGCCATATAATCCGAGGACCTTCCAAGCTTTGAAGGAGGGCGACAAGCAACCCGGTCCCTTCACTTGGATTATGTTCACCTGAAAGGGAGAAGTAGACAAAGAATAAGACGAATAATTCAGATATAGATCCACCATAGAACTGTTCACAACAGTAGAACGGAAAATGAGAGGAAAAAAAACCAACGCACAAGGTGAAAAGCTCAAGTCAAAATTTCTTCTTATTACTGATGTTTATTTGGCAATGTTCACGAAAAAGCCGAACGATAAATCTTTCAGTGCAAATATCCCATTAAGTAATTCAATGTAGGGTTTAAAAAGTTTTTAATTTCTTTTTTAACTATTGGAGCAATCAATGAAATCCCTTTTTTTGGAATGACTTTTTCTTTTGTTGTACTCACTATCAACTGAAAATAACAAAACTATTCCCCCCTAATACCTCTCATATACTCAGTAGTTTCAAAAGGTGTTAACCCCCCATATATAAACCCGAAAATAAATCATATTCTAAATGAAATCCCTAAGAAAATACAAAATAACTACCATTTACCTCATCATGAACCGAAAATAACAAACAGAAACAAAACCAAAATTTATTTCAAATATATGTATATTTAGAAATAATATGATAAACTATATAAAAATCACAAAAAATATTTACAAACCTTAAAAAATAAATAAAAAAAAATATACAATATATTAAATAAAAAGGAACTAAAATCAAATAAAAATAGACATTTAAAGAGTTATGAGAATTCAGTTTTACCAAAAAAAAAAAATTTATTAGAAAAATTTGTTTGTAATAACTTTTAATATTTTTTCTTTATTATATTTTTTTATTTATTTTTTAATTTTTTGTTTTATATTTTTTTTTTGTTTTGAGAAAGATGATCAATAACACATAGAAGATGATGGGACTGGTAAAGCTTTATAGGAATTAGTAGTCAAACAAAAAAACAAACTAACAAAAACTATTAAAAAACAATGTAATTGGTGTAAAATTATTTAAAGTAACAGTTGTAGCAACTCAATATGTATTTGTAAAATAAGTTAAAAAAAATTATTAAAAAAATAAAAAATTAGTAAAAATTAACTAAAAAAATAAAATACTTATATGTATTTGTGTTTTATACCAACATAACTAACTACATGCATATAAGAAAAAAACAACCCATGACAACAACAACAAACATGAAATCATACAATAAAAAACAATGTGAAGTAATAATAAAAACAATAATACCAACAACAAAAAATCAAAACCCTATATAATAAAATTATAAAAAAACAAAATTATTTAACAAAACCAGAAAGACAAACAATGAGATGTAGATTTTATTTATCATCTCACTATTTTTGTAGCCAATGTCAAAGTCATAAATATAATATAACAACAACAACAAAATTATAACAAACAAAAATAACACTACACAACTAATAATTAGTCTATATATAGTGTTAAAAACAAACAACAAATTATATATAAGAAAAATAATATTAGTTATACAAAATTAAAATTATAAAAAAAAATATTGAAAAATATTTGGTTTATAAGAAGGGGTTTTGTAGGTCAATTTGTATGAAATTTTTATTTAAGGATCTTTATTTAAGTCAAAAAATTTTTCCTTAAGTTTATTACCCCAAAAGCGGGTTGATTGAGTTTATGAACCATTTTAGAAGGGGGAAATTGTTTTATGAGTTGGGGAAAAAAGAGATTCAGGACTCTGATATCGCACCTGTTTTACGGTTTTTATTCAAAATGATGACCCTTTTCTGCCGAGCTCCGCCATACCGCATATCTCTAGGGATACGTAAACCACCTCGACACCAGTCTTCAAGATGTTCTTTCTATATGACAGACCCTACATTATGAAGGTCGCTTCGAGGACCACTTTATTCGAACTAGGTATCTCTTCGACAAAACTTGCTACGACTGTTCAGCTTTCCTCGCTGCTGCTCATCCTACTTCTTATATTTTCTGTTCTGATTTCTACAATTCCTTCCGGACACGATTGTGTCCGTTTGGTTCGGCAGCGTCAACATTGGAATAGAGTTTTCTCTGAATCAAATAGAACCTCTTCTTCTTCCCTACTCATTCTAAAGAGATACTTACAAAAGTATGGTTATCCAGACATTGCCTGCATAGAAATTAACATTACCTTAGACTTATATCAGGGAAGAGCCTTAAGATCATCTGCGTCGCCTGTCATATCTCCATCTGAGCCAACAAATGGTAAGCGTATCCTGTCAAATTATCTCCAAAGTAGACCCCGGTTGGGAGTTCAGTTTAGCATCATATATTCTCAGCCTCTCTAAGGACTGTAGGTGTTTTCAAAAACATAAAAAATTTTAACCACTATGTATGTATGATCTTTTCTCAAAACCTCCTTCTATTATACATCGCGTCCTGTCGATTATTCTCCAAAGTGGATCTCGGTTGGATGTTCACTTAAGCATCTTATATTCTCACCCATTTTAGGGGCTGTAGGTGTTTGCGTAAACCTAAAAAATTTTAACCACTATGTTGTATGTATGATCTTTTCTCAAAACCTCCTTCTATATATCAAATATTTCTCAATAGAATAATATATAATTTAATTTAAAACCAGAAAAATAATACACGAAATAGAAAAAAAGTAAAATAAACGTTATAGATCTACTTTCTTAATTATGGAAATGCATTAGGATAAAATAAGTTATAGATTTTTAATATTTTAAAAATCAATAGGTACTAGTATCTAACATTATAAGAAACTTTAAATTTGGCATTTTTCCTAGAATATTTCTATATTAAAATTTTCGATAACAAAAACTTGTCGACAGTTCGATACAAATTCTAGAAAATTTTAAGTTAAAAATAATTTTAATTATTTAATATTGTAAAAAACCCCAAAAATAGAGCAAAGAGATGTTCAAAGAGTTGTGTACAAAGTCTTTGCACTATTTTTGATAACAAAAATTTTATCCCGATTTCGATAAAACTTATAAGAAATTTCAAGTTCAAATGATAAGGCTTATTCGCATAGTAAATTACAGGACCATTTTTTAAAAATAATTTTCGATAACAATCACTTATCGAAAGTTTTTCCGATAGCAAATATCAATACAAAAACATTAAATTTAAAATTTAATTTTATTCATTTTATTTTGGTACATTTATAAAATGAGCATTTATAAAATGAGCAATATATTCAATAACAAAAACTTATCATTTGTTTTCATTAAACTAAATTAAAAAATTTAAGTTTATAAGCCTACAAATTTAATAATGTAAAAAATTCCATAATAGAGTACTTTAAAAATATTTTCGATAGAAAAAATGTTATCGAAATTTCGATTTTAATAAAAAAAATTATCAAATTATCGCGTTCAGAAAAATTATTAGAATTAACAAGATTAAATTAATTAAGCTTATTCTGATAGATAAAGCTATGTGTCGAATAGTAGAAAAGTCGTAGGGATAGTAAAAATATGAAGTTAAGTGTTGTTGCTCAACAACAAAATCTCCAACATCTCCATATCCATATCTCCATATTGCATCGTTCACATGGAAAAATTCTTTTGAAAAATATTCATTACGCAAATAATTGTTATTTTTTGGTTTTTTTCTGTATTATTATGTGACGAGCACATCTTGTTAACTTTTGATTTTTGACAAACGTCAAAATTTGTCAGTGTTAGAAAAAATTGTTATTTAAAAAAATGTTTAAATAATTTTCGATAACAAAAAATTATCGAATGATTTCATTAACAAACCCCGATACAACATTCTTAAATTCCCAATTTTTATTGTATTTATTTTATTTTGGTGTATTAATAAAATGATCATCTCCTATTTTTATAAATATAATTTTCAATAACAAAAACTTATCGATATTTCGATAAAAAAATACGTTTATATTATAAACTTACATTTTTTTACATATTTAATAATGGAAATAAATAATTTTTTAAATAATTTCGATACAAACAATGTACTTCGATAACATTGTCATCGATTTCAATAACAATTCAATAAAATTATTATCAGATTATCGATTTCGGTAAAATTATTAGAAATAACAATTTTAAATAAATTAAGCTTATTCCGATAAGTAATTACCGAATTATTTAAAAAAATTTTTAAATAATTTTCGATAAAAAACACTTGTCGAAAATAATTCCGATAACAGAAGTGTTATCAAAATATTGATTTCGATCAAAATTATTACAAATTTCTGTTTTCCATGAATCAGGCTTATTCTGATATTTAACTGCCGGAGTTTTTTTAATAACTTTCAATAACAAACACTTATCAAAAAATTTCAACAAAAATTCATTAACAATTTTTTTAAAAAATTTTGTTAACATTTTTTGATATTAAATAATAAAAATAACAAATACCAATACAAAATATTTAAATATCCGATTTTATAGTTTTTTATTTTATATTGGTATGTACGAACATCTCAAAGTTTTATCAACATAATATTAAGGAATCGATTATGGATAGCAACCCAACTTCCAGTTGTGTTGCCAACTGGCAAATTTTTAATAAAATTTTTCATTTCTTTATTGAATTGCATACTTACTTACTTAGTACTCAAACTTTATACTAATTTTAGTATCAAAGTTTTATCTCCTGGTAACGCAACGGTAGGGACTAGAAGGCATCTTCCTTCTTCTGTTCCTGTGGTATCACAATGGACGAAAACGTCTAAGTGAGTTTGTGGCAGTTTCATTTCAATACAAATTTTAAGTTTAGTGTAAGTTTATATATTAACACTGTAAAAACTTCAATAGTATCGATTTCGACACCAAAAATTTTATTGAAGTATTGACTTCGATAAAAAAATAATAACAATAACAAGTTTGAGTTAATTAAGCTTATAAATATTTCGATCGCAAATGAATATTTCGATCACAAAATTGTTGTTGAAGTATCGATTTCGACACCAAAAATTCAATCGAAGTATTGACTTCGATAAAAACGAAATTCCAAGTTTAAGTTAGTTAAGCTTATCGCGATAGTTTCTTTTTAAATAATTATCGATAAAAACACGTCTTAAAAAATTTCGACAAAAATTTTTTGAAAACTTCCATAAAAAACTTATTGAATTTTTACGATAACAAATATCGATACAAAATTCTTTTTAAATTGAAAATGTTTTGTATTCATTTCATTATAATGAATTTATAAAATAAAAATCTCTATATTTTTAAACAGTATTCGATAACAAAACTTATCGGCATTTCAATAAAAAATTTAAGTGTACATATTTAATATCATAAAACATTTCATTATATAGTGCAGAAAGTCTTTTAAAAATAAATTCGATAGCAAAAATGTTGTCGAAGTATCGATTATAATAAAAATTTTATCGAAGTATCGATTTGGATAAAAATTTTTAGAAACTCCAAGTTTAAATTAATTATTATTATTCCGATAGTAAATAACAGAAGTTTGTTTAAAATAATTTTCGACAAAATATATCGAAATTTTCTATGAAAGAAATTCTTCGATAACAAATATCGACAGAAAAAATGTTGATAGAAACATTTTAAATTTATTAATGCCTTTATGAGCAAAAAATGCCTACATATTCAGATAACTTCGTTATTTCAAAATTTAAATTTGCTGTGTTTTATTTCAGTTCTATATAGCGCAAATCGCTCTTTATCGGGGGTTTTATTACCTGTTATCGCATGATATCGATAACTTACCAGTACAAATTTGCACTGGTATTCTATCCAGAACATCTGACTTGCACTTTATATGACTAAAACACATATGTTGTAAAAATGGTTGAAGCATTTTTTTCGATAACAAAGACATGTCGAAAACTTTTTAAACAAAATTTCGAAAACAAATTTATCGAAATTTTATTTTTCAGTACAACTATGAACAGATTTAAAATTTATTAACATTTATTCAATAAAAAATTTAAAATATTATTCTGCTTAAATTATTTTAAGGCAAAAATTTCCCTAACAAAGTGCAGAAAGTATCGATAACAAAAGTTTATTGATAATTTTTTTGCACTATGATCATTATTTCTTCCAAATTAGATTTGGAAAAAATTTTTTCTTTCATTGGATACCGATTTTTTTTTTTCAAATGTAATCGATTGTTCGATAACAAAATATTATCCTAATGTATTTCCTTAGTAGAGAGAGTATAGTGACGAAACCTTATAATAATTTCTATTATACTTATACTCACACCCTTTTAAAAGTTTAAATGAAAACAAATAAAAATAACAAACAAACACAAAAAATTATGAACAACAAGATTTATATTCCAACAACACAAGACCCATTTCCAACCATAATAATAACAACAACAATGAGAGAAAAAAACAAAAAAGAATTTCCAAGCAAAATTCAAACAAATAATTGCATTTGTTTTATTTATTAAGTAAAATTAAGTTGAATTTTTTTATATATAAACCAAAAGATATAGAAATAAAATGTTGATAAACACACACAACAACAAACTATTAAGTGTAAATTTAAACAAACAACAACCACAAAAAAAACACTAACAAAAATTCAATGAAATTTTGTTGAAGAAAACCCAAAAAAGAAACAAAACTTCTTTAGTCAACTTGAAAATTATTTTTATTTTGTAGATTTTAATGAATAATATTAAATAAAATTTTTCACGCAAAATGGAAGAAGGGCTCAATTGAAAGCAAACAAAACGAATATTGTAATAAAAAAACAAATAATACAAAATACAATAGCATGTGAAAACATTTGCTGTTAAGCAAATGTTTTTTTTTTTTCAAACCGAAAAAAAAAACTGCAAACTGGAAAAAATCTAAAGTGAATTAAAACAGCAACAACAAACACACAACAACAAGAAAACAAAATGGTTTTTAATATACATAAATATAAAACAAATATATAAACTATACCTATAAACGAATAACAACAAAAAAAACAAAACAAACAAAACATGTTGTAAATCTGTTACAATTTGTGCAAATGAAAGGTTATTAACAACAACAACAATTAACAAACAAAATCAGAGACAAAATACAAAAGCAAAAAAAAACAACAACAAACCAATAGTATTTAAACAAATTTGAAATAAAGTGAATGAAATTGTATTAAAAAAAAAAAAACAACAAAATTTTAATTTTCTTCACTCCAAAGTAAGGCAAAAAGTAAGTAAATATTTTAAAGACTTGTATGAGTATTGAAAAACTTCTTTAAGGAACCTGTGGGTATGTCCCCAAAGTTAAAAAATTCCGTATAATGCTTCTTAATTGTCAATCTAATTGAAATTCTTTTATGAATATTGCATCTTCCGAATACATCTTCCGAATAATCCAAATCGTCTTTTACGTACCTGTTGATATGTCCCCAAAGTAGATAAATTTGTTCTAGCGCTTTTGAATATTACAATTGATCTGAAAGTTTCTGGGGATATGTCCCCAAAATTGTGAAATTTTTTCTAGAGTTCGGTATATTGCGAATCGCCTTCACGATTGTAAGGCCATGTCCCGAAAATCGGTCTAGTTCTTCTGAGTAGTGCTAACCGCTATTTTTCGATTTTGTGGGTATGTCCCCAAAGTTATGAAATTTGATTCACTGGTTCTGAATATTACAAATCGTTGTTTACCAATCTGTGGGTACCTCCCTTAAAATGTGAAACGCGTTCTAGTGTTTCTTAGTATTGCAAATCGTCTTTTACGATTGTATGGGTTTGTCCCCAAAGTTTACAAATCTGTGTGTATAAGGGTGGTTTTATATCAAAGCAAATACACTCATAGAAAAAAGTCTGCTGAAAATAGCAAACACTGTCTGCAGAATATTAGTAGTTAATTTTGCTGCTATTGTGTAGTAGTACTGCAATTTCAGAGTAGCAGGCTTATGTATGCTGTAAAATCTGTTGTTTGTTGAAAATGACTGCTGCTTTATTATGAAGGGGAAGTTAGAAGAAAAAATAGAATACATATGTAAATGTGTCTCTCAGTGGATGTTTATAATCACCACTGAATGTATACATTCCATAACCTTTTTTTTTAAATTTAGATACAAAACGCCATGTCAGTCATGTGCACATTAGTAGAGCAATAACCAAAAATGCGAGCTAGCTCAGCCACATTTGGAAATGTATACCACTGGATGAATCAGGTAGCTTCTTGCAGGAATATTACACAAACTAAAATCATCTCTTTCAACAAAATTTCTAAAAAATAACGAAAGTAATCAAAACAAGTTACAGGAACCATAAAAGTAGCATACAATTTTTTTTCAGCAGACTTGTGTACCCAAAATAGCCGTTTTTGTTAGTTTAAATAACAGTTAGAAATGTTTGCTAATACAGCAGCCCTATGTTTGCTGAAACAGCAGTAATGTCTGCTGTCCCATTTTCAGCAGACAAAAACTACTGTTTTAGCAAACATTTTTGCTGAATAACAAATTTGGTTGAGTATAGATTTTAAGATTCCCATAATTAAGGCATATTTGGAAGATGTTAACACGTGCTGCTAGAGCTTCAAAGTTTTGAAAATCTCGTTTTTTTGGCGACTTTGGGGACTCCCGCATCCCATAGCCAATTTCCCTAAAAACATGCAAGTTAACCCTTGTACTGATTGTCAGTCAGTCTATCGATTTTTGCAATTTAGGTAGAGATCGCATTTATTATCTAATCATCACGAAAATTTGCATATATCACCTTCTAAACATATAAACATAGGGCATCAAGAAGCTCTCCATGGAGCTCTATCGTTGGCCAAAGCCTTGGCTTGATTCCACGTTATATGGGCTGATTCCAACTCTCTTTTCGTACAGCGGATCTATGTGTTTTCGGGCGTCCCCTCCATCGCAGTCCTTGAAGGTTCCAGATTAGGACATTTCTCACTACATCATCGAGTTTCGCCTCTATGTGCTCGAAGCGAGGCGCATAGAGGCATATATCGTCCGCGTAGTCGATACCTCCGAGAAAGTCGTAAATAACTCCAGCGTATGCCATTCGGTGCCTCAGTATTAGTTGCTTCTAATACGGAGCCTTATAAAGCTAAAAATAGCGTCGTTTGTATCCCAGGCCTCCCTGATTATCTGGGGCGATCGTTTGAACAATGGGATGTGTCCCATACCGCAACAGTTCAGCAGTTATATTATCAGAGCCGCCTGATTTGTCGTTTTTGTGTGAGACCAAAACGGCCTCAATTTCTTCGCAGGTGGGTGGGACCGTAGATATAGCCCTACTTGGGTTTCGGCGCATTAAGGGGGTCGGACCTTACGTCCTTAGTTGCTGGTTGCTTCGGAGCTAAAGAAACCACGCCATCGCTTTTATTGCAGTTCGGGTGTTGGTTATTTCAAACCGTTCTCATCATTTATTATTGCCGTTGGCCTTATATTGTTGCCGCTCATTTGTCTTATTGACTCGTAAACACCAAGCATGTTTCCAATATTAGCTGGAAACATGGAAACATGCTATTAGCTTAGATTTCCTGCTATCGCCAAGTCCTTGCATTCCCATGATTGATTGTAGATTATTGTTTTTATTGTCCACCTTGACATTAAAATCTCCCACAATAAGTGTTATGTCTCCTTTTAGTAGAGAGCGTGTCACTGAGCCGAATTGGGAATAGAACTGACACTTTGTTTCGTCGTCATCGGGTTCGATTGGCGCGTACATTGATTATTTTGCGGAATTTCGAACTTAATCTTGCTGTCATGATGCGCACAGATATAACATTGTATGATAGAAGAGCTTGCTTTGCTTTCGGCATCAGGAAAAGACTGACTCCATTTATTCGATGTATTTCATTGCCTGAAAAAATGAGGTGATAGCCACCTTAAAGATCCATAGCTCCGGATTTCGGCGAACGTACGTTACTTAAACCGAGGATGTCTAGGTTGTTCTTTGACATCTCGTTCTGGACTTCTGGCAAAGTCTCGATGTTTCTGAGAGAGTTCTGACGTTCCACGTTCCAATCATAAACCATGTTCTGAATCCATAGGCCGTCATAGGGGGGTTGTCAGTTCCATTATTTCTTCTTGATGTTTCTGTAATCGTAATTTTTTTAGATGGATGGCGGATTGGGCCATCCCATCGGTACCTATTGCTGGGGCTGCCAGCGACCCTCTTGGGCGAACTTTCTTGATGATGAATCTTCTGAAGATCTGCGAGTGCCACCGTTGGCCATTTTCTTTGGCTTATCCGCTACCGACCCTTTTGAACGAACCCATCGCGATCATATTCGTATCCGTGCAAGCGGGACACCCCGGATATTTTATTTCTACGGCACCCGTCATATCTAATGAGCTTTCCCCTTTCCACCACCTGGGTAGGCGTCCTAAGGGAAAAGTATCATGGGATATTTGAATTGGGATATTCTTTTTGGCAATATTTGTTTGAAGAAGTCGTCGTTTTTTTATAGTTTAAAGAAATTTTTTCTTATCAAGATGACATGTCCCCAAAATGCAGATTTTTTTAGTTTCTAAGTTCTAACAAACTTTTAAGTATTTTAATAATCAGATGTTTCAAGAATTTTAGAAAATAGAAATTTTGGACAACAGTTGTCTAGCTAGGCATGTCCCCAAATTTGGCATGTTGCCAAATATGGCGTCCCCAAATATGGCATGTTGCCAGATATGGCATGCCCACAAATATCGCGTGTCCTCAAATTTGACACAGGAAATGAAAATGTGAAAATAGAAAAGGATTTTAGAAAATAGAAATTTTGGACAATAGTTGTCTAGCTTGGCATGTCACCAAATATGGCGTCCCCAAATATGGCATGTTGCCAGATATGGAATCCCCCCAAATATCGCATGTGCTCAAATTTGACACACGAAATGTCCTTAAAGTGTGAATATTTTCACTTTTTCTGAGTTTTCATTCAACTTTCGAGTATTTGGGATATACTAATTACACTTTTCGGCAAAATTCGTTAGAAGTAATCGTTTGAAGAAAAATCTTTTTTTTTATCAAGATCAGCTAATGATGTATTTTAATCAAACTTTTGAGTATTTTTAGTCATCTGATGTTCCAAGGATTTTAGTAAATAGAAAATTTACAGCAGCAAATGTGGCATGTTGACAGATATGGCATATCCCCAAATATCGCTTGTCCTCAAATTTAGCATATTCCCAAAATGCCATGTCCCACGACATATCCTTAAGGTGTGAACATTTTCACGTTTTTCTGAGTTTTTCGAATATTTGGGATATACTTATTAAACTTTTTGGCAATATGCGAAGAAGTTATCGTTTCTTTAGGGTTTAAAGAAAAATCTTTTTTTTAACAAGATCAGCTAATGATAACATGTCCTTAACCTGCAGAATTTTAATCAAACTTTTTTTCTGATGTTTCAAATAGATAATTTACAATAGTTGTCCAGCTTGGCATGTTCCCAAATATGGCAGGTTGCCCAAATTTGGAATATTCCCAAATGGCATCCCCCTTAACTAAACAAACTGCCGCATTAAAGTTCTGCACAAACTTCGTAACAAAATTGCTTTTTAAGAACTCCTTTGTATTTAGAGCGCACACAAGAAGCCAAGGCAGTAGCCTTAGGTCTATGTCCATAGTGGCAGGGGGCGGATTAATATCTGCACCCATTTTCCATCTAACCTAGCCCAAAGCTACCCAGGTAAAACTTCTCAATTTTTTTCCCATTAGCTTCTGCTCACAAGTTTTAATAAAAATACTTCAAAATTAATGTGTATTTTGTTGGATTTAATTTTTATTTTTTTATTCGTTTTCTTATTGACATGTTTCTCATTTTTATTATTATAATACATATAACTTGGTTTTTTGTTTGTTAAATCTTAATAATCGTTAGTTTCACATTTTGTTGTTGTTGTATTTTTAATAGCATTCTTGTTCATGTTCCTCAATGGTTGGGTTTGAGAGCGCTCACTTAAAGACTTAGATAATTTTAATTTAAAAGATAAAAATTTATTTCATTCATTCTCTCATCAAAATGTATATAACTTTTCAATATATCTCTTGGGAATATTTTTATGTTGTTTTGTGTAAATAAATTTAAAAAAAATTAGTTGTTTTCTTTTCAATGATTTTGTTGTTCAATCTTCTTTTATCAATAATACAATAGGCTTTTGTTTATAATATTTGGTTGATTGTTATAACAAAAAATTAACATAAAATGGGGGAAAAAATAAAATTGCAAATAACGGAACTTAGAAGAAATGCATTTACAAAGAATTTATTTATTTGAATAAAAGTTTTCTTTTTTTGTGGGGGGAGGGGGTTGAGGGTCACAAAGCTGTTTTAAATGTAGTAGAGAAAAAAGGAAGTATGACATCATCTATGCTTGGAATTTATTAAATATTCTATTTATTTCTTGTTATTTTTTAGCAACATGAGATAAAAACTAAATTAATTATCACTTTTTTGTTTTTTTTTTTTTTTTTTTTTTTTTGTAATTTGTTTTTTTTTTTTGGTTTTTGTAAAATTGAAAAAAACAAACACACATTTGGAAAAACACAAGCTTAAGAGAAAATGCATTAAATTTGATTTAACACTGATTTTCCTTTAAATTATAAGTCTAATAATTTTTTTTTTCGCAAAATGAGATTTCCTGGTAAAGGAACTCGGAATCGCTCTTGCGCTATGCCTTAGTTACCTAGTACTTTTTTTGTTTAAATTCAAGTTTCCTTTTTTAGTTTTTCTTTTGTTTTTTCTCTTGTGGTTTTTGGGTGGTGGAACTTAAAGCTTGCTAAACATAATAGTTAATAATAAAAACACAAGTAATTAACAAAATTTGCTTTAAATAATAATAATAAAAAAAAAACTTAAACAAATTGTGAGGGGGTTTTGTATAATTGATAATAGATTTATATGCTATAATTTATGCCTAGAATTATTAAAATTACTTTATATAAACATAATAGGTATATTATGAAAATAACATAAAAAACTCTCATATAAAATGTGTCGTCCCAAATAAAACCGACAAACACACACTCTCACACTCGAGGCAGAATGATAGATTTATGTCAGTTTCAAATACGAAGGCGGTGAACATTTTTTGCGTAAAAATTTAATTATATACAAAGGTAAACAGGATACCAGGGTGATGATGGAGACCTTCCACAGGAAATCGTATGAGGAAATAAATTCCCAATCTGCAAGAAAGCGAAAAAAGAAGTTAATAAGATTAACAAATGCAAACAGGGTAGAATTCCTTTGTTTTAATTTGATGAAATTTCTTATATTCATTAATTGGAGAATTTTTAATGGCGTTGCATTATTTAAAATTAAAAAAAAAAAAATAAAAAATTAAAAAAAAATTTCATTGAAAAAAATTTAAAAAACAAAATAAAAAAAATTTAAAAAATAAAAACAAATAAACACAATAAAAACGAAAAATTTATAAAAACATAATAAAAAAATAAAAATAATTTTTTTTTTTCAAAAATAAAAATAATTTTTTTTTTTCAAAAAAAAAAAATTTAATTTTTTTCAAAAAAAAAAATTTAATTTTTTTCAAAAAAAAAATGTTTTTATTTTTTTTTTTATTTTGGCTATAGGTCTATTAAAACAAATATTTGAATTTTATTTAATTATTTTCCGGTTGACTTTGTCAAAGAAATTTCTAAGAGATATAATAATTTAATAATTGTATAGCCGAAACGATCAAATATCTTGCAGAAATCAGAAAAAAGTCAACAATACACAAAAAAAATCAAAAAATATCTTTTAAAACAAAAAAATTATAATAATTATATTTTTTTCAATATTAAAAAAAAATAAAAAAATTTTAATTAAAAAAAAAAAAGTTTTAAAAATTAAAAAAAAAATATTAAAAAATTATATATTTTTATACATATTTGAAAAAAGAACAAAGATGTGGTTTGCTAAGCCATTATGATTTTACTGCAAAAATTTTTTTTAGCGGAGGAAAGTGAATTTTAATGCTTTTGAAATAACTTCGCACTTGTAGTCCGCATTGGGATACTTCCTTACTAACTCGAGCTAGATATTTGGATATTTTTTATTATACTGTTATAACTAAGTTTAACAATGCACAAAGAATTCCAATAAAGGCAGTGAGCTTTCTTTTCGTTATCGAGGGTCTTTTTAGCACATTCAATAACCAATCTGAAAGTGTTATACTATCTTTTTAATTAAGGATTAACTATTGCTCACGTGATTTTAGTAAAGGAAATACGATTTTTTTTTTTTCATTAAGTAAAGTTGAAAAGTTTTCTCCTACCGAAAGTGTTATACTGTTCTCCAACTGTTATACTAAGGCTAACTATTGTATACTGGTTTCAATAAATACAGTGAGAATTAATTCTTTTAGTAGAAAGACCCGTTTAAAACCCATGCTGAAAGTGTAATGCTGTTCTACTTCTGTCATAACATCACTAAGTGTTGTAAAATTATTTTATTTAAGGCAGTGAGAAGTAGTTACTATAGTTCCGAGTCAAATTAAAACGTTGGAAAGGAACTTTGGCACCATGCAATTCGTAGCAATAACACAGACGCCATTTTAGTCAAAGTGGAAAGACTAGCCCAAGAGTGGTCTTAATAATTTCAAGGCATGGGCCTCGTTCATCAGAGACCCAAACCCAGCTAGTCCGTCGGCAAACACATTTCCCGCCACTCCTTGATGACCCAGGGCCCAGCACATTCTGACGGCCCCCTCCATTGGCACGAATATGCTCCTTGCATTTCTTTAGAGGTCTCTATCGCATGCAAACTGAGGTCAAAGCCTTAAGCGCCGTCTGTCAGTCCACATAGATCGTAGATGAATCTTGAACAGAATGGACAAGTGGCTCCAGTTTCCTGACTGGCTCAATCTAAGGGCAGCCTCAAACCATGTTTAATACTAAGCACATCACTTGGAATGCTATTCCTCCCTCACGTTTCCAGCAAAGCGGTGATATAAACACATCTTCTTGACCAAGACTCTAACTCTCCTGAGCTCATAGTAATAATGTTTGTAACTGCAGTAGTTATTCTAAATTTATTCTATAGAAAATTTTGTAAAAATTTTATTTCTATAGAAAATTTTGTCTAAATTTTATTTCTATAGAAAATTTTGTCAAAATTTTATTTCTATAGAAAATTTTGTCAAAATTTTATTTCTATAGAAAATTTTGTCAAAATTTTATTTCTATAGAAAATTTTGTCAAAATTTTATTTCTAAAGAAAATTTTGCAACATTTTATTTTTATAGAAAATTTTGTCAAAATTTTATTTTTATAGAAAATTTTGTCAAAATTTTATTTTTATAGAAAATTTTGTCAAAATTCTATTTTTATAGAAAATTTTGTCAAAATTTTATTTTTATAGAAAATTTTGTCAAAATTTTATTTCAATAGAAAATTTTGTCAAAATTTTATTTTTTAGAAAATTTTGTCAAAATTTTATTTCTATGGAAAATTTTGTCAAAATTTTATTTTTATAGAAAATTTTGTCAAAATTTTATATCTATAGAAAATTTTGTCAAAATTTTATTTTTAAAGAAAATTTTGTCAAAATTCTATTTTTATAGAAAATTTTGTCAAAATTCTATTTTTATAGAAAATTTTGTCAAAATTCTATTTTTATAGAAAATTTTATAAAATTTAATTTTTTTTTTCAAATTCTATTTTTTTCGTATGGATTTCTTATTGTATAGTGTCTAGCTTGAAGAAACTTATATTAACTCCACTTACCAAAATACTCGTGTAAAACAAATAGGGAGATAAGATATAAAGCTAAACTGAATAATTCGGCCAGCACCATTAGTCTGAAATCATACAAAGGAAAAAAAAAATTTAATTCAAATTCCGATATTTTTAATTGGGATAAAAACCTACCTATGCCACGTTCTCACAGTTAAAGCCACCATAATAAGTTCGGTCATTATAAGAGCAGTGAAACTTATAGCCACAATGTGGATGAATTCATCTTCGAATAATATCAAGGCTCCATACATTATGACACCTCCCTGATAGATGCTTATCAGCACCCAAATGAAGAAGGTTTTGTAACTCAAACTTCGACCCTTGGAGAGATCTTTATAGAGTTCAGGGTAGGTTACAGCCGTGGTCGAAGTAATGTCTTGATCCAACACCAAGGAGAATACCGGAAACATGGTGTATAGAGTGGAATAGCCCACCATAAGGAAACCTTGATACAAAGCCACCGAACTCAAATAGAATACAGCCGAAAAGACCGCCTGTAGAGTGGTGATGATTAGACCGCGATGTATGACAAACTGCGATAGAGCCGCTGAGCGTTTGTAAGAACGTCGACCATGGACCAGCAACAGTTTGGCTATGTGTGAAAACTGAGGCAAACTAAAATCACCAGCCAAAGAGGCCTGTCTGCCCTCACGTCCTTCTATACCCACACCGGCATCAGCTTGTTGTATCATGCTGACATCATTGCCACCATCACCTATGGCGCAGGTGCGTTTTCCTGTATGACGCTGTATCAGCTGCACCACCTGGGCTTTCTGGGTGGGGCTACAGCGACAACACACAACAGCAGGACAGGCGGTGGCCAATTCTAAGAATTCAATGCGATAGTATTGAAGACACACTTCCAAGGACTCGCCGGAAATAACCAAGGCATGGCCTTGTTTGCGTCGAAATTGATTCAGTTCCAAATGAGCATCGGTACGAGTCTTTACAGGTCTTAAGACGTGAAGACCTTGATTGCGGCCAATCAATTGGGAAGATTTAGCAATGCAGCAGGCGGTCTCCAGCTTATCACCAGTTAACATCCAGACACGCACCCCAGCATTTCTTAGAAGTTCAAGTGTAGGTCTAACACCCTCCTGAAGGCGATCCTCAACGCCTGCAAAGAATAAAAAATAGATAAATAAACCTCTTTGGAAGAGAGTGGGGGAGAACAGATCCTTCTATTTACCAGTCAAACATAATAGTTCCATTTCTCTTTCCAACGATTCCACCACAGCTGCCACTTTGGCCGCCCTATCGATTTTACTGCTGCCCGCCGCATTGATTCTTGTCTCAAAGTCGTTGTATTGCTCTTCGCTCAATACCTTCTTGGCCACCACCAAGGTGCGCAATCCTTCGCGAGCCATGTTTCCCGACTCTTCACTCAACCAATCGTTGTATTGTACTATGGTTTGCATAACAACATCTGCCCCCTTTAAATAGAAGGTAATCTCTCCCGACTGCGAGTCCTTAACTATGATGCCCATGCGCTTGCTCTCACTTGTAAAGGGGAAGATTTGCAATATTTGAAAATGCAATAAAGCATCATCGTCCACTTGGTATTGGTCACTGCCTCTGTGATGGGCTTTCAGCTGCAATGTCATCGAGGTGATGTCACGAGCAATAAGTGTAAGACCCACCTGTTCGGTCCATTTGACCAAAGCAATTTCATCAGGCGAGGAGGCCTGGTACTGGTGTTCATTGGTCTGAGCCACATCCATATTTATCACAGACTTGGTGGGCGAAGCCGAACCTCCTCCGGATGTAAATGTGGAAGAGGTGGAAACCGAGCGGTTGTCGTCTTCATCTGTTACAGGAGTAACATTGTGACACAAGGCCAAAGCCTTAACAGCTTCCCATTCACGCCAGCCCTCAGGTCGACGCAAACGATTATTGTAAATAGCTGTCTTGGTATTGGTCTCGGTTGCAGTGCTCGAACCAAATATAGTGGGCGCAAGAGAGCCTATAATTTCCGATACATGATGAAAAGTATCGCTGTCATGGGAAACAATGCCCAAATGGATTTTCTTGAATACCATTTCGTTTTGTGTCAAGGTACCCGTTTTGTCTGTCAGCACATAGGATATGCGGCCCAATTCCTCGGGTATGGTGGTTGAGCGTACCACAGTGCCTTGAATTTCGGGATCATTTTGCATTTGCCAGGAATAGAAGGCTTTGCCCATATCCAGATTAACCCTAAGGCTAATGGGTATGATGTAGGAGAAAAGCAAGACAAAGCGAAACATGTAACGATACCAGGGGCCACTGAAGCCCTTCAACATCATCATGACCAGCGAGAGACCCAAAACAGCACAGAAGAGGACCTAGGGGAAAGACAAAAAAATGCTCTTAACAAAACCAGCTGCCTGAGGTTTTCTTAACAGTTATTTACCTTTGTCAAACCATTTATTTCCATATCCAGCAGTCCCACTTTGGATCTGGGCTGAGAATTGTTCATAACACTTCTCGTTTCACAGCCTGTATAGATAACAATGCCCGTTGCCGTACCAGCAGCCACCACAGTATTGGCCCACAAAGTATTCTCAACATTAAGGCCAGTATCCTCACTGCCATCGGTCATGGAGAAGTTTCCTATAAACGAGTGAATATCGTTTTGGGGCTTTTCAATGTAGATACTGGCATCAATATTGAACAGATCAGAGTCCTTGTTGAGTTTTTGGGTCGAAGGTACCGCTAAGCGTAATTTCCAATCAGTTTCACCTGAATAACAAGAAAAAGAACAACAAAATATTCATTATTGGCCAAAGCCTCTAAAGGGGAAAATTATGCCCACTCACCATCCAATTGATCGGTTCTCACAAAAACGGAGCCACTTCGATCACTGGTACGCAACAATGCCAAATCTGCCGGCACTCTTTCATTCTTCTCCACTATGATCATATCGCCCACCTTCAGCTTGGACGAAGGTACCATCTCATAACCTCGCGTATCCGATATTATTAAGCGTTTATATTTCTGTGAATTCACTTCACGATCTCGTTGATGACGTCGATAATCATCGATAGCCTCACGACATATTGTCACCGTCAGCACAAATCCCAGAGGGCCCCAGTACGTGTAGGGATAGCCAATGCGTATGTCCGGTATAAATTGAGAGAGAGCCATGATCAGAAAATACAAATTCAAAAAGAAACGAAATTGTCCAAAGAGTACCAAAGGCAGGAACGATATGAAATTGTACTTTTGATTACGAATTTCATTCGGTGGGAATTTTTCAGTGGTTGCCCTTCCCAGATGGACAGTGCGGGCACGCAACTCACGTGGTGCAAACCATTTTCGCCAGCAACTGAAATGTATAGGAAAAAAAATAACAAAAAAAAATGAGATCGAAGTTAGAAAACCTTAAAACGATTATTGGAGAGATCAGAATCTGAAGCTGCGTTGATATTTTGGTATTGAGTTTCAATAGAAATTAAAAAAAAAAAAAGTTTTCTGTAGGCCGACCCTCCTCCTTACCCCAAAAGTACTACCCAAAAATAAAAGTGGACCGATCGGGACAAAATGGGATTCAAATGAAAGGTATTCAAGAGTAGAGTAAAAATTTCATAATAAAAGTTGGGTCCAAGTAACTGGAGGGCTGCCCTAGCCCCAAAACCCCTTAAAATAGGTTTATGTGACCATATTTGACGGGAGTAGATTACGAATATGGTCAGGAAGTAGGAATAGGCTTTATAATTTATTGATAATGGAAGGGGGCGGACCCTCCACCGTTACCCCCAAAACACCACCCAAAATCAAAAGTGGGCCGATAAGGACAATATGGGTATCAAATGAAAAGTATGCGGGAGCATATAACGAATCTGGCATACAATTTCATGTCGAAGTATAAGGGGTCACCCCACTCCTACAAAAACGCCCAAAATGGGCACATTAGCCAATCACGAATATATGGGACTCGGTTTGTTTGTTCCGCATAGACTGAAAATCGGTTGAACCGATTTTCTCGAAATTTTCGCGTATTGTGTAGGTTGGTCTGGAAGGAAACATAGGCTATATAATTTTTCGATATCGGAAGGGGAACGGACCCTCCCCGTTATGCCAAATACACAACCCAAAATCAAAAGTGGACCAATCGGGAAAATATAGGTATCAAATAAAAGGTATTGGAGAGTAGAATACGAATATCGGGCCGCCCCAACCCCAAACCCCCCCAAAATTTTCTATAGAAATAAAATTTTGACAAAATTTTCTATAGAAATAAAATTTTGACAAAATTTTCTATAGAAATAAAATTTTGACAAAATTTTCTATAGAAATAAAATTTTGACAAAATTTTCTATAGAAATAAAATTTTGACAAAATTTTCTATAGAAATAAAATTTTGACAAAATTTTCTATAGAAATAAAATTTTGACAAAATTTTCTATAGAAATAAAATTTTGACAAAATTTTCTATAGAAATAAAATTTTGACAAAATTTTCTATAGAAATAAAATTTTGACAAAATTTTCTATAGAAATAAAATTTTGACAAAATTTTCTATAGAAATAAAATTTTGACAAAATTTTCTATAGAAATAAAATTTTGACAAAATTTTCTATAGAAATAAAATTTTGACAAAATTTTCTATAGAAATAAAATTTTGACAAAATTTTCTATAGAAATAAAATTTTGACAAAATTTTCTATAGAAATAAAATTTTGACAAAATTTTCTATAGAAATAAAATTTTGACAAAATTTTCTATAGAAATAAAATTTTGACAAAATTTTCTATAGAAATAAAATTTTGACAAAATTTTCTATAGAAATAAAATTTTGACAAAATTTTCTATAGAAATAAAATTTTGACAAAATTTTCTATAGAAATAAAATTTTGACAAAATTTTCTATAGAAATAAAATTTTGACAAAATTTTCTATAGAAATAAAATTTTGACAAAATTTTTTTATAGAAATAAAATTTTGACAAAATTTTTTTATAGAAATAAAATTTTGACAAAATTTTCTATAGAAATAAAATTTTGACAAAATTTTCTATAGAAATAAAATTTTGACAAAATTTTCTATAGAAATAAAATTTTGACAAAATTTTCTATAGAAATAAAATTTTGACAAAATTTTCTATAGAAATAAAATTTTGACAAAATTTTCTATAGAAATAAAATTTTGACAAAATTTTCTATAGAAATAAAATTTTGACAAAATTTTCTATAGAAATAAAATTTTGACAAAATTTTCTATAGAAATAAAATTTTGACAAAATTTTCTATAGAAATAAAATTTTGACAAAATTTTCTATAGAAATAAAATTTTGACAAAATTTTCTATAGAAATAAAATTTTGACAAAATTTTCTATAGAAATAAAATTTTGACAAAATTTTCTATAGAAATAAAATTTTGACAAAATTTTCGATAGAAATAAAATTTTGACAAAATTTTCTATAGAAATAAAATTTTGACAAAATTTTCTATAGAAATAAAATTTTGACAAAATTTTCTATAGAAATAAAATTTTGACAAAATTTTCTATAGAAATAAAATTTTGACAAAATTTTCTATAGAAATAAAATTTTGACAAAATTTTCTATAGAAATAAAATTTTGACAAAATTTTCTATAGAAATAAAATTTTGACAAAATTTTCTATAGAAATAAAATTTTGACAAAATTTTCTATAGAAATAAAATTTTGACAAAATTTTCTATAGAAATAAAATTTTGACAAAATTTTCTATAGAAATAAAATTTTGACAAAATTTTCTATAGAAATAAAATTTTGACAAAATTTTCTATAGAAATAAAATTTTGACAAAATTTTCTATAGAAATAAAATTTTGACAAAATTTTCTATAGAAATAAAATTTTGACAAAATTTTCTATAGAAATAAAATTTTGACAAAATTTTCTATAAAAATAAAATTTTGACAAAATTTTCTATAGAAATAAAATTTTGACAAAATTTTCTATAGAAATAAAATTTTGACAAAATTTTCTATAGAAATAAAATTTTGACAAAATTTTCTATAGAAATAAAATTTTGACAAAATTTTCTATAGAAATAAAATTTTGACAAAATTTTCTATAGAAATAAAATTTTGACAAAATTTTCTATAGAAATAAAATTTTGACAAAATTTTCTATAGAAATAAAATTTTGACAAAATTTTCCATAGAAATAAAATGTTGACAAAATTTTCCATAGAAATAAAATTTTGACAAAATTTTCCATAGAAATAAAATTTTGACAAAATTTTCTATAGAAATAAAATTTTGACAAAATATTCCATAGAAATAAAATTTTGACAAAATTTTCTATAGAAATAAAATTTTGACAAGATTTTCTATAGAAATATAATTTTAACAAAATTTTCTATAGAAATAAAATTTTGACAAAATTTTCTATAGAAATAAAATTTTGACAAAATTTTCTATAGAAATAAAATTTTGACAAAATTTTCTATAGAAATAAAATTTTGACAAAATTTTCTATAGAAATAAAATTTTGACAAAATTTTCTATAGAAATAAAATTTTGACAAAATTTTCCATAGAAATAAAATTTTGACAAAATTTTCCATAGAAATAAAATTTTGACAAAATTTTCTATAGAAATAAAATTTTGACAAAATTTTCTATAGAAATAAAATTTTGACAAAATTTTCCATAGAAATAAAATTTTGACAAAATTTTCTATAGAAATAAAATTTTGACAAGATTTTCTATAGAAATATAATTTTAACAAAATTTTCTATAGAAATAAAATTTTGACAAAATTTTCTATAGAAATAAAATGTTGACAAAATTTTCTATAGAAATAAAATTTTGACAAAATTTTCTATAGAAATAAAATTTTGACAAAATTTTCTATAGAAATAAAATTTTGACAAAATTTTCTATAGAAATAAAATTTTGACAAAATTTTCTATAGAAATAAAATTTTGACAAAATTTTCTATAGAAATATAATTTTGACAAAATTTTCTATAGAAATAAAATTTTGACAAAATTTTCTATAGAAATAAAATTTTGACAAAATTTTCTATAGAAATAAAATTTTGACAAGATTTTCTATAGAAATATAATTTTAACAAAATTTTCTATAGAAATAAAATTTTGACAAAATTTTCTATAGAAATAAAATTTTGACAAAATTTTCTATAGAAATAAAATTTTGACAAAATTTTCTATAGAAATAAAATTTTGACAAAATTTTCTATAGAAAAAAAATTTTGACAAAATTTTCCATAGAAATAAAATTTTGACAAAATTTTCCATAGAAATAAAATTTTGACAAAATTTTCTATAGAAATAAAATTGTGACAAAATTTTCTATAGAAATAAAATTTTGACAAAATTTTCTATAGAAATAAAATTTTGACAAAATTTTCTATAGAAATAAAATTTTGACAAAATTTTCTATAGAAATAAAATTTTGACAAAATTTTCTATAGAAATAAAATTTTGACAAAATTTTCTATAGAAATAAAATTTTGACAAAATTTTCTATAGAAATAAAATTTTGACAAAATTTTCTATAGAAATAAAATTTTGACAAAATTTTCCATAGAAATAAAATTTTGACAAAATTTTCCATAGAAATAAAATTTTGACAAAATTTTCTATAGAAATAAAATTTTGACAAAATTTTCTAGAGAAATAAAATTTTGACAAAATATTCCATAGAAATAAAATTTTGACAAAATTTTCTATAGAAATAAAATTTTGACAAGATTTTCTATAGAAATATAATTTTAACAAAATTTTCTATAGAAATAAAATTTTGACAAAATTTTCTATAGAAATAAAATTTTGACAAAATTTTCTATAGAAATAAAATTTTGACAAAATTTTCTATAGAAATAAAATTTTGACAAAATTTTCTATAGAAATAAAATTTTGACAAAATTTTCTATAGAAATAAAATTTTGACAAAATTTTCTATAGAAATAAAATTTTGACAAAATTTTCTATAGAAATAAAATTTTGACAAAATTTTCTATAGAAATATAATTTTGACAAAATTTTCTATAGAAATAAAATTTTGACAAAATTTTCTATAGAAATAAAATTTTGACAAAATTTTCTATAGAAATAAAATTTTGACAAAATTTTCTATAGAAATAAAATTTTGACAAAATTTTCTATAGAAATAAAATTTTGACAAAATTTTCCATAGAAATAAAATTTTGACAAAATTTTCTATAGAAATAAAATTTTGACAAAATTTTCTATAGAAATAAAATTTTGACAAAATTTTCTATAGAAATAAAATTTTGACAAAATTTTCTATAGAAATAAAATTTTGACAAAATTTTCTATAGAAATAAAATTTTGACAAAATTTTCTATAGAAATAAAATTTTGACAAAATTTTCTATAGAAATAAAATTTTGACAAAATTTTCTATAGAAATAAAATTTTGACAAAATTTTCTATAGAAATAAAATTTTGACAAAATTTTCTATAGAAATAAAATTTTGACAAAATTTTCTATAGAAATAAAATTTTGACAAAATTTTCTATAGAAATAAAATTTTGACAAAATTTTCTATAGAAATAAAATTTTGACAAAATTTTCTATAGAAATAAAATTTTGACAAAATTTTCTATAGAAATAAAATTTTGACAAAATTTTCTATAGAAATAAAATTTTGACAAAATTTTCTATAGAAATAAAATTTTGACAAAATTTTCTAACATTTTGACAAAATTTTCTATAGAAATAAAATTTTGACAAAATTTTCTATAGAAATAAAATTTTGACAAAATTTTCTATAGAAATAAAATTTTGACAAAATTTTCTATAGAAATAAAATTTTCTATAGAAAAATTTTGTGTTGTAAAGCTAAGCGCACAGATTTTTTCAATTTTTTGTATTTTTTCGACTACATAAGAAACGTTTTTATTTCTCTTAAGAACACTCTTAAAAGTAATTATTTCATTGTATTTTGCGGAAAGCAAGTGTTTCAAAATGCCTCAACTCCAAGTGCCGTGTAATCATTGTGCTCAATGCTCTCTGCCGATATCAACAATCCAATATGTTCGGTGTTATCATTGCAATCGCAATTTTCACTTCAGCCCTTGTTGTTCTTTATCAGAGAATTCTCACGCCAGTATGAGCCAAACAAAAAAAAATGATTGGAAATGCCATGTCTGTAAACCAAGGAAATCCCCCAACAACACTTACAAAACCTTTGTCTTTGGGGAGAGCAACACAAACCAAAACAACGAATCTCCAAACAGAAATCTAGCAGAATGTCAAGCCAACAATGAGAAACAACAAAAGCAGCAACGAGTTGATGATGAGACTGTCAACAACAACACCAAACGTTTTAAAGAAACTGAGACAACATCTACATATCAACAAAACGACATATCCGAACTCAAAACGGGCATGGTCGACTTAAAAAGCAGCTTGCAGCAGATCGTAACGAGCATGGCATCGCTAAGTGCTGATCTGAAGTCGCATATGGACTCTGCATTAGCCGAGATGAACCGAAACGTAGCGACTATTGCAGCACAAGTGTCTGAACTGCAAAAGAAAGACCAAGAGAAAACGGTACAAATTGGTGAACTTACAAAACGATTACAACAACTTGAACAAAAAGCATTAGAAAAAAATATTGAAATTAACAATGTAGAGAACATGGAAACAGAGCCTGAAGTTATTGTTAAGAGAATAACTGATGCTCTCGGCGTGGATATGAGTGCAGAACACATTAGTAAAATGTATAAAATAAAGCGCAAGAAAAAAGTTGTTGTGGAATTTGCATCTCTGAACAAGAAAAAAGAGTTTATGGGTAAACTAAAGGGTCATCGCATACAAGCAAGCGTGTTGAGAGAAGAAGAAAACAGCGACTGTGGAGGATACATATACATAAATGATGAACTTACACCGCACAATAGACAAATTTTATGGGCCGCAAAAACAAAGGCCAAAGAAAATGGATGGAAATTTGTTTGGGTGCGAAATGGGCACATTTATGCTCGCAGAAATGAAAATTCTTCCTTTATAATAATTAATAATGCATCAGAGTTGGAACTAATAACCGAATCAAGTTAAATAAATGTGTATTAAAAAAATAGCTTTTACCAGGTGTAATAAAAACAATTTTTAAAAAACTGTGAAAAGTTCTTGTACAGCGATATTATAAAAGAGACAAAACGATAAGTAAGCCAAGAATTTTTATTTGCGGTTAATATAATTATAATAATAAAAAAGAAAATAGTTAAAAAACATAACAATAAATCGAAAAATAACACAAAAAAAAAAAAAAAAAAAAAAAAAAAAAACAATAAATAAGTAGAAAAAAAAAAAACTATCGAGAAGTTGAATAAAACCTACATCATGAACTACGAATACGAAACTCTAAATAATTTTAATGAAATAAAAAGTGAATTAATGAATTATCCTATTAGTATTCTTCACGTAAACATACGTTCGCTACGAAAACATTTTTGTACATTTCTAGCTTACATAAAAGAAATAGTTAATAAAACGCATCTAATAATTTTATCAGAAATAAATATAAAGAGAGATGAGAATGCCTTTTATGAAATTGATGGTTTTAATTCCTCTTTCCTGAACAGAGAAGGAAGAGGTGGCGGCATTGCCATATATATAAAGGAGAGTCTTCAATATCATGAAATCAACATACATATGAAATTTGCAGAAGCATTGAGAATAGACATTAATAATATAACTAATCCAAGTATTTCTTTATTTGCCATCTATCGTCCACCACATTTAAACACAAAACATTTTTTAAAAGAGTTAGATGAAAATCTAACCAATGTAAATAAAAAGCATGAAATTATATTAATTGGAGACCTAAATATTGATATAATAAAGAGAAATTCTAACACAACAAAATATCTTGGAATCCTCTCTTCCCATGGACTTAAATGTATGGTTGCAGAGCCAACAAGAGAAGACCAAATTACCAATACAAAAACGTGCATAGACCACCTATTCATGAGATGCAACGGAAAGAGAAAGAGAGCATATGCTGCAGTAATCAAAGCAACAATAGCTGACCACTATGCAATATTTGGATGTATGGATCATTTAAGAGATAGAAACAGAGCAAACAATGAGTATAAACAGGGGGAAACAAAAGCTAACATCAACACTTCTAAAGTGAATCAACTAATAAAAAACACAAATTGGATTTCTATATTAAATGGATCGAATAGTACCGATGATCTATTTAATAAAATCTGTGCCCAGTTCAATACTATTTATGATCTTTCCAAATACACCACTAAAAAACAAATAAATAAACGCAATCCGTATCCGTGGCTTAACGAGGAGATAGTAAAGTGGTGCGAAATTAGAGATAAATTACATAAAAAATGGCAAAAGAATAAAAATAATAAAACCAACGAAAAAATTTACAAGACATTCAATAATAAATTAAACAAAAGGATTATTTACGCCAAAAATAGGCACAATTACAATGAATTTTTAGAAAACAGAAATAACATTCGTGAAACATGGAAATTGATAAATAGAATCACAGGTAAACGTGTTGACAACATTGATGCAAGCATTAAAAGAAATTTTCCGATGAGGAATGCACAAAACTTGGCAAATAATTTTGCCAACTCTCTCGAAAATAATGTCCAGAAAATATTACACACGTGCAACATCAAAACCTATCAATATAATAGTAATTGTCTACAAAATACATTGTACATGGAGGACACTAATGAGGAGGAAATATTTAACATACTAAATTCCTTGAATGTAAGAAAAACCGCTGGAATTGACGGCATCAGATCTATAGACATTAAATCTAACGCTAGCTATCTAACAACTGTTATAACTGCTTTTGTAAACATGAGTTTAAGAGAATCGTCAGTACCTGCTCTTTTAAAAACCGCAATCGTACGGCCTATATTTAAAAGTGGAAGCAAATCCGATATAAGTAATTATAGACCAATATCGATTTTACCAGTCTTGGAGAAAGTCTTGGAAGAAATTGTAGTCAGAAGACTTAACAATTTCCTGATAAAATATCAAATAATAAACAAATTCCAGTTCGGGTTTCAAAAAGGGAAAAATATTAATCAGCTTCTTGGATATTTCTCAAACCACATAAACAAGCATCTTAATAAAAGCCATCACTGCCTAGCACTATTCATTGACTTCAGCAAGGCTTTTGACACGCTGTCGCATGTGCAGCTATTAAATACTTTAGAAAAATGTGGAATAAGAGGGAATTGTCTAAATTGGTTTAGGGATTATCTCAACTGTAGGCAATATACAGTTAAAATTGATAATGAATTGAGTTACCAAAAGCCAGTCAATTTCGGAGTACCTCAAGGATCTAAATTAGGCCCGATATTGTACATAATCTATGCAAATGAGATGATTGAACTGCTAAAAAACAGCACTGCTTTTTCTTATGCAGATGACACTGCAATTCTTGTGGAACATAAAAACCTAAAAGAAGCTGAAATAGTAATGCAGAATGAACTGAACATTCTTTGCAAATGGTGTCACGACAATGGCCTTATAATCAACGCAAACAAAACCAAAATTATGCATATCAGACCTAGACACGTACCAAAAACTGATGTAAAAATAACTTTCCATAATTTCGATTGCCTTCACCGATCTTGCACTTTCGGAGATATTGGGACTATAGTTGATAATTGTGAAACAACCATAGAACTCGTCGATACTTACAAATATCTAGGCGTACATTTAGATCACAACTTTAAATGGAAAGTGCATATTGAACACCTATCAAAACAGCTACGTAAATGTATGTTCGCTTTATACCACCTTAGCAATTGCGCGCCATACTTTGTGCTTAGACAGGCATATTTCTCATTGGTGGAATCTCAACTGAGGCATGGCGTAACTGCGTGGGGAAAGTCAAAAAACTGCAGAATACTACAAACATACCAAAACAGGCTTGTTAAGCTTTTATACAAAAATAGAAGTAAAACAACAACGGACAACAACTCAACACCCACACAAAGCAAAGAACTTTATAACATCCTAGAAATACTTAACATCGACGGAATCTACAATTCAACTATAGCTCGTGAATTCTTCAACAATTCATCCATATTGAAACGCATAAGCCACAGTAGAAACACTCGTAGCAAGTCCGCAGGAAAGTACGAAATACCCAAGTATTCGAACGATTATGGCAAATTATCTTTAGAGGTCACCTTGCCATACTTTTTAAATAAATTACCACAAAATATTGTAAATAGTAACAATAAATTTGAAAGAAATAAATTGATAAAAAAGTTCCTTATAGTAAACTAAGTGCACAATCTAAACCAAAATTGTAAAAATTTAAAAAAAAAAAAAAAAAAAAAAAAAAAAAAAAAAAAATTGTATTAATATTCTTGTTTTTCCATTTTGATATTTGTTATATTAACATTGTCTTTTTTAATATTTTTTTATATATAATACTACTAATGTAGACACATATACTACAGCTTGGCTGATATACATCCTACAGACAAGCCGATATGGCTTCGTGGGAATTTATATATATATATCATATAAGTCATTGTAAAACTGAAAGAAATCAATAAATAAATAAAAAAATAAAAATAAAAAAAAAAAAAAAAAAAAAAAAAAAAAAAAAAAAAAAAAAAAAAAAAAAAAAAAAAAAAAAAAAAAAATTTTGACAAAATTTTCTATAGAAATAAAATTTTGACAAAATTTTCTATAGAAATAAAATTTTGACAAAATTTTCTATAGAAATAAAATTTTGACAAAATTTTCTATAGAAATAAAATTTTGACAAAATTTTCTATAGAAATATAATTTTGACAAAATTTTCTATAGAAATAAAATTTTGACAAAATTTTCTATAGAAATAAAATTTTGACAAAATTTTCTATAGAAATAAAATTTTGACAAAATTTTCTATAGAAATAAAATTTTGACAAAATTTTCTATAGAAATAAAATTTTGACAAAATTTTCTATAGAAATAAAATTTTGACAAAATTTTCTATAGAAATAAAATTTTGACAAAATTTTCTATAGAAATAAAATTTTGACAAAATTTTCCATAGAAATAAAATTTTGACAAAATTTTCTATAGAAATAAAATTTTGACAAAATTTTCTATAGAAATAAAATTTTGACAAAATTTTCTATAGAAATAAAATTTTGACAAAATTTTCTATAGAAATAAAATTTTGACAAAATTTTCTATAGAAATAAAATTTTGACAAAATTTTCTATAGAAATAAAATTTTGACAAAATTTTCTATAGAAATAAAATTTTGACAAAATTTTCTATAGAAATAAAATTTTGACAAAATTTTCTATAGAAATAAAATTTTGACAAAATTTTCTATAGAAATAAAATTTTGACAAAATTTTCTATAGAAATAAAATTTTGACAAAATTTTCTATAGAAATAAAATTTTGACAAAATTTTCTATAGAAATAAAATTTTGACAAAATTTTCTATAGAAATAAAATTTTGACAAAATTTTCTATAGAAATAAAATTTTGACAAAATTTTCTATAGAAATAAAATTTTGACAAAATTTTCCATAGAAATAAAATTTTGACAAAATTTTCCATAGAAATAAAATTTTGACAAAATTTTCTATAGAAATAAAATTTTGACAAAATTTTCTATAGAAATAAAATTTTTACAAAATTTTCTATAGAAATAAAATTTTGACAAAATTTTCTATAGAAATAAAATTTTGACAAAATTTTCTATAGAAATAAAATTTTGACAAAATTTTCTATAGAAATAAAATTTTGACAAAATTTTCTATAGAAATAAAATTTTGACAAAATTTTCTATAGAAATAAAATTTTGACAAAATTTTCCATAGAAATAAAATTTTGACAAAATTTTCCATAGAAATAAAATTTTGACAAAATTTTCTATAGAAATAAAATTTTGACAAAATTTTCTAGAGAAATAAAATTTTGACAAAATATTCCATAGAAATAAAATTTTGACAAAATTTTCTATAGAAATAAAATTTTGACAAGATTTTCTATAGAAATATAATTTTAACAAAATTTTCTATAGAAATAAAATTTTGACAAAATTTTCTATAGAAATAAAATTTTGACAAAATTTTCTATAGAAATAAAATTTTGACAAAATTTTCTATAGAAATAAAATTTTGACAAAATTTTCTATAGAAATAAAATTTTGACAAAATTTTCTATAGAAATAAAATTTTGACAAAATTTTCTATAGAAATAAAATTTTGACAAAATTTTCTATAGAAATAAAATTTTGACAAAATTTTCTATAGAAATAAAATTTTGACAAAATTTTCTATAGAAATAAAATTTTGACAAAATTTTCTATAGAAATAAAATTTTGACAAAATTTTCTATAGAAATATAATTTTGACAAAATTTTCTATAGAAATAAAATTTTGACAAAATTTTCTATAGAAATAAAATTTTGACAAAATTTTCTATAGAAATAAAATTTTGACAAAATTTTCTATAGAAATAAAATTTTGACAAAATTTTCTATAGAAATAAAATTTTGACAAAATTTTCTATAGAAATAAAATTTTGACAAAATTTTCTATAGAAATAAAATTTTGACAAAATTTTCTATAGAAATAAAATTTTGACAAAATTTTCTATAGAAATAAAATTTTGACAAAATTTTCTATAGAAATAAAATTTTGACAAAATTTTCTATAGAAATAAAATTTTGACAAAATTTTCTATAGAAATAAAATTTTGACAAAATTTTCTATAGAAATAAAATTTTGACAAAATTTTCTATAGAAATAAAATTTTGACAAAATTTTCTATAGAAATAAAATTTTGACAAAATTTTCTATAGAAATAAAATTTTGACAAAATTTTCTATAGAAATAAAATTTTGACAAAATTTTCTATAGAAATAAAATTTTGACAAAATTTTCTATAGAAATAAAATTTTGACAAAATTTTCTATAGAAATAAAATTTTGACAAAATTTTCTATAGAAATAAAATTTTGACAAAATTTTCTATAGAAATAAAATTTTGACAAAATTTTCTATAGAAATAAAATTTTGACAAAATTTTCTATAGAAATCAAATTTTGACAAAATTTTCACTAAATTTTCTTAAAAAGTAAAATTTTCAAAAAAATTTTCTAAGAAATAAAATTTTGACAAAATTTTCTATAAATTTTTTTACTAAATTTTCTGAGAAAATAAGTTGGTTGTAAAATTTTCTTTGATATGATATGATTTACTGAATTTTCTAAGAAAATAAATTGGTTGTAAAATTTTCTTTGATATGATATGATTTCTATTTAATTGAAGTTACTTAACGTATCATTGAATTTATGTTCTATCTGTCTAATGATTTCAAGGACATATGATGTTGATAGCCCCACCCCCATAAATGTTCATTTATTACTGCGCCATTTCTTCTCTTAAGACAATTTTTATAAATCGATTTGCCATCCAAACACTTTCAATTGTTCACACCAAAATCACACAGACACATTCAAGCGAACACCCACATGCATCCTTTTGAAGACGCCATCAACTTCGCAGTCGTCGTCTGTTAATTCCATCTTCTATTTCCTTCATAAATTCTTTAAATCCAAGAGTAAATGGCTGTTGTTTATCTTTCCCATGTCCTTGAAACTTCTGTGCAGCCTTCAATTACAAATGAATTGCAGAATACAGAAAAGATGTTGAAGTCAAGGAAAAAAGGAATGAATGCGTAAAAACTTGAAAAGGATGGTGTAAAACCATTCCCACGTTCTTCATAATGGCTTCAGAAAAACGGTTTTAAAAATTTTTGCGCAACGGAGTGGGAAATTTAATGATTCGGAAACGATAAGAAAAGTTTAAAGACTATGCTTTTCGATTTCTTTTTTAAAGGCCTGTATGTTGTTGTTGTTGTAGGAGTGTGTTGTGTTCTATCTTTCGTCTGCTTGATTCTGTTGAGTATCCGGATTCAGGAAATCTGCGACTAAGATGGGGTACAGAGAGATCTGGGGCTGAGACGAGTGGGTCTGTTAAACAGGTTACGTCTGTCGTGTTGTCCCTGCTCACAATCGGGACATACATCCTGGACCTTGGCATTAATGCTTTCTCTGTGCGAATTGAGGCGGCTGCATCTGACGGTTCGTAATTGAGCAAGAACTATTCTTGTTTGCTTGCTTGGGAAGTATGTATTATAAATCAACTATAATATCGAATTCCTATTAACTTTCCGTCTATTATGAGCCCAGTTGGTCCAAGCCACAGATGGATAACTACAAACAGTAGCACACGGTTGGCGCATTGTAGTTATTTTACATAGATACTTCACTTTGTTCAACGTTCGGGTTTTACTGTCTCTAATACAAGCACAATTTAGTATTTTCAAAAGTGTTAGTGCGCCTATCACTGGTTGAAACCATCAACCTAACATCAAACCCGCAGAAATTTCCTTCTTGGCATCTAAAATACATTTCTTTGAGCAAGCGCCAAACAGAGACAGTGCCAACAAGTCCTAAAAGGTTGCAGGTCAAGAAATACATATCTGAAACAATCCTCCAACTGTCGTCTCCAAATAAAACTTTGCCAATAAGAAGGAAAAAGGAAAGGTTATTTCTCATGTCTCGGGTATTACTAGGGTGAAATGGACAAATTGAGGGTATCCACCAAATAATTGTCTTCTAATTCACGAAAATGTCTGAGCAATAGAAATCATATTCCGTCAGGGCCCATAGCCTTTGACAGCTTGGCCATCCTTATGACTTCGGCAACATCTACCGCTGTGAGCTGTTGTGTTTTAGCGTCGATTGGGAGCTTCCTTGACTTGCTTAGAATGCTCTTTTACGCCTTGTCTCTTGTTGGGCCCACGACAAATTGTCTGACAAAATGGCTTGAAATCATTTCGCGTCTGATTGCCCATAGAAGGCTATCGAGACTTGACTTGTAATCCTCGGCGAGTTGTTGACAAATTTAACTGACGACAACAGTTTCCGAAGGCTACCACAATTTTTTCTGCTTGTATTGGTGAACAACTTCCTAATCTCCTGGTACGTACAACCAGTTGCCATGGGATTGGCCAAATTTGGTTTCATGACAGGTATTCGACTGAAAGGATGAAGCGGGTGCTGCCGTGATGGAGAAACGCCTCTGCGATACGAACATCAGAAGTGGGCCGTTGTCATTTGAATATGTTTGCGGTATGTTCCTGGAAGCTTGACTAGTCCACTATTTTCCAGTTAATATACGTTCGGAGTTCCGAAGCTATGAAGCCATCCAATCGATGAAGGTTTATCATTATGGGAAAATGGACTGAGTCGAAACAGACAAACATTCAACACGTCGTGAAGTTTATTAAAACTGCTTCAGGTGAACTTATGCAAGATCCTAAAATCCTGCGCCTCTATGGTAGTCTCTAAGGTCTGAATAGCAGAGTCTGTGGTGAGCGTTAAAGCCTCCCATTATTGTGAGGTTTTCGTCTACAAGCAATGCTGACAGTAATGGCCTGCGACTCAAAAACCTCATCTTTTAGCCTCTAGTCAGGTTGGATTATCTTGTACTGCACCGAACGATGGATTATGAAGCGACGCCCCTACTTTTGCTTTTTATGCGGTCCTTACGGGTGATGCATCTGTACCTTCATAGTTGTACCTTCGTACAGTAAGATCTTAGTCTCCCGATGGTGGTTGACTGCATTCTGACAGATCTGAACGTTATTCCACAGCATGTCCCTCAGCTGGCTAGTTCAAACTGCGCTGAATAACTTATCACAGACCGGCCAATTGCTTTGTGTGTAGTCAACGAGACTTCTCCGTCAGCACCCCAAGGAAGCAGACAAGCAACCTGAGAACCTAGTTTCTACCCCTGACCTTTTCAGAAATTGCATTGGCATGTGCGCAAAATTTAAAAAGGATGCCATATGTGGAGGTAGGGATCCTCGTCAAGCTCCTGTGGGAGCAAAGAACCAATACCAAGTATTTTCAATCCCATGGCAACCGGTTGTACGTACCGGATTGACCCGATGGAATCCTCCATCGGCAAGGGCTGCCGTCTCGGTGTAAAACACACTGCTACAACAACAACAACAACCAAGTATTTTGATATAATTGGTGGTCATAATCCATCGCTACATCCAACTGTCGATTCATTTCCGCTGAACATAGAGTGAACTGTATGGCTGAAGATGTTTCAGATGCCATCAACGACGGGGCCGGAAGTCATATTCGTACAATCGTCCGCATATGATACGATATCAATGCCGTTTGGAGGGTCTGGAGAAGATATAACTCCCCTTTGGGGAACCCCATGCTACACTATAATGGGGCTTCGACTTATTATCATTAAATTCCATACAAATAATTTGTGCTTCAACATTTAAGGCACGGCTGGAGTGACGTGTTGGCAACGTCATTAAAAAACGTGGTATGACTGCCTGTATAGAAAGCCTTTGAAAAGACCAGAACCACAAGAAACGTTCTATCGCATGGCCTGATTCAGATCACGGTGATGCGTTGCAGTGGCCTGCATCTGTCATCCCGTCTATCGGGGTTCAAGAGTGACTTAGCAGTAGACCACAGCTTGCCAAAACCGGTACCTTAGTTACATAGTTTCAAGAGTTCCAACCTGCCCTGTTGAATTCCAGATTCAGCTGGCTGATTCTGGGGTGAGTGGGGTCCGCACAACGAATCCCATCACACTCGTCTGCGAGTACCACAGCCTGCGCAGAGAAATTGGGCCGCACTTGAGCTATTCCACCGGCTGGTATAAAGACAGCGGCTGCTGCTTAAATGATGTCTCGGAATTTCCTCTCGGCAACTAGCACATACAAAGGGGGAATTCAGTTTACTGAAGCGGCGATTGGTGTACGTCCTCTCTAAAGCCGGCCCAATCGGCCTTCTTCTTTATGATTGATAACCGTCCGGCGCTCAGAGGTTTTGAAGTCGGATGGTCGGTCGATGGTGAGACTTATGGGGAGGTGGTCTGACCCCAAAGAAATTAAGGCTTGCCCGGATACATCACTCAGGAGATCAGGAGATACAATGGAAATGTCTGGTGAGCTGCTACACCTCCGTGCAGATCTGTTCTGCCAAAGCTATTCTGACATTCTGCTCGGGAATTATGATTATGCTCAGAAACAGTTTAAGAATCTGTATCTTGTATTCGACTCCCGGTACATCCAAGTTCTTCGGCATCAGTGTCGATATATTGTCGTGTCCCAGCGTCTTGGACGATTTGGAGCTGTGGATGATATTTGTAACTTCGTTCACGACAATTTGTGATGGGTGTTCATTGGCTCAGAGACCACGAATATCGAATACAAAAAATGGCTTTCCTCCTTGTCTGGTCACTCTCGGAATGCTCAATAAACTAACCGTTAAATAAACCAACGCATCTATTTGCATCAATCACTGGCACGGGATAGCTGTGAGCACCACACAGATTGAAACTTTAAGGTCAGATCTGTATGGTGTTCAACGCAGTCCCGACAAGCTTAGCTGAGAGCTACCGGGCGTGCACAGGTTGCGGATAGTGGAATGCTCCATACGGAGTAGCTGCAAAGGCAGTCGCGGACAATCAGCGGTATCGAGCGGAGAGTGAGAGGCCGGACGGCACCGGCTCTTATATAAATACTGAGTGCCTATGATGCTCGATATGATAAGGATAGTAATTAGCGCTCTCAAATAACCAATGGATAACAGCTTTCTCAAAAGTGACTGAGGTCGTGTCTTGCAGGGGTTCAGAAGTGACCTAACAGCAGATCACAGCTTGCCAATGCCGGTGTAATTTGCTATCGGCAGTCATTGCCCAAAATAATCGCTAAGTGCATCTCTTCAAAAAAGTACAACAGCGTTAGGGGAAATCTAATTCAAACAGATGTTCATTTTTATTTGCTACACCTTATTGACTATGAACTAGAATTAAAAATTTAGTAGCACCCAGTGTTACGCCAGTCAGTCTATGAAAATCAATATATTTTCCTTAATTTAGAAGGCAACAATGCAGCAGGCCGCATACAACTTGCGGAAGAAAACTTATAATTTATAACCTGCTTTTCAGGTCAATAGGAGAAAACATCACAGGGGAGAGATTACACGAAGAAACAAAACAAATGACCTTGTGGCACGCAAGCAAATCCTTTTTCACAACAAGAAAAGAATCAAAGATATGAAATAAAATGAAATACTAAAGCATATTTAAAATGGTTATCAAATAAAAAGTAGAACAAGTTGAAAAATTCTAATTTTTACAATTTTTTTAAACAAGTAGGACAGCACAACACACCATGGACATGTCGGTGGTGGGGCTCACGGAGCTCAGAAGCACAGCAACTGCTTAATCAATCAATTCAACTTCAACATCACAATAAAAAAAAATCTAGCTTGCACAAGTATAACAGCAAAAATTCTGTCTGTCTATTACTGAAAAAAGTGTAGAGGGGGTTCACCAACCACTGAGAGAGCTTATTTGTGAGGGAGGGCAGACCAAGAAAAGAGGATATACACAAGGCCCCCCCTTCAATACACAAACCACAAAGCAACACATTCTACACACAATGGTATAGTCATCATCATACTTTTTACCAAAGTGTTCCACAAACATTCATATTTAGCTTTAAGATAAAAAAAAACCAAAAAACATGAAATTTAATTCCTATAGAATGGTTGATGATGATTCACCTGAATAAATACCATCGCTTCCGCGGCCGATTGTTGATGAGGGGTATATTTTCACGCACTATTGGAGTGGCCGAGTTCTGGGATGAAACATCATCCATATTCATTTTTGCCATGGCAAAACTTTCAATAATTTTTTCACACAATTTTCCTGTTTATGTCTGGCAGCAGGTCAACAAGAAGAAAAATAGCCAAGTAACTGTGCTTATGGACAAAGGAAAGTTTTTTTCTTGTTTCTTTTCTGCGTCGCTTCACAAAGTGGTCGCAACGAAAACGAGTCACTCGAGAATTTATGGATTTTTTGTGCACAATACAATTATTTATCGATTATATATATTGAGATTATCATTTTGCTTTGCATTTTTTTATTTGTTGCTTTTTACAACAACTCTTGTGATGTTATTTTGCACAAAACTGAATTTTTCTTAAATTTTTTCCACGCAAAGTAAATAAACAACGACCGACACCGAACGACTTCAGAGTACGTGGCCGAGCCTAACTCGATTAGCACCGCCGCGACTCTTGGCTACTCGACTCGAGAGTAACCAAGCACGAAAGTGGTTTTATTCATTCACAGGAATTGATAGCACCGAATCTCACAACGAGATAGCATGATAATTTGCGGTGTAATTGAAACAGATTTCAAATTTTTCAATTGTTGTTGTAGTAAGAGCTTGTGTCGCATGATAGCAATCTCCTAATCTAAAAATGTCGTAGGGGTTGTTTTTTACACTGGCGAGAAAAAAAATTCATTTTGCTGTGCCAATCGACCATTTATTCTAACACTGACAAAATTTGACGTTTGTCAAAAATCAAAAGTAAACAAGATGTGTGCGCCACATAAAAATAAGGAAAAAGCCAGACATTAAAAAAATTCAAAAATATTTTCCATTACTGCTAGCCGTTATATTGCAAATGGGAACATTGCAATAAGGAGATATTTTAGGTCTTGCTTTGGAAAAGAGGAAAAAGCGGCGAGTAAGACAAGTAATGTTATTTTATAGACATCTCTATTAATTTTTTTAGCGGGAGAAGCCATTACCTCACGTAAAATGAATGCAAATACCAATTAGCTTCTATTTTTTCTATTGTTTACATGAAAATGATGAACGGGACTCATGACGGCTAAGTTATGACGCACGCAAGTTGGGTACCAAAACGCAAATGAATTTACAATTACTGGCATGGGACATTGCTCAATGAAACGTCAAAATTTCCTGTGCTCTCAAAAATCTTACTAGCCCCTGGGCCAATTAAAAAGTATTCATCACACTTTACGTCATATTTTTACTATCCCTACAACTTTGCTACCATTCGGCACACAGCTTTAACTATAAATTGTAATGCTGAGAAAGTTTACGTGCCATCAGTGTGCCAGGCTTTTTTCACAAAAAAATTGTAACAATTGAGAAAAAATCGGCAAATGGCTGGTACTGTTTGTTTTCAACCGTTGATAACTCATGTTTTCGCGATTACTTTTTTGAAACAGTACAAACCATGACAAAATTGCCAGGTAGAGTACCGTTAGCTGAGTATTCCGTTCAGCTTTTCAGGCGGAATGCTGTCAAACTTCATACAAAAAAAAGGTCGGCGTAACGCTGGAGGAAAATAGGTAAAAAAGTAATACTATGTTTATAGTGAGGAGCATGGAAAAAACGAATTTTATTGACAACGCTTGACATCATTGTCGGCAGCATTTTTGTTTAATTGTTTTCAATGGTTCGTTTTATCTTCTTGTTATTTTATTTACCTCAAAAAAAAAAAAAAAAAATAAAATAACTGAATAAATAACAAAACCATAAGTGAAGATAAAAAACGTATTTTGGTATGAAAATAAAAAAAAAAACTAAACTGATGGCCAAGAATGAGTCCGACGGATATCGCAAAAATTTAATAGGTATTTTCGCTACGATTGAAGTCAGTACTAGGCTTAACGGTTTAAAAGGAGCACTTAAAAACAAGTAATACTAGAGTAATATGAATATAAGATTGAGCAGGTAAAAAAATTTGATGTAATTATATTTAAAAGAATTAAGATATTTTCTCAAAGTTTTTCGAAACTATTCTGCTTATAGGTTGGTATTCTATTATGCTTTCGGAATAGCCGATGTAAATTCATAATTGTTTCGCGAACGAAATTTGACAGCAGCAAACAAATGTTTTTGTTTTCATACCAAAACACGTTTCTTTATCTGCACTTATTATTTTCTCTATTTTATATACTTTGTCTCAAATAATAAGGAAAACTGAACACGGAAATTAAGAAAACGAACAAAAATTATGCCGGCAATAGTTTCAAGTGTTGCCATTATAACAGTTTATTGTCATTTTCCTCACTATAAGCAGTGTACTACTTTTCCGCCTATTTTTAGCCAATGTTCCGCCCATGTTTTTTTTATATGGAGTTTGACAGCATTCCGCCTGAAAAGCTGAACCGAATACTCAGCTTATGACAACATAAAATGAAAAAACTATTTTCATTTCCCTTTTTATATAAAACATTCAAAAAAGTAATTTTGTTCTTGTGTTTATCTAAAACACTTAATCAGATATTATTCAGCTAAAAAAATTTCATTTGGTGTTTTCAAGAAACAGAATTGAGCCCCCGAACAGAATACCAGCCCTAACATTGGAATATTGCGTACCCTGTGTTATATGTGCCAGTTGGCAATACATAACAATGATGCCAAGTTTATTTAATGATAAACCGTTACTTTCTATAGCAAATCTTCAAATGTGCAAAATTGTTTTTTCTACCATGCAAAAAGACAAAATTGGATCAAGGATTTATCATCAAAGTTTCTAAGTAATATAAACAAATCTTGTAAATTTAACTTACCTATCATAAAACAACACGTACATGCAATTCGTTGTTAAATATAAAAAGAAACACAATGCTGCAAACATTCACATATACACACACCAATAGAAAATTTAATTACCCAGAGAACAGACACTTTTAATGGATCCAACAAGAAACTGCAAAAAGGCACGTCAAATAAGATACAACAACAAAAGAAATCTATAAAACAAAAAAGCACAATGAATGAAACGTACACACAAACATATGTAAGTACAGCGGTCAAAAAAAGTATTCATGGATTATGTAGTATGTATGGATTATACAATTTGATCAATTCAATTGCACGTTTTTAAATTATTTAAAATGCTGGCAATATGGAATAGCTGGGAATGGTTGAAAGAAAACAAATCTCCAGCAATATTATGTACATGCAACAACAACTTAGGCAATGTGTATTTATTTGCTGTATATTTTAGCTTATTTTAAATATGTATGTACATGCCTATCTGAGGGCATGTCTGGTATCATGTTTTTGTTTTCTTGTTTGTCATCTGTTCTTGTTGTTGTTATTGAGCGGGTGGTGGGTTTGTTTGGCTAAGGGGGTTTATGCTGATATGATGACGGCATTAGATGTTAAAGGTAGCTTTGAATCTACTCATTTTGTGTTCCATTGAAGTGAGTGTCTTGAAAGTTGTGCCTGTGTATGTACGGCAGTCGCCGCGTATATGTATGCTTGTTTGTATACTTATGAGGGGGGGCAGTGGTGATGTTTGCATATCAATGAACGTGTTAATTTTACTGTATTGTTTACCTAGATTGTATTTTTTTCGTTTTTCCACCGATGTCTGACGTTTTGTTTATATGTGAATTGTTGAACATAAACGAACAACAGCTACTGGCTAGAGTAACTTGAATGGACTGTTGCTTGCTGTGTGTGTGTCGATTTTTTTTCGACTCACTGCATCAGTTTTGTTTTGTTTGATCACAACAAAAATGGAAATTAGCACTTTTGAAAGCATTTCCAATAGCGACTACCTAAGTACCTCAAGAAAAGAAATACTAACCTCTATTGAGGTAAGTGGCATTTGTGGCCAAAATAAAAAATAAAGCAATAAACCGGTGGTATTTACGGAAGAAATTGTGCTTAAGAGCCAATCAGGTACATATGCACTCCATAATTGTATATGCAAATAAACGACTGTAATGAGTTGTTCGCAGTCAATGTGATGGAAAAAACTTGTTTACGGTCACACGCTATTTAATGTTTGACAAACACGATTGGATTCTGGATAAAACGATAACTGTGCCACTTTTTTTAATTGCCTACGCAGCAATGAATTAGGCCACCCACTATGAGGTATATGTTACAAAGAACCCCTTTGGCACCGAACACTCTTTACTAAAGGCTAGCGACGTTTATGAGCATTTCATTATAAAACTTCTTTACAAAGAGGTCAAAAGTGTGTAAAAATGACGGGCTCTGCTATTATTAGGAATATTGACAAGTTTGATGCTTGAACTTTTTTGCTGACAAGTTTGGTGCTCAAACTTTTCTATAGACAAGTTTCGTGCCCACGGTACGTGTTGATCCGTAAATTTATCGGAACAATCGCAAGCCATTTGTTGTTGCATGGAAAATGCCACAAAATTTCTACTTGAATACCAGACGTCTCTCCCGGAAATCCATAGCCAAGACTGCAGCTTACAGAGCAGCCGGCAAGCTAACCATATAAGGAGAGTTAAAACCCCTATTTCGCAGAAAGAGGAAATATGTATATGGAAAGCCGTGAGTGTCAGGAGTCAGAATGACAAACGAAAGTTCTACCAAAAAATCAAAGCAATGGCTTTAGTGCAGGCACGTCCACTTGCAGATGAAGAAAAGAAACTCTGGCATCAGATGCAGATAGTGTTCTTAAGATATGTCGCGATATGGGGTGAAAATGGCAGTGTTGGCATAGTTAAGCATGTTAAAATGCAACGAACTAATGTCAAAATATCCTTCAGCTAAAAATTCCATTTCAAAAGAAACCTGACGGTTGACGCAGAAGGCAAAAACCAAAAATTCCTAAAAAAGGCCAAGTACAGAAAGACGTCACCACTCTAGTTGGCGAAAACTTGGAGCAGTGTTGAATATAGAGCCGCTAGAAAACCATCTCTGCGTTCGACCACAGTATAAACGGTCTGCAACAGTGAGTAAACTGTAAGTAGAATATTTATATATTTACGGCCGTATTCACAAAACTTAATGAAGCCTTATAATATGTTTATTTGACAGAAAATCTGTCAAACATATTTCAAAGCTAATTTGTAATACCGGTGTTCCAGTCCCCAAATGATTTTGTTAATTTACTTTTTCTTTTTAATTTTAGTTTGTCTATAGTATTATTCAGTTGGCCAAGAAGTTGAGGAGCTACACGCATTTTAAGTTATGTGCCATGGCTGGAGCAAATAGAAAGTGTTCTTAACCTTACGGCAGTGGTCCCAGCAATATATACATTGGGCAGGTGACACGAAGTGTTAGTACGATTACACTGGATATTGGCAATCAAATGGCTAAGATTCAAAAATATCCCCTGAAAGGATGCAAGGCAGATTTGTAAATGAATGAGCTGAAGATATAGTCTTGAAACTTCTTAGCAGGACACGATCTTTCACCAAAGCAAAAAAAAAAGACTAAAAGAGCAAATGAGTTGAAGATACAGTCAAGTTTATACCATTAACCTATTAGTAAGACTTTTTGTCATCGCTCAGCGCACGCACTACTATGTTTTTGAAAGAATTCCGATGCTCCGGCAGAAAGAACCAAATAAAGATTTTTTGTTTTATACATAGAATGTTCTCGCCGAGAATATAGAAGCAGGAACTTTTTCTGCATGACGCCAATTCGACAGTCGGATGAACTTGATTCGATCGGCAAAAAAGTGAATATCCCTATTTAATCGTGGCAAATTTCGTTAAGTGAGAAAAACTTGCCACTTTATGGCTGGTACTATCTTCGTCTTTCACCGTTGAAAACCCATGTTCTTCACGATTGCTTTTTTGGAACAAGACAAAATTAACAATGATAAAATAACAATTTTATTAAATTTTTACCATAAGTTAACTACTGAATGAAATCAGCAAGTTTATTTGCATTAAAATCTATTATCTAAAAAAGGTTATAGGTGAAAAATGTCGAGAAAAGAGAATATAGTACCAGCCTTTAGACAAAAAGTTCGAAAACTTCTGAATTGTTTGAAAAATTTTTGTGCTTGAAAAGGTACTAAATCCATCGCGGGGGTACTACGGTACTCCTCGGGTGGAAAAAGTACTGACATCTCCATCCCTGATTAACCGTATTACTTGCTTTGGCTGAGAATTTAAGGAGCTATATGCATTTTAAGTTAATAATAATTTTGTGCCTTGGCCGTACCAAAAGGAACGTATCCATAATCTAACAGCAGTGGCCACAACAGTTTGTATAGCCATGTTGTGCCAGCTTTTCAAAAATTAGCTGGATTTCTGAAGTGCCGTCCAATAGACACTACATCCTATAATTTTTAAGCAAACAACTGCAATATACAGCCATTATATAACTCGGGGATTAACCTAACCTTGAGTCGACATTTACAAAGTGTCCGAAATGTTTTGGATAACTCATGATGAATACTTTCAAAACGCTACGTGTCTTCTATTTTTACCTCCTATTACACAATCTACCCAATTTTTTCTTGTAATTTTTGATGAGAATGCTTTTTTTCCACAAACAGAAATGACGTGTTTTTACATCACCATAAAAATTTGAAAATACCAATATTCTAAGTAGAAAAAAGCCAATTTATTCAGTTTCTCAACCCTTTTGAGAAAAAAACATCAACTGTCTTATCTATTCATTTTAGAGCTATTCATAAAAGAACAATAAGAGTATCATATTTCGACATTAGCAGCGGTGACGTTTCTGCCATTAAATATAATCCTCTTGCCAAACATTTTAAGCATCCATTCATTCCGCCATTCATCCATCAGCTCTACCACAACAAGAAGGAAAAAAAGGTGAATGACTTTATGGCCGGATAGCACAGCCGAAATGATTGTTAAAACACAAAAAAGTTTTTTATTCATAGCAATGGCAGGCATTACTCAGAGGAAAGGTAATACAGGTCTACCACAACACTATCCACACACATACATTTGCAAATATGTAGCAGCACTCTTTTTTTATGTGGCAATCGAAAAATGTTTACATTCCTTTATGACTCACAAAACCCTTGTCAGAAAACAAACAAAGCTTCGCAATGTGGGTCATCACGTTGAGTGGGAAAAGAGTGCGAACATTCAAAAAAAGAAATTCGCACAACTAAATAAACAAAACTTGTGTATGTTGGTCACATCGAATCAATTAATTAATACATATTTCTAGACAACAACAATGATGGCAACGATAGAGTAAAACGGTAAATATTCCAAAATAAAAAAATAGCATACAAAAACACCGACAAAACATTTCGCAAGTGCGTATTTTCTGTTTATGGTCCAAAAATTCTTTTATACTATGCAATATCTATAGAAATTTGCAAATGTTTCTTTCTTTTTCTTAAGTTTCTGACATCATATTATTTAATTCTGTTGGCCCACGTTCTCCTCCTGTTAAAAAACACAAAATGTGTGTTAACAAAATCTAAGATGTCTGGGAGAAATCATTCAAATGGCTACACATACAAGCCATATTTTTGAACAAACTTGCCAGATGTTTGCCATTGGACGGACTTGAAACTTATTTTAAAGAATTGGTTGGGTGGGATACATTGTTTGAATTTTCTATTCTACAAAACTTAAAAGTAAATTAGAAATAAAAAGAAAAAATCTTACGATAGTAATCAACTTGAGGCGAGCTTACAAGCCGAGCCGGGATACAAATGCATTTTTAATAAAACTTAGAATGAACTTTAATCAAATATACTTTTTTTACACTTTTTTTCTAAAGCAAGCTAAAAGTAACAGCTGATAACTGACAGAAGAATGAATGCAATTACAGAGTCACAAGCTGTGAAAAAATTTGTCAACGCCGACTATATGAAAAATCCGCAATTACTTTTTGGGCAACCCAATAGAAAAGGTGAACTTCGAGTGTTTTGAATTTATACCAAATTTTTACATGGGGGCTACATTATGATATAGACAGATTTAAATATTCGACACGAATTCCAAGGATCTTAACAAAAATCATTGTGCAAAATTTTAGCCAAATCGGATAACAAATGATGTTTTTATGAGACTAAGACTCTAAATCGGGAAATCGATCTATATGGGGGCTATACCAAATATAGTCCAATATAGCCCATCCTCGAATCTAACCAGCTTATGGACAAAAAAGGAAATCTGTGTAAAGTTTCAGCTCAATATCTTCGTTTTTAAAGACTGTAGCTTGATTTCAACAGACAGACGGATGGACATGGCTAGATCGTCTTAGATTTTTACGCTGATCAAGTATATACTTTATAGGGTCGGAAATGGATATTTCGATGTGTTTCGAACGGAATGACATAATGACTATACCTCCATCCTTCGGTAATGGGTGTAAAAAGAAAAATATCTTATGATCACCGACTGAGGTGGAATTTTGCTGGAATACAATTTTAATAGAAAGGTTGAACTTTTATATTTTCTTGGGCAAAGTGCATTCGATTGGCTTCGTTTTCGGTAATGACACATCTGCTTAAATCGAGGTTTACTACGAATGGCGAAATTTTGTCTGAGAAAATAGTCGAGAGTAAGTTGGAGAACGAGAGGATGAAGGATTCCATCGGGTCAATCCGGTACGAACAACCGGATGCAATGGGATTGATGAGATACGCCATACAAGTACTGGGCGGGAAGAAGATGGACCTAAACGCAGCGGCGTAGAGTATGATTTCGGAAATCTAAACGAAGATACAATTAAGGCTATATTCCTTCTTAACTAAAAGCATATGCTTGGATACTGGAGAACCCTTCAGATCCCCAATGGGAGGCTAAGGGACAAGAGGAGAATTTCTGGTGGCCCGCATAAAGGAATTTAAAAATTGTTCTCTTCCATAGCTTAGTACTGAAAATGTCAAAGTATCCTGTTTGGTAAGCTGCACTTTATATGGTACATCATAGAGAGATGCAGAGAACAATTACCTTATTGTGGATAACGGTACGATACGGTACATCATTCCGTATGCAGGGAATTCCGTATGCATTGATGGTGCTGCCCAGAATTAGTAGATCTAAGGAAGGTTTGCAGGAAACTCTAATAAGGAGAATGCCAAAAGTTCACCATAGGCATGCAACGTCCATATGTATAAGGCAAGAAAATGAATAAATAAATTGAAGGAGTCTCAAAACACATCGGAGAGATGGACTTTTGCAGCTCTTTGCAAACTGTGGAAAGGTTCTAGCTTCCTTATCTGCGAAAATAGGGAAAATGTGTTAGTGATAGAAAATTTTTTGACAAAAGGAAATACCAGAACTACTTAATCGTGGATACATATTTCTTAGCATAAGCTAACCGAAAAACTTGGCACCGAAAGGTGTTATGGTCGGAAATTATCGAGTAAATTGTGACTGAGTGTGTTATCCCTCGGGCAAACAAAAATTTTCATCCATTTCAATCGCCAGGCCCCAATAAAGTATGTCCAGTTTGCTTAGGGCGATCGTTTGTATCTGTGGGACGAATAGACAAAATCAATAGATTCAAAATCAGGTAACACCAACAGAAGATACTTGTGTGATTAGCCTGTCATCATTTATGTTGTAAACTCTGGAGAGTTGGCATTTATTTCTTTGGAAAAAAATGTTGATGTTACCGCATATTGACGAGCCTTCATTATCGGTCTAGTGTGTATAAATCGGAGATTCTTGCAATTATAGAAGTGATGGGTAAAAGATTAGATTAGTAGTAGAATTTCCCCCACTTAAACAGATGCAGAAAATCATCGGTTATTTTTGAAAAGAAAAAAATTTGATTAATATGAGTACACCAACAGATACCAAACAAAGTCCATTTATATGCAAATTTCCCCATTAACATTCCATTAAGAAACTGGGAAAAACTTCTCACATATTAATAAGTGCAGTGAGATTAAAGTTTAAGCTCAATAATATTTTCATAGCCGACTCTGGACGGCATATCGCAGTGCGGCACCTCTTTTGGGAAGAAGTTTTTACATGACTGCCATACCATTTTCCCAAGTGGCAAAGTACCACAGAAATGTCGCTAGCAATAGGAGGGTAAAACCTCCATTGAAAGTTTTTTCTGATATTCTCGCCAGGATTCAAACCGACGTTCTTCAGCGTCATATGCGCAAATGCTAACCTACGCGCTACGGTGGCCTCCCATTTATATGCTGATTATAATTTCGTTATCTTTCTTGAGTTGGGAGATCACTATGGCGCAGAATGCTTGGGTTGGAATACTGACAAGATATCATAAATTTTTCGGCGGTACAGAAAATTATTGTTTAGGGTAATTTTTTATATCTTTTCGAAAGAGGTAATAAGAAATAAAAAGAAAAAATTTAAATTAAGGTGAGTAAAACAAAAGATGCCAAACAAAGCAAATTCATATGCTGTTATGTGACTATATTCTTTGAATCGGAAGACCGCTGTGGCGCATCAAATAACATTTCCACCTATGATGCAGAATGTTTGGGTTCGAATACTGACAAGAATATCGGCGATTGCACTGCAATGGGTTTCCTTCGGCGATCAAAACAAGATACCTTATCATGAAACTTCAATCGATCAGCAGTTATTGACACGAGAGAAGTCTCCCTGTAGTGCTTAAGTGGAAAATTTTTAATTCAACAAGTACCAGCTTTTTTCGGGTCTCTTTCTTTTTTAATTTTTTCCCCACCTTTGTATCACATCCGGCAGTTCTGTTTTCTTGCTAAATTCACAACGAAATAAGATCAACAAAATATAGAAAGTGAATTCTCATAGACTTCTCGAATTCAATGAATATTTATTTTTAACTCACATTTTGGACGCGAGTTTCGTGTCACAATTCTTGCGAGAAACCACCATAATAACAAAAACAACAGAATACAATCATAAGCTGTTGTCTGTTTTTTATCTAGAGAAAGTGAAAGGGAATTTTAATTTTGTTGCTGCTGTTTATGTATATTTTTTCACATCTTTAGAGCTTTCAGTGATTATGTTTAGTCAATATTTCAAGTCAACGTAAAGATAATTTAAACAGATTTTGAAAAAATGTCAAAATGGCACGCCAGACAAATTGGCACCCTGAAGCGACAGATTTTATTCTAGTGTGAAAGAATAATTGGCCTCATCAAAGACAATTCATTATTTTGAAAAATTTTTAATATTTGTTATAAACTATTAATGAAATGAGCTGTATTGCTAGAAATAATGGTAGATTCATAAAAAAGATGATTTTTTAAGAGCTGTAGGAAAGTTTTCAAAATAAAAAACACATAAAATTCAGAAAAATGCATGAAATCTTTATTGAAATCGATAGTACGATCCATATTATTTAATGTTTGAAGATTATTTCGTGCAAATGTTTACCGCGACTGCACCTCAAATGGTCCATCCGCTTAGTTCAATTTTGGTATACTCTTTCCAACATTTCGGGCGGTATTTCACGAATTAATGCTTCAATGTTGTCTTCCAATGCGTCAATTGAGGCGGGCTTGTCTGTACAGACATGAGCTTTAACAAAGCCCCACAAAAATAGTTTAAAGGTGTTAAAGCGCACTATCTAGGCGGCCAATTGACCGGTCCCCAACGTGAAATAAAATGTTCACCGAACTCGCCTCTCAGTAAGTCCATTGTTACGCGTGTTGTGTTGCATTTGGCACCGTCTTGTTGAAACCACTTGTCATACAAGTCTAGCTTTTGCATTTTGGGCAAAAAAAAGGTTGGATATCATCTCACGGTAGCGCTTACCATCCACAGTTACGTTACGATTTGCAACATCTTTGATGAAGTACGGTCCAATGATGCCACCAGCACATAAACGGCACCAAAATGTGACTTTTTCTGATTGCATTGGTATCTCTTGCAATGTTTCTGGCTGATCTTCACTCCTCTTCACATAATCGACAATTCTAATTGTTTACGTTCCCATTCAGCTAAAAATGAACTTCGTCGTAAAATGGAAGAAGCTCGCGAAGAACTTTCGTAACAGAGCACGCATTTTGATAATAAAATTCAACAATTTGCAAGCTTTGTTCGTTTGTGAGACGATTCATGGCAAGAGCAAGAAGAAAGAATTTTATTAATTTTTGAGTGTCAAGAAAACACATATTTAAAAATGTTTAAAATACCAATTAGCTCCAGAGGTTTTACCCACGAAACTGGCTGGAATATCGAGGTCCGATCTGTGTGGTGTTAATTGTTGCTACGAGAAGCTCAGCTGCAAGCTACCGGGCGTCCACTGGTTGCGGACAATGGAATGCTCAATACAGAGTAGCTGCAACGGCAGTCGCGTGCAATCAGCGGAACAGAGCGAAGTCTCAGTGAGAAGCCGGGCGACACCGACTTTTGCGTAAATACTGAGTGCCTATGATGCTTGAAACGATAAGACGGGTTATTGGCGCCTTTAAATAACCAATGGCCACCCTGTTTCCACGGCGATCGGTCCTTTGCATCGGAACAAGCTTGCTTACCTACAGGAGCCTGACAAGGATCGCCACCTCCACATGAAAATGTGGCTACAACAATAACAACCCACAAAACCACCACAGGTTTAAATAGTTTTCAAAAGGTTATTGTAGCCGTAGATAGCTACCAAGTGAATGCTATCAAATGGATTATATAGGAAGATTGTGATTAGAGCTTAATCACCACAAGGAGAAGTTGTGTACCCCTTTTTGGCTCTTGGATATCTGTCGGATTTTCATGTCAGTTGAAAAGGACAGTTAAAGTTTGTTAGCTACGAGGATAACGTTGTTATCATCGTGTGTGGCCTTTCAGAGCACATATAGTATGCTGCCAAAATACTAAGTAACTTGTTTTGTTCAGGGGACCTCTGCTAGATGTGATGGAGCTGCCGCTCTCATTACTGAATGTCTTGAAAAGGCTGTAGTAGCCACAATTTTTATCCGATGTTTACAAATTTGTTATTTGACGTTCCAATATGTATGCAAAATTTCATCAAAGTCGGTCCAGATTTAAATATAGCTTCGACATATATCTTTCATCCGATATGTCCTTTATGCCGGTAGTAACTACAACTTAGGTCCCATCGTAGGAAAATCTAACAAGGTTCTATTCAATATTCCAATGGGTATGTGAGTATTAAAGTTTGAATAGATTCCAACATAGGTTCCATGCATTGTATCGGTGGTGTAGGGTATTATATAGACGGCCCCGCCCGACATTCGCCTTTCCATACTGGGTTTTAAATAAAAACAATTTATACCACACAACGTTTTTTTATACCCACCACCGAAGGATGGGGGTATATTCATCGAAATATACATTTCCGACCCTATAAAGTATATATATTCTTGATCAGCGTATCTAAGACGATCTAGCCCTGTTCGTCCGATATGCGATATTGGTGTCGTATTTGAATCACTTGTTTGCCTCTACTAGAATTAGCATAATGAAGTATAGCAGACAAATAAGACGGCTTATTTGTGTATATTATATTGTGCAGTGTCAGCAGCGAACGTATTTTAAGGTATGAATCGAAAGAGACACCATATAACTGTTTGGCAAAGTCCGATATCCGATCTCTCTTACGCAAACCAAAAACATATCTAGAAACATCATTAAAGGCAACATGTAATTTATTTTTAAGAACTGCATCACAATTTGAAAAAATTTCACAAGAATATAAAAGTTTTGGCAGGATATATGCGGCGACTCATATATAGGATCCTTAATACACCATACGTCTTGGCAACTGGTGAGTTAATATGATTCGCCCATGATAATTTAATCAATGAATGGAATGAATCAACTTCGGAAAATTTAAAAAAATGTTTAAGTTTAAGACATAGAATTTTGGGGTCAACAGAGTCAAACGCCTTAAAATGATCTAAAAGAACCAGAAAAGTGATTTTGTTGCGATCAATATTGCTTCTTATATCTTCAACAACTTTCCAAAGTGCGGTAGTGCAACTGTGCTTCGGCCGGAATCCTGATTGGAGGTTGGTTAAAAGTGAGTTATCCGCAATATGTTGCGAAATTTGTTTGTTCAAAAGGTGTTCAAATATCTTCGAAATATATGGAAGTATGGCTATAGGTATAAATTCTTGATTATTTTTCGGTACCGGGACTACTCTCGACTGTTTCCAGGATTGTGGATAGCAGCTCCTTAATATAATATTGTTAAAGAAATAACAAATGTAAGGCAGAATATGGGGAAACATTATTTTTAAAAATTTAGAATCAATTAGATCAGATCCTACAGCATTAGATTTAATTGATTTGACGGCATCGGATTCGGAGTAATATTATTGTCAATATTACTTAATACATTCCAATAAAAGTTAATACTGGGCCTGGGTAGAGATATATTTAAAAAACTTTCATTAATTGCATCCAAATCCACATTTTCATGAACTGCTATATTATCTCCCTCTCTTCCAATTGACTTAATATGCCTCCAGGTATCTTTTGTATTTAATGCCTCCTGAAATTTCCTGCTAAAATGTTTTGTTCTTTCCTATTTGTTTCTTTACTCTGTTTCTTATCTGGTTTCATACTTGATTCTATACTTATTGCCTTACTTGGGTTCGGATATGATCGCTTTGTCCAGTAAGCGAAGTGAACAGAAAATCTTCATCAACATAACGTTGAGACCTTTGGTTTGGCCCAGTGATATGCCATTCCCAATTATTTATTGGGTTCCTAATTAACAATACTTTATATCTCTCTCCCCTTCACAAAACATTACAAGAAAATCCATTACTTTAATTTTTTTCTCATTTCTGATGAAATAATAATTGACTTTTGTTGATTAATTTAAGCTCGAGGTCTCCTTTCTTTTCTACTTTTTTATTTATTCATCAATATTTCGCATTTTAGTGAAATGTATTTTCAAGATATAACAAATCTAAATGACTTTTATTTAATTAATTAGAATCAAAATATGTTATATACAATGACTAATGGTTTATCGAGAATGTGTTATTAAAAAAATGAAATTCCTGAACATTCATACTTCAAATGTCATACGACCGGACATTGCATGACTGTCTAACAATCTATAGCACATTAATTTCATTAAGTTGAGTACTAGCATAATAAATCAAATTTTATTGTAACCCGTTATTTTGAATTTCTTATGAAATTCTGTAAAAAAATATTTTTTCATTAAATTTTATAAATTTTTTTCTATAAGAGCAAGATTGTTTCGAAATTTCAAAATTTTTCTCATCACTTAATTTTGGTATTCGTGCAACATTCAAATCCCAATGCAGCAGTCCAATAATTGAATACATTTCACGTTCACTATTATTGCCCATTTTCCATGAGTACAAATGATGTAGTTTTTCATTTAATGAACTTGTGGTCTGGTTGGCTAAAATAAGTTCTAAAGTACATATATGAGCTTATAGATGTGTATTAGTGTGTTTTTATATGCACTTATGCCTGCCACTGTGTATGAATATAGCCATGCTCGAGACAATATGGGAGGCTATTTTTAAATTTCAAAAGCAATATTCATCTCTGTTTATTGATTTTCAAGACAAGTTCTCTCCAGAAGATGAGTACACGGCAAAAATATTAAGTACAATACAGTAAGGCAAAATAGAGTTGAAGAAAAAGTGGGTAGCCCTTGGAGAGACGAACAGGATTTGCACCCAAAAAAAGACGACCATATGCGTTTCGTGGAATGGAGAAGACCTAGTATAGTACAGTAGAAAAGAACCTCTTTTTAGCTCATTTACATAGTTCAAATGAGACAGATTATACTTCTTGCCGTCAAAATCAGTTTCCACATAGACAAAATGTCAAACGACCAATTATATTGGGTTGCCCAAAAAGTAATTGCGGATTTTTTAAAAGAAAGTAAATGCATTTTTAATAAAACTTAGAATGAACTTTAATCAAATATACTTTTTTTATACTTTTTTTCTGAACCAAGCTAAAAGTAACAGCTGATAACTGACAGAAGAAAGAATGCAATTACAGAGTCACAAGCTGTGAAAAAATTTTTGGCAATTACTTTTTGGGCAACCAATAATACAATTTAGTGGTAGCGTCAGAACACAACAACAAAAATCTACCCCCAACGAAGCTCTACCATGGTTGAATTAATAAGGTTGGCCCACTTGCCCTCTACTCCCAAATTTCTTTCATTTAAGTCTTATATTGCTATGGTCGGTAAATATGTCCGGCATAGGGGTGTTTTTGGGGGTGAAGTGGTCTAGTTTCAAATAACTTTTCTTTTGAGACTAATATTATCATTATTGATCTATAATTCCATTTGGCGGGCTTTGGAACTGGGGCGGCCGCCCTAGACATCCCACCTTAACTAAATAAACCATATTTCTGTTTTCAAGTTATTATAAACAAACTAAATTTCGCGTTTTTGAAAATAGGGTAAGGGGTGGGTTCGCCCATTAAAGTTTGGATGATAGATCTACTTCATTCTCTTGGATTTGGTGGTGGATTGGCGTAGCCAAACTCTTTGCCCTGAAAGTTGATATCAGATTCATACTCCACATTGGAGCTACATATTGCTAAAGTCGGTATATATGTGTGATTTAGGGAGAGTTTATGAGGTGAGGCGTCCCTGAAACACTTGGCCATGAAACAAATACAGATTTCAGCCCCTTTTTGCCATAATCCACAAATGTATCCAGTTTGAGGGGTATGGAGAGTGGGGCGGCCATCCAAGTACTTAGCCCTGGAAAAATATCAGCATCGTGCTCTACTCTCAAATTCCCCCCCCCCCCCAATTGCCATTAGTTTAGGGGGAGTTTATGGGGTGACATGACCCCAAAACATTTGACCTCAAAATTTTATATAAATTTTTTTTCTACTATTACCGATTTGAAGCGAGTTTCGAGGCGGACCCTGAAGTAATATCGGCATCGTGCTAGAGCACGTTTTTGTTTGGGACCATAATGTCAAGCATTTTGAAGGAGACTATCAAGATATTCAGGGTTACGGGTTTCGTTCAGATTCACACTAATTACTTTTTTGTATTGGTTATCTACGTTCAAAATCATATTTCAAAGCGACCACTTGGGATACCATATTCTTAAAGATCCGCATGTCCTCCTGTGTCTATCCCAATATGAGGGTAAAAAGTGTACTCTACTTCCAAAGACCTTTTATTTCTGTCCTATTCTATCCTGATCGGCCTGCATATATTATTTCATATTATTCATATATTATCTTTAATTCCTTTTTTTTTGGATAGGATAGGGGGTGTGGGTTACTCTCTGACACGTCCTTTCATTTGAGTGCAATGTATGCTCGGTCATCCTACATGACAGTTTGGCGTTGCATTTATTGGGAGGAAAGGGTCGGTCCCCCCGACGCTAAGAACCAAACGACAATTTATAGAGTCTTTCATTGTCACGATCTACTGTCCTGCAGAACCATAGGACGTGACCTAGATACTTGAATCCTTATACCAAAATTAGATTCGGAATATACTGTCATAGACCTTTCTTTTAATTGGCATATTATCCCGTTCGAACTACACGTCCTATTGGCCCACCCCTAGTAATGGGTTGGCCGGTCCAAGGCTCTGTCCTAATTGTGCATACCAGGGCTTCAGACACCAAGGAATAATTTTTTATATCAGCATTGGAATCTACCTTTAAAGAGCTTTCATTTGATATCCATATTGTCCCAATCTGTAAATTTTGATCTGCTGGGGGGTTTTGGGGAGTGGGGACGGCCCTCAGAGACCAAAAAAATAAATTTTTGTGTCAGATTTGTATTGCACTTTTAAATACCTTTCATTTGATACCCATATTGCTCAAAGCGGTTAAAGTATCCTGTTGGGTGATGTTTTTGGAGGTAAGGGCCCCCGACACATTTTAATGCCAAGTTCATACTCTACTCTTAAATACCTTTCATTTTATAACCATATTGCCCAAAGCGTTGAAAGTGTCCTCTTGGAACTTTTTTGGGGGTGGAGGACCCCCCGAAAATGAAGAGTGAAATTTGTGTACCAAATTCGTACTCTACTCCTTAATACCTTTCATTTGATACCCATATTGTCCCAATCGGTACACATGTCCGTTCGTGTGGATTTTAGGATGGGGCGTCCCCCCAGGTTATTTGAACCCAAAATATTTTACCAATTTCGTATTTTTGGGTACCATAAGGTGGCATAGAAAATTTAGCTTAAATCAGTGCACGCATCTCGGAGATCTGGCCTTTTTTGAATATTGGGGTATGGGGGAGGGTATATATAATACTGTTTTGTTGCTTATGTGTGGAATATCGGATCAAATAGAACATCAATTTGAGATCTTAAAAAAATCACATCTGTTGTAACAAGCATTTGACATTAAGATTTATTGCAAAATCAAAACAAAAATATTAAAATGGTACTCAGCTGTTCGCATGACCTCACCTTATAAGTGCATCCTGCGGCCAATAAAGAAATGTCAAGGTTGCTATATACCTGTAGTGTACTCATCTCTCTTCTATACCATACATCACATAAGTGTGTTATTGCATTATTAAGTTTTTCTTTATCTCTAGTTGTTGTTATGATGCTTTACTAAAGGCTCTATTACACGGCATGTAGTTGTCTGATGACATGTCAAATTTAGTTTATGTTGAGTTGTACATGTCGTGTGATACAAACGAAACTAAGATATGAAAATCACTTTTCAAAGCGACCACTTGACAAAATAGCCCATGTAATTTTTTTCGATTGGAGCGTGCTCTTTTCCTTTTGACAAAAACAAGAAGAAATCAGCTGTTTTTTTTTTGTCACTCAAATGAAAGTAACCTCAAATTAAATTGTTTTCACATATTTATGATTTAACCAATTTTCTCACAACTTCTATAATTTTTACTCATAAAAAAATCATCTTTTTAGGTTATGTCCAAAATGATGAATCGTATGTAAACGGACAATTTTGACAAGCATTCCCAATTACAAGTGTATATCAAAAGTAACAGGTCATAAGACATCTACATGCCGTGTAATAGCGTCTTAAGATATTTCGCTCTATCAGAGTCATGCACAATCAATTTCACTTAAAGTTGAACGATGGACTTTGCTTGTAGATATTGAAAGAAAGGTTATTTAAAAAATTATTCAAAGATCACAGTATAATAATGTCAATTGGCTAAGTGCTAACCCAGCTAACAATATGATCCGACTTTGTCTGACATGTCTGCACATAGTCGGACGAAACATACTACAGTTCTTACCAAATCTGGAAAGAAATCGGCTTGACAAGTCTGAGATAATTTATTTTTTTCTGCTACAACATTTAAGAATGAAATCGTAACGGTTTGGTTCATTTTTATTTTTGCAATTCCTTACCACGTGTGTGGAATGCACACAAGTGGTGGAAGGGAGATATTTTGGTTTTTTTTTTTGGAATTACGTGTGTTGCCGTTAACTGTTGCCTATGGCGAAACAGTTAAAGGTGGTCTCATTTGTACAACAACCACAAATCATATGGTACAATCCGCCATCTTATCATCAAGCTGATCGACGTGAGTAGAAAGAAGATAAAAACAAAGAGAATGCAAACAAATATCTGACATCTTAAAACCGTCAAACCTGGCCGGCAGTTAACAGCTGTTTGCGTGAGACCACATTTTTAAATCCGCCTTGACTGTTGCCTTGGAATTATTGTTTTGTTTGATCAGTTGTAAGATATTCGTCAAGAAATCAGTCCGAAATCGGACCGATTCATCGGCAAAATCGCCTGCATTTCGTAAGACATTCGTCAAGAAATCGGTCCAAAGTCGTCTGCGACTTAGATCCCAATTCGGTACAACGTAAAATTTCCCTGGAATTCTGCTCCAAAATGGGCCCGATATCGGTACGATATGGCGGTAAATATATCGGATTTCCCTCAGCCGTGTTGTTCCGTCAACATGACAAGCAGCTCTCGTGGCTCATATACACCTGTTATGTACCCATCTCCCCCTCTATATCCCATACACCATAACTGTATAACTACATTGTAAAGTTATTTCCTAACTCAATGACTCAACTAAACTATTTGTACATACATATGGTATGGTTGATTTCCCTCTTTCAAAACTCAAACACATTGTAACTAACTGCACGTGTGGCATAATTACACACCCTGCGTTTGTTTTATCAAGCAATTGAATGGAATTTTGTGTCATATTGGAAGAATGCAACCATAGAAAGAATGTTATGGCACCCTTTTATCGGAAGAATCTCAGTTGCTTACAACAGAACAAACATTATAAACAATTTTTATAAACATACACCTAAGCCAGTAATCAGCTTGCTGTGCGCTCTAAAAACTAAAAAGCAACCTCGTGAAAGAAAATTTTATTTTAGGAATTCATGTCTGCTATCGTGTTCCCTCCTAAGTACTGGTGTCGGTTAGTCGAAAGCCGTGAAATGACATAGGAAATGCTTCAACGTCTCATCATCTTCCCCACATGCTATCACTTGCCGCATCGATTTTGCATAAGTGCCAGCTGGTGGTCCTATGAGTCCCGTTATGACACCAAAACACTAAAAGCTATACTGACCTCCTTCTTACTTTCTTTCAGTAATAGCCTCGTCCTCTCACTATCCAGATCACCCCATAGGATTTTCGTCGTCCACAACGTTTGTCGCTCACACCCTTAAATCGGACTGCGTCCACCCGAAAGGTTTCAGGTTAACCAAGTTTATCGACGGCAGTTCTCTTTCCCCCCCACTAAAATACGTTATGGCCAGGCACCCAAACGATGCGAAATGTTGGCACATTTCCTCAGAGAAGGCGTTAATCTCCTTCTTACACTGCAAGACTGTTTGTGACCTTACCGTCCTGGTTGTTATTTACTGTCCGTAAAAAGCGGATCTTCGCCTGCAGGACCATGTTATGGTCAGGCAGTCTAAAACAGATCTCAGTCCCTGTGTTCTCAATGTAGACCCCTAGGCCCATTCAGTCCCCTAGCTTTGATCCATCCGTATAACATGATGTTCCAGACGGCAATACTAGGGTTCCGTTAATTCAAGACTGTGCCGCTGGCAGCAATGCCTTGCACTCGACCTCAAGTTTCGTCTCAGGTATCCGATCGGAGACCCCTTCTCTTCCTTCCAGGTTTCCTATCGTCGCATCGGTTATACCGAGATGTATGAGCTGCTCCCATCCTCACTGGGGTAACCATAGGCTAAAGCTAGTTTCTGAGTGAACTCACCTCTATGGTGGGCTACCCATTCAACCTAACCTATCAAATTCTGGACAAAATAAAACTGAGAGTTTTTTTTCGTTTTCTTTATCATTGGTTTGCTTTTAAAGAAAATGTTTTCTCAGAGTTTTGTTTTCTCTGAGTGCCCGTCTTTTGGTCTATCTGTCTGTCAGTCCGTCCACCCATTGCATAGTGTTTGTAATGAATTAAATTTTTGGCATTGGATCGAGGGAAATTCTTTTTTTTTTTGCTTTGTATGGACAATTTGGGTATACACAAATTCGTTTGGATTTTAATTGCGTACCAGCTAATTTATGTGTTCTGGAAATGTTTGCATGTGATATGCAGGAGTTTCTATTTTGGCCACTAAATGGATATTTCTCAGGTTCGGTGCGTTTGCCACATAGTAGATATACCTGTAGTGGCATGTAAGGTTTCTGGCTTATTTGTATGGGGATTTTATTGTATATTTTGTCAATGCTAAATGGAAAAATACCTACATACATATCTATTTGTGTTTTTCTTCGCATAGCAAATTTAGTTTATTTTTAGTTAAGGCTTTTGCGTTTTTTGTTGTTGTGTCCTCACTTACATCCTCCTCCCTTAGATGGTTAACGGTAACTTTCCGTACCGTCTCCTGCATATATTAAATGCTTTGTTTATGACATATTCTTAAAATGAAAGCCACCACACCTTTTTTTCTTAGTAAAAAGTATGCAAGTGGGTGGGTTTATATGATTTGGCTTGTGTGTGTGTGTGGTTGTGTGCCAATAAAAAAAAATAAAACAAAAAAAGCTTGTGTAGAAATGACATGTGTCTTATTTATCTATAATGAAAGTGTTGTAGTTTTACATTTGAACTTGGCTCATTTGTTTAATGATAATAGAATGGAGAGCAGAGAGGCAAATGCCACAGCATTACCATTGTCAATAAAGGCCTCTTATTTGACACAAACAATGTATGTATGTAACTCATTATGGTTAATTTGCTCCAATAAGAAGAAGAAACACTCACTCGTCATTATTCAATGGTAACAATTGAACCATGTATAGCCCATCTCCCACTTTCCCCCCAACCCACACACAGCCCCACCTGCCTGAGATAAGCAAAACATAAACACAAGGTAATGGCAACACTTTTTTCCTATCAATTCTGTAAATTCTACGCCCAAAACTAAAAAGTCCGTTATGCATGGCAATAGGGCCAATAGGGTATATAAAATAGGAATTTTATAGTCCAAATGATTGGTTTTTTTATTAAACCTTTCTAAACTATCTTTTGGCAACATGCCAAGCAAATTCAATTGTAACACGCAAAGGCATCGAAGAAATGCTAAAAAAATTTGACATTCGAAGAGACATAAAAAACATAATGTAACCTTAACACTTAAGGGTGTGTTTTGGATAGTAATTGGATTTGATTACTATGCGAGTAAAGCCTATAAGATAAGGTAATTGTAATGGAATTACTTTTAATTACTTTATATGAACATGAAATGGGAATTTAGGACACGTATTTTCAATGGCTATTCCAAAGGAGTAGTAAGAGTAAGAGCGTGCTAAATACGGCCGGGCCGAATCTTATATACCATCCACCATGGATCGCATCTGTCGAGTTCTTTGCACAGTATCATACAATAATGAATAAGGATGGAGAAGGAGCTATATCAAGTTATAGTCCGATTCGGGACTCAAGAAACAAAATCGGTGTATATAGGGGAGCTATAGATCGATTCTGACCATATTGCACACGTATGTTCAAGGCAATGGGAAAAGCCGTTGTACAAAATTTGTGCCAAATGTGAAGAGAATTGCTCTCTCTAGAGGCTCAAGAAGTAAAGATCCCATAACAGTTTATATGGCAGTTATATCAGCTTATGAACCGATTTCGACCATACTTAGCACAGTTGTTGGAAGTGATACCCAAACACAGCCAAATCGGATAAGAATTGCGCCTTCTAAAAGCTCAAGAAGTCAAGACCCCAAGATCGGTTTATATGGCAGCTATATCAAAACATGGACCGATTTGACCCATTTACAATCCCAAAAGTATTTGTGCAAAATTTCAAGCGGCTAGCTTTACTCCTTTAAAAGTTAGCGCGCTTTCGACAGACAGACGGACGGACATGGCTAGTTCGACTTAAAATGTCACGACGATCAAGAATATATATACTTTTTAGGGTCTTAGACGCATATTTCGAGGTGTTACAAACAGAATGGCGAAATAAGTATACCCCCATCTTATGGTGGAGGGTATAAGGCGTCCAAAAACTCCCGATTTGACTTCTTGGGTCCCGGGAAGCCATAATTTTTGGACTATTCGGCTGAAATTTTGCACGTAGTGTTCTGTTATGACTTCCAAGAGCTGTGTCAAGTACGGTACGAATCGGTCTATAACCTAATATAGCTCCCATATAAACTGATCTTCCGTTTTGACTTCTTGAGCCCATGAAAGTCGCAATTTATGTCCAGTTTGGTTGAAATTTTGGATGTAGTGTTCTGCTAGGACTTTCAACAACTGTGCCAAGTACGCTCCAAATCGGTTTATAACCTGACATAGCTCCCATGTAAACCGATCTCCCGATTTGACTTCTTGAGCCCATGGAAGCCGCAATTTATGTCCGGTTTGGTTGAAATTTTGGATGTAGTGTTCTGTTAGGACTTCCAACCAACTGTGCCGAGTACGCTTCAAATGGGTTTATAACCTGACATAGCTCCCATAAAAACCGATCTCCCGATTTGACTTCTTGAGCCCTTACAAGCCGAAATTTTTTTTCGATTTGGCTGACATTTTCCACGCGGTGTTCTATTACAACTTCCAACAACTGCGCCAAATATGGTGCAAATCAGTATATAATCTGATATAGCTGCCGTATAAACCGATCTCCCGATTTGATATCTTTAGCCCCTGAAAGCCTCAATTTTCGTCCGATTTAGTTAAAATTTTGCACATTCGTTCTGTTATGACTTCCATAACAGTCCCAAATACGGTCCAAAAAACCATTGAATTATAATCTTCAACTAATTTTCTTTTGTATACAATTTTAGCAGAATCCATGGTGGTGGGATCACAAGATTCGGCCCGGCCGAACTTAGCACGCTTTATTTAAAGTGAACCAAATTCTTTACTTGAGCCTAGGGTAAAATGCAATTGTTTGCAACGCATTTAATGTAGTACTCTACCTTTTGAATGATTGGCATGTTCTAGAAAAATACAAAAAAGAAAACTAAGAGCATTATAGCCCAGTTCCAAGTACTTGTAAGGCATTCGTATGTTATCAATTCCCAACTATCTTTTCTACCACATGCGCAACGTCATCTATAATAATAATATTGGTGCCATGGTTCATGGGGTAAAGAAGGAAAAAGAAGAAGAGAGAGAGAGAGAGAGAGACAGAAAAAAACTAAATGGAAAACAACAAAACCTTCATTAATGGTGAAGGAGGTTATATATACAACAACTACTTGTTGCCATTTTTCATCGTTTTCCACATTTTTCTTTGTTGTATTGCCGTATTGAATAGAATGGAAAGAAAGTTTCATTGGCACACAATGACCCTGCAGACGCATACACCCTTAGATTGTGATGACGACGACTTAACCTGCCAACATCATTCATCTATGCCATATACAAAGAACTTTTTTTTGCAAAGGGGAAAGCCAAGCAAAAAGGGCCTTCTTGTTGTTGGATGGTGGTTAGATGCTTTTCTACTACATTTTCCATGCGTTGCGTTTCGCAACAGCAGCGACAACAATACCAACAACAACTACATTAAGTTCCACTTTAACATGAGCAAAAAAAAAAAAATGTGGAGCTGTCAATGGAGCAAACAAGACAAAAGGTTTAAAGTCGCAAGGCTGAGACAAAGCCAAATTGTCGTCAGCCTTATCATGATAAAAAACGACAAAAACATCAACAACAACAAAAACAACGATGTCGGAAAATTAAGTTTAAAAAATTTAACCTTCAACATCAGCCGCTTTTCATTGTGAGGCATTGTGTATTTAGTGCAAATGTGTCAATTGTTCCAGAAGCTGCAAAAAAGAAAAAACAAGAGAAGAGAAATTGAATTGAAAACTTTTTCAATTTTCTGAACTGCTACGATAGTTTTCAATTGATGGTATATTTTTCATGATATTTCTAAGCCTGATTCACACAAGTCGGTACTAGGCGAAGCCTAGTACTGACTTCATTCGCAGCGAAAACTCCTATAAAATTATTGCGAAATCCGACGGATTCTATTCTTTGCCAGAACACAAACAAAAGTCTAACAACAACAAACAACAAAGGAAACAGCATTGAAGCAGAGTTTATTGGTGTCCATTTTCAATTAATTGAAGCGAAATTTCTATTGACGCAGCAACATGACGCTACTACATTTGAACCTCGATTATCCAGCTGGCTCGGACCGAGCCGAGCACGGAAAATCGAAATCATGGCTAATAGAATTTTTTTTTTATTTCATTATTTATGGGTTTTTGTTGTTTTCTGGTAGTACCACATAGAGATTCTATGATTGTATGATATAAGGTACCTATGCTATTTTGTTTCTTTTTGCGTGGGTTTTCTTAGTTTTTATACCCACCACCATAGAATGGGGTAGAGTTATTCCGTTTGTAACACCTCGAAATATTCATCTAATACCCCTTAGGTTAGGTTAGCTTAGGTGTAAGTGGCAGTCTGCCATCAGACTCACTTAGACGTTTTCGCCCACTGTGATACCACAGGATAAAAAGGAAGATGTCTTCTAGTTCCTACCGTTGAGCCATCCAGATCGCTTTAAAAAGCCCAATAACTTGCAAATGTTCACATTCGCTAAATCAGACAGGTTCTCAAAGAAATGAAAACCTAAAGTGGAACTTCCTCTAACTGCTGGAACTTTTTCTAACACACAGAAGGTGTTCTATATTCTCTTCTTCTTCAATGTCCTCACAGCTTCTGCAAAAGTCGTTGCTGGCAACCTTCAGTTTGTCAGCATGTTTTCCGATTAGACAGTGAGGTGTCATGACGGGCAGAATGACTGAAACGTCTGTTCTAGCCTATGAGAGCAAAGCAATAGACCTCTTCAAGTCTAGATTAGGCCACATAGTTTTGGAATGCTCACAGCTCCCTCTTTGTGACCATCTATCATTCGTTGCCCTTTGGGTCTGGTCAGAAAATCAATAATGAATTGCTACCAAAACCAATAACGGTCTGGTGCTAAATCCAATAGCAGATTGGAATTAAAAAAAATACCAATTCGGTAATAAGGCTAGTACCAAACGGTATTAATCATTTTATGTTTCATCCATACCATCTGGTATTGTTTTTGTACCATACGGTATTGCTTTACTATCAATACCGTATGGTACTGAAATGAGCACGTTGTTATCAACTTTTCTCTGGGTTTATGGTTTTATTCATAAAACAACTTTTCCGATTTTTTGCGCATCTTTATAATTGAAATTGCCGAATTTTCTTCTTAAAAAGTTCTGATTTTCTTCCAAATTAATCTGGCAACCTTAATTAGCCCCCATGCATTTTAAGATGTTAATGGGTACAGAGTATATGTGGGAGCTTTTATATCTTAGAACTAGATATTTAGAGTTGATAAGGAGAGAGTGTGGAAATCGAAAGTTAATCAGGAACCAAAAAGTTAATGTTGTGATTGGGAAGTTTCTGTGAGTGATTATAACTATAGAAACACATGGTCTTGAGATTAACATAAATTCAATATGGTTTGGGAGAGAATATCTAAAGTTTATCAGAATCCAAGCAGTTTACGGTGTGAATAATATGCCACTTGATTATTAAACACCTTGAACCCAACAGACCATTGATAAACTACAACAAAACTAACTCTTGAATTTAATGATCTTTGTTTACTTTGAAAAGCCATTAGAGAGAGGGAGAGAGAGAGAGAGGTAGTGTGGTGTGTTAACCAAGGTCTGGTAATATTTATTTGTGGAGGATTTTTTTAAACACTTAACAATGGAAAATTATTATTGTTTATTTTTGTTTTTAATCATTTGTTTTTCCCTTCTTTAACAAATAATAAGATTCCATCTTATAAAAACACGAAGTATTCTATTCAGCAAAAAATTCACAGTATTAGTAAACTCAAAACTTCAGACGAGTTTTTACGCCTCAGCTGTTGGAAAAAAAACGCAACCATGCCGAGTATGCGAGTATGTACTACAATTCAAATCAATTTTTGTGTTACTAAAATCTAAGCAACCAAAACACACACTGAAAAGACAGCACACCATACACAAGTGTTTTAGCATTTTATTCTTAAATAAGACCAGTTTTCGACAGGCATGGTAAGAAGACGACGAGAAGTGTTCATTTCAAATACATTCGAAACACATTCAATTCAAGAAAATTAACAAAACAAAAAAAAAACATTTAAACAGCAAACTTACACAATGTTGCCAACTAAATAACAAATTTAATAGGTTTTTTTATCAACGAAATATTCAAAGAAAAATAATTGAAAAATAAAAAAATCAATCAAAACTAAATGTTGGAAAAATTTTTAACATTTACTATTAAAATAAAGTTTTGACTAAAATTTTTTATTAAAATAAAAATTTGACAACATTTTCTAAAGGGATGAAGTTTCGTAAAAAATTTTTCAAAAAAATTAAAAGTATGACTAAATATTTATGAAAATAATTAAATTTTAATAATTTTTACCAGATTTTCAGCTATGCCAGGTTGTAGACCGATTTCGACAATACTTCGCACAGTTGTTAGAAGTGATACCAAAACACCACATGCATTTCAGTCAAATCGAATGATAATTGCGCCCTCTAGAGGCTCAAGAAGTCAAGGATCAAGATCAGTTTATATGGCAGCTATATCATTTTATGAACCGATTTTAACCATACTTTGCACAGTTGTTGGAAGTGATACCAAAACACCACATGCATTTCAGTCAAATCGAATGATAATTGCTCCCTCTAGAGGTTCAAGAAGTCAAAACCCAAGATCGGTTTATATGGCAGCTATATCAAAACACGGACCGATTTGGCCCATTTACAATCCCAACCGACTTACACTAATAAGAAGTATTGCGCCCTCTAGAGGCTCAAGAAGTCAACACCCAAGATCGGTTTATATGGCAGCTATATCAAAACATGGACCGATTTGGCCCATTTACAATCCCAACCGACCTACACTAATAAGAAGTATTTGTGCAAAATTTCAAGAGGCTGGCTTTACTCCTTCGAAAGTTAGCGTGCTTTCGACAGAGAGACGGACGGACGGACATGGCTAGTTCGACTTAAAATGTCATGACGATCAAGACTATATATACTTTATGGGGTCTTAAACGCATATTTCGAGGTATTACAAACAGAATGACGAATTAACTTCTAGAGACACAGCAAGTGCATTAATTGACCAATCTTGCCAAAATTTTTTACAAAGCTTCCTCGAAAAAAAACTACCACAATATCTGAGAAGTTTGCTCGAAATTGGTTCAGATTTAGATATAGCTCCCATATATAAGTTCGTCCGGCAGGAGGTATTTTCTTATGACTTTCGACATTACTGGCGAATTTCATAAAAATCGGTTCAGATTTAGATATAGCTGTCATATATGTATATCGCCCGATGTTCACTCCAAGAGCCACTGCAAGCGCATTTATTGACAAATCTTGCAAAAATTGTGTACAACGCTTTCCTCGACGACTACCACAATATCTGAGAAGTTTTCACGAAATCTGTTCAGAATTTGCTATAGCTCCGATATATATGTTCGTCAGATTTAGGGTAATTGGCAACAATTTTGTCATTTGTCAACCGTAGTTAGTACAGCTTGAACATATTTGCTTGAAATTTTTTAGGGATTGTTAAATAAGCCATCTGAAAACATCCGCCGAGGTCCATAAAAATTGCTTCAGAATTGGATATAGGTCCCACATTGTTCTTATAGGGTAGGTGTTCTTCCTTACTGGTTTTTTTTTATAAATAAATGTATAAATAACAAGTACAGGTCAGCCTGGCCGAATCTTAGGAACCCACCACAATGGATTCTGCTTAAAATTTATACAAAATAAATTCATTTGAAAGGAATAAGTTTATTACCAAACTTATGTCAAATTAGCAAAAAGTAAAGCTTCTAGGAACCGAACAAGGATGATCGTGAGACCGGTTTATATGGGAGCTATATAAGGATACAGACTGATTTGGACTGTACTTGGACTGGACTGACATAAAGGAACGTCACATGCAAAATTTTAGTCAAATTGGACAAATATTGCGGTTTGTAAAAGCACAATGGTTTATATGGGAGCTTTATCAGGTTATAGACAGATTTCGACCGATCTTGGCACAGTTGTTGGAAGTCATAACGGAGCACTACATGCAAAAAATTGCGGCTTGTAGGGGCTCAAGAAGTCAAATAGGGAGATCGGTTTATATGGGAGCTATATCAGGTGAAAGACCGATATAGACCGTACTTAGTACAGATGTTGAAAGCCATAATAGAAGACCACATGCAAAATTTCAGCCAAATCGGAGAAAAATTGCGGCTTGTAAGGGCTCAAGAAGTCAAGTCGGGAGATCGGTTTATATGGGAGCTTCATCAGGTTATAGACCGATTTAGACCGTACTTGGCATATTTATTGGAAGACAACGGAACACCACATGCAAAATTTCAGTCAAATTGGACAAAAATTACGGCTTCCAGGGGCTCAAGAAGACAAATCTGGAGATGGGTATATATGGGAGCTTTATCTAAATCTGAACCGATATGACCCATTTGCAATCCGCAACGACCTAAATCAGTAAGAAGAATCTGTGCAAAATTTCAAGCGGCTATCTTTACGCGTTCGACCACTATCGTGATTTTGACAGACGGACATGGCTAGATCGACTTAGAACGTCGAGATGATCAAGAATATTTACTTTATGGAGTCTTGGGCGAACATTTTGAGGTGTTAGAAACGGATTGACTAGATGAGATGGGTATAAAAAAAAACTTTTCTTGGACACTTTTAACATTTTATTAGATTTATCTGTTTTTTTCGGTTGCTTGTTATTAAGTGGCAACACTAATTTCTCAACTGGGTACTACGTGAGCATAACAGAAAAACTCAGACACATATTCACACACACTCACAAAAAGATCAAGACAAAAAATCTTTACACAAATCTGAAGGTCATCAAAAGCCTGTATCAGCATTATTCAGTTTAAGTCATTTTTTTAAATTCTGTCGATGTGGTTGCTTGATAATTGAATGGCGGTTTGTCTTAGCATTTCGATTTAGAAACAATAACAACAACAAACACGAACCAAACGGACGAAGACATTAATAACAACAATACAACAATACCAATAAATTGTAGAGATCTTGAAAGAGACATTAAAAAATACAATGAACCATAAACAATTGTGGTGACTACATATAAAAAAAACAACACCACACTAAAAAATTTAAAATTGGAATACAGTTTGAAATCACCACCCCGAAACAACAATAAGAAAAAATTAACAATTCAACAATAGAATTTTTTATGGACAAAAAACTATAATCAAATGAAGTAACCGAAAAATGTACCGTTGTTGGGTTCAAGCCTATTGTAATGTTTACAATGCTATGCATATATGAACTCTCTCTCTCTCTGCTCTCCCTATGACCATAAGTTGAGCTGACAACAGAGGCAATTGTTTTAGATTTAGAATATAAAAACCACAATTTGTATTAAAATAAGAAATAACCTGAAATTAAAGCAACATACAATAAAAAAATTTGTTTTACATATCGCTATAGGGGAGTGGTGGTATAAATGCAACTTTTGTATGACAAAGTTTTTTTTAATTTGTTAATTTTATTATGCAATGCACTGTCTTTCCCACAAAATCTTCAAAAAATTCGAATTACAACAAACCATACAAAGTATCGTTATTTTGTTACACTTCTTGAAGCTTTGCGTGACGCCTATACCATAAATTGTGCTTAGATTTCGATGAGTTTCCACGCTACTTTGAATACGAAGGCAAACAGGCCAACCAAAAAAAACAAACAAAAAATAAAATGAAAACAAGTAAAAGCGTATTAAGTTCGGCCGGGCCGAATCTTATATACCCTCCACCATACATCACATTTGTCAAGTTAATTTCTTGGTATATCATCGTAGATAAAACAAGTTCTTTGCCTGTCATCTCTGGCAAACAGAGGATAATGATAAGAATTGCGCCCTCTAGAGGCGCAAAAAGTCAGGATCCGAGATGGGTTTATATGGGTGCTATATCAGGTTATGAACCGATTTGGACCATACTTAGCGCAGTTATTGGTAGTTAGAATGAAACTTCTTATACAACATTTCATCAAATTTGGATAAGAATTGCGCCGTCTAGAGGCTCGAGAATTAAGATCTGAGATCAGTTTATATGGCAGCTGTATCAGGTTATGGACCGATTTGGTCAATACTTACTACATTTGTTGAAAGTCATAACAAAACTTCTCATACAAACTTTTAGCCTAATCAAAAAAGAAATGCGACCTCTAGGCTCAAGTAATCAGGATCCGGGATCGTTTTATATGACAGCTATATCAGGTTATGAACCGATTTGCACCATACTTAGCATAGTTGATGGAAACCATAACAAAACATCTCACAAAAAAATTTTTGTCAAGTCGAATGAGAATTCCGCCCTCTAGAGGCTCAAGAATCAAGATCTGAGATTGGTTTATATGGCAGCTATATCAGGTTATGAACCGATTTGGACCATACTTAGCACAGTTGTTGAAAGATATAACAAAAGACCTCATACAAAATTTTAGCTTAATCGGGAATTGTGCCCTCTAGAGGCTCAAGAAGTCACTATCCGAGATCGGTTTATTTGGCAGCTATATCAAGTTATGAACCGATTTTGACCATACTTAGCGAAGTTGTTAGAAATCATAACAAAACACTTGGCACAAAATTTCAGCCAAATCGGATGAGAATTGCGTCCTTTAGAGGCTCAAGATGTCAAAATCCCAGATCGGTTTATATAGCAGCTATGCCAAGTTCTGAACCGATTTGGACCATTCTTGGCACAGTTATTGGAAATTATAACGAAACAGCCAAATCGGATAAGAATTGCGCCCTCTGGAGGGTCAAGAATTTATGATGCAGGATCGGTTTATATATCAGCTATATCAAAACATAGCCCGATGTGGCCAATTAACAATCCCAAGCGACCTACACTAATATGAAGTATTTGTGCAAAATTTCAAGCGCCTAGCTTAACTTCTTTAAAAGTAAGAGTGCTTTCCACAGTCAGATGGTCGGACTTGGCTAGATCGACTTTATGTTACAAATGGAATATCGAAATTAGTATACCCTTATCCCATGGTGAAGGGTATAACAACAGTAAAACACAAGTAAAAAGGCATTAAGTTCGGCCGGGTCGAACTTTGGATACCCACCACCTCGGGTATATATCTAACCCCCTTTCGTCATAATCTGGTGGAAATTGGATAACTTATGCACCCAAATTCGGCACGGACATTGAATGGTCTAATTAATATTAGTCACTGTTGAATTTTGTATTTCAAATTTCAACAAAATCGGGTAATAAATAAAGCTTTTATGAGCTTCAGACCCTTAATCGGCATATCGGTCTATATGGTAGCTATATCTAAATTCAGTCCGATCTGAACCATATTTCGGTCCAATGTTTGGAGACCTAAAGCTACTCGCTGTTTCAAATTTCAGCGAAATCGTTTAAAAAATAATGGTTTTATGGGCTTCAGACCCTTTATCGGGAGATTGGTCTATATTACAGCTATATCTAGATATAGTCCGATCTGAACCATATTTAGGTCACATATCGGAAGGCTTAAATTAACCCACTATTTAAAATTTCAGCAAAATCGTCTAAAAAATAAAGCTTTTATGGGCTACAGACCCTTTATCGGTAGAACGGTCTATATGGCAGCTACACCTAAATATAGTCCGATCTGAACCATATTTGGGTCAAATGTCGGGAGGCCATTACCTACTCACTGTTTCAAATTTTAGCGAAATTGGATAAATATTTAAGCATTTATGGACGTTAGACCCTTTATCGTCAGATCGGTCTATATAGCAGCTATATCTAAATATGGTTCGATTTATTCCCTATGTAGGTCAGATGTCGGCAGGCCTAAAACTACTCGCCGTTTCAAGTTTCAGCGAAATCGGTTAAAAAATAAAGCTTTTATGCACTTCAGACCCTTAATCGGGAGATCGGTCTATATGGCAGCTATATCTAGATATAGTCCGATCTGAACCCTATTTAGATCAGATCGGTCTATATAGCAGCTATAGCCAAATATGGTCCGATTTGGCCCGTTCAAGAACTTTACCAGCTTGCATCAAAAAGTCGTATCTGTGACAAATTTCAGCTCAATATCTCAATTTTTGAAGGATGTAGAGTGATTACTACAGATGGACGGACAGACACACGGACATCGTTAAATCGTCTTAGAATTTTACGACGATCCGAAATAGATATACTTTGTAGGGTCGGAATTTGATATTTCGATGTGTTGCAAACGGAATGACTAAATTAATATACCCCCTATCCTACGGTGGTGGGCATAATAAAACAAAATTCAAACTTTTGCTGTTGTTTGCCATGGAATATTTTACAACGTAAATGGCTGAAAATTTTACCCTTCTGCTATTGCCTTGACGTTATAGAAAACAAGAAGAACTCTGACGAATGTTGTATTGTTTGCTTATACCTACTGTTCCTTCTACGTTTCTTTTGTTGTAAAGTATTTGACATATAATTAGATAATGTTAAAAAACCTTGATTAGCAACTTGGGGTATAGAGGCTCTTTAAGACGACAGAACACACTTGAAAATTAGAAAAAAGAGGGATTGTGGGTGTTTTTTTTTCTTTTCTTGACTTTATTGTGTGTGACTTAACTAATTTTTGTTAACCATTGATAGATACTTCAGTCAAGACCATTCAGCCATTGACTCTGTGGCACCAAGTTGTTAATGGAGAAGATGAAGAAACTTGAAGTTGATATGAGAGGCTGCCTAAAATACGTGACAATTTCAAAGCAAATGGATTACATTTTTTCCTCAAACTTTTCTATAGAGACGTTTTTTGATCAATTTCATTTATTCTGTTGCCAAGTGTTACAAACAATTAACTATTGAAGCTTACTACTCACCCACCCACCACTACTTTATTCCCATATTCTCATTGACCTCCATCCATATGAAGTCTGCCACACTGTTCCATATTTCCGCAACGACTAATATTTAACTAATTACATACATAAGCCATAAAAGTCTTTTGCATGCCAAAATGTTAAGGTGTTGTAACACGAAATTTACTCCTTTGCTCAAACTGTGGGATTTAAACCATAAATCTATCTATGGCCTGCGGCAGTGGTCATTAAGGGTCACATCGAAATGGTCGAGTTGTGCCAAATAATTAATTACTTGCCACGGCATAGTTAAATAAAGTAATAACTTTTTTTCTGTTTTGTTTTTCTTTGACCTTTAAGCTCTACATAACGATTTGGGCCAGGGGTTGAATTAATTTCCATAGAAAAACAGCCGAAATGCAAATAAAGGTATGCCAGCAAGTCTTAGATGGAAATCTTTTGGAACGGAGCCATATGTTAAAGGACTAAAGAAGAAAAGATTTAAGAAGAAAAAGTGCATACAAAGAAAAAATACTAAAGCTTAAGATTTTTTTCCTGGAATAAGAATTTCGATTTTTTTTGTGTTTTAACTGAGGTACAATGTCTTTTTTTCACGTAACCAACACGCAGGGGATGTCCCTTATATATGCAGTGTATTGCGTTGGCAATTAGGAAAGTTAATGGTTGGAGGGGGGAAAGAGGGAGTAGTGTTCATCGATATTAGTCTTAAATTTCTGAACGTCAATATCGGTGGGAAAGACATTAGCCGGAAGTCGATTCCACATACGAATGGTTCGGGCGACAAATGAATTATCTCGGTAATACATGGTTCGGTCGACTAGCCAATCAATTACAAACGGGTGTGAGTTCCTGCCAAGTCTTTTATTCCTGGTGAACATCCTAACGTCAAGGATAAGAAGACGAATATCGCTGGAACACATGTCATGAAAATAACGATAGAGCAATACAACGCTACCCACATTCCGACGATGTTCAAGGGAAGCAATAGAGTTGGATACCCTACTGTCGCTCTCCGTTGAACCCGGTAAAGTAGCTCCAAAGATGATTTTGGAGCTACTGCCCATATATGGGAGTTATATTCCTTCCTCGGCCTGATGTAGGTAGTATAGATATTGAGAAGATCAGAAGAGGTGAAATATTGCTTGCATCGCTTAAGAAAGCCCAAACACTTGAATGCTTCTTTCGACGCTTCGAATACGTGTTTTAACCAGCGGACATCACATTGTATCTTCATGCCCAGAACATCCAGAGTATCTGACTGTTCAATATCTATACTGTCGATAGATATCGACGATTGTAGTGGGTCAGGGAATCGCTTGTGAGACAAGAAACAGCACTGGGTCTTCTGCGCGTTAAAGTCTATTCTGTTCATTCTACCCCACTCGAAAATGGCCAACAAATCCTGGGAGAGCGTCTCATCCATAATGGGCCTCCTGTCCACAATTTCTTGAGGACTGGGCCTATGGTTGAATGAATATGAATGACCCAGACTACTATCATCGGAAAATGAGTAGACTAGATTCAAAGTCTGACTCAATAGATCGTCAATGAAAATAAGAAAAAGGGAAGGGGAAAGGACAGAGCCTTGTGGCACACCTGCGGTCAATGTAAACTCATCTGATGAGAACCCATCTAAAGGGTGATTTTTTTGAGGTTAGGATTTTCATGCATTAGTATTTGACAGATCACGTGGGATTTCAGACATGGTGTCAAAGAGAAAGATGCTCAGTATGCTTTGACATTTCATCATGAATAGACTTACTAACGAGCAACGCTTGCAAATCATTGAATTTTATTACCAAAATCAGTATTCGGTTCGAAATGTGTTCAAATTTTGACAAATTTTGTTCAGCGATGAGGCTCATTTCTGGTTGAATGGCTACGTAAATAAGCAAAATTGCCGCATTTGGAGTGAAGAGCAACCAGAAGCCGTTCAAGAACTGCCCATGCATCCCGAAAAATGCACTGTTTGGTGTGGTTTGTATGCTGGTGGAATCATTGGACCGTATTTTTTCAAAGATGCTGTTGGACGCAACGTTACGGTGAATGAACACATTTCGAACCGAACACTGATTTTGGTAATAAAATTCAATGATTTGCAAGCGTTGCTCGTTAGTAAGTCTATTCATGATGAAATGTCAAAGCATACTGAGCATCTTTCTCTTTGACACCATGTCTGAAATCCCACGTGATCTGTCAAATACTAATGCATGAAAATCCTAACCTCAAAAAAATCACCCTTTACAACAACTCGTATAGTGTGATCTCTGAGAAAGCTCGATATAAATCGAACGAAATTATCACTGACTCCAAAAGCGACAAGCTTTGATAAAAGTGCCCCGTGCCAGACCCTATCAAATGCCTTGGAGGTATCCACGAACTTACCCTCACCAAACTGGTGGATAGAGCGACTCCATCGTTCCGGCAAAAATGCCATTAGGTCTCCCTTAGAGCGATTTCTGCGGAACCCATACTGTTTGTCGCTAAGAAGGCCATTGGACTCTAAGTTAGAAAAAATGTAGCTCGAGTTCGAAAAAGGTATCTAAATGAAATTTTGACTGACGTGAAGTGGACGAGGGAAACTAGTTGTTGTTGTTGTAGCAGTGTGTTATACACTGAGACGGCAGCCCTTGTCGCTGAAGAACTCCATCGGGTCAATCCGGTACGTACAACCGGGGATTGGTTGTTGTAGGGATACTAGTTATATAGTCCTGTTTTGGGGGAAAATTGGCTGGTCGAATGTCGGTAATTTTTTATATCCAAAAGAATCACACAAAAATTTTTTAGGAGTGATATTTTTGGAAAACGTTGTAGTGTGGTTTCCATATTAAAAAAAAAAACAAATTTATGGCGATAATCTTACTACAGTTGACAGCAAGTGCGATTTTATATAAGGTCAATAAAATCCACTTTTCTTCGCTAAATCGTAAAAAAATATTAATATTTTTTTTGTTACAAAAATATAGTTGCTTAGCAAATAAAACGATTTTTTTTAATTCTTTTTCAAAAAAATAAATTTTTTTTTAAATTTTAAAAAATTTAAAAATAAAATTTTTCTTCTAATTCAGTTTAACAGATCTTAAATTTTAGGGATTTTTATACTAAGATTTAAGAAAACAATTGTCAATATCAAGTAAAAATGTTCTTTCAATATATACATTTTCCTTTAATTTATTTTAAAAAATTGTTTGAGTTAGAAAAAAAAATTTTTTAATAAGAGAATCTACACAGGAAAAAATATCACGAAAATATTTCAATTAAAAATACAATTGAAAATCCGTCCGTCTGTCGAAAGCACGCTAACTTCCGAAGGACTAAAGCTAAGCGCTTGAAATTTTGTCGGTTGGGATTGTGTAAGTCGGTTGGGATTGTAAATGTTTTGATATAGCTGCCATATAAACCAATATTGCATCTCTGATTTCTTAGGCCTCTAGAGGGCGCAATTCCTATCCGATTTGGCTGAAATTTTGCATGGGGTGTTTTGTTATAACTTTAAAAAATTGTGCTAAGTATGGTTTAAATCGGTACATAACCTGATATAGTTGCCATATAAACCGATCTGGCATCTTGATTTCTTAGGCCTCTAGAGGGCGCAATTCTTATCCGATTTAGCTGAAAGTTTGGCTTCTCCCATGACCTTCAACTTACGTGTCCAATATGGTCTGAGTCGATCTGTAGCCTTATACAACTCCCATATAAACCGATCTCCCGATTTTACTTCTTGAGCCCCTACGAGGTGCAATTCTTATCCGAATGGACTGAAATATTACTTAATGATTTCATTTATGGTCCGAATCGGACTATAGTTTGATAAAGCTCCAATAGCATAACAAATCTTATCCATTATTTTTTGTTTGCCTAAAAAGGGATACTGGGAAAAGACCTAGACATCCATGGTGGAAGATATATACGATTTGGCACGGCCGAACTTAGCACGCTCTTACTTGTTTTAATTGTCAATTGTTTTAAATGAAAATTTAAAGGCCACTAGCCTTTTTTTTTGTCATAGCATCCATTTCATTCATAACAGAGGTTTTTATTTAAATTTTTATCCAATTAAAAAATTAATTGCCTATTTCGAAAATTTCAATCATTTATTTAATTGGATCAATTAAAACATTAATCGGAAATTTTAAAAATATTTAATCATTATTTTAAATAGGTATGCATTTGTTTTTTTTTTTTGTTTGTTTCTCTTTCGAGACGAGCTCATTGATCGGAGATGCAAATGGAAAAGGATAGCCAAAGATAGCAACACACACCAACCACTATGGGACGCGTTTCGCCTTTCGTTAGAAGACTTTTCAACCATATTAGGTGTGATGGCTTCAAGGGTCGTGCGTTGGTATGTTGTATTTGAATCGTGAAATCGTTTAATTGCGATTTTTGTTTTCTTCAAAGTTAGATTTTTCCTATAAACGCCTATTTTAGTCCAGCTGAATGACCAATCGAATGTTACACACAAAAGGGGGACTTTTGAAGAAAGAAATTGCCATATTTTTTCAGACAAAACAGGATACAGATACCACACCACTGGTGGACGCGTTTCGATTATTGGTTAGATAATAATTTTCAACACCATTGTGATCATACCCTTCTGCCTTAGTTGCCTACCGTTCACATCACACTGTTTGTTCTTATGTGGGTAAGATCATTGCACAAGGATTATGTGAAATCTCCTTAACTATAAAGTTCTAGTGCAATGTCAAGGAAGCCAAGTTTTTCTAATCAACATCCCTTCAGACAAACTCTAATTCGCCTATTGTTGTTATTGTATATTATTATGTATTTTTCAGACATCTTGGCAAAGCTCTACTTGCCAGAAAACTTTACCACCAAAGTGATGGATTTTTATTAGGAAACGAGATTTTTCATTAGAATTTGAATTTTAACTAATAAATTGTTCAAAATTTGATTTTCCTAGTGAAATTTGACTACCTTTTAATGGATTTCTAAAGAAAACATTTTATTTAATTTAAAGTTACAAAGTCTCCTTAAATTTAAAACTTTATAAAATGTATTGCCCCTGGCTTGGCCTAGCAAAACAAAACAGCAATATACCAAAAAAATCAATACCACCCAAAGGACTGACTAGACTGCAGTGAGTCGTAGGCCGGAAGCAAGAAATAAATTTTCCACACCGTCAAGAATAATTTCATATCCTTTACAGTCAACACACGTGCGGTATCTTGGGCAATGAAAAAAAAAAACACAAAACATTTCAAAGGACCATCTATGGGGTATAGAAAAAGTGCAGAAATAGAATGACTTTTGGCTTTTATTAAATTATAGAGTTTAGGTGAAATAGATAAACAGCTAAAATGTCAAAATAAAAGACATTTTAGTATATTTTTTTTTTGGGGGGCTGACATGTCACCACTTCATGTCACACGGACCCCAAGTGTTACAGTTCCCACGCCGGAAAATGTCAAAAGTGTTGTGTTTCTCATATATTTAAATTGTAAGGCTCATGGCGTGTCTTCTGTTTTTTTTTCTCCTCAGAATCAAATAAAAAGGAAATGAAAGTATTTTTCTTTTTATTTTTGCCCCCTTTGCATTTTGAATTGAGGTTGAAATATAACCTTTCAGACTATTTCCACTATCAAGGATGGTGGACAGTTGAAATGAAATTCAATGGAATTGTCATCAGCGTAGTAATTAGGGTGTCTACAATTAAAATTCAAAAAAAAAATCAAATTTTCAAAAGGACATTAGATTTTGATGAAATTTTCTATCAAATTAAATTTGAAGAATTTTGTATTAATATCTTAATTTTCTGTTTGTAAATATAAATTTCCCATAATTTAAACCAAAATCATATCTTAAGAAAATCTGAATTCGAAACTAAGAAAATTTTATTTTTCCTCATGATTTTTCAATGCAAATTAATTTTGACAAAATTTTGTATTACAAGTAAAAAGGCGTTAAGTTCGGCAGGGCCGAACTTTGGATACCCACCACTTCGGGTATTTATGTAAACCAACTTTCGTAAAAATCCGGTGAAAATATGCCCCATTGCTGCTTTATCGAAATATGTTCCGATTACTAAATACTAATTAGTAGAAGTCATTGAGATCGAGAGATCGGTCTATATGGCAGCTATATTCAAATCTGGACCGATCTGTGCCACATTGCAGAAGTATGTCGTGGGGCCTTACACAACTCACTGTCCCAAATTTATGGCCCCAAAACCTTAAATCGAGAGATCGGTCTATATGGCAGCTATACTCAAATTGAAGGAGGATGTCGTCGAGCCTAACACAACTCACTGTCCCAAATTTCGGCGAAATCAGACTATAAATGCGCCTTTTACGGGGCCAAGACTTTAAATCGAGATATCGGTCTATACGGCAGCTATATCTAAATCTGGACCGATTTTGGGCCAAGTTGCAGAAAATATGTCGAAGAGCCTTACACAACTCACTGTCCGAAATTTCGGCGAAATCGAATTAAAAATGCACCTTTCAGCTATATCCAAATATGGACCGATCTGAGCCAAATTGAAGAAGAATGTCGAAGGGCCTAACACAACTCACTGTCCCCAATTTCGGCGACATCGGACAATAAATGCGCCTTTTATGGGCCCAAAACCTTAAACCGGAGGATCGGTCTATATGGCAGCTATATCCAAATCTGGACCGATCTAGGCCAAATTTAAGCAAAATCGGATAATAAATGTTGCTTTTATGGGCCTAAGACCCTAAATCGGCAGATCGATCTATAAGGAAGCTTTATCAAGATATAGCCCCATCTTCGAATTTAATCAGTTTATGCACAAAAAAAGAATCTGTGCACAGTTTCAGCTCACTATCTCTAATTTTAAAGACTGTAGCGTGATTTCAACAGACAGACGGACGGACATGGCTAGATCGTCTTAGATTTTTACGCTGATCAAGAATATATATACTTTATAGGGTCGGAAATGGATAATAGGATGTGTTGCAAACGGAATGACAAAATGAACATGCCCCCATCCTTCGGTGGTGGGTATAACAAGTACAAGCGTGGTAAGTTCGGCCGGGCCGAATCTTATATACCCTCCACCATGGATCGCATTTGTCAAGTTCTTTGCCCAGTATCTCGTTATAAGAAAACAAAGGATAATGGTCCGAAATGTCCGAATTTCAACCAAATCGAATAAGAATTGCGCCCTATAGGGGCTCAAGAAGTAATATTGGGAGATAGGTTTATATGAGAGCTATATGAGATTATGGACCGATTCAGACCACATTTGAAACGTATGTTGAAGGTCATAGGGAAAGTCATTGTACAAAATTTCAGCCAAATCAGATTAAGCCCATTAGAGAGTCAAGAAATATAATCGGAAGATCGGTTTATATGGGAGCTATACCAGATTTGAATCATACTCGGCAAAGTTTTTGGTGATCAAAGCAAAACACTTCATGCAAAATGTCACCCAAATCGAATAATAATTGCGCCCGCTAGAGGCTCAAGAATTCAAGATCCGAGATCGATTTATATGGCAGTTATATGAGGTTATGAACCGATATCGATCATACTTATCACAGTTATTGGAAGTTATAACAAAATACCTTATACAAAATTTCAGCCAAATCGGGTAAGAATTAAGCCCTCTAGAGGTTTAAGATCCGTGATCGGTTTATGTGGCAGCTGTATCAAAATGTGGACCGATAGGGCCCATTTACAATCTCTACCGACCTACACTAACAGGAAGTATTTTAGTTAAATTTCCCCCATCCTATGGTAGATGGTATAAAATTAGGGGTCAAGCAGATTAGAGGAGCGTCCTATCCTAAAATCCAACCCCCAACTGACATGTTTACCTATTGGGTCCATATGGGTATCAAATTAAAGGTATTTGAAAGCAGAATACGATTCTGCTAAGGGCCAAATGTGCGGGGCCGCCCTGCGCTCAGAAAAAAATTCCAAACGGACATGTAAGATAATCGACACAGAGTGGGTCTCAATTGATGGTCTAGGTGAAGCCTACGAATTTTATGTAAATATTTGAAACCAAGCGCTTAGATGGCCGCCCAACCCCAAAAAACCATCTAACAAAAATGTAGACTGAACGGGACAATATGGGAATCAAATAAATGGTTCCAGACACAGTCCTTGTGTCTCAAACGAAAAGTCTTTCAGGGTATAGTAAAAAAATGCTAATTTTGTCCATGAACATTCCACTAAGGAACTGGGGCAAACTTCTCACCTATCAATGAGTGCAGTCCGATTCAAGTTTAAGCTCAATGATAAAGGGCCTCCTTTTTATAGCCGGTCCCAACGGCGTGCCGCAGTGCGACACCTCTTTGGGGAGAAGTATTACATGGCATATTACCTCACAAATGTTGCCAGCATTAGGAGGGGAAAGCCACTGCTGAAAATTTTTTCTGATGGTCTCGCCAGGATTCGAACCCAGGCGTTCAGCGTCATTGGCGGACATGCTAACCTCTGCGCTACGGTGGCCTCCCATTTTAATGTTTTTTTAAATAAAAATTTCTTTACTCCCATCACCCCTACTCTTGTTTTCATGCCCACGCCTATGTGACTCCTTCAAGGATATCCACAAGGTAGTATGCGATATGAAATCTGTGAAAGAGAAATGTCAACAACTTTTACATAATAGCACCACACAGACAGTTGCAAGTGGCAGTTTGTCTTTTTGTCTATCTGTTTTTCGCACACATTTAAGGAAGAAAATTTGTGTTACTTGTTTCTTAATTTTGTGTTCTTATGACTGAATAACTTTTAATGCGAAAGAATAAAAAAAATTGTATTGAATATAAAATTTGCCATCTTAACCACAAAGTGGGTGAGTAACCAAAGCAGCTAATTTGTTTCCATGCGAGCCCCTTCATTTGAGGCTGATGCTGATGAGGTATTCGTTCCACTTGAGTCATATATTTAAGTGAGGGCTAATTATACAGCATTTAATAATTTGTTTGTAACACTTATTGCTCTGCTGCCGCCCCTGCTCCTCTCCTCCATTTCTGCACACTATGACTAAATGATTTGCATAAGTTATTCATATAAGATGCGGCTATACCTGCCAGTCGAACGAAGCCCCCCTACTGCAATGTGTTGGAATTATCTCCAATATTTCAAAACGAAACTACTCTGGCATAAAAATAAATTTGGTAGCATTTCTAAATAAAGCTGATCTCACAGTATATCATCATGCGGCCCCAACTGCCAACAGAAGTTCTTGGGAAATCTTGGAAAAAGGCAATAAAAATTGCAATAAATAAAAATAACAAGAGTCCCATGAGAACATTGACATTGAATTTAGAAATAAAATCTTTGCCAGACATTCATTGAATGTGGAAGGACCTAAGACAGACAGTGCGTTCTCTATGGCATTCTTGGGGATGGAATAAAAAAAAAAAACAGAAATATAAAAAAAATTGTTTGTCAAAGGCAATAAAAAACACACTCGAAAAAATAAGAAAAACTCAAAAAAAACACACAAATAAAATTCTTGAATTTATAGACTAGATAAAAGATTAGTATAACAAAAACAATAAATTGAAGATTTTGTAAAATTTTGGTAAATTTTTTTTTTATTTTTTTTTTTGTCACTCAAGGGCCCAGCAGTTTGACAAAACACTCCTTGCCCACATAATAATATAACACAATCTCAAAGCATTTCCCTATGTACAGAAAACACTGAAAAAGCAAAATAGGTACCACAGGCCTCAATCATCGAACCAGGAGTTCCCTCTTGCTATGCTGCTGTCAGCAGCAGCTTTTCCCCAATAGTTCTTTATCGCATTACAGATAAAGAACTATTGGGAGAAAAGTAAAATTTGAAAATTTTGCCCTTGAACATTCCACTAGGGTACAGGGGCAAACTTCTCACATATCAATGAGTGCAGTCCGATTGAAGTTTAAGCTCAATGATATGTGGCCTCCTTTTATAGCCGAGTCCGAACGGCATGCCGCAGTGCGACACCTCTTTGGAGAGAAGCTTTACATGGCATAGTACCTCAAAAATGTTGCCAGCATTAGGAGGGGAAAACCACCGCTGAAAATTTTTTCTGATGTTTACGCCAGAATTCGAACCCTGCGTTCAGCATCATAGGCGGACATGCTAACCTCTGCGCTACGGTGGCCTCCCACCGTAGAAGAAGAAAATAACTTTTAAGACGACATTGTTTTCTAACCTGGGTACTTACCCAGAAGCCGTAATAAAGTCCGAATATTTAGCCAAGATACAATATCGGACTGATGACTATGGTAGCGGCTCTTCCTTCTGTAGAGATGAAGATAATACTCTGGTAACGGATATGGATAGTGTCCAGAGAATTTGCAAGTAACGTTTGTCAAAGCATATCAAAATTACCTCCAATTCAATCCCTAATAACGGTATTAAGTTTATGACTCCTAACCAATATAAGGTCAAAATACCTCAAACTAACTTGAGAACATTAAGGCAGCAGATGCCGATGGGTTGCCCAAAGGAGGCAACAAACTTATTATAAAGCAAATGCCTCAGAAATTCAAAATATTATCGAGCGTTTTGAGTCAAAATATCTATAAACCGACTACAGAACAATAAGACAGCAGGTGCCGACGGGTTGCTAATTGATTTGTTTAGGACATATGGCAAAAGACTTAAAAGGCGATTGTCTATGAAATACAAACCATTATCGAGCGCATGGAGTAAGAGATTGAGATCAGAAGTCAATGAGATTGTTGGACCCTAACAGTATGTAAGACCAAGCAAATCCACCATTGGCATTAGGTAAGCTCTTTGAAAGGAAAAGCGTAAAAAACAATGACATAGGAAATGCTCCAACGTCTCATCATCTCCCCCGCATGCCATACACATGCTATCACTTGCCGCACCGATTTTGCATAAGTGAGCTCGTAGTCCTTTGTATGCCATTATGAGTTCAAAAGCTATACTGACTTCCTTCTTACTTCCTTTCACTAATAGCCTCGTCTTCTCACGATCTGGATCGTCCCATAGGATTTTCGCCGTCCTACCGACTGTTTCGCTGTTCCACAGTGTTACATTGCTTCGTCGCGCACGCCCATGTAACACGGACAGCGTCGACCCGAAAGGCTTCGGATGAAGTTTATTGAGGGTAGTCCTCTGGCCTTCACCGCCAAATCGTCTTTTCATGCCCCTTACTTCGTTATGGGCCGGCACCTAAACGATCCGGATAGTGTCATCCTCAGAGAAGGCGTTAAACTCCCTCACACACTGCAAGACTGTTTGTGCCCTTATCGTCCTGGTTGTTATTGCCCTTATGGCCATTTTAATGTCCGTAAAGATGTTCACACACGTTCTCCTCGCGTTAGCCCCACACCAACCCACGCATTCCGTGATCGTCCGGATCTCCGCCAGCAGGACCGTATTATGGTCAGGCGGTCTTAAGCAGAGCTTAGTCCCTGGATTCTCAATGGCCCACTCTGTGCTATAGCTTTGATCCATCAGTGTAACATGATCTTCTAGATGGCAATACTAGGGTTCCGTCAGTCCAAGACTGTGCCGCTGGCAACGGTGCCTCCCACTCGACCTCAAGTGTCGTCTCAGGTATCCGATTGGAAACCTCTTCCATTCCTTCCAGGATTCCTATCTTCGTCTCGATTATACCGCAATGATATGAGCTGCTCCCATCCTCAATCCATTCTTGCATCGCCCAAAGTCTCATAGCCGCAGGGGCTGTCTCAGACTTAATCTGTATGTCAATGAGTCGGATATCTAATATAGTCTCCAGTGCCCTAGTGGGCGTGATCCTCATAGCTCCGCCTTTGCCAAGAAAACATATTCTCCGAACCCGTTGTATGGTCCTTATGTTGCACTGTTTCTCCATAGCGGTCCACAAAACAACTGAGGCTTAAGAAAGGATTGGCATAATCGCGCTCCTGTAGAGCCAGTGGACTATCCTCGGGTTCAGGCCCGAGATCGAGCCTACGTACGCAACATCTTTGAGCCTTCTCAGTACGCTCCTGAATGTGACACTTCCAAATAAGTTTCCTATCCAAGATCACTCCTAAGTATTTGACTTTGTCAGATATGTGAAACGTGGTGTGTCATATTGGCCCACCTTCGTCTTTCTCGTGAACAGTCACATTTCAGTCATCTGTCTTTTGTGTTTAGAAAAAAATTTGTCGTTAGAGAAAATTTCATGCGAATTTTTTCTTTTGAGAAAATTTTATAGAAATTTTGCCTTTAAATCAAAATTAAATTTTGCTTAAATTTGGAGTGGAATTTTGACCAAAATCCGTATATATTGTGGGAGTCATAGAGAAAATCGTTGTGTAAAACCTTGTGAACATCGGTTCATAAATGCGTTGGCAAAAGCCCTTAAAGTGAAAACCGGGGGTTACATGTATATGGAAGCTTTGCTTATCTAAATCTGTACTGATTTCTCAGAAATCCATCAGTGATCAGAAAACTTCGTGTCGAATTCCGTGAGGATCGGTAAACAAACTAAAAATGTCCAATAATGCAATAATTATTGCAGTTGGAGAGAAAAAGGGTTGTGCAAATCGGTAAGGAAGATTGGTTGATAAATGCGCTTATAAAGGCTCAAGAAGTGAAAATGGGGCAATATATATATGTAGCAACTACATCTAAACATCTAAATCTGAGCGGATTGCGAAAAAATTCACAAGAGAATCCTTCGTGAAAATTTTGTGGGAATCAACTAACAAATGACGATGTCATTATAATAATAGTCCAAGTCGGACGAACATATATATGGGAGCCATGTATATCCAAATCTGAACCGATTTCTTTCACTTTCAATAAGTTTAGTCTTTAGGTCAAATAAGTAAGAGCGTGCTAAGTTCGGCCGTGCCGAATCTTATATACCCTCCACCATTGATCGCATTTGTGGAGTTCTATGTGCGGTATATCTTTTTAGACAAACATAGAATATTGAATAAGAACTGTTATGCTATTGGAGCTATATCAAGTTATAGTCCGATTCGGGCCATAAATGAATGCTGAACATTGTAGAAGTCATTGTGTAATATTTCAGTTCATTCGGATAATAATTGCGCCTTGTAGGGGCTCAAGAAGCAAAATCGGGAGATAGGTTTATATGGGAGCTGTATCAAGCTATTGATAAATTCAGACTATATATGTTGAAGGTCATGAGAGAAGCCGTTGTACAAAATTTCAGCCAAATAGAATGAGAATTGCGCCCTCTAGAGGTTTAAGAAGTCAAGATCCCAGATTGGTTTTATGGGGCCTATATCAGGTTCTATACCGATTTACGCCATACTTAGGACAGTTATTGCAAGTCATAACAAAACACCTCATGTAAAATTTCAGCCAAATGGGACGAGGATTGCGCCCTCTTGAGGCTCAAGAAGTCAAGACCCAAGATCGGTTTATATGGCAGCTATATCAAAACATGGACCGATTCAAACCATACTTAGCGTAGTTGTTGGAAGTGATACCAAAACACTACGTGCAAATTTTCAATAAAATCGGATAAGAATTGCGCCTTCTAGAGAAGTCAAGACCCAAGATCGGTATATATGGCAGCTATATCAGGTTATGGACCGTTTTAAACCATACTTGGCACGTTGTGCGAAATTCCATTCTAATCGGATAAGAATTGCGCCTTCTAAAAGCTCAAGAAGTCAAAACCCAAAGATCGGTTTATATGGCAGCTATAACAAAACATGGACCGATTTGGCCCATTTACAATCCCAACCGACCTACACTAATAAAAAGTATTTGTGCAAAATTTCAAGCGGCTAGCTTTACTCCTTCGAAAGGATGGACGGACAGACGGACGGACATTGCTAGATCGACTTAAAATGACATGACGATCAAGAATATATTGGGTTGCCCAAAAAGTAATTGCGGATTTTTCATATAGTCGGCGTTGACAAATTTTTTCAACGGCTTGTGACTCTGTAATTGCATTCTTTCTTCTGTCAGTTATCAGTTGATACTTTTAGCTTGCTTTAGAAAAAAAAGTGTAAAAAAAAGTATATTTGATTAAAGTTCATTCTAAGTTTTATTAAAAATGCATTTACTTTCTTTTCCGCAATTACTTTTTGGGCAACCCAATATATACTTTATGGGGTCTTAGACGAATATTTCGTGGTGTTACAAACAGAATGATGAAATTAGTATACCCCCATCCTATGGTGGAGGGTGTAAAAAGATGCCTGTGTCAAATTTGAAGACGATCGTATGAATATTGCGACCTGTGCTTTGTACACAAATTAACATAGACAGACAGAGAGACGGACATACAGACAGACCAACATAGCTAAATCGAATCAGAAAGTGATTCTGAGTCTAACGGTATACTTATCAATGGGCCTAGCTCTCTACTTCTTAAATCGGAATCGGTGTCAGTAAGTCTGTTATTAATAATTCCTGGCCTTTGAGTTGAAAAAAATAAAAATTTCCCAATACAATTCGTTAAATAATTTTTTTTTTGTAAAAAGGTTATCCCACTGTGCTATGAACATTTTTGAAAAATTTATTAGATTTTGGGAAGTCGTATCATCAAATTACGCAGACTTTAGTTTTTTCAGTACAACGTAGTTTCTGGGAAAATTTGTAAACAAATATTTCACAAACATGCTGATAGCTATATATCATTGTGGTCAACTTGAAGAGGAATAAAATGCCAACAAAATTAAGAAACTTCCTAACTTAATGCTTGACTACTCACAAACTACATTTTGTATATATTTTTTTCAATGCCATACAAAAATTCCAGAAATTCAACACTTCTGCTACTATTACAACAAATATGAAGAAATAAATAAGAAATTTTATTATCAAGAAAAAAAACTTTGCCATACCTACATTGAATTGCATTTTTTTGCTGATAGCCCCCCAATGAAGAGATCTTGGCTGTTTGAACCACACCAAGCTTGCAAACAAACAAATGGCGCGTAAAACGCTTAAAAATTGGTTTGTATTTCTTTTTTTGTTTCATTACTTAATACGATACTCCCGCAGTGGCGATAGTATTTACTTATAACGTTATAATAGTCCATATGGGCTGCATGGCAAGAAAAAGGTAGGCAGGCAACTTCACTATCAGATATCTTTTGCTAAATAATATCAACAATTGCTCTTTTTTTGGTTTTTCGTCTTTTTTTTTTTTTGTTTCTTCCTTATTATCTAAACAACGCCAATGCGCTGTTTGAACAACTGGAAAGATAGATACAACCAGAAAAATGCCGACAAAAACCTATTGTGATGGTGGTTTCCATTTGATGTTTGGATAATAATAATCAACAACATCCAAAGGCGACGCCAATTGTCTTAACTTTTGATGCTTTGCTTCAGTTAGCAGGCATTGCAAAAGCATAACACTTTTTTTTTTTGGCTCTATGGCAGCCACATTGCAACATTGAGAAATTTTGTAATAATAGAGAGGCACGGCAGAGGGTGATGGAAGACGCGAGTGGGAGGGGACAGGAATATAGCAGAATTTGCTAATGTAGCAAAATAAAAAAAATGTAAGATAGGTTAACAAATTAAGAATTAACAAGTAAAAAGGCGTTAAGTTCGGCCGAGCCGAACTTTGGATACCCCCACCTCGGGTATATATGTAAACCCCATTTCGTCAAAATCCGGTGAAAATGCATACCATATGCCCCATAGCAGCTATATCGAAATATGTTCCGATTTGGACCAAATACTAACAAAATATTGGTCTTTTTAGTAGCTATATCTAAAAATAAACCGATCTGAAGCATATACGGCACGGATGTCGAAAAGCCTAACATAAGTCACTGTCCCAAATTTCGACATAATCGGACATTAAATGCGCCTTTTATGGCCCCAAAACCTTAAATCGAGATATCGGTCCATATGGCAGCTATATCCAAATCTGGACCGATCTGAGCCAAGTTGCAGAAAAAATGTCGAAGAGCCTAACACAACTCACTGTTCCAAATTTCAGTAAAATCGGGCAGTAAATGGGCCTTTTATGGGCCCATCACCTTAAATCGAGAGCTCGGTCTGCATGGCAGCTATATCCAAATCTGGACCGATCTGATCCAAATTGAAGAAAGATGTCGAAGGGCCTAACACAACTCACTGTCCCAAATTTCGTTGACGTCGGACAACAAATGCGCCTTTTATGGGCCCAAAACCTTTAATCTAGAGATCGGTCTATATGGCAGCTATATCCAAATCTGGACCAATGTGTGCCACATTGCAGAAGTATATCGAAAGGCTTAACACAACTCATTGTGCAAAATTTCGGTGACGTCGGACAATAAATGCGACTTTTATGGCCCCAAAACCTTAAATCGAGAGATCGGTCTATATGACAGCTATATCCAAATCTGAACCGATCTGTGCCTTATTGCAGAAGCATATCGAAAAGCTTAACACAACTCACTGTGCAAAATTTTGGTGACGTCGGACAATAAATGCGCCTCTTATGGGCCCAAAACCTTAAATCGAGAGATCGGTCTATATGGAAGCTATATCCAAATCTGAACCGATCTGGGCCAAATTGAAGAAGGATGTCGAAGAACCTAACACAACTCACTGTCCCAAATTTTGGCATAATGGGAAAATAAATGCACCTTTTATGGTCGCAAGGCCTTAAACCGAGGGATCGGTCTGTATGGCAGCTATATCCAAATCTGGACCGATCTGCGCCAAATTGAAGAACGATGTTGAAGGGCTTAACACAACTCACTGTCCTAAATTTTGGCGACGTCGGAAAATAAATGCGCCTTTTAAGGGCCAAAAACCTTGAGCGCATAACAAACCGATTACTGGCTTAGATGTATGTTCATAGAAGCAGGGGGCGGATTAATATCAGCAACCTCTTTTCAACATAAACTAACCTAAAAATTTACCTCGGTCTATGATAAAATAAAATCATTAGCAAAATAAAAAAAATAAGATTTTACGAAATTGTAAACCACAGCGTTTGTCAAAACAAAGTTTCGTTAGTTTAAATTACTTTTAAAATTTCAAAAAATAGTGTAATTGTCTACATTTTTAATGATGATGAATCTCATTTTTGTTTGTTGGAAAATTTAAAAATCATAACAGAAATGAACTCTGGCATCAAGTCTAACACTGCCATCAAACAAAAAAAAAAACAAAAAACGAAAACATGAAAAGGGTGAATTTTAAATGGATCTGATAAAAAAAACATTTGGTACAAATTGAACGTAAAATAACGGCTATGTACCTATCTAAAAAATTAGATTTTTAAAACAGAAAGTTCGTTTTCACTCTACTCCGTTAATTGCTGTAAAATTAGGGGAATTTCATTTTATTCAACTTGAGAAAATGGTAGCCAAAATGTTATGAAAACTGCAAAATGTGTGGGAAAACAGTGACAACACTGGTGCCATCTCCATACTGCGGTGTATAGGGGTTAGAGTCTAAACCCAATCAAAGAGTCAAAGTCATACAAAATCGCTTGCGGCAAAACCATTTAAGAGACACGGAGTTTGGAATCAACTTTGAGGGAGACTGGTAGTAAAGATATTATTTAATTATAACAGTTTTTACACTTTCTAATAACATGGAAGTACACGAAAATCCATTTTAACTATATTGCCATTTTATTACTTAAACATTTTTATACCCACCACCATAGGATGGGGGCATACTAATCTAATCTTTCCGTTAGAAACACCTCGAAATATTCAAAATAAAGAAGGTTGTTGAAGGACCTAACACAACTCACTGCCCCTTATTTCGGCGACATCGGGCAATAAATGAGTTGTTTATGGGCCCAAGACCTTACATAGAGAGATCGGTCTATATGCAGCTATATCCAAATCTGAACCAATCTGAGCCAAATTGAAGAAGGATATCGAAGGGCGATATTTGGGATATTTGGCGAAATCGGATAATAAATGCGCCTTGTATGGGCCCAAGACCTTAAATAGAGAAATCGATCTATATGGCAGCTGCATACAAATTTAGACCGATGTGGGCCAAATTGCAGAATGGTGTTGAAGAGCCTAACACTGTCCCAAATTTCGGCGAAAAAGAATAATAAATGCGGTTTTTTTGGGCCCATCACCTTAAATCGAGAGTTCGGTCTATATGGCAGCTATAGACAACTCTAAACCGATATAAGCCAAATTGAAGAAGGATGTCGAGTGGACTAACACAACTCACTGTCCCAAATTTCAGCAAAATCGGATAATAATAAATTTGGTTTTTATGGGCCTACGAACTTAAATCGGCGGATCGGTTTATATGGGGGCTATATCATGATATAGTCCCACATAGCCTATCTTCGAACTTAACCTGCCTATGGACTAAAACAGAATCTGTGAAAAGTTTTAGCTCAATATCTCTATTTTTAAAAACTGTAGCGTGATTTCAACAGACAGACGGACGGACATGACTAGATCGTCGTAGATTTTTACGACGATCAATTATAGGGTCGGAAATTGATCCTATGGTGGTGGGTATAAAAATATATGTATTTTGGTAGTTATGTAAACATGCCACCATATTTTCTTTTGCCAAGTGTAATTAGCAAAAAAAAAATCAATTGCATTACCCGTTTATCAAATTCGTTGCTTCAGTTGACTTTACACGTCAGAAATCGAATATTAATAATGGAAAAAGTCGCAAAGCGACTTTTGATAATCCAAAAAAGTCGACTTTGTAAAAATCGAAAAATCGAAAAGTCCACTTTTTGATAATCAAAAAAAGTTTTTCATTGTGAGAAAAAGTCGATAAGCCGACTTTTCAATTTCACTTTAGATCCTTCATCCAGGCAGCTGCGAAATAGTCAAAACACCGTGAGTAAATAACACCTTCAACAGTACGTCGCCTCATTGCTACCGTGAGTAACACGAGCCACACGTGAATACCGCCGTAATACTGAGTAATCGGAACCCCACAGAGCCTTGTGCCAGTGCTACCACTGCTGTGAGTGATTAACCCGGTGCGTTGCAGCACGTGAATACCAATTTACCTTGAATCCACCGTGCGGTGCCGTTAGCGCTACTACCTTTGAGAGTGTTTCACATAATGCCATGTCGCCCCAGCGAATCCCAAGGATACACGACATAGCAGCGTCTAGCCTCCCGAGTCCGCGAAATCTCGCTAGCCACTAGGGTTCCTCCTCAAAACACCGATGCCTATCGCCATAACATAAGCTTACCTTGAATTATATGTGTCTTAAGTGTGGTACTATATTCGCTTTTAGCGAAATTTTTTCATGATCACATTTTTTAGATAATAGATTTTTAGCAATGACCCAACTAAAGAACAACAATGCAACAGGAGCCGACGGGTTACCCTCTGAACTATTTAAGACCGGAGGCGACACGCTGATAAGGCGTATGCATCAACTTATCTACGCAATCTGACTAGAAGAACGCATACCCGATGATGACACAAGAAAGGAGACAACTGCAGAGGAATAAGTCTCCTCCCCATCGCATACAAGATACTCTCGAGCGTACTGTGTGAAAGATTAAAACCTAAAGTCAATGAGATAGTTGGGCCCTATCAATGCGGCTTTAGACCTGGTAAATCCACCCTAGACCAGATATTCACACTGCGCCAAATCCTGGAAAAGACCTGAGAAGGACAAATCAACACCTACCATCTCTTTGTTGACTACAAAGCCGCCTTCGATACTCTTTTACGTTCAATTTCAAGACATGTCTGAGTTTGGTATCCCTGCAAAATTAATAAGACTCTGCAGGATGACACTTGCTGATACGCGTTCCTCAGTAAGAATAGGAAAGAATCTCTCCGAACGATTTAATGCCAAACGAGGTTTCAGACAAGAAGATAGCCTATCTTGTGATCCCTTTAATATCCTGTTGGAGAAGATTATACGAGATGCAGATGTGAATAGATATGGCACACTAATCACAAGAGAACCCATTCTTCTCGCCTATGCCGACGACATCGATATCATAGGTCGGTCACCGGAAGTAGTAACTGCAGCCTTTGAAAGAATCGAATGAGAGTCAGTGAAAATGGGACTGGCAGTAAATGGAGATAAGACGAAATGGATGGTTTCAACTCCCAAAAAGCCAACCGAGCAGATAAAGAAAAATGGAGAAAGTTGGGAACCACACCTTTGAGACAATCAGTAACTTTATCTACCTCGGTACCGCTGTAACCGAAACGAATGACACCAGTTTTGAGATTAAGCGAAGAATAATCCTAGCGAATAGATGCTACTTTGGACTAAGTAAGCAGTTTAGAAACAAGGCCACCTCTCGACAGACGAAGATTACACTATACAAGACACTGATACTACCCGTGCTGTTATGTGGTTCTGAAGCATGTGTACTTGTGAAAGCCGATGAGGCAGTGCTTGGAGTACTTGGGAGAAAGATTCTTCGTAAAATATATGGACCAGTTTGCGTTAATGGAGAATATAGGCGAAGTATGAACCACGAGCTGTATGACAACGATAGCATAGTTACACGCATCAAAACACAACGGCTGCATTGGCTAGGTCATGTTGTCAGAATGGATGAAGAAGCTCCAGCAAAGAAGTATTTTGAAGGCAAACAATGTGGTGCACGCAAACCGGGAAGATCAAACAGTCCGATGGAAAGATCAAGTTGTGGGAGACATCTCGAAACTTGGTGTCAGAGATTTTAGAATGAGCGCAGAAGATCGAGGCATTTGAAACGCTATTCTACGTTCGGCTAATGGAACAAATATTCTGTCATAGCCAATTAAAGTAAAGTAAGATTATTAGATTAGCATCTTACTGATTTCATTCAGTAGGACATTCACTCATTACTTATGAAAAGTTTTTCATAAAATATTATGTTTTCATTGAGATTTTTTAGTGTTTCAAAAGAGTTACCGTGAAAAATATGCAAATATAGTACCAGCGTTTATGCAATAAAATCTGTTTACCCAATTTAAATTGCGGTGTTTTTGCTCCTCTTAGTCACAACAAATAAATAACTGTGAAGAACTCTGACGCCGCGAGTGAATTTCCCAGCAATCAGAGAAAACTCGTCGTTACAAGCTTTTTTGCACCTTCTGGCTAGAAAAACACAACCCAATGGTTTTATATCAGATTTCTATAACAACTAACAAGTGTCAGGAATAAATCTCCTTTCTATTGTCAACATAATATTAATGAGCGTGCTGTTTGAGAGAAACATATCTAAAGTTAAAGTCACCTTACTGTGGGACTTTAGACAGGGAAAATTCACCACCGATCTGATATACACACTTTATCATATCCTGAAAAACACCCCAAGGATGAAAAAATATGGTCAATTTCCATATTTTAGCAAAGCAGCTCTCAAGAGTTCCTATAAATCGAAGGTTTTTCATGCCTATGTTTTCTTCCACAAAAATTTTTGATTGAGGAATGATCAAAACTGAAATGATGTGTCATGCTACTTCGGCTAAAATAAGTCAACTCAGAGTACTGTCTGTCATTTAATCATAAAAGGTTCTGCTGCTCCATCATCTTGAACAAATATCACCTTGCTTTTATACTCAACAATAACAACACAGACCAAAGGGAATTTAAATTTAAATATTTCCTCATGTAGATTTTTTGAAATTTAATTCACACAAAATTTCTTTCATGTGTTTGCTTTCAATTTTTTTTACGGGTTCGATGGTTGGTCGCCTTCTGTGTACGATGGAATTGAATTTAAACTCTATAATAGAAAATTTTTCAGATATTGCCTTTGTTTACTTTGCAACAGACACACTAATTAATGGTTAAATACGGAGGTATTTATTTATACGAATTTTATATTTGAATATACACGTGTCATGTTTGCATAGATAGCGGTTTCGTAGCGATTCTTTGTCAAGGGGGAGAAATACCAATGGGATTGTAAGATAAATAAGGTAACTTGTGAAAGTTGAAGTATTTTTGAAAAAATTAAATAAAAGAATTAAATCAAATAATAAGAATAATATTAAAAAAAAAATAACATTTAAATCTAATCTAAAGAAAGAAAATCAAATAATTTAAAATAACTAAATTAAAATATATTAAAAAAAATATTAAAAAAAAATTTATAAAAATGTACAGAAAATTCTATTAAATAAAATAATTTAATAGTATTTGTTGCTACTGGCATTGTTGGTTGGATAAGTTGGATTTGAACAAGAGATGTAAGATTTTACTTGTATTCTATTACGCTTGTGGATCAATCGTCTTTAAGAGCCCTGTTTCAATTCGGATGTGTGCCTTACAACCTACTCTAGTTGGGTTCGTATGTAAAGCACCATGATTCATTTGACGAAGCCCTAAGATTCATGGGGAATCAGAAATCGCGATACGGGTAGCCGGTCAAATGCTTTTTAGTAATGTCACGCATTTTGCATTAATTTTAAGAGTTTTCCGCTGTGCTATTCTTTGAAAAGAAAGTATTGAATAAAATGGTCTATAGTAGCACATAATCTTGCAATGGAATCTCAATAACATAATTAAAATTTAATAAAAAGAAATAAAGAACTAAATAAAATACAATAAAATAAAATGAATATTGTACATTAGAATAAAGAAAATAAAAAAAAAAACAATAAACAAATAAAAAGGCGTTAAGTTCGGCCAAACTTTGGATACCCACCAACATTCGTCAAAATCTGGTAAAAAAAAAATACATACCTTATGTAGTATTTGAGAGAAAGATTCTTCGTAAAATATATGGACCAGTTTGCATTAACGGAGAATATAGGCGACGTATGAACCACGAGCTGTATGACGACGATAGCATAGTTACACGCATCAAAATACAACGGCTGCGTTGGCTAGGTCATGTTGTCAGAATGGATGAAGAAGCTCCAGCAAAGAAGTCTTTTGAAGGCAAACACGGTGGTACACGCAAACCGGGAAGGCCAAAAGCCCGATGGAAAGATCAAGTTGTGGGAGACACCTCGAAACTTGGTGTCAGAGATTTTAGAATGAGCGCAGAAGATCGAGGCGCTTGGAACGTCATAGCCAATTAAAGTAAATAAGTACCTCATATCCCATAGCAGCTAATCGAAATATGTTCCTATTTGGACCAAATACTAACAAGTGCAAGTCATTGTTTCAATGTGTATAACAAAATATTGGTGATTTTAGTAGCTATATCTAAAAATAAACCGATCTGAACCATATACCACACAGATGTCAAAAGTCCTAAAATAAACCACTGTGTCAAATTTTAGTGAAATCGGATTATAAATGCGCCAAGATATTTAAACCAAGATATGGACCGATTTGGGCCAAGTTGTAGAAAAATGTTGAAGAGCCTAACAAAACTCACTGTCCCAAATTTCGGCGAAATCGGACAATAAATGCTTTATGACCCCAAAACCTTAAATCGAGAGATCGGTCTATATGGCAGCTATATCCAAATCTGGACTGATCTGAGCCAAATTGAAAAGGAATATCACAGGGTCTAACTTAACAAACTGTCCCAAATTTCGGCGACATCGGACAATAAATGCACCTTTTATGGGCCCAAAACCTTATATCGAGAGACCGGTCTATATGGCAGCTATATCCAAATCTGGATCGATGCGGGCCAAATTGAAGAAGAATGTCGAAGGGTTTAACACAACTCACTGTCCCAAATTTCAAAATAAATGTGGCTTTTATGGGCCTAAAACCCTAAATCGGCGGATCGGTCTATATGGGGGCTATATCAAGATATAGTCCGATATAGCCCATCTTCGAACTTAACCTGCTTATGGATAAAAAAGAATCTTAGCAAAGTTTCAGCTCAATATCTCCATTTTTAAAGACTGTAGCGTGATTTCAACAGGCAGACGAACGGACATGGCTAGATCGTCTTAGATTTTTAAGCTGATCAAGAATATAATGCTTTATAGGGTCGGAAGTGGATATTTCGATGTGTTGCAAACGAAATGACAAAATGAATACACCCCCATCCTTCGGTGATGGGTATAAAAATAGAATAAAATTAAATAAAGTATGATTCCAATTTTCTGGCCAAAGCGTATTTCAAATGAGGAATTTGAAATAAGAACAAACACTTCCCCTCTAGATGTAGAAATCCGAAAGAGAAAATGGACTTGGTTGAGTCATATCCTACGCTGACCGCGCGATGATATAGCCACAAATGTCCTAGATTGGATCCCGCAAGAACAGAGAAGGAGGGGACGCCCGAAAAACACATGGATCCGCTGTACGAAAATTGAGTTGGAATCAACCCATATTTCGGGAAATTAGGCTAAGGCTTTGGCCAACGATAGAGCTGAATGGAGAGAGCTTTTTAATGACCTCCCCCTTTCCCTAATTTGGAATTTGTCGGAAATGGGATGTGCGATTTAAGCCAAATTTTGTGTGCTTTCTTATAGTAACCTAAAAACAAAAATTTGGTATCCAAATTTTGGATGGGGTGCCTAGGGAGGCCGCCCCACCCCCAAAACTTACCAAATTTATATATAAACCAATCATGACAATATGGGACTCAAATGAAAGGTATTTAAGATTAGAAAACGTATCTGATATCCAATTGTCGGACTTAGTGTTTGGGGGACCACTCCAACCCCAAAAACACCCCTAAATCGGACATATATACCGACCATGGCAATATGGGACTCAAATGAAAGGTATTTGCGAGTAGAATACGAATCTGATATCCAAATGTGGGGCCATGGTGTTTCATTAAAAGCTAAAAGGATAATTTTGTTCCATATAAAGTAAAAGAAGGCGCTGCGGAGCGGGCCCGGTTCAGCCAATAATGAATAAAATGTGAAAGACATGTTGTACTTATGTGAGAGAAATATTTCAATCAAAGGACAGAAATGTTGCATTAAAGTGAAACAAATGTAACACTCAAGCTAGGTTAAAGTCACACTCATGTCAGAAAAATAAAATACATTTGCGTAATAAATGCCACACTGAAATTTAAGAAATACTAAATTTAAGTAGGAAAATTTTTTTTCTAAAAAAGAAATTTAAAAAAAATTTTTTCATGAACAAAATTTCAAAAAAAAATTCTAATGACAATTTTTGATTTTTTGCAAAAATAAATATAATATTTATGCGACAAAAAAAGCAATTTTTTATTGGTTAAACTTTTTCAAAAATTTTATTTGACAGCATGCAAGTAAACAATAATTACGAAGATAAAAATCAACTACGCAGTCCACTACGTTGCATGGGTGTTTTATATTCCTTTTTCCATTCAAAATCAATAATAAAAAATCTAAATGAGCAATATGACTATTTATTTAGTTTTGATAAATGTGACAAATATTGGACATATGACGCAAAGCGTACTACAGGAAGTTATCGAAATTATATATAAGTTTGTGTAATTTTGCAGTGCTAAAAACTGAAGTATTTAGTGAAGTCTAATAGGGTGCTAAGATTTGAAGCACTTTGTGAATGCGTAATGAAAAAAAAAATTAAATAAAATTGTAGTAAGATATAAAAACATTTTTATAAGTAAAAGTTTCATTGTTTCAGTCCTGGAATGTTCAATGAAATTTAGTCTTTAGAGTATGTTTATTTAAATATTGTCTTTGGAGTAAATTAAGTTGAAGTATTGTCTTAAGACACTCCGCTGCACCTTCTTTTACAATATATGGAACAAAACTATCCTTTGAATATTTATTATCGACAACTAAAGTGCTGTGGGTTTGATACCGTGCTCTACTCCCAAATACCTTTCATTTGAGTCCCAAATTGCCATGGTCGGTAAATATATATGCAAGATTTAGGGGCATACATATATACCCCAAAAACTTGGTCTCGAAAGCGGGTATCAATTAGGAGATATATCAAGTTATAAACCGAATTGAACCGTTCTTGGCGCAGTTGTTGAGAGTCATAACAGAACACTATATGCAGGGACTCAAGAATTCAAATCGCGAGATCGGTTTATATGGGACCTATATCAGATTATAGACCGATTCGGACCGTATTCAGCACAATTGTTGGAAATCATAACAATACACTGTGTGCAAAATTTCAGCCGAATCGCATAAAAATCGGGGGTTGTAAGGGCTCAAGATGTCAAATCGGGAGATCGGTTAAATGAGAGCTATATCTAGTTATAGGCCGAATTGGACCGTACTTGGCGCAGTTGTTGAGAGTCATAGCAGAACACTATAGGCAAAATTTCAGCCCAATCGAATAAAAATCGCGACTTGTAAGGGCTCAAGCAGTCAAATCGGGAGATCGGTTTATAAGGGAGCTACATCACGTTCTAGACCGATCTGAACCGTACTTGACACAGTTATTGGGAGTCATAACAGAACACCATGTATAAAATTTCAGCCAAATCAGACAAAAATTGTCGCTTCCATTGGCTCAAGAAGTAAAATCGGGAGATCGGCTTACATGGGAGCTATATCAGGTTCTTGACCAATTCGGACCGTTCTTGACTTCCCTGTTGGAAGTCATAATAAAACACTACGATCAAAATTTCAACCAAATCGGATGAAAATTCCGGCTTCCAGGGGCTCAAGAAGTCAAACCGGGAGATCGGTTTATATGCTATATCAGGTTATAGACCGATTCGGACCGTATTCAAAACAAATAGTTGGAAATCGTAACAAAACACTATGTACTAAATTTCAGCCAAATCGGACAAAAATTCCGGCTTCCAGAGGCTCAAGAAGGGAGACATCGGGAGATCGGTTTATATGGGAGCTATATCAAGTTATAAACCGATTCGGACCGAACTTTACATATTTATTGGAAGTCATAACAGAACACTATGTGCAAAATTTCAGCCAATTCGGACAAAAATTGAGGCTCAAGAAGTCAAATCAGGAGATCGGTTTTTATGGGAGCTATATCCAAATCTGAACCGATATGGCCCATTTGCAATCCCTAACGACCCACACCAATTTATAGCTTCTGTACAAAATTGCAAGCGACTATCTTTACGCGTTCGACCGCTGTCGTGATTTCGAAAGACGGACTGACTTGGCCAATCGACTCAGAATGTCGAGACGATAAAGAATATATATACTTTATAGGGTCCTAGATCGAGATTTTGAGGTATTACAAACGGAATGACTACATATACCCCAATCCTATGGCGTTGGGTACACTAATCAAAAGTATTTTTTTAAGTTTTTCTATGAAATTGTCTCTAAAGACATATTTTCATAAAATTGTCGCTAAAGACAAAATTTTAAGGAAATTTTCTCTAAAAACAAAACTTCACCGAATTTTCTCTAAATACAAAATTTCTATAATATTTCGAGAACGTGTTAATGGAAAATGTATTTTTGAAATTTTTTATCAAGACAATATTTTAAGTAAACAAAATTTGTTTTCATAAAGTTATCGCTAAAGACAAAATTGCAAGGAAATTTTCTCTTAAAACAAAACTTCATCGAATTTCTCTAAAGACAAAATTTCTATAGAATTTCGATAAAACGTTAATGGAAAATGTATTGGAAACAAAAGATATATTTCAAAATTTTCTACTAGGACAAAATTTTAACTAAACAAATTTTTTTCCAGTGAAAAATTGCCATTTTAATAAAATTTTCTTTTAGGAACAAAATTTCAAAAAAGTTTTTAATAAATCCAATTTCTCAATGAAATTTTCTCTTAAAAAAAATTTCAATAAAATTTGTAGTTTAAAAATTTTTTGGATTTTATTTCCTTTTTATTTTGTTATTTGCAAAATGCTTGAAAAACTTAACACTCTCTTGCATTTTTAATACTTTGTCAAAATTTTCAGTTTTAAGCATTGCTACTTCTGAAATAATCACATAAAGTCAGATAATACAAACAATTGTACTCAAGTGAGTTAGCTACACGTTATTCGGTCGATATTTGCCCCATTTATCAAAACTAAATATAAAGAATGTCATTAATTACTCATATTGCTCATTTAGTTTTTCTTTTCTAGTGTGAAAAATAGCCATGCAAAGTAATGGACTGCATAGTAGTTTTACTTGACTTTGTTTTCTTAGTAATTATTTTTTGCTTGCATGATGTCAAAAAGGTTTGAAAAAAAGTGCAACCATTACCCAGTGGATTGCATCATCAAATATAGTATAGATTTTGCCAAGACAATATTTAGAATGTGTTTCTTAGTTGGTAGAAGTCTTGCATTGATGGCAATGATTTTTTCATAATTTTTAAGAAATTCAGATTTTCACGGTGTATTAAGTGAGTTGTTTCTTGTCTGAATACACTTTCACATATAAATATGGAATCAATCAAAGTGGATGTCTTTTAATGTGGGACAGCCCAATAAACATATGGGACTTTAACGAAATGTATCTGGGATTTAAGTATATTCTTATAACAAGAGTTGCACTCTTCACGCTGGAATATTTCGAATTAAGGCTAGTACTATGCTCGTTTTTCAAATTTGAAAACACATGTTATTCACGATTAAATTTTTTAGTACACTACAAAAAAACAGCAATAACAATAATTTTGAATTTTTTTTATGTTATATGCGTTTTACGTAGCTATAGTCAAAATAAACATATTGTTTAAAAGAATTTAATCTTATATATATATATATGAAATTTAATTTAGATTTTTCTTTCACGATTTATAAATTTAAGGAATTATCAGACTTATTTTTCTCTACTGACTAAGATAATCGTAGTCTGTAAGGATTGTAATTCTATAGATATAAACGGAAATAAATAAATAATTTAATAAAATTGTACCATAAGTAATGAATGCCCTACTGAATGAAATCAGCAAGTTTTTTCGCTTTAAAATCTATAATTTAAAAAAGTAATAGCGAAAAGCGAACATTGTAACAGCCTTTAGACTCCAGACACATTTTTTGCAGCACACTAATATTTGAGTTTGATTTTCTTCTTTTTTAGTAGAATTTAAAAGAGAATTTTGACTTTTTTCTAATAAAAATATTTGGCAACACTGGGTGTGGTGTCATGTACGTGATATTACTTTTGATCGAGTGTAAATGATTTTTGTAGTTTCCGCTCACATTCTATTTCTGCTGTGTTCAGTTGGTATTGAGCATAAGAGAGTAACAAGAGATTGTTGTCATTGCAAAGAAACCAAAGACACACATACATGTGTATGTTATGTGTGTTCTATTCAAGAGAGAATTTTGACATTTCTCTCATACGAATTTCTGGCAGCACTGATTGTTGTGTTACACATGTGACATTACTGATGATCGTGTAACTGTTTTGGCCTGTTTCCGCTTGTAGTACTTTTTAAGCTGTGTTTAGTTGGTATTGAGCAAGGGAGAGCAATAAGAGATTGTTATGCTGCAAATAAACTTAGAGCATACATACATACATATGTTCGCACATGCATTTGCATTGTTGTATACATTTTGTCACAATGTGTATACTTTTTATTTACTTTTCAAAAGCCAATATTTTCCTTTTTATTTGATTCTTACGCCTCTTTTTAACACCCACTTTTTGGTAAACTTTTTTTTTTCTTTTGTTATCACTCATGTTGTAAATCAACCAACAACAAAATTACCGCTAAGTACACTGCAACCCCAGACACTTGTATGTGACAGGCAAGAGAGAGAGATAAAGAGATAGTGAGAGTTAGCCTCTAACACTGTTGTAAATAATAATTGCACCACTAATTGCTAAAGGTAAATAACAATGACTTTATTAGGTTTTTGCACTGATTCGATTGTAAATAACACAAATAAATTTTTATAAAGACTTCTTTTCTTCACTCAGATTGGTCGTTGTAAACTTCAAACAATTAAGTGTTGGATCTTTTGTTCTGCCAGAGGTTTTTTTTACAAATTTTTTCATCTTGGCAAAAACTTGTTTCGCATTCTCGTAATTTATTTTTAATTGCCCTTTTTGTATTATGGCTAGGTATTATTATTATTTTTTATTTTCAAATAAATTGTAAACTCGTTTGACTTGTTATCATCTTGCTCACATCTTAAGAAAACTCGTTAGACTTTATGGAACTTTTTTTTTGTATAGAGAGAAGAACAACAACATTAACAATCACAGCTTCAGTAACAGATCTTGATTTCGTTTGCTTTTATGGTAATTTGTTTTTAAGTAAAACCACTTTTTTCTTTTTTGGGTTTTTGTTTTGCTACTCACCCACACAAACACATTTTACACATATTGCCAAAACTGCGTCTTTTACTTTTCCGTCGATTTTTCTGATAGAACACTGCAGAACCACTATCCGCATCAATGTTGGCTTTTTGACCATTTGCCGCTGTTGCTGCTGCTGCCATTGTTGATGTTGCATCAACGCTGGCCGGCGAGGTAGGTGCGGTTGCTGATTTTTTTGGTTGGGTTTCCATGTTGGACATTTGCAATGAATCGCTATAATGATTATTATATGTGCCCGTCATTCCCGCTTCAAAATTTAAACTGTACGAGGAGGACGACGAGTTGTTGTTGTGATTACCGTATATGCCGGCGGCGGCTTGAGCCGCATTATTTAGCCCCGTTGTAATATTAGCCGCTTGTGTTGAGTACCGCTCACGACTGCGTTCATTTCTAAAACGAATTTGAGCACCACCGTGATTGTCACCCCCTAAACGCGACGACGACGACGAGTATTTTGTTTGCTGGGTGCTGGTGCCGCTGTTGTTGTTATTTTTGTTGCCGTTATTATTCTTCGTATTGCGAACCAAATCGAATTTGGACGATGTGCCGCCAACAATATCAAACAGTTGACTGAGAAAATTTGTCTTGCGATTGCCCCCACCGTGTGCTGCAGCAGCTGTTTTTGTTGAGTAGAAGAGAGAGCCATGTTGTGGTTGTTGATGGTGGTGTTGGTATGCTTGTGTTGTTGTTCTGCCATCATGGTGGCGTATGAGCAATTCAGTCTCTGAATCGCTGCCATCGTCAGACTCTTCGAAATCTCTCATAGGTACATCACTGTCAAATGTCATATTTTGTTTGTTGGTGTTTTTGTGCTGCCTGCTTTGGTCGTTGTTATTTTTGTTATGGTTAATGATTGAAAACTGGTTGGTGGGGGACGACAGCAGCAAATGTGTGTACTGCGAAAAATAACAGATACTTGAGAGATTTTCCTTTGAGAAAAAGACGACGGCAATAGGCAAGAAGCAGTTGTTAGACAGATTTTGTTCTACAAAAATATGACTAATAATAACAATAATGTGTGGACGTGGTTATTGTTGTTAGTTGGAGGTGGCTGGAAGACTCAAAAGAAATCTTCACATAGCTACTACAATTAATGTAGGCCGTATAGCCCAATTGCTCATGTTTTGTTATAAACACTAATTTCCAATTCACTTCTTCTTCCACTAATGCTTTGGACTGTTTAGACTTTGTCGATAAGTCTTATCTGGCCGGAATTTATTAATCAATTTTACTACCAATTCATTAAAGCTTCCGTTTATTTATGCCTTGGGCTAACTTTTCATTCAAAAGCTAGCCAACAACCTCTTTGCTCCGCGTATAACACCCAATGCTTTATAGGTATTTGTTGATATTTTCTGTGTCACTTATCTTTTTATACACTTTTGACATTTATTTCAAAGCAAAACTTAATTTCCTTTCATTCCATTTGTTTTTTATACAAAATCTAAAACACTTTATTTTTATTTATTTGCAAAATTGCAAAATTTCCCGTTCGTTTCCGTTTCTACGTTTCCTTTAGCTATTTCATTTTTACGCATGCCACACCAACAACTTTACATACAAACTGGTATTTTTGGGTCTTTGACAAATAAATTGCCAAAAACAGCTGTTTTTGGAGGTCTAAAACTGAGAGAGCTCGAAATGGCAAGTTTATATTGGTGTGTGTGAGGTGAGTAAATGATGTCAGAGTAAAAGTGCTGCCAATACAAGGAACTAATTTCGTTGTGCCAACGCCAAAGCTTGGCAGTTATAGTCAGGGTACAGAAATAATCCAGTTAGAATCCGTTGAACAGGAATAAAAATTATAAATTGTAAAGACCTGGTTACGCTCTCGTAAACATACAGTGCATGTGGGAAAACGTGTCAGCTGTTTTGTTTCGCTTTATGAAAACACATGCTAACGATTGCCGAACGTCTGTCGACCGTAACTGGGAAGTAGAATGCAGTAAAAACAAAATTTTTCGTTCCGTTTTCGTGTCAGCTGATAAAATTTGAAGTTTGAAGAAATCTCAAAACCAAAAATGTGTGTTCATAAAACTGTCATTTTTCTATTCTATGATTTTTCTGTGGAATTTATTGTTAACAATTAAGGTTGGTGGGCTACCCACACCAATCTGTCTAATCTGTTGTGAAAAGTAAATAAAAAAAAGTAAGGCATATGTGATAACAACAAATTACAGGAAGAGAGTAGGAGGCACGAATACGGCGCTGTTTGGTTTTAATCGTCATTACGAGAAGCTTAGGTTGCGGTTAGTGGAATGCTTCGTATACGGAGTATACGATGAATTTTCTTAGCGTTGTTCGTTTGTTAGACGATTCATGGTTAAATTATAGACTATACTGAATATGTTTTACAGTGAAACAAAACACGAAACATGCATATGCTGTTTAAACTAAAATCTTTTTAAGATTTTAGAAAAAAAAAATACAGCCATGCTATCAAGCCTTTGACATTTAGATTTACTGCAAAATCAAAACAAATTTTAAAAATTGTCCTCAGCTGTTCGCGTGGCTTCACCTTATAAGTTAATAACGCTTTTGTACTGAAACAGGACTGCATAAGTTTCTAGCTCTCCTAAGCACACTAAGAGAACTGAAAGATTTATTTTCCATTGTTCGGTTCCATAGAACAATTAAACACATTAACCTTGCAAGCTATTTTGTTGCGCACTTGAACATTCGTTGAATGTCACTGCAAGTTGTGCGTAAGTCACATTGAACGTCGGGCCGGCTCGTTTGGTTTGTCTGTCTGTGCTCTTCGATTTTGATCTTTAAAACCTTTCGTGATCTTTCGAACATATTCCAGCTGGAATTCATTTAAATCCAGTGATTTTTTGTGATGTTGTCAAAACACTTTGACTGGCATGGTGGATCGCGATTTCCGATACGCCATGCATCTTCATCAACAATTTTGTTAAATTTGTTAGGGTGCCCTACATACCCAATGAATATTGAGTACGGTGTATAGAACGCTTTAGCGACAATTTCGTAAGCAGAGCAAAATACTAACCCTTGCAATTTTCTAACAGTAAATGAATATACTCTTTCGTAGCGTTACTTGCGCTGCGACTACGCTACAACGTAACACTTGTTCATTAACCAAGCTGCAATTTGAATTGAACTTGGCATCACTTTATTTCTAACATCAAAATAAACAAAGCAGTCCATTCATTCATGGCCTCCCTAAGTTTTTCAAAAGTCAGAGTCTGAGGACAACCACATTCTTCAAGTATCCCATAAGCCCCATAAGGAAGTGGCAAGCTTCCAAAACGAGAAATCGTTTAGAAAAAAATATCAAAAAGTTAAAATTAAAAAAATGTTAAACTTTATCAAAGAAGCAATGGCGCCTGCAACACGTTCGTCCATCAGCACATCGGCAGCAACAGCACAAAATTCAGAAAATCATCTCAAGGAATCTGTGGAGAAAACTGCTGCCATAGAAAATCCCATGAAAGGCTATAAAATCACCGACAATGAGAGGTCGCGTAAATTTGGCATTGGAGCCAATTCCCTGCAAATGCTGAAGGCGAAAGCCAAACTCAAGTTTCCTGTAAGTACCAATTTGTTAGATTCCTAACCATAGTTGAAGGAAATGGAAATTTGTAGTATTTATCTTTTTTGCCTTTCTACCAAATAGTTGGGGGTGACCTTGACTGCATATTTCATGTATCCAAAAATCACGGTCACAAAGACAGTGTTGTATTTTTTATTAGGTGTTGTGTTGGGCCAGGCCATAAAAACCAAAGCCATCCTTGGCAATTCTGCCAGGGCATCCATCCATACTTCTTTTCCGAAAATCCTTTACAACAACAAACCACATACTCTTTTTGAAGGTCTTCAAGCCTAGCATCCGTGTAGTTATACCCATGCTCTGCTGCATTATTTTCAATGTCAGGCAAATGGCCTTCCAAGGATGTGTAAGAGTGTGTAGTGAGGGAGGGGGAAAGAGTTATTAGTCAAAAACAAGTGCGCATAATCTGCACAGCCACCTGTTGTAACACATTGCCTCGGCAAATGAATGGACAACAAGGACGACTAGGATTGTTATCGAATGCTGGGTGGTGGGTAGCTATATATGGTAGCACTTGTTTTGTATTCATTATGGTTGGCTGCTCTGTTTGTTTTGTTTTATTTTTTTTGTTACGCTTCGTTGCCATATCTAAGAAGGACAATAAACTTTGGCCATCATACTGCGACTGTTTTGTATTGCATGTTGTTTGTTTATCATCATAATTCTGATGAACCATCCCAGATGCAGGATGCTTGTTTGAGGGGGGTTATATTTTTGTATTGCTATTGCTTTGTCTTACACATACAGGTCAGGGTTAACGCGTATAGAAATGACAATTTTAATGCCAAGTTCGATTATATGAAAAATTTAAGGAATTTTAAAGGAATAATTAGGGGGTAGTCCGATTCAAGCTTAAGCCAAATAATAAGGGCCTCCTTTTTATAGCCGAGTCCGAACGGCTTGCCGCACCTCTTTGGGGAGAAGATTTTAGATGGTAAAGTACCTCACATATGTCGCCATAACTAGGAGGGGATAATCAACGCTGAAAATTTGTTTCTGATGTTCACACCAAGATTCGATCTCAGGCATTCAGCATCAAAGGATTCGATCTCAGGCATTCAGCATCATAGGAGTAGTAACCTCTGCGCTACGGTGGCCTCCATGAATTGAATTTTTTGAATTTTCCAAAAATTTTAGTTAATGGGGTCTCGACGCATATTTCGAGGTGTTACAACCAGAATGACGAAATTAGCATACCCTCATCCTGTGTAAAATGTCAACCAATACGGATAAGAATCGCGCCCTTTGGGGCTTAGGAAGTAAAATAGAAAGATCGATTTATATGTGAGATGTATCAGGCTATAAACCGATTCAGACCGTAACAAAAACGTGTGTTGATGATCATGAGAGAATCCGTCGTACAAAATTTCATGCAAATCGTGTAATAATTGCGACCTCTAGAGGCTCAAGAAGTCAAGATCGCCATATCGGTTTATATGGCAGCTGTATCAGGTTATCGTCCAATTTGAACCTTATTTGGCACAGTTGTTGAAAGTCTTAATAAAATACGTCATGCAAAATTTGAGCCAAATCGGATAGGAACTGTGCCCTCTAGAAGCTCAAAAGCGGGGACATATATAACATTCGGCCCACTCCCACTTAACACGCATTTATTTATTTTTACTCGGTATCTTTTAACTAGGTTTTCTTCTTCTTTTCATTTTCAGATCAAAGACTTACGAATTTATTTAGCCTCGGATGGCTTTGAGGTAATCGATGAAGACTATTTTACAACCTTGGAATCACAAACCCTGTTTATAGTGGCCGGAGCCGATGCCATAATAACGACTGGTATGCTTCCCCTTTCCCCTGAATAAAAAATATTTAAAGACCATTTATACCCCTTTTTAGATTCTGATTTTGCTTTCGAGCAATTGCGTCAAAAATCTCCCCTGCTTAAGGTGGCCGACATCATTTACGATTTCATGGAACAACAACCTGAAAAATTCAGCAAACTTGTAGCCGAATATGAACGCAAGAAGTTATCCCACAAACAGCAACAGGATCAAAGTAAAACAGCATTGAGTCTGAGGACCGAGCACACCGAATGGTTCCTGGGGCAAGAGGAAAAATGTCACACCAAAGAAGAGGCTTTGAAAAGAAGAGCCCAAGATCGTGTACGCTGTTATTATTACAAGACCAAAGACGAATTGACCCGCAATCGTTTGTATCAACAAAATCAGAAGGCTCGCCAAGTTATAGACTCGTTGTTGGAGAAATTTCGTTACCTGCTCATAGGTTGTGATTACTTTTCCATGATATTCAATCGCAAGTGTGAGCACAAACATGATATCATCAAAGATCAGCTGGACCTAGACGATGAGACCGATGCCCGTGCTGTGGTGCCCAATAAGAAATTGAAGCAGGTGATACGAGAATACACAGCACGCCATGAAATTTTGGATGAATGGTCAGTGTCATTGTGCACAGATTTGGGTGACTTCTATTGCCAGGGTACATATTCGGGTGCTGCCAAACATTGCTCGTTGCGTCACACCATAAATCCCTATGCCTCCAGGGAGAATCTGATACTCTTTCAGGTCTGGAATTTAGATCATCAAATAGAATTGTCGCGCACCATTATACCATCGCTGATAGAAAATGTGCATGATCTTATCTCCAGTCCGAAACGCATGTGTAGCCTACACAAAGCACCTGTGGTGGATGTCTCTGTGCTGGAATATTTTCTAGAGATATTCTCTTTGAAAAATCTCAAATTGGTCCATATAGTGTGTCATGAGAAATCCCAAAGAAGCAACAAATCAAATGGCCGTCTATTGTGTAAACAATGCCATGAATACAAAATTGTTGAGGAATTAATGCAAATTGAATGTGACTACAATCCAGAAGATTGGTAAGCAGCAAGAACACATCAACTAAAGCTTAGAACAAAAGTGTCGGGTTAGCAAAACTAAAATATTAAGCTATAACAGACACTCCTCATCCATATAAGAATTGTACAAAAATTAAGTTCAATAATTGTTATTATTATAATGATGACGTATAGCGTAATTGTAGAAAAGAAAATTAGGGCCATTAGTTGTTATTTTGCCTATATGAAAATTGTTGGTATTTCTTGGCAAACAAAGTAAGCTTCGACCACAATGCTTAACGACAGAGATAGCATGGATGTTTAGAAATTACCCACAAGCCAGTATTCACTCTTTAAATTGAAAACACTTCAACAATCTTAAAGCTCAAGACTTATATGTGTGCCCCTCTTCATAATCTTCCCTGAATAGATCAACATTAAGCTTTTTGCCGGTGGATACCTATCTACAAGATGATGGTCGGGATCGTCCCTGCGATAACAGCACAGAAGGTTTTGCTAAGACAGCATGTAGTTATCGCACAGAAAGGATCTTTGTCTCCTGATGAAGGTAGTCCAAGTGGGAACTGTGGAGACAGCCTGTCGCAGTTCGAAGAGCGGCATTCTGACAGAACTGGATATTAGTTCACAGCGTGTAACATAGCTGACGAGATCACACTGGCGCTGCATAACTTACCACGGACCGACCAATTGCTTTGTACCTGGGTTATCTCTTAATTCCACAAAAGACTGGCAACCATACGATAAGTCGGAATCCAGCATTTCAGGTGTGGCTGGAGGGAAGTGTTACGGATGTTCTCAAATAGTTTGGTATGGATGAACGTAATAGGTCCAGTGCCATGAGGACCGTCCTATCAAATGGCCTGGGCTGATTGAAGCCACATCTAATGTGTGCGGTGATGACATGCAGTCTTTGAAATAGGTGCTGAAATAGGTAGGGGTTGTCCCTCAAGCGGCTTGGCTACTGGTGAGAGAAGGGAGATCGGTCTGTACGACTCCCTCTTGCTCGGGGCCTTTCAACTCTTTCCATCTTCGGGTTCTATAAGAGTGTTTAGAGACAGGTTGAGGACAATTTTAAGGTACTCTTGATTAGAGATGTGCACGTGAGTGACTTTTTACTCACGCTCACGAGCCAAAAAAATTATTCACACACGACTTTTTTATATAGACTCAAGTTCACGCGACAAAAAAAGTAGAACTCTTTAATGAGGAAAATGGCATAAAAAATTATATTAGCAACCATTGAAACCATTATGGCTACCATTGCCGGCATCAATTTTTTTGTTTTATTGGCTTAAATTAGCGTTGGGCACATGTGCTAGAGTGCGTAATATTTCCAAGCCCATGGGCTTATGTTCTTGTACTCGTACACCGTACATTGTGCGAAAGAGCCAAACATTTTAGCGATTTTTCCGAAAGCAGAACAGAATACCAAACCTAGGTTAGGTTAGGTAAAAGTGGCAGTCCTTTTCGGACTCACTTAGACAATTTTAAGTCCATTGTGATATCACAGTAGCGACAGACCAAGGCCTCTGGTGGGAATCAAACCCACGACCTCCTCATCGGTTGTTGTTGTAGCAGTGTGTTGTATACTGAGGCGGCAGCCCTCGCCGATGAAGGACTTCATCCGGACAATCCGCTACGTACACGGGCTGCCATAGGATTGACTACCTCACTGGTAATCCGAGCATGCTACCTACTCGGCTACCACAGATGACATTTGTAACTGCGTGCACGGTAAATTGTGATGGCTGTCCATCGGCTCGGAGACCAGGGATGTGACGAATGGCTTTCCTTTTAGCCTTGTCACTCTAGGGATGCCCAATAAATTGACGGTTGGATGGACGGTCTATGGTGAGTATAATAGGGAGGTGGTCTGATTTCCAAAGAAATTACGGCTTGTCTGATCACTTAGGAGATCAGGTGATACAATGGAAATGTCTGGCGAGCAGCTGCACCTCCTCGTACTCCAAGTAGGGGTATCATCATTCACCGTGCAGAACGTGTAGCCTTTGATCTGCTGTGCCAAAGCTATGCCCCGCTGGTCGTAAACTAGGGGTGAATGCCAAGAGTCGGATGTGCATTTAAGTCCCTAATATATAGTCCACTAATAGTCCACTAATGTCGGACCTGTAAACTTGGCCATTATATGGGACACAACTACGGCGGTATGCACACGATGTATATCTGGTTAGTACTGAACCCGCCTGCTTCCTCATGCATTCTTCGTAGAGGTCACTAGCGCCAGTCTTAGGCGAAATGGGTTATATACTGCATGGAATGGTTGTAGTTGTTGTTGTTGTAGCAAAATTTTCATATGGAGGTGGCGATCCTCGTCAACCTCCTGGAATGGTATATCACGAAAGCCAATCCTCACCGCCACCCACATTGTATCCGTGACAATTGCGCAGTTTGTAGGTGTTGGTCTTCCGACTCATAAAATCGCCTATTTCGTCGAACATGCTATCTTACACTTCCCAGCAATATAGTCCCGTCAAGTAGCTCCAGGAATGGCTTTGGAGCTCCTGCCCATATATGAGACTTATATTCCATCCTCGGCCTGAAGTAGGTAGTGTAGGTTATAAAAAGATCAGAAGAATCGAAATACTTCTTGTACCGTTTAAGACAGCCCAAACACTTGAATGCTACTTTTGACACTTCGATTACGTGTTTTGTCAGTTGGAGACATCGCACTCTATGCCAAGAACATCAAAAGCAAATCACTGTTCAATGTCTACACGGCCGATAGATAGTGACGATTGTAGTGGGCTAGTGAAACGCTTCTGAGACAAGAAACAGCACTGCCTACACTGTTAATTCTACCATACCGGGAAATGGCCAACAAATCCTGGGAGAGCGTCACATCCATAATGCGCCTGCTGTCCATAATTTATTGAGGAATGGTGGAATGAATATAAATGACACAGACTACTGTCATCGGCAAATGAGAAGACTGCATTTGAAGTCCGACCCAATAGATTGTCAATGAATTAAGAAAAATGGAAGGGGAAAGGACAGATACTTGTGGAACCCTTGCGGTCAATGTATACATTAGGATGAGAACCCCTCTGCAGGAACTCATATGGTGCGATTTTTATGAAAGCTCGATTTAAATCGAACGAAGTTATTACCGACTCCAAAAGCGACTAGCTTTGATATAATGCACCGTGCCATACCCTATCTTGGAGATATTCACAGCCACGACCTTTTTGCTGAACCCACACGGTATATAGCTAAGAAGGCCGTTGGACTCTAAGTACCTCACAAGATTGATTATGGTTAACCATACTTTCCATAACCTTGGATAGTGCGGAGCATATAGTAATTGGCCGTTAATTCACAGGGTTGTTGGCCTCACCCTTGTTGGGGATGGGCTGAACGTTCCCAAATCTCCAACGCGCCGAGAAAACTCCTGCACGGTAAGCAATGACGAGCAAAGAACACGAGCAAAGAACACTTACAAAGGACAAGTGTTGATATGCCACGCGGACCTGGAGATTTATTAACCTCGAGATCCGCAAGAACCAAAGAGCTATTAGCACTCAAAAAACTAATTAATTTAACCAAATTATGTTTAGACGATTGTTTGGAAACATTTTCTTGTTTTTAAAACTTAATTTCTATAGCATCTCTCACAGATTTGCTTTATTCCAAGAAGCGTTATTTTTTCTTTTTCGCTCATTTGCATAAGAGTTTTCCGGTTAATTAAAAAAAAACAAACTGCACAATTTGTTATTTTCTTTGTAGTTTTAATACAAAAATCCATCGCAAACAGTCCGACTAGGGTTTATAAATGGATTTTGAGAGGACTATACTCGTATGTTCTTCCGCGATGGAGACAATTATGAATGTCTACTTCTTATGATAGTACAACAAATTGTTTGAACAAACATTCAGTTTTTATTATACAATAAATTAATTGGCGTAATAGGTAATTTAAACACTGTGTGGTTGCTGATATTAATTTTTAAAGAAGGATCCTCTTGACTGAACTAAATACGTTTTTATACCCACCACCATAGTATGGGGGTATACTAATCTATATATTCTTTATTGTCTTGGCGTGTGTCCGTTCGTCTGCGGAAATCACGATAGCCGTCGAATGCGAAATTTTGCACAGATACTTCTTATTGATGTAGATCGTTGGGGATTGCAAATGGGCCATATCGGTTCAGATGTGGATTTAGTTCCCATATAAATGGTCCTTCGACTTGATTTCTTGAGCTCCCAGAAGCTGCAATTATAAACCGATTGGGCTGTTATTTTGCACATTATGTTCCGTTACAACTTACTACAATCGTGTCAAGTATGGTCTGAATCAATCCATAACCTGATATAGCTCCCATATAAACCGATCTCCAGATTTGACATCTCAAGCCACTGGAAGCCCCAATTTTTATCTGATAGGGCGGAAATTTTGTACGTAGTGTTATGTTACGTCCTCCAACAATCGTGTCGCGAACGTTCCAAATTCTTTGTGTAAACTTTTAGCAGAATCCATGGTGGTGGATTTCCAAATTTCGGTCCGGCCGAACTTTGCATGCTTTTACTTTATATTTTTATAAGATTTTTCTAAGCATTTAGTTATTGGGGAATTTCTAAATAGAGTATGAAAAAGATATTTCAATGAAGAAAATCTTAATTTTCTTTCCAAAATTTTTTTTTGTCCTTTCACCAACCAAGTGAAAGTCCAACATTTTTCATATTAGACAAGCTTTAGATTTATTTCTTTTTTTTCTATCTTTAACTATTGTACCTGTCAACTTTGTTGTTTTAGTTTGGTATCAATACTAACAACTCATACCTTTAAATAGCATAATCATTAATATCATTAAGCATGCTTAATACAGATTGTTAAAAGTTAACTATAGTACAGAATTTATTAATATAACCAATATGAAATGTTTCAAATGACATATAAGTACAACAGAAACAAAAAAAAAAAAACCTTACGGTAGAAATCTTGTGTAGAAAAATATACATATATTACTATAGAACATTTTAGTGTGTAGATTTAATATATAAAACTCTTAAAATGTTATAACAACAATATCCATACATAAAATATTGTCATTATACTTTAAGAAGTTACAAATAACCTAATCAAATGATCTCTTAAGGCACTTTCTAAGCATTTATATATGAAGAAAATATCTTTTTCTAAAATTACTTAAACTCTTATCAACTCTAACATTATCTGCCAAAGCAAAGTCTCTCTCCATTTTAACGGTTTGGTATTTATTTTCTTATCTTTGTATCTCAATAGATTTTTCTATAACTTAGTATTTTAGTTTTCTTACACATAATTTTATAACGAAGGTATCTCTTAAAGTTAACAAAATATGCCAATATTTACATAAAATATGTATATGTAACAATAAAATACAATAAATGAAATATGATATGAAATTTTACGTCTTAGATACAGTTTTCGTTCCAGATTTTTGGATCCAAAAGAAAACAAGGAATCAAATTTTGTTCTCAATAAATATACCCCAAACACCTTAGATTGACTGAAACGTCAAAAAAGGGTATTTGAGGTAAGTCCAAAACTTTTGATCTATTCATATAAGCAGTGCGAAATGTTCTATAAAGCAAACAAGGAATCAAATTTTGTTCTCAATAAATAAACCACAACAACATACAATGGTCCAAAAAAAGCGAAAAAATTGTAAATAAGTCCAAACCTTTAATATATTTATTTAAAGTTTTAAGAGAAAGTCAGGCAACAGGTAGTTTTTGGATAGTATCTCTTTATGGGGTGTCAACGTTGATGTTGTCAAATTGTACAAGATTTTAGGCAACTTATGGGCTTAAAATGGAAAATGTTCAAAAAAAATGGATTTTGATTTCCTTTGAGTTTAGTAGACTTTGTTCATTAAACTGTTATCATTTGTTATACCCACCACCAAAGAATAAGGGTCCATTTGCAACATATCGAAATATCTATTTCCGACTCGTAAAAATCTTAAGACGATCTAGCCATGTCCGTCTGTCTGTCTGTTGAAATAGTCTTTAGAAATAGATATATTGAGCTGAATCTCTGCACATATTCTTTTTTTTTGTTTATAGGTAGGTTAAGTTCGAAGATGGACTATATCGGACAATTTATAGCCCCTATATAGACCGATCTGCCGACATAAGGCAACGAGCATAAGCGGAATTTGTGGCTAGAAAACTTGAAGCTATGTAACTTAAATATCTGTTTAGACAAGCTGTGGTCTAATGTTAAGTTACGGTCGAACCCTGATAGAAGGATTGACAGGATCTTAGTCGCTTTTGGTGATGCATTAAAGTTTTACAGAGAATTACCATTTTCATTGCGCCTTCCAAACATCACACGCAAGTTTGCTCATATAAAGGAGCTTGACGAGGATCGCTATTTCCACATATAGGCATGTGGTTGCAACAGCAATAAACACTAGAGCTGCCAAACTATCGATGGCATTACCAATACTTACTTTACTTGAATTGGTCATAACAGAAATTTTATTCCTCTAGCCGAGCTCAGTATAGATTTCTAAGCGCCTTGATCTCCTGCGCTTCTTCTCCTATCTCTGAAACCTAATTCCGAGTTGTGGCTCTCCACTTGGCCACTCCACCGGAGTTTTAGTCTTTCCCTTTTGCGTGTTTTATTATGGTCGCCTTCAAAAGACACCTTTGCTGGAGCTTCTTCTTCCATTGTGACAACATGATCTAGTTAACTCAATCGTTGTATATTGATGCGCTTACCTGCTATCGTCGTAATAAAGCTTGTCAGTTCCTACGACGCTTATATTATCGAGACTCAGACAAGTCTCATGCAACGTCCTTCCCCTGACATTGGCCAAGGATTGGACTTAGTACTAGGATAAACCAGTTTATCTTACGTGATTAAAATACTTAGGCTTTCTTTTTTTAAAGGAAACTACATTTACATTTTTAGGGACATTCTCTTTATTTCATTATTTTTTTTTTTTAGATCATAATGATACTACAAACAGAATAAAAATAAAACACAATTATTTATTAATAAAATTATATGATATTGAAAAAGTGATAAATAATAATAGTAATAATGATATGACGATACATATATAAATTCTTTGTTCTGCTTTTGTTTTATTTTTAATAAATTAATAACAATTGCTGTGGAAAAAAAACTGTTTTTTCATAAGGCACAAACTTTATCGTTGCTTTTATGTTTAGTTCACAAAAATAAAAATGTTTTTTCTTTCCCCTTACAGGATTTTGGTATTAGTAGCAAATTGGACAGACAAAGTGAATATTGTTTTCGTTTAAGGTTTCAGAGTTGCAATGGTTAAATAAATTATAGAAAAAATAATGATTAATTTTAAATGACTTATTTTTTTTTGTATTATGCGCTTGTTCTAAAGTTCGTTCTCTAGGTCGTTAAATATTTTAGTTTTCTGTTTTTTTTTTGGATTTTTTAATAATTTTTCTTGATTGTTTTTGATTTAGATCACTTAAAATTACTTGATAATTCTTCTTCATTAGTTACCTTCGGCTGAAAACATGTGTTAGTTGGTGTTTTTTTTAAATAGCTTAAAATTAGATAACGCCACTGCTCGTTCTTCACTTGATCTCTATGAATGTGTCGTTTGTTATGCTGCAATCTCAATGAAAATATATCCCCTAGCCACACAAGGTTGCAGGGGGAAAAGGCGGTTTACAGTTGTCTTATAAAAAAACCCAAATTTCTCTTTTCATATGCTTACAACAGTAAGTTGTTGATAGGATGTTGGTGTTAGGTGTTCAAAATATTGGACATTTCTTGATAGGTAGGAAAGCTATAATTAATTTCTATGGCTTAAAAGAAAATAATTATAGATCCGACTGTCCAGGTCCTAAAAAAAAGACAAAAGATATATGCATAAGTGGTTTTCTAAAAATAATGTAGTATGTGACCTTAGAATAATTACATAAAAAAGCTTAAGGAGTATATAGATGAGTATGAAGGAGTAGTTGACTTGGGACATGTTAAAGACTTTTTCATAACTTTTTCCTTCAAACTCCTTGGCAATGTATCTGGGATATCAACATAGACAAATGAAAAAAAGAGATGACAGCAAATGTAACTGGAAATATTGGAGATAACTCATGGTTTAAACACTTTTGGGAAGGAGTGATTTTTTGGTTAGTTTAACCAATAAAGACAACATTTTAAATGAAATATCCTCTTAAAACAAAACTTCCATGAATTTTTCTCTAAAGGCAAAATTTTGCATAAAATTTTCTCTAAAGACAAAATTTGCAAAAAAAAAATCCTCTAAAGACAAAACAAACTTTTCAAAAAATTTTCTCTAAAGACAAAATTTCCAAGAAAATTCCTCTAAAGATAAAACTTCTATGAAATTTTCTCTTAAGACAAAATTTCCATGAAATTCTCTCGAAAGATAAACTAAACTTTTCAAGAAATTTTTTCTAAAGACAAATTTCTATGAAGTTTTCTCTAAATAAAGACATTGCGCTGAAATTTTCTCAAAAGTCAAAATTTCTATCAAATTTTCGCTAAATAAAGGCCAAATTTCGCTGATATTTTTTCTAAAAACAAAAATTTCGTTATTTGCTTGACTTGGTCATTGATTTCATTTATTCTTCATTAATCTCCCAAAGGGGAGAGAGATACGAGCTGTTGACAATGAGAACGAATATCACTAGAATGAACGTTCCTTTTTTATACCCACCATCGTAGGATAGGGGGTATATTCATTTAGTCATTCCGTTTGCAACACATCGAAATATCAATTTCCGACCCTACAAAGTATTTATATTTCGGATCGTCGTAATAGACGATTTAACGATGTCCGTGTGTTTGTCCGTCTGTTGTTATCACTCTAAAGGCTTCAAAAATTTAGATATTGAGCTAAAATTTGGCACAGATACGTCTTTATGATGCACTCTGGTTAAGTTCTTGAACGGGTCAAATCGGACCATATTTGTATATAGCTGCTATATAGACCGATTTTTCGATAAAGGTCCAGACCGATCTATCGATTTAAGGTCTTGTGTCCGTTAAAAGGCGCATTTATTGTCTGATTTCCCCGAAATTTGGGACAGCCAGTTAGGGCCCTCCACATCCTTCTTCAATTTGGCTCAGATCGGTCCAGATTTGGATATAGCTGCCATATAGGCCGATCTCTCAATTTGAGGTTTTCGGGCCATAAAAGGCGCATTTATTGTCCGATTTCGCCAAAATTTGGGACAGTGAGTTGTGTTGGGCTGTTCGATATTTTTCTGCAATTTGGCCCAGATCGGTTTAGATTTAGATATAGACTGATCTCTCGATTTAAAGTCTTGGGCCCATAAAAGGCTAATTTATTGTGCGATTTCGCCGAAATTTGGGACAGTGAGGATTAGTATTAGGCCCTTTGACATTCCTCTTCAATTTGGCCCAGATCGGTTTAGATTTGGATATAGGCCATATAGATCGATATCTCGATTTAAAGTCTTGGCCCCATAAAAGGCGCATTTATAATTCTATTTCGTTGAAATTTGACACAGTGACTTATGTTAGGCTCCAAATCGGACCATATTTCGATATAGCTGCTATGGGGGACTCCTTTTTCTAAGAACCTGGCGTTATAATAGCCAATCAGGACTTCTATTAATAGTCCGATGGAGTGTTTCCTCAGCCTCAGGTTAAGCCATGTACGATATCACAAAATACTCGGTCACAGAGTCGACGACACCCTGCAACCTACAGCGCCAACCCATGTTAACGTGGTCGATTTTCACCCTACCAAGAAGTTAGCGCAGAGGGCTCAATGATCCAGTAGCTTGATCTGCGCATATCAGCAATTCATGCCTTGACAGCTCGTTGATTATCTACAAAGCGGCTGTGATGCACAAACAAGCTTCCTCTTGGACCCGTCTGAGTATTGAACAGTAGTTGGCCATCCACCAGACCACAATACCATATAGCATTATGAGTCTGACAACTGCAGTATACAGGCAAAGCTTGACATGGACCCAAATGCACGGTCTCAGGAAGTAGAATATAAATCTGATGTTATAATTTGAAATAGGGTCATTAAAGGCCGTTTTTGCTGTAGGCTTGTTGCTGTCGAGAAAGGCGATCTTGATTAATTATTAATTTTTAATCAAAATATTTTTTTCACTTTCATGAAGTACGGGTTTTCTGCTTTTAGAGTGGAAATGTTCTTTGTGTTCCTCTATACCACAAGTTTATATGAACTAAAGATTGAGATCCTTGTAGTATCTAGATACTTAGTACCCTATAGATTTAGCTCCTATTTACCGCTGGTGACAAAGTGACAAATTTCGCTGGAATAAATAAAGTTTCACTGAAAAGAGGTCTATTTAGAAAAAAAAAAATAAAAATTTTTCTAGGAAAATGTTTTCATTTCAAAGTATTGCCTTAAAAGTTACTGTGTTGCAGATTTAAATGATGTATTACAAAAATGTTGTAGATTTATTGTAAGCCCCAAAATTTTTCATTCCATATGTTATTGTTATTCATCAAAGAGATATCTCTCTCTATATTTTCATTTGTCTATGGATACACCGTGAAAAAGCAAGCTTTCCAAGCTTTGCCTTTTAGAAATACTAAATAATTTTATTTCCATAAAATTTTTTTATTCATGTACACAAAAGACTTTAGTAAACAGTTTTTTTCTATAGACAATTATACAATAAAAGCGTTTTTTTTGGACAAAAGCTGCCAAGCATGCAAACAACTCAAAACGAACAAACAAATACAAGATCTACAAGATTCAATGAGAGAAAACTTCACCTTTTTTCTGTTCTCTTTTGCTACAGATAGCAAGTTAAACATTTTGCAACTTCTTTTCGTTTTTCATTTTTTTTTTCAAAATAATTTTAAGAAATTATAAAGTTTTCATAAAAGCCATTCGTTTTTTGTTGTATAAAAAATTATTAAAAAAAAAAAAAAATAATAGAGAGGGGTAGGGTTAATATGAGTTTCTTAAACAAACAAAATAAAGAAAATGGAGGGGTAGGAGATTTAAAACATTTATAAGAAAAATGCTTTAGTGAATCATAAAAAAGAGGTTAATTAAAAAAAAAAACAAACAAAATAGAACGACTTTTTTACAATTTCTTAGTTTGCATTTGCAGAATTTTTTGTATAATTTTTCTTTTTTATTTGAGTTTATTTCTCTTCATGTATTTTGATAGTAAATTTTGTTTAAGCCAAAGGTGGAGTTTGCTCTCCATTGACTACATTTTTTTATTTATCGAATAATATAAAATGATAATAAGTAAAGCTTTTACCAAACACTACCAGAAATATTTACGATAAACTATATATGCTGAATAAAGAGCTACGGTGTTATGTTATATACAAACCTCATGGAAAAATTTTATTTTTTTTACTTAACAGTGAAAAATTTAATTTTTTCGAATTTTTATGACTTTTGATATCTGCTTAAAATATTCTAGAGAGCTTTTGTGCCAAAAATATTCAAAGCAAACGAGAGTTACAAGATATTATTTAAAAAACAAAAAATTTAGTGGGGCACCTGTAACAAAACAAAAGACTTAAGATACGAACTTCTTTAGGTATGCGCATAGTCAAGGAGAGTTGCCGAAAATATTTTTTTTGCCATTTCTATTGTCTATATGCCATTTGTTTTCTTTGGCCTTAAAATCGCTTTCTTCAAAAAAAAAAAAATTATTAATGGAATAGCAATGCATGACATGAGAAAACAAAAGACTTAAGACACAAACATTTTAAATATGTGCTCTGATTTAGTTCATTTTCGTTTGCATACAAAAATTTTAGGAAAATTTAATGAAAACTCAATTCCTTGGATCAAGTTATATAATCGGCTTGAGGTTACACAAAGCTTGGTCGCTGTGTTCTGCCATGCCGTAAAAATATTTTTGTTAATTAAATTTTTCCAAAATCTGTCATCATAACGTCTAGTCAAGTCAAAAGAAGTTGAAGTGGCAGTCTTAAAAGGAGACTTTACGTTAATTTTTGCGCATTGTTATACCACATCAGTGGTAGACCAAAGCCTTTTGTAGGTATCGAAAACACGGCCCACGCTTCACTAAAGATATTGATATCTGAGAGTACTTTGTAAGTTGTGAACAAGAGGCCTTCTTTTGAGATACTGGTCTAAGCTTGCATTGGTCAGAATGAAGTGTACATCACTTCACCTCACTAAAGAGGTTTAAGGAAAAGAAGTCCATACATCAATGTGAACTAAGTGAGATTCGAGAGATGGAGTGATCAAGATCAGAAAACAATTTTTGTTTATAAGAAGGCCAATGGACAAAAAAAAAAAAAAGTTTATTTTATACCCTTAGGAAAGGTAGTTTTGGTACATTACTCCTAGCTAAGAGTGTTTTATTTGGAAAGAGTAGTTAGGATGCTAACCATTAGAAGAGGAAACTTAAGTAACTTTGCACTTAGGAAAGAGTGGTTTTGTTAGTCTTGCCCATAGTATTTTAGTACCATCTCCCTTAGAAGGGTAATTTTAGTACCATTTCTTTTAAGAAAGGTTAGTTTTAGTACATTTTTATTTAAAGAAACGGGAGTTTTCCTTTAGGAAAGGGTAATTTTAGTATCCTTTCTTTTAAGAAAGGGTACAAAAACTCTCTTTCATTAAAGAAAGGGTAGATTTAGAACCTCTTTTTAAATAAGGGTCGTTTTAGCACTCTTTCGTTAAAGAAAGGCTAGATTTAGAACTCTTGTTTTATGAAAGGGAGTTTTATTACTGTTTCTTTTAAGAAATCTTAGTTTTATTACTTTTTCTTTTAAAAAAGGTGTTTCTAGTATCCTTTACTTAAAGAAAGGGGTTTAAGTGCCCTTTCTTTTAGAAAGGGTAGTTTTAGTACACCATCTTTTAAAAGTTTTAGCACACTTTCTTTTAAGAAAGGGTAGTTTTAGTGTAATTTCTCTTAAGAAATGGTAGTTTCAGTACACTCTTTATAGAAAGAGTAGTTTTAGTAACTGTATAGAAAGGGTAGTATAAGTTCCCTTTCTTTTTGTAAAAAAAGTAGTTTTAGTACTCTTTCCTTTGGGAAGGAAAAGTTTAGTACCATTTCCTTTGGGAAAGCGTTGTTTTAGTACCCTACCTGTCTTTATTAAAAGACAGGGTACTAGTATCTTTCTACATCTAGTATCTTTCATTTAAGAAAGTGTAGATTTAGTAGTCTTCTTTAAAGAAAGAGTAGATTTAGTACCTTTGTTTTAAGAAAGGAAAGATTTAGTATTGTTTCTTTAAAGAGAGGCTTTTTAGTATCATTTCATTTAAGAAAATAAAAGTGTTATTTAAAAAAGGGTAGATTTTATACCCCTTCTTTTAAGAAAGGCTTGTTTGAGCACCCTTTCTGTTAAGAAGAGCTAGAAGCTAAAAGCACGCTTTCTTCAAAGAAGGGTAGCTTTTAAGAAAGGGTAGTTTTAGTACCCTTTTTTTATGAAAGGTTTTCTTAAGAACCCTTTCCTTTAGGAAGGTGTAGACTTACTTAGTACCCATTTTTAAGAAAGGGTAGTTATAGTACACTTTCTTCTTAAGAAAGGGTATTTTTAGCACCCATTCTTTCAGTTTAGTACATTTTCTTTTTTAAAAGGGTAGATTTGGTGTACTTTCTTTTAAGAAGAGGTAAATCCAGTAATCTTTTTCAAGAAAGGGTAGTTTTAGTACCCTTTCTTTTTAAAAAGAGTACCTTTAGTAGGATTTCTTTTAAGAAAGGTTAGTTTAAGTATCCAACCTTTTAAAAACGGTAGTTTTAGTATCCAATCTAATAAAAAGGATTGTTTTAATACCCATCATTTTGGAAATTTTACTTTTAGTACCTTTTTCTTTAGGAGAGTGTAGTTTTAGTACACTTTGCTTTAAGAAAGGTTAGTTTTACTACCTCCTCCTTTAGGAAAAGATAGCTTTAGAAGCCTTTAGTACCCCATCTTTTTGAAAGGGTAGTCGTAGTACCCTATCTTTAACGAAAGGGTAGTTTTAATACCCTTTCTTTTAAGAAAGAATAGTTTTAGTACCATTTACTTTATGAAAGGGTAGTTTAAGTACCATTTCTTTTAAGAAAGAGTAGTTTTAGTACCAATTATTTTAAGAAAGGATAGTTTTAGTACCCTTTCATTCTGGAGCGGGTTGTTTTAGTACTCTTTTCTTTAGGAAATGTGGGTTTAGTATCCTTTCCTATAGAAAAGTGTAGGAAAGGGTACTATTCTATGGGAAAGGGTAGTTTTAGTTCACCTGTATTTAGGAAAGTGTAGCTTTAGTACCCTTTTCTTAAGAAAGTGTAGTTTTAGTCCCCTTTTTATTGGGAAAGTGAAATTTAAAAACCTACTCTATCTTTTAAAATAGGTCGTTTTAGTACCCTTTCTTTAGGAAATTATAGCTGTAGTACCCTTTTCTTCAGGAATGTGTAGTTTTTCAACCCTTTCCTTTAGTCTATGACCCTTTCCGTTAGGAAGGTGTAGTTTTAGTACTCTTCTTTTTAGGAGATTGTAATTTAAGAACCTACCCTATCTTTTAAGAAAGGGTTTTTGTACCCTATCTTTTAAGAAGATGGGGTACTAACTACCCCATCTTTTTTAAAGATGGGGTAGTTAGTACCCTATTTTGTAGAAACGGTAGTTTTAGTACACTTTTTGTCGAAAGGGTAGTTAAGTTCCCTTTTTATATGAAAGGCTAGTTCTAGATTTTTATTTTTAGAAAGAGTAATTGTTGTGCCCTTATTTTAAAAAAGTATAATTTTTGTTCCCTATCATTTAAGAAAGGTTAGTTTTAGTACCCTATTATTGAAGAAAGGTTAGTTAAAGTACCAGTTCTTTTAGGAAAGGGTTGTGTTAGTATCATTTCTTTTATGAAATTGTAGTTTTAGTACCCGTTTTTGGTAGAACTGGTATTTTTAGTATCCCTTTGTTAGTAAAACGGGTTGTTCTTTGAAATGGTAGACTTAGTACCCGTTCTTTGAAAAGGAAGACTAAGTACCGCTTTTCTAAGAAAGGGTGGATTTAGAACGCTTCTTTTAAGAAAGGGCAGATTTAGTACCCTTCTTTTAAGAATGGGTATATTTGCTACCTTTGTTATAAGAAAGGGAAGATTTTATACAGTTTATTTTAAGAAATGAAAAGGGTTTCTTAGTAGCCTTTCTTTTATTAAAGGGAAAGGGTTGTTTAAGTACTCGTTCTTTGGAAAAAGGGTAGACTTTGTACCCTTTTTGAGGAAAGGGTAGTTTTAGTTCAAGAAAGGGTAGTTTAGTACACTTTCCTTTAATAAAGGTTAGTATTTAATCCTTTCTTTTAAGAAAGGGTTGTTTTAGTGCCCTATCTTTTAAGAAAGGGTAGTTTTAGTACCCTTTCTTTTAAAAGAGGGTAGTTTTAGTAATATTTCTTCAAAAAAATTTTTGTTTTAGCACCCCGTCTTTAAATAAATGGTTTTGGAAAGGGTAGTTTTTGTACTCTTCTTTTAGGAAAAGGTAGTATTACTACCATTTCTTTTAAGAAAGGGTTGGTTTTGTACCCTTTTTTGTAGAAAGGGGTGGTTTTAGTACCCTTTCGTTTAAGAAAGGGTAATTTTAGTACCCTTTCGTTTAAGAACGAGTAGTTTTAGTACCCTTTCTTTTCTTCCTTTTCTTTAGAAAATTAAGTTTTAGTATCCTTTCCTTTAGAAAATATAGTCATAAAACCTTTCCCTTTAGGAAAGTGTTGGTTTAGTACCCTTTCCTTTAAGAAAGCTCGTTTTAGTACTCATTCCTTTAGGAAAGGTTAGTTTTAGTAACATTTTCTTTAGGAAAGTGTAACTTTAGAACCCTTTCCTTTAGGAAAGTGTAGTCTAAGAACACTTTCCTTTAGGAAAGTGTTGTTTTAATACCCTTTTATTGAGGAATGTATGATTTTAGAACCCTTTTTCTTTAGGAAAATGTAGTTTTAGTACAATTTTCTTTAAGAAACTTTACTTTTCACTAATGTCGTGATTATGACCTCAATGGTCCTGACGGTAGAAAATTAAAAGAAACATAAATTACAAACTGAAATACATCAAAAAATTTGAAAAGCTATGTAAGGTTGCCTTTATGTTGCTTATATATGTTAAGAAGTCAACACTGGTTTACATTTTTAGTTTTAGTTATTTTTATAAATTTTTCAATACTATCCTTCCAACTATTTGAGAATATTTTACTTTCTTCAGCACTGTATCGTAAATATTTCATTTCATACACAATTTTTTAGAGGCCAACAAAGCTTTTGCAATTAGGAAACTAAAAATAGATAGGCGACAAAATGCAAATCAATTTTGTTTTCAAACAAAAAATGATAAAGAAGAAGAAGAATTTAGAAGTAAAATTTAAATTGTTGTTTTTGTTTTATATATACCTTTTAAAATTTTTGAACATTATTTTTGTTTTTGTGCATACATAGAGAATTGACTGATTGATTGATTGATTAATTGTGGGATTTATCGAACAATGCGGGGAATTGGTTTTATTTTTTGGTTTTTCTGATAACTGAGATTTTTTTGCTTGAGACAACAGTTTTTGTTGAACACAATTTTGTTGCAAATGTGAGATTGGTGGTAGTAGTTGAGGTGGTTTGGTGGTGGTGGAGTTGCGACGTTTCTCTCACAGTTTTTTTTGTTTTTTTTTGGTTCTCTTTGAAGGTAACGAATGCAAGAATTGAGTAGCAGATAGGAGACAGGTATAATAACGAAAGATAGGACGAACGATGTAATAGCAAAGCCTGCTTGCTGTAAATGTCCCATACCTAGTAATGGATGGATTGATTGATTGATTATCTTAATGCGTTATGATTGATGATTATTTTTTACAAATGTGCCTCGGACTTAGTTTAATGGTTGAATTAGATTCAATAAAATGCAATTTTAAACGGTTGACCGTTTCTGGGTTATACTCATTTACCTTGAATGCTCACTAGAAATACCTTAGGGAGGTTCGAAGTTCAAAAGATGCTTCAGCTTTCAGTCTCAGCTGCTTTCAAAGTTTAGGTTCGACTCTAAGGCTTTCCTTTCGTATAGTTTCTTACTTATGGCAGTAATACATATATGTACAGGCTTACATACTACTTTCCCCAAAGTGCTTACTAAACTATAATGTGCTCATAATCCCTGATTCCCTTAAGTAATGGCAACTACGCCTTCCGCCATCTACTGACTGAATTCTCCCGCGACTGTCTAAAACATTCGGGGCTCATACTGCTGCGCATATGAATCTCTGGAGATTCTGTTACTCTGGCTAAATCACGATTTATGGTTTTGGAACTTAGGACCCGTGGACATCTGACGGTCCAGGGGCTACGACGAGGATCCTGCAAAGCTTTAAATGATTTGGAGGGGACTACATCATCACCCGAGCCATTGGCATCGGACCAGGTGTTGTAGTAGTCGGCATATGAGCGATCTTTTTTCAGTTCATTGGGGGTCATAGAGGGAGTGGAATCAACCGAAGTGTTATCCAAGGAATCCAATTCTTCTTCCAACACACGTTTGGCGGCAGCCTGCAGTTTTTCCATGGGCAATTTGCGCAAATGTGTGCTGTCGCTTTTCAGCAGCAGACTTTGTACCAATTCGCTAACCAATTTGTCGCTTACAACACATTGGTTGGCCGAATGATCCATAATGGGCGAGGCTGGACTATTGGGGGTGGAGGGATTGTCCGCATCAATACTGGTGTTCTTGCGCAAAGGCAATGAGAGACGTTCTCTTCTCTGTGACATAGTTTCCACCTCGGCCAAGGCCTGGGGGTTTTGTTTGCGTGTAATACTAACATTGTGCACCACCTTACGACGGCTGGGTCTCAATTGAAACTCATCTACGGGCTTATCACCATTGCTGTCTTCCAGACCTTCGGTGTCATCCTGAAGCAGCTTGAAGAGGCGTGAGTGAGTGGCAGCTCTTTGATAAGAAGACATTTTTCTTAGTTCTGGGAAGCTGCCAGATTCGGTTTCGGTTTCCGAGAGCTTGTTCATATCGGTTACTCCGGAGTCATCTTCTTCCACCTCAGATTCGGAACGTTGACTGGAGCTATGGCGAGACAAAGAACTGCGTCTGGTGGCAGCACCGTCTACCGAAAGGGACTGCTGGGTGTTGCCATTTGCTTCTGGTATTTCGGTGGCTCCACTTTCAAAGACCGATATACGATCACGCACTGAGATTTTGCGTTCCTCATTGAATTTATTGACTCCCAAATCGGGCAAGCCATTGGGTAGGCGTTTCATTTCTAAAGAAGGTTCCACATACACCTCTGGCGTTTCAGTACTAGGAGTGTTGCATTTAATTTCCTTAGATTTGCCCTTGGGGGATTTACTTTTGCCTTTTGGTTTGTTTTCCTTCTTGGGAGGCTTCTTGAATTCCTCTGTAATTGGTGGCACATTGATTTGTTGCTGCTGCTCTTGCTCTAAGGGTGACCATTTTTGTTGTTCCTCTGCCGCAAACGAATGACAATTGTTGTTGACCTCTTGTATGGCCTTTTTCTCTGACAATGCTGGGCTTTCTTCCTTATGTTCATCTATGGAGGTGGTAAAGAATGCCATGGCTTTTCTATAGTTGTTGCGTTTAACTTCCAATTCATCCTTTTCAGGGGCGTTAAGCTCCTTTTCTATGGCTGAATTAGGGTTAACTTCAGCTTCGGTATTGAACTCTGGCTGTGTGGATTGCTCTACTGTATTTTGGTTTAGTGTTGTAGTGGGGGCACTCCATACATCAGCCATTTCCATAGTAGGTGTGGCTCTCCAAGCTTCATATTTTCCCATTACGGCTGGAGTAGGTTGCCAAATTTCAGTTTGGGCCGCTGTAGGAGTTGTTTGCAAAATTTCAGTTTGAACTGCTGGAGGAGTTGCTTGCCAAAACTCAGTTTGGGTCGAAGGAATTGAATGCCAAACTTCAGTTTGGGCGGCTGGAAGAGTTGATTGCCAAACTTCAGTTTGGGCTGCTGGAGGAGTTGTTTGCCAAACTTCAGTTTGGGCTGCTGGAGAAGTTGTTTGCCAAACTTCAGTTTGGGTCGAACAAACTTCAGCTTGGGCCACGGGTTCTTCAGGGGCTGGGGCTACATATTCCTCCTCATACAAATCTGACTGTTGCGACATTTCATCAAATTCTTGGGCCAATTCCTTTTCTTCTTCGACCAAGGGATCTACTAGCACCGCTTCTTCGCCCTTATGGGCTTCTAAGGTAGCCCATAGACCCGTCTCATCAGCAATGGGATCGTCAGGCAATTTAGCTGGAAAAGCTTTGGTTTGTACCGGCTTGTAAGGTGTCTCATCAATGGAATTTCTAAGATCACGTGAAGCCCAAAATGAAGCTGCCCTGTGGAAAGTGATGTCTGTGTCGTCAGGCAGGCGATTGGCATCGATTTCAGCCCAGAAATCAATTTCCTCATCAGTGTCAACTTCGCGAGGCTCCTCAGGATATTTAAGAGGATCAAACTCGGGAGTGGAGGGTTCCACAACAGCGGAGGAAGCTTCGGAGGCCTTTGCCTCTCGGGACTCATCAATTTTAGCCCAGAAATCGACTTCTTCCTCGTCTTCAGTGACTTCGACTTCCTCGTCTTCGGTTTTGAGCTCGGGTTCGAGCTCTTTTTCCTCCTCCTTTTCTTCTTCCACCACATGCACAGTTGGTTTCAAAGATTTACTCAGTTCCTCAATGCGATGCCTTAGCACAGTCGGACTATAGCAAATTTCGGTTATAATTTCTTGTTTCATCTGAGCCTCTGACATTTTTTGTTCTGACCAAAACTCCGTATCGTCATCATTTTGAGTATCTCCAGTGCATTTATTGGCTTGGGCCACGGTGGACCAAAATGAATCTCTGGCAGTCTCCAAAGAGTCAAGTTTCTTGCTACGAACTTTGACAGCAGGCATATCATCACATTCATCACGTTCTGCCCATATATCGACAACTTCTTCCTCATGCAATTGCACCTCCACTGGAGATTCAAGTTCTACACAAGTGGTTTGGGGTTTTCTAACCGGTATATAGTCATCATCATTTTGATCGGCCCAAATATCCTCAATTTCATCAGATTCCAGACACTCGTTGTTATCCTTTAACTGGTTGTCAACGGCTTGGTAGTCTGTGTTGGATTTAGCAAAAGTATCCCAATAGTTGGTTTGTGTTTCTTTGCGTATGACGGGAATTTCTTCACGATCGGCCCAGATATCTTCAATCTCATCGTCATCAGCGGCATCTCCTTCACCGTCATTGGTTATTTGGGAATCATTGTTCGAAGAGTTGTTATCCCAAGAACTTTGAGTTTCATTGGCGTTGGAAGAATCGCTTTTGTCATATGACGAGCAGGTTTCTTCAGACTTGTCCGCCTTCACTTCTGCTGGCTTAATTGCGGAGTATTTGGCCCAAAAACTGGTGCGAGCCTTAAGCTCCTCTTCATCGATTTTCTTTTGAGTTTCCTTGTCTTCAGCCTGAACTTCGGCAGGTTCTTGCTTTTGCTCTTTGCCCTTGCCCCAATAGCTGGCTGATTGTTCTTTGATTTTTTGAGCCTGCATTTTGGTGGCCATTAGAGTGGCAAAGAAATCCAACTCTTCCGCTGACTGCTTGCGTTCTGGAGTTCTCTCAGCTTCTTTGGGTGACTCCTCTTCCACTTGGGTTATATTATTGGTCAAGTCTCCTTTTAAAGTTTGTCCCACAAACTTGTTACGTTTGTTCAGCGAAAACGAGAAGGAGACATCTTCCTGACTGGCGTTTAGCTTGGCTTCTAAGTTTTCAGGTACTGGCATATCTTCCAGAGGATATTTTTCGGCTGTGGTTTTGCGCTCAGACTCTTTGCTGTCCACAGAACCTGATCTAGAGGATTGAGACAAGGATATGGTAACACTTACACCACAAGAATCGGAATCATCAGCCTCAGAATCCGACTCTATGGTGGCAATTTTGAAGCAATTTGGTTGGGGGATACTCTTTCTGCGTTCCTCAACCAGGGATTTACCCACCTCAACAGTGGCAGCCACAGGCTCTGAGTTGGCAGATTTGGTGAAGGAGAATTTCAATGGCAAGCGTACGGTGACAGAATTGGTATCGCAATTGTCCTCATCTTCCTGCTCAGCATCAGAACCGTCATCGTTCTCGTTCTCGTCATCATCATGATCATCATCTTCCTCAATACATTTGTTTAAATCTTCCAAAGCCTGAGCATTTCTTAGAGGTTTATTGTTCTCGCTGGACTTGTCGAAATCGCTCTCTTCCTCATAGATGACACTTAGGCCATCATCCACTATGTAGTCCTCAGAGCCGGAATCGTGCTCTTCGTGATGTTCATAGACGAATTCCTCTTCTTCTTCGGCTTCCTCATCGAATACATCACTTTCTCCATCCGCAGTGGTATCATCATCTTCCTCTTCCACTTCCTCTTCTTCCGATTCATCTTCTTCATCCTCTGGCTGTTGCTTTAGGGCATTGTATATTTGTACATTTGTCACCGATTTTATGGATTGTAAAGGCACAGAGCCTTCTTTTGCAGTTTGATTATCGTATTGCTTAGTGGTAGCATCTGAATCAACTGATGATTCCGAATCTGAATCGTGCTCCACTGCATGCTTGACTGCAGCAATGTGCACCGTCTTGGGTTTTTCTGCCACAGTTTTTTCTGAACTTTTGGTGGATTGCGAGGAACTGGAATTATTCTCCGCCCTTTTGGCCATATTCTGTAAATGTTGGCTTAAAATGTCCACTACTGAACCTTCCGTTAGAGAAGAATTGGATTTTATGCTGGAAACATCTTCAATGTCTACAGATTTACTACGTTTGGCTAGTTTATCTTTGTCAACCTTAATGTGATGCTTAAGCACAACCTGTGAGGGGACATCATCTGTACTGGGTGTTATAATGATATCGGGTAGAACACTACTGGCCCTACTCGAGGAGGAGGTTTGACTGTAGCTAGGCGCCACAGGATAGGGATAAACATGATAGGGAGGTGGTGGTGGTAAATAAGGAGCATAAACATTTTGGGGATCGAATTCCGAGGACTGAGAATGAGTTGGGAATGGTGGTATGGGATAATAAGGGTAGTAATAAGGATAGGGAGGGAATGGTGTAGGCTGCTGGCCATTTTCCCCATTTGCAGTATTGGGAGGCGGTGGCATGCCATATGGAGGCGCATAAGGCCAGCTGGCAGCCGCATTACCAGTTTCACCATTGACCGGTGAAGCTGGCACTGCATAGGGATAAGGCCAAGTAGTGGGATTAGTGACACTATCACCACTACTCGAAGAAGGCAAAGCACATGGTGCATGGGGCGGTGGTGGATACCAAGGATACGCATATGGATAGGGGTAGGGAGGAAATGCCATGGGCTGTGGTGATGGCCTTGAGGGCCCTGATCGCACAGAATCTGTGGAGCTCAACGAGGACATGGAGGAGGCAGAACTTGTGGGCTCTACCGAAGATGAGGTGCATGAGTCATTATGGCCTTCGGACTTTGTTTCATCGTTCGCATCATCGTTATATTCCTGTACATTATCTTGTTCACCTAACATTCATTACATTTAATTTAGAATTTTTATGTTTTTTGGTTTCAATTTAAAATCACATCAATTGTTATGTGTGCGTAAAAGTACAGCAGGGAAAAAAGAGAAAAGAACAAAGAAAATGATATAAAACATTTTAATCGATGATGAATCAGTAAGAATTTCGACACAAAACGATACCGAATTTGTGTGATGAAATGATTTTGATTTTTTGTTTTTGATTAGCAATGGTGGAATAGATCTTAGAGAACAATGGGAAAATGTTTGATTGAAAACAAAAAAATGTAGTGGTGGATTTGTGGTTGGCTTGTGGTGAATTTGCTGTTCAATTGGTGATTTTCAGATGAACAAAGCGGCGCACTCGCTGATTTGTGTTGAGAAATGTGAAGGAAGCCATGGTGAATTTTTAAATCCATTTCGGATAATTTTCTTAATATTCGAAAAGAAAAAGTTCCTCGCAACAATATCACCAGATGAGTAGGTGAAACCGTTTAAAAGGCATAGCTTTAAAGTTTTCATTTGCTAAACTTTAAGATTTAGAAAAATCTTTTAAGCAAACCTCATTATTTTTTGTGGTTATTTGTCAATTGAAGTTTTATTTCACCAAAAATAGAAAAAGCTAAAAATGCTCAAATGTTTCCACAGATAAAACTTTAAATCTTTTTTTAGCCTTAAACTAAAAACAAATATACTTAAATACGTAGCGTTATTTAACCCGTTCGAACTCGGCATAAAAAAGAAGGCTTCTTATCATTCAGTTTAAACTTTGATCGCACTGCACTCATTGATATGAGGGAAGTGCCCCCTGTTGGATGGTTCATGGGAAATTTTCTAGTAGTGAAACTGCCGATATCTGTAAGGCCTTAAGCGATGGTAAAGTCCTCTACAGAGTTTTCGCTCAAAGGCAAACCGTTATTGCAAATTTGATTCAGATAGGGCTCTTTGATATAGGAGAAGTTCCCAGCTATTCCCCAAAGTTTGTTTGCGATCCGTGTCTAAAATTCTAGGATGGGTCACAGTACGTGTTGAAATATACGGAATCTCTTTATAAGCACTAGGCTAACTTTTGCTTGGCTTTCTGAACTTGACAACATTGCAGGAGATATAAAGTCATGTTAATCCCGTATAATGAAAGCTATAGAGATCGATGAAGGGATTTGCACTTTCATTATTAATTTCTGGGTCAAACAGACAGTTCTTAATCAAGGTGAGCCTGCAATCGTTGTATCTGGATAAGTTCTCATCTGGAATGGACATACATGTAGGCATATATATTTTTGCTTAAGAGATTGGCGATAAGCACAGGAATTTCTTCTCGTGCCTCTTTATATATGAGTGGCATTATGCCACTCTCGCCTAACCTAAGGAGATGCAAGCATTTTAAGTTAATACAACATAATAAAGCCCTGAGGATTTACTTCTGAAACTTATTGGAAAGTCAGAAGAATTCGATGAATGTCACCCAATGTATTTAAAACTTAGGCGAGAAGTTAGAAGCATTTTAAGTTATACCAGTTAGATATCCCATCATTTCCCAACGTTTTATCAAAGTACCCAAAGAACGGCGAAGTTTTTGTTGAAATTGGATTTCAGATTAGGGCGAAATAACGTTACGCAGCTTTAAAACTTTAACTAGTGATTTTTAAAAACCAACCACATTATGGTATTAGTTAAAAACTTTTTATTTCGCAAATTAATTCTAAGCTAGAAAAAGTATAAAAGTGCTAAGTTCGGCCGAGCCGAATCTTGGCAACCCAAAACCATGGATTCCGCTAAAAGCTTACCTTTTCTAACTTAGTTCGAATTTGAATTATTTTGCAACAATCAAATCGGTAGTTGATTGCTGGTTCTAGGTTCTCAAGAAGTCATATGGGGGCCTATATAGGTATAAAGGCTGATTCAGATCATACTTGGTCCCGAGGCTGGAAGACATAACATAAGTCTTTGTGCCAAATTTTAGCCAAATCGGGGGGAAACTAAGACTTATAGAAGCTCAAGAATCCAAATCTGGGGATCGGTTTATAATGAGACTATAACCATGTTTCCTAGTGGAATGTTCATGTGCATAATTTGCATTTGCATACCAGTATATTTACCGAATCGAACCATACATGGCACAGTTGTAGGAAATCGAAACAGAAGCCTTTATATGAAATTTCAAAACTGAGGTTTCTATGTGTTCAAGAAGCCAAAGTGCCATGTGTTCGGCCAAATCAGGTGAAAATTGAAGCATTGAGGAGCTCAAGAAGCCTATTCTGGGGATTGATTTATCTGGGGCCTATATCCAAATCTTAACCGATATGGCCCATTTGCAATCCACAATGACCTACATCGATAAGATGTAGTGGTGAAAAATTTTTAAAGCTCCAACAGTTGTGCCTTGGCCATATGGTCCATATTTGTTTATAACCTGATATAGGTTATAGCCTGATATAGGTTGAGCTTCTAAAGGGCATAATTTTTATCCGATTTGGCTCAAGTTTTACTTGAAGTGTGTGGTTTTAACTTGCAATAACTATTTCAAGTATGGCCCAAATTGGGTTATAACCTGATATTGCTGCCAACCGATCACGGATTTTAACATCTTGATCCTCTATGACGCTGAACGCCTGTGTTTGAATCCTGGCGAAACCATCAGAAAAAAATGTCAGAGTTGGTTTTCTCCTCCTAATGCTGGCAACATTTGTGAGGTATTATGCCATGTAAAACTTCTCTCTAAAGACGTATCGTACTGCGGCACGCCGTTTGCACTCGGTTATAAAAGGGAGGCCCCTTATCATTGAGCTTTAACTTGAATCGGACTGCACTCATTGATATGTGAGAAGTTTGCCGCTGTTTCTTAGTAGAAGGTTCATGAGCAAAATTTGCATATTTTTTATTGATGTAGATCGTAAGGAATTGCAAATGGGATGGCCCATTCAGATTTGAATACTGCTCCCATATAAACCGAATCCCTGATTGGACTTTTTGAGCCCTTGGAAAGCGTAATTTTTCTACAATTTGGCTGAAATTTTACATGGGTGCTTTTGTTATGACTTCCAGCAATTGTTTTAAGTACAGCTCAAATCTGTCATTAAACTGACATAGACCGTTTATCCGATTTGACAAGTTGGGCCCTTGGGAGCCGATTTTAACTTTTGTATGGCTTCCAACAACTATATCAAGTACGGTCCAAATCGCTTAATAAACCGATCTCTCGATTAGTCTTCTACGGCCTGTAGAAACTTCAAATTTGTACCTGATTTTCAAAAACTTGGTACGTAAAATAATAATTTTTTGAATTATTTTCAGGATCTATGGTAATGGGTTCCAAGATTCGTCCTGGCCGAACTTAGCAAATTTTTCCTTCTTTCCAATGGGACATCACAAAGGACTTAATCCGGCAAGCATTTTAAATTAACGTCGCACCCACACAACATATTGTAATATACATTTGGATGCCCTGAGGATACGTTTCCCAAGCTAAGTGGAAAAAATGAAAACATAGATCAAGAGTTACAAGCATTTTAAGTTTATCCGGTTAGATATTCCACAATTACCAAACGTTTTATCCGAGTACCCAAAGTACGACGAAGTTTTTCTTCAAATGGCATTTCAGATTTGGACAAAATAACGCTACGCAGCTTTAATTAGTTAAAAGTTTTAAAATTAGTTAAAAGTTTTTTCCTGAACTTTTTTAAGCTTTTAGACTATTTAAAAGTTCTAATTTTAGAGCATAACCAGGAAGTGAAATCTTTAAAGCTTTACCCTACTTTTGATATTAAATCTTATGCTGTCTCTTATTGACAATAACTTTTAAAATCTCTTAATTTTGCAGAAATTGCTATCGCAAAATTTAATTTATTTCAAAGTTTTTTGTATGTATATATTATTTTTACAATAATTTTATATGTGTATATACAAATTTGTTTCTGTTTTTAGTATTATACATGCAATAATCTCACAATTTGTTTATTTTAGTAATCAAATTATCCCAAATGGATTAATAAATGTACGCATGAGCTAAAATGGGGGGGGAAGAAAAATGTTCTTATACTAAATAAGGCTTATTAGAAAAATTTTGTTTTTTTTTTAATTATAAAATAACCAGCAAACTTAAAAGAAATCAAAGAGGAATGTTGAAAAGAAACTCATGGATTAATAAAAAACTAAAAAAATAGTCATTATTCAAAAAGTTGCATTTAAAAAAGGTGAAATTTTCACTTTAAATCTTGAATGGACTCTCTCGCACTCTCTTTCTCTCTCTCTCTCTCTCTCTTGATAGCCTAAATATTAATCAAAAATTAACATTTTGAGTGATATGCACATGATACAAATGTAGAGAGGAAGAAATGGTGAAAAGAATAGAAGAATATAAATGATGAGATATGAACGGTATATACAAATGAAAGGTTTTTGTTTTCGGTAATAAATAGTGTATGGGTGAAGAAAGAGAACAGGGGGGACCGAATGAACGAACGAACTAACGAAAAATAAGTGTTTTATTGTTCTAAATTCGAATAATTGTTTTTTTTTTTCATAAAATATAGAGTTGTGGTGGTAAGGAACTATGAGTATAGAAAACTGAAAGCTTTAAATTCTAGAACTTACCAGCATTTTCTGGCTGTGTCATGGCCTGCAAAATTTTAAATGATCGACTTGGTATAGCGCTACCGGTGTATTTTTTTGGTTCAGGAACTTGCTGTTCGCTGGGTGGTACATATTCTGAAATTTAAAAGCATGAAAAACAAACATAAGCTTTATTTCTCATTTTTGTTTTTAGAATAACACGAAAAAGCCGGAGGTTATAGGTCTGATATTGTTACCATTATTGCTATTGTAAAATGGGCGCGGTTGTTGATTAAATTGTGAAGGCGTTTGCGGCGTTGAGTTACCTAAAATGAAAAATAAACCAAAATATGTTAGTAAAAATTATCAACAAATAATTAAGAATAAGATAATATCTTCTAAGTCATTTATATTTAGTCCGGTTATTTTGTTTAAGTTAATTATTATTATTATTATTGATTATAAATTTAAGTTATAATTGTTTGATTATGTTGTTGGATTTTAGTAATTTTATAGATATTGATTAAAATGATTCATTTCTGAAACTATGATTCAAATCCGTAAATGCAGCCAAGGCCTTCTAAGGATCAAGCTATACAGTATATGAAAGCTATGAAATGAAATGAAACGACAAGGATAATGACATCAATTCGTTTCTTCCAAGATAGTAAAACTCAAAAGCTAAAAAGCATAACTAACCTATGGTAAACCAAATCAAAATCAATCAAAGAAAAGGAGAAGAAAAAACATAAACAGGAAAAAGCTTTCGTTGTATTGCAAAATTGGCAAAGAGGTAGAATATTGAATAGGATATTGCACATAGCAAAATCAAAATGAAGGAAGATGAAATATTCGGATGTGCTTTGTGGGCAGAAAGTAAGGCAAATTTTAAATTTTAACTTTGCGAGCTTAAAATTTCAGGCTACTTCTAGAGTTGGAAGAACTGGTAATGACATCTGGGCCCAATTTCATGTCAATATCATTATCAATAATATATTTACGCTTGTGTTAACCAAACCACCAAGAGTGAATTTTTCGAATTTTACACCTTCTGAGCTATCAAACTTTGTTTGCGGCATGAAATTTCGGCTGCGGAAATGTTGAGGATGATGCAGAAGGCCTTTGGTGATTCAACCATGTCGCAGAAAAATATTTTGTAAGTGGTGCATAGACTTTAAAAAAGCGTCTAGAACCAATTGGTGACTTGGAGCGCTCCTGACGACGTCAACAGACGACCAACACTTCAATGAAGTGAAGGAATTGATGCTTAAAAATCGTCGATTGACTGTTTGAGTCCTTACTGATATGATCGGATTATCAGAAGGATTTGCGAAATCCTTCTGTTGTGGAAACTTTTTTCGTAACATATGGCTTATCCAGCCTTTATGGACCGGGTCAATTCGGAATAGGGGCTTTTCTAAATTGGCGAAGCCTTTAAAGCTTTTGTCCTGTTAAAAAAAAAAGACTCTTCTGCTTATTGAGTACCTTAAGTCGTCTGTAAACTCATCCCAATATATTGCCGTCCTTTTACGACGTGCCCTGTTTTTGATCCGGCGGACATGCTTCCTAATGTCGCGAATCACTTGGAATCCAGAGGTTTTCTTTGGCTAATTTCCTTCCTTTAAGGAGACAATCATCTTCGAAAGATCGCACTATTGCAGTTGGAATTCTATTGACTTAAGCTTAAAGTAAATTCTTAGGTAATCCAAAGCTTATTGCCCCAGCCCTCCGAATTTTGTCCCATTGGATTTATTTTTAAAATAAAGTGTCTTCTATTGTAGTTGCTTCTGCTGAAAAGAACTAATTGCGTTTTAGATGGATTTAGGCTCGATCACCTAAACTCTAATTTTTCGAAGGCGGATGATTTTTTCGGTATTCTTCTGTCCATTCATCGTTAAAGGACTAATTATATATAGACATTACAAATAGTGACATCTGCCTATGACGTTATGAACTGACGTTCCATAATTCAGATTTTATTTCTTTGCCAATGTCCAGTTTTATGTCAAAGTATAAATGGAATAATGGAATTTCTCGTTTTTAAGGTGCTTAAAGAAGTCAACCCAGTGAGGTATAACGATTTCGTGCTGACTTATTGAAATAAAAGAAGATGAGTTGAGGAAACGTTTTGGTGCAGAAGAGAATAACATGAAATTAACCAAGCAACTGAAAGAGAGATAAGATTGAGGAATCACTATAGATCATATGATAGCCGCGGTGTTAGCGCCATAGTTTCCAATCTTAAAGGCCCAAACAAAATGAGCGCGTTGAGCTTTTATTTTGAGCGTCGCGTTGCACGCAAATCCCACGACGCAGAAAAGTTGGAATATTTTTAAGTTTGAAGATTAAAAGCTAGCATCATTCTGTGCTGCCACACGTATGTAGTGTTTTAGTCGTCAAAAATATTTGTTTTTAATATTTGCGACGCTCCTTTAGACCTTAACCTAATCCAGCCAAGGACTTACAAGCATTTTAAGTTAAGACTTTTAAATAAGCCATTCTTCCCCATTGGTCACAAGCGCTTGTTTAGTTTCAATAGCCCTGAAGAGGGAAGAATCCAGTCAGGCTCAATCTGTCATTTAAATGACGTAGAAAATAAGGATTTCGGAAAACACATGCGGTTGGTGGAGTTATAAGATTAAAGATCACATGGAAACTACCTGATGAATTCACTATATATCAATATAATGTGTTGGTTTCATTCTCTTCTAGTCTTACCTAAACTTATTAAGGAGTTATATTTATTTTAACTTAACACGGTCGATTCAAATTAAAAGGGAGTCTGTACAATTGATCATAACAATGTTGGTTATCCGAAGGATAGATGTAATGATTTAATAAGAGTTTAGGTAGCCTTCAGTCCATCTTACACCTTCTAAGATGGATGAATATAGTCAGGCTCAAGGTTTTTATGTTAAAACAACACGAAGTACCAGGAATCTTAAAAGCGACTGAACAAAAGATACGATTGTGATGACCTAATGGATCATCTCATGGCCTCTGCGGATGCAAATATTAAATTTTAAATTCCTAACTTTGTTAGAGAGTAATACTCATATTTTGGAATGCAAGTCATTATATACTCGTAATTTCGTAGAAATTTGAGTTGTTTTGTAATTATGGGTCCTCAATCAGGGGAGAAGATGCGTTGACCAATGGTCAGCAGAAGAAAAGGTAAACTGAATCATATACATATGCGTTTGAAGGAACTTATCATCTGATGGCCTCAGTGGGTACCTAGATAATTTTTGAGTTTCATCTTTTTCTAGCCTTACATAGCCTTTCCTAACCTAGTTAGGGATTTACAACCATTTTAAGTTAAAACTGTTCATTCAAAGTATTTGGAATCTTCAACACTGGTCATCAAATCTGGGTTATCCGAAGGATACCTTTAGCTAGACTTATTAAAATTGTATACTGATTTTGTGAGAATTTAAAGAGCTCTGAGACGATGAGTAATTTCAGTCAGAATCAAGAGATTCATGCAGTCTTTTATGGTTGCGTTGTTTAACTGTCGGAATCATATATGCATCTTAAGGAGAGATAAGACTGAGGAATTACAATTGATCGTCTGATGGCCTCACTGGATACCAAGGCGAGGTTTGGATTTCATCCACTTTTAGCCTAATCTAACCTACTTTTAGCCTAATCTAACCTACATAACGATTTATCCGCATTTTAAGTTAAAACTTTTGATTCCTTACAATTCTTACAATCTTCACCGTTGGTCACAAGAAATTAGACATCCGCAGCATACTTTTCCCTAGATTTCATTAAGTTTTACACACATGATTTCGTGAGAGTTTAAAGAGTTCTGCACCGATGAGTGAACAAAGTCAGGATCAAGGCTTTCATGCTGTCTTCTAAATCTAACCTAGTTAAGGAGCCACATTAATTTTAAGTTACTACTGTGGATTCAAATCTTTTACAAGCAGTACCCATGATTTCAGGGGCGTTTCAGTTGCTTTGGAATAATGAGTCGTTTGTTCTGCAAACAGCATCTAAGTTTATAAAATAAAAGGTTCATTGGATGTAACAACAATTAAAAAAGTGTTATGTTCGGCCGGGTAAAATTGTCAGGCAAAAATTTAAATTGTAAACCTATTAAGACCACTAAGTGCAAAATTTCAGCCCAATCTGATAAGATACGTGAGAGTCTGGGGAGACCATGTAGTGCGGAAACCGTTCAATGTGCTCTTCGTGAACATGATTTAATGGGCGAGTAGCACGAAAAAAAATCATTCATAAGAAAGAAGAAAATATACAATGCCAGTATGCCCTTGCCAAAGAATACAATAATAATAAAAAGTTTTTATAGAAATAGTATAAGGAGATACAGCCATTTTAAGTTAAAGGATCAGAATTTTATTATGATAAAACTCTTGGGTAGAAAAAAATCAGTTTTTAGGCTCAAGTTCAGTTTGGATTCATGTTCGTACTAATAATGTTATTCTTTTAAGGAACTATGTATCAATTCCAGTGCGATAAGAGTGGAATTTGACATCTAATATTTCACTGAGTAACCTTAAAACCAACACCCTATTTTATTTAAAAATTAAGTTTTAATTATGTCTAAGAATTGTTTATAACCTCCTTACTCCTTACTAACATCCTTACTTTTAATGTGAGTGACGACTTTTTGAAGCAAACGAAAGCTTTTTCCCTTTAAGTTTCTAACAATAAGTGTAAAAGCATCATTTTAAATATTCTCTATAAGTTCCAAAAAAAAAAAACATTTTGAGATCTATCCTTGCTGAGTATATCAATCAAACCCTTTTCCATTTGGAACCCTTTTGCTCATCCCTTACCTTCTCTTGAGAAGTAGGTGGTTCTTTACTATGTTTTGCTTACATTTTTGTTTCTTAAATTCTTTGTCTTTGCATGTCGATGTTTTTGTTCTTACCTTGTTCTTGTCCAATTTTCATGCGTCTCATTTGCTCGACAGTGGGACTATTTCTTGCCAGCTGGGCGCTCATTTGTCGAGCAAATGTTGGACGCTGCAATTGAGGTTCGGCATCCATGTAATTGTCATTACGTTGCTGAATCATTCCTGAATCATCGTTATTGCCATCATCGATAGTATCTGTGATTTTTTGCAAAATTCTAAAAGATTTCGATTGTACGGGTGGTGTACGCAGATCGCTAGAATAAGAATTAGTTTTTTTTGGTTTGTTTTTGTTTTGGGGTGGATGATATGTGTGGATATGTGACATAGTATGACAAGAAAGAAAATGTGAGATTAGATTTTTTGTTTGGTTCGTTTCAAAAGCCAGGTTTTGAAAAAAGGAATTAGTAGAAAAGTTTCTATAGGTGTTATAGCTAAAGACATAGTTAAGAGAAAAGAGTTATGCAAGTTGGAGTTGGTTTTTGGCAATTCAAATTAAGAGCGATTAATTGAATGAAAGCTAACAGTGATTTTTTTTATTGAATTTTAATAAAGATGAAACTCGTCAAAGCTTTGGTTTAGCCAAACATAGATTTGTTTTAATAAACATTAATTGGATATGTTCGAAAAAAAAACACACACACTCTAAATTCTAAAAATGTGTACTGTTTGGTGATAAACACATAAATCGTTCAAATTTTTCAAATTCGTTCACAGTTTATAGGGAGTTAAAAGCTACCTGAGTCGATATTTTCTAAATCTGATCTCCGCCTCAAGTGGACAGTCATGTACTACTAGATTATAGTTCCCACTTGTGGCGTTTATTCGTTTGTGGTCATACAAATGTCAAGGCGTTCAAGAATTTTCATTCATTTTCATTTGAAAGCATTTAATAAAAATTCAATAAAATATATTTTTGGTATATATAGAATATAAGGAAAGATAAGAAAAATGCTGTTGATTATTAAAAGCATAAAAATAAGGCTTTGCAGATATATATATATGTATTTACATTTAAGATTATGTTATTGAAAAGCTTTGCAGGCAAGAAAAAGCTTTATTTCATTTTCTTTTTTTTTTGTTTGGTTAATTTAATCTCAACTTACTTTTGTATAACGATGGGTGTTTTAGAGATGGGTCCTCGTATGCCCTCATTGTTCTCCACAGCAATGGGTACAATGTGAGTTCTGTTATTGCCAATACTGCTCTGCTGCTGTTGTTGTTGCACCATGCGCGGAGCATTCAATTGTTGCTGTTGTTGTGGTGGTGACATAACACGCTGTGGTGTTGATTGATGAGTACCATAGTTATTATAGCCCTGATCCACAAATTGATTGGGAGTACGCATTACATAGCCAGGAGCTGTAAAGTGGAAAATAATATTTTTGTAAGAACGAGTATATTAACTAACAATTGTATCGATGTCATCCAATTATATGATGTTATCGATCTTGGTAAATTCTAAATATCAACTTTTTGATGATTATTTAAGAAGTTACAAACATTTTAAGTTATGGCGTTTTAATTGTTTGAAGCTACACCGCTTTTATAAGGATTAATTATGGAGTTACAAACATTTTAAGTTACCACGTTGTGAGTGGATTGCGAGCTTGGATTACTAGTGCGGGACGCGTGGATTTCATTCGTCATCAGTAGCTTTAATCTGTCGTTACTACGTTATCATAATGGGTAAAAGTTGCCTAAGTGAGTCAGATTTCAGACTGCTGCTAATGAAAACTGTCTTACACTGGCATCCCAGGAAGATAGGATTTTGATTTATCTAAACTGCTTTTTAATGGACAATACTGCACCACTATACCTACTGAATCCGATTGGATTTACACTATCGCTGGCAATAAAAAGATCGTAGGCTATATAGATTATTCCTGACTATGTGACCACGTGGGTTTGAGGTAGACTCTAAAGGAGAAGACTCACGAGGGCTTCCCGATCTCTGAAGTGTGTTTTTTATACAATGTTTTAAATACAATATCTGAACCACATAATGCACAAACATCTTCTCTGAGAACCAGAAAGCCATTAAATATCTGAAGAATTCCACTACGGGAAATGAGTAGTCAATTGACCTAAATATACCGGTTCTAAACAGGGAATGAAAAGTTTCAATTGTCATAACTTATTGTTTGTTAATTATTTTTTAAAAAGTAGCTTAATTATTGTTAAAAGTTGCTTATCCGTAAAATATATACGCTTACTAATGTTATCTCCCTTAAAAATACTTGCAAAGTATACTCATCCTTTTCGCACTATTCCAGGACCTATCGCACGGTGTTAGAAGGGTGGCAATTCGTCACCTCGAGCGCCAAACTCTTATAAAAGTGAAAGGTTTTTTCCATGTAAGGGGACTAGAACTGGGAATGGTCCATATCACCAGACGACCTATCCCGTGCCGGTTATTTCTGTACTCAAAAAGAGATCGCAGATCTCTCAACAAGTTGACAGTTCAGAATTTACCTGTTCCGGGTGTCAGGCCAAAGAAGCACTCTAGGGAACAGCAAAGAGGATAAACCTCGAACACTAGGAACTACCTCACAGATTTCAGGAAACTGAAATCAGTGTGTATGGCTCTAGCGTCAAGTCCCAAAGGGCATCTGATGACCGATGGTCAAAAAATTTATTGCTGTGAATGCTCTAAGGTTATGTAACGCAATCTAAACTTAAAAACATCGATGACTGTTATTCGCTTATAAAGGGTGATTTTTTTGAGGTTAGGATTTTCATGCATTAGTATTTGACAGATCACGTGGGATTTCAGACATGGTGTCAAAGAGAAAGATGCTCAGTATGCTTTGACATTTCATCATGAATAGTCTTACTAACGAGCAACGCTTGCAAATCATTGAATTTTATTACCAAAATCAGTGTTCGGTTCGAAATGTGTTCAAATTTTGACAAATTTTGTTCAGCGATGAGGCTCATTTCTGGTTGAATGGCTACGTAAATAAGCAAAATTGCCGCATTTGGAGTGAAGAGCAACCAGAAGCCGTTCAAGAACTGCCCATGCATCCCGAAAAATGCACTGTTTGGTGTGGTTTGTACGCTGGTGGAATCATTGGACCGTATTTTTTCAAAGATGCTGTTGGACGCAACGTTACGGTGAATGAACACATTTCGAACCGAACACTGATTTTGGTAATAAAATTCAATGATTTGCAAGCGTTGCTCGTTAGTAAGTCTATTCATGATGAAATGTCAAAGCATACTGAGCATCTTTCTCTTTGACACCATGTCTGAAATCCCACGTGATCTGTCAAATACTAATGCATGAAAATCCTAACCTCAAAAAAATCACCCTTTATGACTGAAAAAAAAATGCTGATAGACTTAAGGTAAAATGTTACGATTTCCGAAGGGACTTTGAAAAATCGAAATTTCACTTTAGCTCCTCAGTTTTTGAAGATTTGTCTGAATCGGCATGTGATCATTCGAAACTTATTAGGCAAACTGCCTCTATAACCTTAACGAAACTTAACCATAGTGTAAATGTGTAAATTAAGGAGTTACAGACATTTTAAGTTAAATGTGAAATAAAATCCCTGATTCGTTTGCTCAGCGATTAGTTAAGAAAAGGGTAGTTTTAGTGGCCTTTCCTAGAGCAAAGGGTAGTTTTAGTGTCCTTTCTCAAGGGAAAGTCTAGTTTTAGTACCCTTTCCTAATAGGAAGGGTAATTTTAGTACTCTTTCCCATGAGTACTAAAACTACTCCTTTTCTTAGGAAGGGGTACTAAAACTACTCCTCCCGTTAGGAAAGAGTACTAAAACTACCATTTCCAATGGTAAAGGGTACGAAAACTACCCTTTCCCTAGGTAAAGGGTACTAAAACTGCCCTTAAATAAAACTAGTTTTAGTGCCCTTTCCCTAAGGAAAGAGTAGTTTTAATAGCCTTTCCCAAGGGAAAGCGTAGTTTTAGTACCCTTTCCCAGAGCAAAGGGTGGTTTTCGTTTCTTTTCCCTAGGGAAGTGTAGTTTTAGTATCCTTTCCCAAGGGAAAGGGCAATTTTAGTACCCTTCGCAAGGAAAAGGTTAACTTCAGTACCCTTTCCCAAGGAAAAATTTAGTTTTTGTACCCTTTCTAAGGAAAAGGAGAGTTTTAGTACCCTTTCTAAAGACAGGGGAGTTTTAATACTCTTTCTAAGGAAAAGGGAAGTTTTAGTACCCTTTTCCAAGGGAAAAGTAATTTTAATACACTTTTCCAAAGGAAAGGTCAGTTTTATTACCGTTTCCCAAGCGAAACGGCAATTTTAGAACCCCTTTGTAAGAGAAAGGGTAGTTTTGGTACCCTTTCCCAAAGGAAAGACTAGTTTTAGCATTCTTTCCCAAAGGAATAGGTAGTTTTAGTACGCTTTCCTAATGGAAAGGGTAGTTTTAGTACCCTTTCCCAAGCGAAAGGGTAGTTTTAGTACCCTTTCCCAAGCGAAAGGGTAGTTTTAGTACCCTTTCCCAAGCGAAAGGGTAGTTTTAGTACCCTTTCCCAAAGGAAAGTGTAGTTTAGTAAACTTTCCCAAGGGAAAGGGTAGTTTTGTAACCTTCAAAGCGAAAGGTTAGATTTTGTACTCTTCCCCAAGGTAACTTCTTCTATGACATTCATCATATGTGGCAAATATGGTTTAAATTGGTTCAATTGGTATACTAAGACTTACATGCAGTGCCTGCACTAAATGATGATGGTGCGTTAAAAGTGGGCTGAGCTGGAGCGTATGTCGGAGTTTGCTCCAATTGAATGGGGATAATATGTTCCTGTTGTGGAAAAATTAAATAGCCGATTAAAATATGTTTCTCAAAGGCTTACAGTGTGTTTTTTACCCTTGGACCACTTTGGTTAATAGTGTTGTTGGTGTTTTGCACCAAATTGGTATTGATTTGTAAACGTAAACCTGCTGGAGCATTATGTAGAGCTCCGAAATTTTGAGGCATTGATGGATTGGTCATAAAACCATTGCCTGGTGCTTGGAAGGGCTGTGGTTGTGGCTGATACATTTGTTGATAGCCTTGGCCGGGGAAAGTGGTCTGTTGTTGTTGTGGTGGTGGAGATTTCAAGCGATTCAATGATGAAGGCACCACATTGCCATTTTCTTCGGGACGAGCCCAAGCTGGTTGTTCGGTTTGCTTGGGCTGAGAACTCATCCAGCGCAATTGTTGATTGGTAGGCTGCGAGCCCATTTGACGCATGGGTGAATCACGCTGGGGCTGCTGTTGTTGCATTTGTTGCATAACAATATGCTGAGCCTGTGGTTCCGGGGGGGCAGCCAATGGAGCAATATACAGAGAACCCACATTCGTCTAGAGGAAGAGTCGGAGGGAGGGAGAGAATTAGAGTTTAAACAATTATATGAACATTAGGGGTGGGGGTGGTATTTTTATTCTAACTCACCGGTTTGGGCCCTTGATAGGCCGACGTTTGGGTAGAAAAGTCGGGTGTTCTTTGCTGCTGCTGCTGTTGTTGTTGTTGTGGCATACTGCCATAGAAAGGTTGGGGGTGCGACTGAGCCGATGGCGGGGCTTGTTGTTGCGGAGTTTGACTACGTTGAGTGCGCCATGGTACTGTCTGGGCCTGGTTATTTGGTGAAATTGTGGCCCCAGCCATGGGAGCCATTTGCTGTTGTGCAGCCAATGGTGAAATGGCCACTGGTGGCCTTTGTTGCTGTTGTTGGGCCAGCCTAAATGGACTGTCCGTGACACGGGGCGGTGTTGCATTGTCCACAGAACGCGGACTATCTGTTTGTCTGTTGAAAACATTGACAGCGGCTGGTTGTGGGGATGCTGCTGCCACACTACGAAATTCGGGTTTGGGCGATTGCTGTTGGGCTTCTGTCTGCAGATGAATGGCGGCTTGGGGAGGCGATGATGCAGGTTTGGGTGGGCCAGCAACTGCAGCTGGTGGAGTTGCTGACTCTCTTTCGACCTGTTGCTGGGCTGTCGATGGTTGTGGAGATGGTGATGATGTATTGGCTTTAATTATCGCTTGCTGTTGTGGTGATGTGGATGGTGTGGGTCTGTTAATGGATGCAATGGACTGTGTATCTGGGCTTGTTGCTTGGGGTGATTTCTGTGGTGATTCTTGGCTTGGGGGTGATGATGTTGAAGTTGGTGGCGTTTTTATAGCTTCTGGCTCTTGAGTATTCGTTAGATTGTTCGTTTGATTTGCTTGCATTTTATTCGTAGTCGTGGTGGGCATCGTTTTCTTAAAACCTTTTATCCCAAACAAGGCCCAAGTGAAGAGGAAAAAACCAAAATAGAAAAACAAGGTTAATTTAGTAATGTTCACCATTTTGAGGCTTAACACTTTAAGGCAGGATTTGTTTAGGTATTAGGGCATTAGTATGTATTTCTTTTGGTTTTTGTTTAGTAGGGCAGATTTTTTTAAGGAATAGAAAAACATGATGAGTAAGTATTTGCCGTGGTATATGCGCCATCACCAGTTAATAGTTGAGAGATATAAAAACTAAGTCGCTGGATTTTTCTTTTGTTTATGATGATTTTTGTTTTCAAGTTAAATCAAAAATTATAAAAAATGATGAAGTATATCTTATATATTGATGGTATAGGTTGAGGAGTTGGCTGAAATCAAAGCTAAAATAAAATAATAAAAATGAGGTAAAACTTAATCTAAGAACAACGGACACACATACAGAAGCAAAAATTATATAAAATAAATAAACAGTTCGTCAAAAAAAGGTCAACAGTCAGTCAATAGAAAAAATTGCTTAAGCTACAAAAATATCTTTGACCTTTTTTAAAAAATTTTTGTTTTTCATAAGAAAATTACTCAAAATTAAGGCTCTGATATACTACAATTAAGGAAAAAAATACTTAATTTAAGGCCACCGCAGGGGTAAAAGTGTCCTCCTATGACGCTGAACGCCTCGGTTCGTATCCTGGAGACACTTCCGAAAAAATTTTTCGGAGCCTAAAAAGTGAATTGGACAGCACTGATTTGCGAGAAATTTGCTCCTATTCCTTAATGGAATGCTCAGGGGCAAATTTGCATTTGCAGTTGGATACATAATGAAATTTAATTAACCAAAACTGAAGTGAAGTTTGGCCATGGACTATAGATTATTAATAGTATTTCCTGACCTTCGCGACATTTTGATTCTCGTTCAAAGATTATTGACTTTAATAAAAATTTAACTCAAAGTTAAGTAAATATTATACTACAATTAAAGTTAAACATTAATGAATAGTGAGAAAAATATACTTAATCAAAATAATTTTTTTCCTAATAAGTAGATTGTGCCATTGAATTCCATCTACCATATTTTTCAAAGGGCATATCCTTAAAGAAAGGTTGTCAGAATACTGCGAACAAATGATAGAAAGGTGTTCAATGTGGAGGTGCCAGCAGGGAGTTACGGTCTTATAAAGTCATACTGAAATTTCTGAAGAAGAAATTTAGGAAATCCAAAAGGGAGATCCCTATTAAGATGAATGAGGAGCTGTCAAGTGTTTAGAACACCTATTGATTAAAAAGGTTGATTGATGAAGAGACTCCCTTTTACGGGTAATTTGAAGAGCCCAGGTAGAAATTGAATAAAACCATCCGGCAATTTGTTGGAGAGAGACTTCTCCGGCCGCGATATAAAGCGACATGAGCATATGATGCTGGTGACTGAAGAAGGCAACGAAGTTGATGCTTTGGCGAAGGGTTAGTGGATTCAAGGCAATGTTCATTTAGAAATCCAGGGGGGGGGGCTCAAGGGCAGAATTTCAATGTGTTCTTTAGAATTCACTACGATTTTGTGTATATGATGCTGGAAAGCCACTATCTTAAAGGAGGGCTTGATACTAAAACTAACCCTTTCCCAAAAGGAAGGGTACTAAAGCTATCCTTCCCTAAAAGAAAGGGTACTACCCCTTCCTTTAAGGAAAGGGTAGTTTTAGTACCATTCCTTTTAGAAAAGGGTAGTTTTAGTACCATTTCCTTTAGAAAATGGTTGTGGTTGTTTTAGTACCCCTCCTTTTAGAAAAGGGTAGTTTTAGTACCATTTCTTTTAGAAAAGGGTAGTTTTTTAATAGAAGAAATGGTACAAAAACTAGCCTTTTCTAAAAGGAAGGGTACTAAAACTACCCTTTCCTAAAAGTAAGGATACTATAACTATTCATTCCTAAAAGAAAGGATAATAAAGCTACCCATTCACAAATGAAAGGGTACTAAAACTAGCCTTTCTTAAAAGGAAGGATACTAAAACTGCCCTTAGCTAAAAGGTAAGGGCAGTACCTAAAACAACCCTTTCGTAAAGGAAGGGTGCTAAAACTATATTTTCCTAAAAGGAAGGTTACCAAAAAACCCCCTTCCTATAATAAAGGGTACTAAAACTATCCACTCCCAAAAGGAAGGGTACTAAAACTAACCACTCCCAAAAGGAAGGGTAATAAAACTACCTTTCCTAGAAAGGAAGGGTACTTATACTACCCTTTCCTAAAAAAGGGTACTAAAACTACCCTCTCCTTAAGGAAAGGTTACCAAAACTACCCTTTCCTTAAAGAAAGGGTACTGAAACTACCATTTCCTTAAGAAGGAGTACTAAAACTACCCTTTCCTTAATGGTATTAAAACTACCTTTCCTAAAGTAAAGGGTACTAAAACTACTCTTTTCTAAAAGAAAGGCTACTAAAACTACCCTTTCCTAAGACTAGACGTCCTAAAAGAAAAGATACTAAAACTGGCCTTTCCTTTAAGAAAGAGTACTAAAATTAAAGGAAAGTGTACTAAAGGGAAACGGTACTAAACCTAAAGGAATGGGTACTAAAATTAAAGAAAAGGATACTAGAACTAAAGGAATGGGTACTTAAATTAAGGGAAAGGGTACTAAAAGATGATACGAAGGGAAAGGATACCAAAACTACCATTTTCTTTTCTTTCGGAAAGGACAGTTTAAGTAGCCTTTCCTAAAGAAAAGGGTACTCAAAAAACCCTTTTCTAAAGGAAAGGCTACTATAACTACCCTTTCCTTAAAGAAAGGGTACTGAAACTACCATTTCCTTAAGAAGGAGTACTAAAACTACCCTTTCCTTAAAGGTATTAAAACTACCTTTCCTAAAGTAAAGGGTACTAAAACTACCCTTTTCTTAAGGAAAGGCTACTAAAACTACCCTTTCCTAAGACTAGACGTCCTAAAAGAAAAGGTACTAAAACTGGCCTTTCCTTTAAGAAAGGATACTAAAATTAAAGGAAAGTGTACTAAAGGGAAACGGTACTAAACCTAAAGGAATGGGTACTAAAATTAAAGAGAAGTTTACTAAAACTAAAGGAATGGTTACTTAAATTAAAGGAAAGGGTACTAAAAGAAGGTTCAAAGGGAAAGGATACCAAAACTACCCTTTTCTTACCTTTCGGAAAGGACAGTTTAAGTACCCTTTCCTAAAGCAAAGGTACTCAAATTAACCTTTTCTGAAAGAAAGAGTACATAAACTACCTTTTCCTAAAAAGAAGGGTACTAAAGTTTGGGGATTTTAATATTTTTGCACATGGATCACTGTGAAGATCTACACATCAACGACTCTCTTCATAGGAGGAAAGACTGCAATTTCTTCTAGGTGAAGGTGAAGATATTTTGCGATTACCAGGGATCTACATCAACGAATTCGCTACAACAGGTCCTTAAGCCTGATCTTAGTAAAGCTATTCTGAAAGTTTTTATAAGATATTCTCAAAAGTTACCTCATTGCCCTTCTCACTGTTATTGCGTTTAAATTCCCTATAGTCAGGGGGTTATTAGTTTAAGCAGAGACAACAACCATAACCAGAGATAAAAATATAAAATAAATAATTTAAGTATTTCGTTTTTAATTATGGTTCAAATATTTTTCTTAAATATTTTGACCACACTCTTTCTCCCTCTCTCTTTTAATTTTCTCACCATCAATATAATCGCTGTTATCTGTTTTAAAATTCGTTTCACCATTTGTTGTTAGTTGGTCAGTACCATTGCTGGCATTCGTTTGTGGTGTGGTGCTACTAGAACCGCTAACGCTGTCGTTATCTACTGCATAGAAACTGCTGCCGTTGACATTGTGGTTGTTGTTCATTGGCATGTTGGTGGCTTCTACTCTGTGGGATGGTGCCTCATCTGCTACTTTGTTCTTTTTGTATTCATCCTTCCAGAAGGTATTCTTCTCAACCGGTGGCGGTACTTTACGCAAACCAGCCATTGGATTTGGAGGAATTTTTATTTCTGGACGGAAACCCAGTGGTGGTGGCTCGAAACGTTGTGATGGCGGTGCTGGTGGTATTTTGCGCTGCTGCTGCATATTCGGTGAATTTGGAGAACTACCTCGGACGCCGTTCATACCATTATTACCATTCATTTGGGAGCCTGTGTTTAAGAAATTGGAAGAGGATGGTGGTGGTGGGGGAGGTGCCGGGGCACAGCCACCATTTATATTCTTACCGGCAGCCATATTGAGATGTGGACTGGGTGGCAATACTTGAAACGGCATGCCCATGGCTGCTGCCCCAATGGTGGCGGCTGCGCAGCCAGGGCTACCAGGCGATATGGGTGTTACAACTGGACGATTTTGTTGTGATTTGCCAGCGGCTCCCTCGGCGCATGCATTGCGTGCAAGACGTTTGGCCATGCGTTCTGATTTGATTTGTGAGAGATCAATGCCACCGGGTGTGTAGGTGAAGGGTTTCTTATCCCGGTTCATGGCATTTTGAACGCAAGCGGGTGCTTCGTAGGTCGATTGTGGGGGCATGCGTTGACCAGATCCATACCTGGAATTGAGAGAAAGAAGTGGAGAAAATTATATGATTTGAAGGACAGTAACATAAATATTTACATACTGATTTTCTAATCTTAACAGTTTAATTGTAAAAGTACGAAAAGTTTGGATTTACTTCCCTTAGGAAATATTCTTCCCTTGGCGGTCCTTATCCATTGAAAGTTTTCTTTCAAAGAAAGTTTTCCTTTTTCGGATGCCTTCTTTCTTTGAAAGCCTTCATCTTTTGGTAGTCTTTTTCTTTAGAAAGTTCTCTTTGTTAGGAAGTCTGTTTCCATCAGAAGCCTTTATCCTTTCTTTTCATCGTTCACCGTTCTTAAGAAGTTCAATTTCTTAGAAAGTCTCCTTTCTTAGGAAGTCTCCTTTCTTAGGAAGTCTCTTTTCTTAGGAAGTCTCCTTCCATAGGAAGTCTCCTTCCTTAGGAAGTTTCCTTCCTTAGGAAATCTTCTTCGTTAGGAAGTCTCCTTCCTTAGGAAGTCTCCTTCCTTAGGAAGTCTCCTTCCTTAGGAAGTCTCCTTCCTTAGGAAGTCTCCTTCCTTAGGAAGTCTCCTTCCTTAGGAAGTCTCCTTCCTTAGGAAGTCTCCTTCCTTAGGAAGTCTCCTTCCTAAGGAAGTCTCCTTCCTTAGGAAGTCTCCTTCCTAAGGAAGTCTCCTTCCTTAGGAAGTCTCCTTTCTTAGGAAGTCTCCTTCCTTAGGAAGTCTCCTTCCTTAGGAAGTCTCCTTCCTAGGGAAGTCTCCTTTCTTAGGTAGTCTTCTTTCTTAGGAAGTCTCCTTCCTTAGGAAGTCTCCTTCCTTGCGAAGTCTCCTTCCAAAGGAAGTCTCCTTCCTTAGGAAGTTTCCTTCCTTAGGAAGTCTCCTTCCTTGCGAAGTCTCCTTCCTTAGGAAGTCTCCTCCCTTAGGAAGTCAGTTCCTTGCGAAGTCTCCTTCCTGTGGAAATCTCCTTCCTTTGGAAGTCTCGTTCCTTTGAAAGTCTCCTTCCTTAGGAAGTCTCAATCCTTAGGAAGTCTCCTTCCTTAGGAAGTTTCCTTCCTTGGGAAGTCTCCTTTCTTAGGAAGTCTCCTTCCCTTGGAAGTCTTCTTCCTATGGAAGTCTCCTTCCTTTGGAAGTCTCCTTCCTTTGGAAGTCTCCTTCCTTAAGAAGTCTCCTTCCTTTGGAAGTCTCCTTCCTTTGAAAGTCTCCTTCCTTTGGAAGTCTCCTTCCTTTGGGAGTCTTCTTCCTTTGGGAGTCTCCTTCCTTTGGAAGTCTTCTACCTTTGGAAGTTTCCTTCCTTTTGAAGTCTCCTTCCTTTGGAAGTCTCCTCCTTTGGAAGTCTCCTTCCTTAGGAAGTCTCCTTCCTTGGGAAGTCTCCTTTCTTAGGTAGTCTTCTTTCTTAGGAAGTCTCCGTCCTTAGGAAGTCTCGTTCCTTTGAAAGTCTCCTTCCCTAGGAAGCCTCCATCCTTAGGAAGTCATTTCCTTGGGAAGTCTCATACAGCAGTCTTCTTCTTTATCTGCTTCTTCTTCCTTTAAAAGTTTAGTTTCTTTGAAGTCTATCTCCTTAGGAAGTCTGCTTCATTGCCAAGTCTCCTTCCTAAAGAAGTCTCATTCCTTATCAAGACTTTTTCCTTAGGAAGTTTTTCGTTTGGAAGTCTTGTTTGTTCCTTAGGACCCTTCTACCTTGCCAAGAGACTTTCTCTATCCCAGAGTCTTCGTTTGGATTTTTTTTTCTCTGGAAAGTCTTCTTTCTTAAGAAGTTTTCACCTTAGGAAGTTTTCTTCCTTTGGAAGTCTTTTTCCTTTTGGTTTTTTCTTCCTTTGGAAGTGTTTTTCTTAAGCAAGTCTCCTTCGTTGGGAGTCTGTTTTTCCTTTCAAAGCATTTTCTTCCTTCAGAAGTGTTCTTTCTACGAAAGTCTCCTTTCTCGAAAGTCTCCTTCCGTAAGATTTCTTTCTTTAGGAAGTTTCCTTCCTTAGGAATCTTCTTTCTTAGCAAGTCTTCTTTCTCTCCTTGCTGGGTAGTTCTCATCCTTCGGAAGTTTCCATCCTTTGGAAAAGTTCTTCCTTCGAAAATATTCTTCTCCCTTCGGGAGTGTTATGTTCTCCCTTCTTTTTATGTTTCCTTCTTTTTTACTTCTTTTAGAATCTTTTGCTTGTTTTTTTCACAGTCATATAACAGTTGTCTTGAACTTTTTCTAACATTCGTTGCCCAAAATGTAGGTGATCTACATTTGGCGCTGCGTTGTTTTTTTGTATTGTGAAACCTAACACTACCGCAAGTTCCCACCATAGACTGGTTTCAAATTTTTGAGAACAGATCATAAAACGTCCAGCCGCAACTACTGAAAACGTTTAGCTGGCAACAGTTGAACTGTCACAAACTTGTTACACATTTTACCTGTTCCCTCTTCACGAATAATGACTTATTTAATAAGAGGGTTCTTAATGCCGCCAGCAGCCATCAGACAAGCGCTAATGACAACCAGTGAACATAGTTTCAGTTCTCAGAAAGAAAAACCGCAATTCACTATGCTACTGAGTATTTCATCAAAAGAGCTGATGATCCGATGACTTGCCCGTACATGAGGTTGGAGCTGGTTACTTAAATTGCGTCACCACAAATTGACATTGCGGTTGGTGCTCTAATTTGTATGCATTGCCTAACGGGCACATTACAGACTGACAATTATCATCAAAGACAAGACAAGACGAGCAGATCACTCACTGGCTGTAAGTCAATTTACAGGCAAAAATGTGGGTGAAGCAATGTAAACCCACCCTCAGATGTGCTAGAGATACGTTTTCAGGGCTGTGAACACTGCAAGGTGCAAAGTTGGATTTTAACCCTGGAAACTAGGCTACTGTTGGGCTCGCTTGCCAGATTGTTTGGCTGGCTGACAAAACCAAAACCCTCATCTTGCTAAGACGTCTGTAGACTTGTCTGCCTGTGCATTTTGCCATATCGATGTCCCAACAAACCTAAGCTATCAAATATCCCACAATGACATCACAAATGCTTGTTTAATTGAATTGAATTGAACTAATGTGGTTTTTAGTTTTCCATATTTTGGCTATGACAGCAAACATTTGTCATGTTTTGGGCAAAAGCATTTCTCATGGCATATGTTTGCAAATGATTGCCAAAATTTGGCTTAAGTATGTCTGGACGGGGGGCCCTACTTTGTTGTCTGCGACTTCCCCCACAGATGCATTTGTCTTTATCGTTTAATGTTCCAACAATGTTGTGTTTCCTTTGTTTCGTTTTCGTCAGCAGCCAAAAATAGGGAAAATTTCAAACGAAAATATAGACCACTCACCATGCTGTTGTTGCTGCCTTGTGTATATCAATTGAATTGAACTTAAGAATAAGTTGTTGTGACGTCAATAATTATGGATTTTCAACACACATGTTGGGGATATTTTAAAAGAATATTTAAAATTTTTTTTCTATATTTTTTGTTGGATAGCAACATAAAAGAGGGCTTTGAGCCTAGAAACTTACTACAACTGCTGCCTTTCATAGACTAAAGTTCTACGTGTATATTATGACCTTAATAATTTTTAATGTCCTTACTCAATCGTTTGTTTTTCCTAAAACAACTAATTTCATATTCCATAACAATTTTCATATTTCTTTGTTCGTGTTATAAAAGTTATTCAACTAGCTGACATATAATTTTGCACTACACAAAAGGAAAGCCCAACTTTTTCTAACAAACACACATTTTGGCTTTTGTGTTTGTTCGGCTGTAGGAAGCGTTTGATGCAAGCAACCGTATAATCATTAGCCATGTTTGCAAACATGAAATAAATTTTCAATGCTGTTTGGTTCTTTATATCATAAACACACAATAACAAGCATTTTATTATTTCCCATGGATTTCCTTTATCACGTTTTGATTTGCTTAAATTAATACTCTCTGCGGTCTTTATATGGGAAAAAGTCTTAAATTCACTATGTTGGGAGAGAAAACTTGTTTGGATTATAAAATTTGCCCAAAAAAGGCAAAAAGCCAACAAGTGCTTAATTAAAAGAGTCAACATTTGTTAGTGGTTTGACAACATCAAGAAAAACTCTGTAGAAATTTACTTTTTTTTTGTTTTTTATGAACACCAAATTCTAACAATGATTCAAAAAACTGTATTGTAATAGTCCAACTTTAATAGTCCAACTTTAAAGAAAAGAACTAATTTCCAAGAGAAATTTTAGCTTCCTAGAAGTTTGGACCAAAGAACCAGGGGCTTTTTATGATTTTTCAAAGGAAGTTGTGACTTCCTAATGAAATTGGGACTTCCTAAGGAACCTGCGACTTCTCAGGAAGCTGGGAGTTCCTACGGAAGCTGGGAGTTCCTACAGAAGCTGGGACTTCCTACGGAAGCTGGGACTTCCTACGGAAGCTGGGACTTCCTACGGAAGCTGGGACTTCCTACGGAAGCTGGGACTTCCTACGGAAGCTGGGACTTCCTACGGAAGCTGGGACTTCCTACGGAAGCTGGGACTTCCTACGGAAGCTGGGACTTCCTACGGAAGCTGGGACTTCCTACGGAAGCTGGGACTTCCTACGGAAGCTGGGACTTCCTACGGAAGCTGGGACTTCCTACGGAAGCTGGGACTTCCTACGGAAGCTGGGACTTCCTACGGGAGCTGGGACTTCCTACGGAAGCTGGGACTTCCTACGGAAGCTGGGACTTCCTACGGAAGCTGGGACTTCCTACGGAAGCTGGGACTTCCTACGGAAGCTGGGACTTCCTACGGAAGCTGGGACTTCCTACGGAAGCTGGGACTTCCTACGGAAGCTGGGACTTCCTACGGAAGCTGGGACTTCCTACGGAAGCTGGGACTTCCTACGGAAGCTGGGACTTCCTACGGAAGCTGGGACTTCCTACGGAAGCTGGGACTTCCTACGGAAGCTGGGACTTCCTACGGAAGCTGGGACTTCCTACGGAAGCTGGGACTTCCTACGGAAGCTGGGACTTCCTACGGAAGCTGGGACTTCCTACGGAAGCTGGGACTTCCTACGGAAGCTGGGACTTCCTACGGAAGCTGGGACTTCCTACGCAAGCTGGGACTTTCTACGGAAGCTGGGACTTCCTACGGAAGCTGGGACTTCCTACGGAAGCTGGGACTTCCTACGGAAGCTGGGATTTCCTGAGTAAGCTGGGACTTCCTGAGGAAGATTAGACTTCCTGAGGAAGATGGGACTTCCTGAGGAAGCTGGGACTTCCTGAGGAAGCTGGGACTTCCTAAGGAAGCTGGGACTTCCTGAGGAAGATTAGACTTCCTGAGGAAGATGGGACTTCCTGAGGAAGCTGGGACTTCCTGAGGAAGCTGGGACTTCCTGAGGAAGCTGGGACTTCCTGAGGAAGCTGGGACTTCCTGAGGAAGCTGGGACTTCCTAAGGAAGCTGGGACTTCCTGAGGAAGCTGGGACTTCCTGAGGAAGCTGGGACTTCCTGAGGAAGCTGGGTCTTCCTGAGGAAGCTGGAATTTCCTAAGGGAACTGGGACTTCCTAAGGAAGCTGGGACTTCTTAAGGAAGCTGAGACTTTCTAGGGACTCTGGGACATTTAAAAAATATTGGGACTTCCTAAGGAAGCTGGAACTTCTTAAGGAAGCTGGGACTTCCTAAGGAAGCTGGGACTTCCTAAGGAAGTTGGGACTTCCTAAGGAAGCTGGGACTTCCTAAGGAAGCTGGGACTTTCTAAGGTAGTTGGGACTTCCTAAGGAAGCTGGGACTTCCTAAGGAAGCTAGGACTTTCTAAGGAAGCTGGGACTTTCTTAGGAAGCTGGGACTTCCTAAGGAAGTTGGGACTTCCTAAGGAAGTTGGGACTTCCTAAGGAAGTTGGAACTTCCTAAGGAAGTTGGAACTTCCTAAGGAAGTTGGGACTTCCTAAGGAAGTTGGAACTTCCTAAGGAAGTTGGAACTTCCTAAGGAAGTTGGAACTTCCTAAGGAAGTTGGAACTTCCTAAGGAAGTTGGGACTTCCTAAGGAATTTGGGACGTCCTTAGGAAGTAAAGACTTACTAAGGAAGTTAAAACTTCCTAGGGAAGCTGGGACTTTCTGAGGAAGCTAGAACTTCCTAAGTAAGATGGGATTTCTTTAGGAAGCTGGGACTTTCTAAGGAAGCAAGAACTAGTTGCCACATCCCTAGAAAGTTCCCTAGGAGTTGCCACTTCCCTAGGAGTTGCCACTTCCTTAGGAGTTGCCACTTCCTTAGGAGTTTCCACTTCCCTAGGAGTTGCCACTTCCCTAAGAATTTGCCACTCCCTAGGAAGTTGCCCATTTTCTAGGAAGTTGTCACTTCTTTGGGACTTCCACTTGCCACTTCCCTAAGAAGGTGCCACTTCCCTAGGAATGTGCCACTTCCCTAAGAAGGTGCCACTTCCCTAGGAATGTGCCACTTCCCTAGGAAGGTGCCACATCCCTAGGAAGGTGCCACTTCCCTAGGAAGGTGCCACTTCCCTAGGAAGGTGCCACTTCCCTAGGAAGGTGCCACTTCCCTAGGAAGGTGCCACTTCCATAGGAAGGTGCCACTTCCCTAGGAAGGTGCCACTTCCCTAGGAAGGTGCCACTTCCCTAGGAAGGTGCCACTTCCCTAGGAAGTTGCCACTTCCCTAGAAAATTGCCACTTCGTAGGAAGTTGAATCAGTTGCTTTTTTTGCATCCTTCTATAGATTTTCTCAATTTGCAATTTCACTACCATAATCTATCAAAGTTTTAAACTCCTTGCACCAGGTGCTTTCTTATATTTTTTATTGAAATTGCCTTTAGTCATGCGAGTGTTATTTCTTTCGCTGTACATCACATTGACCCAATTAAAATTTTAATGATTTTCAATTGCAGCAAAGTTGAAGTTTAACATTTGGAATGAGTAAGCATTTCATATTCTGTTTTTTTAATGCATACAACAGACAACTCACTTTGCTTGGCTATCTGAGTGTGTTTTTGTTAATCTTTCAACATTTTGTTGCCACATGACAAGAACCTGTCACACCAACATACAATACGCATCTGCATCGCAGTCCAAAGACATGTGCCAGAGTTAGGTTGTCTTGCTCCAGTGGGTTGTTGAGTAGTGGTGATTGTTGCCAGCCCGTTTAATGGCTGTTTTGTGTTAAGCCATAAAAAGAAATTATTCTCTGTCCAGAAACCTGTATAGACGTTTCTTTCGTTTTTTGCCAATTTTCCCTCAATGACATTTAGATCCGTGTAAAGTATCTGCCATTTGCTTTGGTCAACACCAACCTATTTACACCAAAACACTAAGTTGACAAGTTGCAACAAGTCTTTTACCTTAAAAAAAACCGCTTTGTGAATGAATTATAACTTTTTGGGAAAATCTTGTTATGGTCATTTAAATGATATTTTTTTTTTAAACAGAGTTGTGCAAGTGGAAGTTTTTTCGTATGCTTTGAAGAACTCTGCAAAAACTCCCAAACAAGTGACCATTGGACTAGTGGCCCACATTGCCGTTACAATTAGTATTGAGGTGAGGTTAAGTGAAGTTGCATTAAACGATTGCTTGAATGGAGGCCTCCCTTGCTCTTAAAACCGCCTTTTGTTTAAACTTGTATATAAAGATAATATTATGAAATTAAAAAAAAAAATTAAAAAAAAAAAAAATTTACAAAATTAAAAAATTTTAAAAAATTTTAAAAAATTTTAAAAAATTTTAAAAAATTTTAAAAAATTTTAAAAAAATTTAAAAAATTTTAAAAAAATTTGAAAAATTAAAAAAACTTTTGAAAAACTTTTAAAAAATTTTAACATATTTAAAAAAAAATTTAAAAAAAGATTTAAAAAATTTTAAAAAATTACAAAAATTTTAAAATCAAAAAAAAAAATTTTATTTGCTACGAAGTTTTTCTTTGAAAACCTTCATCAGTTTGAGGTTTCATCATTTTTTTCGGTGCCAACAGTTCATTAATTTTACACCTTTTTTCTCCATATACACGACGTAGGCGTAAATATGCGCCACTTAATCGTTCATCATTAATTTGAAATATTGCTTTTTATCAGAAAAACAATTTCTTCCTAGAGGCTTTGTTGTAGTTGTCGTTTTAATTGATGGCTTGGCAGCATGATTTAATGCGCTACATTCTCATTGTAGTCGGTTAAATGAATCTTATCCACTTTGCATAAATCAATATTCTCTACCGCCTTAGGTAGCCTAAGTAGCGGCTGACGAGTGAAACAGTTTTGTTTTCATATTCACGCAACAAATAATTAAGTAGTCGTTGCTTTTGATATGGAAATTAATCTTAGGAAAATAAAATCGATTAAATGGGGTTTTTTCGGAGGGGGATTAAATCGCAAGAATGTGGTTAATAAGAAACAGAGACATTTGTTTTTCATGATTTTTTTTTAACAATGAAAACCTCTACGTTCTGCGAAAGTTCCCCCTTTCAAAACCAGATATAAACCAATTGTAAATATTTGCATATATCATTCCAGAGATATTCGCAATTGTTTTAAATATTTCAACTGCATTTGACTTCTTTTGCAATTTGTTTACATTTTTCTTTATTTATACAATAAGAGCGAAACAAGTAACAAAGAAACAGAAAGTGTGTTATTGAAAATTGGCCAATGAAAAACTACATATTCATGAGTCATTTTTATACGCAACTAGAAACATAAATTTCGTAAATTTGCTTTTAAGAGACAAGCATTATGAAAAATTGTCGTGTATCAAAAACAAACCGAAACATTATTTTGATCCCAATATACACATAAAAAATGCTAATGGAAGGGGATAATAAAACCGAATTCATGTTGATTAATGATGAGAGATTCATGTCTTCACTGTTGATGATCATCTACAATGATTATCCCTCCCCTCAAAATAGAAACAAAAACAAGCAAATGAATCAGAGCAAATTAAATACAAGCCAATGAAAAAAAAGGCTATTAAATAAAGGCAAGAAAAAGGCGTCTTTAAAAAATTAGCTAATAAAGGGAAAACATTTGAAAGTGATATTAGATGCTCTTATAGTGCAAAAAAGTAAACAGCAGATAGGTAAAAACAAGGGCCACCATGTTAAAAAGACAGACGTTATGTTTCTGAGCCCGAAAATTGAAAAATTTCCCCTTCAGGAAGGGGAATATATCTTCCAGAGGCTCAAGAGAAAATATGTTTATATGGGATCTATATCAGGTTGTAGAACGATTTAGACCATGTTAAACACGGTTGTTGGAAGTCGTAAAAGAACACTATGTGCAAAATTTCAGCCAAATTGGATCTAGAGGTTCAAGATGTCAAATTATAGATCAACTTATATGGAGCTGTATCCAAATCTGAACCATTGGAAACCATTTGCAATCCCAAGCAATCGGGGATTTGCAAAAATAAGTAAAATCGAAATACAATTCGATATTGAGTTTACTCGGCATAGCTACCGAGGCGCTTAATGCAACTCAAGCACCAAATTTCAGCAAAATCGAGTAAAAAATGCGGCTTAAGATCCTAAATGGGTAGATCGCACAGTGGGATGAAAATCGGATCACAAATAAAGATTTAGCACCCAGAAGAAATTTTTGAAATGCCCAGGTGTCCCACTCTGGGTGCCTGCCAAGGGGCACCCGGACCACTTAGGGCCTTGATCTCGATAACACCTTAGCAATTTCAAAGAGATATCTCTTAACCATTAGCATTATCTCTTAACCATTTCAAAGAGTTATCTCTATCCGTTCTCAAATTGCATATTATATAGTAGTTTTTTTTTTTGATTTTATCCCACTGTGGATCGGTCTATATGGCAGCTATACCCAAACATAGATCGATTTGGTCCGTTCAGGAAATTTAGCTGACTATGGAAAAATATGGACTTGTCTCAAATATTAGCTCAATATCGGAATTTTTGAAGGCTGCAGCGTGATTACAACAGACGGACACATAGGCATCCACACGCACGGCATCAGACTGCACTCATTGCTATGTGAGAAGTTTGCCCCTGTTCCTTATTGGAATTTTCATGGCAAAATTTACATTTGTTTGTATTTGTATATTCTATGGTAGTGGGTATAAAAATTCAATTTCGCTAAAAATCTACCAAAATCGAGAGGGGCCGTCCATCCGACCAAACTCTTTAAGTTGAAAGTAAATCCCAACAAATTTGGTAGAAAAAGCCCAAAACAGCAACGCTGTCCCCATCCTATGGTGCTGGGTGCGAAAATTTATCAAAATTTAACTTCAAGTACCTAGGGGAAAACCCTGCCCCCAAAGACACCAAATTAAGATGAGACACAATGAGGACAATATAGGTAATAAATAGAGTACATGTGTATATAAAACAGAAGGGCCGCCCCATACCAAAAAAAAACATCAAACTGACAAAAAAACAAGTAAAAATGTGTTAAGTTTGGCCACCCCGAACTTTGGATAGCCACCATCTCGGATATGTAAACCACCTATCGTCCTAATCCGATAAAAAATGTAAAATTTATGCCTCCATAGCAGCAATACCGAAGAATGGTCCGATTTGGACCAAATTCGACACGGATATTAAGTACAAGTCTACACCAAATATAGATTGATCTGAACCATATACGATACGGATGTCGAAAACCCTAACATAAGTCACTGTGTCAAATTTCAGCGAAATCGGATAATAAATGTGCCTTTTATGGGCCCAAGACCTTAAATCGAAAGATCGATCTATATGGCAGCTATATCCAAATCTGAACCGATCGGGATCAAATTGCAGAAAAATGTCGAGGGACCCAACACAACTCAACGTCCCAAATTTCAACAAAATCGGACAATAAATGCGCTTTTTATGAATACAAAGCCTTAAATCGAGAGATTGGTCTATATGGTAGCTATATTCAAATCTGGACCGATCTGGGCCTAATTGAAAAAAGATGTCGAAGGGCCTAACACAACTCACTGTTTCTAATTTTGGCGAAATCGGACAATAAATGCGACTTTTAAGGGCCCAAGACTTGAAATCGAAAGATCGCTCTGTATGGGTGCTATATCAAGATATTGTCCGATGTAGCCCAAAATTCGAACTTATCTTACCTATGGACAAGAAAAGAATCTGTGCAAAGTTTCAGCTCAATATCTCTATTTTTAAATACTGTGGCGTGATTTCAACAAACAGACGGAGGGACATCCCACGATCGTCTTAGATTTTTACGCTGATCAAAAATATACATTCTTTATAGGGTCGGAAATGGATATTTCGATGTGTTGCAAACGGAATGACACAATGTATACCATGGGAGTAGTGCAATTTGTGTAGACAAATTATCTGCCATTGCACAAAAACACATGCATTGGCAAAAGTACAGCTAATAGACAGGGTTGTCGAGCGTTTTCGCAATAAATTCTGTATAAGCACAACAATACCAACGCACGCCTCTTGAAGCCTTCACACCTAATATGGCTGATGAGTAATTCTAAACGAAATTACGAAACGCGTCCCGTCGTGGTTGGTGTGTATATAGCGATTTCTGGCTCTCCTTTTCCAATTGCAAAGAGAAATCTCCAATCATTGGGCTCGTCTCGAAAGAGAAACAAACAAACAATTTTAAAATTTAATGATCTTCGCTCTAACAGGCAAAAATCTTGAGTCGGGAGTCGGGAGTCGAACCTGGGCACACGGAGCAACAGCGATAGCTGTTTCTGTTGTCTGGTGTTCGAAGCTATCAATACAACTCGCAAAAGATGCACAGAATAATGTGTATACCATGGGAGTATTGTAATTTGTGTAGACAAAATATCTGTCATTGCACAAAAACACATGCATTGGGAAAAGTACAGGTAATAGGCAGGGTTGTCGAGCGTGGTTAATGTGGTTTCTATATCATAGAGTAGTTTTCGCAATTAATTCTGTATAAGTACAACAGTACCAACGCACGCCCCTTGAAGAAATTACGAAACGCATCTCATAGTGGTTGGTGTGTGTTGCAATCTCTGGCTTTCCTTTTCCATTTGCAAAGATAAATCTCCGATCATTGAGTTCATTTCGAAGGAGAAACAAATAAAAATTTGTAAAATTTAATGATCTTTGCCCTAAAGGGTAAAAAAAACTTGAAAATGAAAAAAAAAATTCTATTTATTTAAAATTTTTTTCTTTAAAAATTAAAAATCGCGTTTTTAGTGTAAGTAAAATTTAATTGCTTATCTGTTTCACATTAGTTGTGACTAATTTTGTCTCTCTTAACATTTTTGTAGCACCCTTTACCCTTGCAATAGCTAGTGGTGGTGGTTCTCCTTAGTCATAAAAATGGTTTTCTGATGCATTTTTCTTTGCTTCAAACTATTTTTAGATTTACAGCTGCTGCCTTTTATCTGAAACTGTTTTTCTTTGGTTTTTATTTTTTTTTTTGCTTCTACCAAAATATTCGAAATGGTTATAACAAAACAATAATCATGAGTAAACATTTTGCATTTAGGCAATTTATGACAAAATTAGAGGAGTATAAGAAAAGCAACCCATTCAATATGCAGCAACAAGTTTGCTGTCTTGAGTTTTCTTTTCCTTCCTCAATTTCTCATTTTAGGCGACGATATAATGCATGCAAGTGTTGAGATTTGCCGCATTGCCTTCTGTTCTATACGTTTGACTTTTGGGGCAGCGTTTGAAATTTTTGTGTAAGAATTTATTTTGTCCAAAATTAGCTTATTGCGCATTTTGGGGGTATGAAAATAATGGCCTTTCATGTTGTTTTCTTAATGACCAATTTCCAAGATCTGTGTGGGAAAAGAATCAATATTAATAATTTTTATTTTTTTTCTGCTATTTGAATAAAGTGTAGGCTGTTGTTGTCATGCCACAAGTATTTGTTGTATTTATAAATAATTGTAATATAAAATTTTATGTTCCTCAAATAAAATTATAATATAGATTTTGTCATCTTTGTTTACGTTTACATGGCAGACGATTTTCTGGCCTTCAGGTAATAGAAAATAATTTATATTTTGATGAAATGTATATTTAAAAAGATATTAAAAATTAGGTGAATTTATTTGTTGGGGATTCAAAAAATATTTGTCATACGCTCTGGGGGACTAATGCAAATTTGGATGAATCATTCGCACTAGGGTACCAAAGGGTTAAAACAAATTAATATTTGTCATACCCCCAAAGCAATGTTTTTTTTAATAGTTTCTATTTATCATACGCCCTAAGGTACTGATTAATTTGAAATTAAAATTAATCATACGCTTTGCAATACTTTATTCATAGAATTTCCTAATTTTAAAGTTACAAATCTAGGTTTACGCCTTTTTCAAGCTCTAATAATTTTAATATTTTTATACCCTCCATTATAGAATGGGGGCACACTAATTTCGTCATTCTGTTTGTAACACCTCGAAATATGCGTCTAAGACCCCATAAAGTATATATATTCTCGATCGTCATGACTTTTTAAGTCGATCTCGCCATGTCCGTCCGTCTATCCGTTCGCACGTCTATCTGTCGAAAGCATGCTAACTTTCGGAGGAGTAAAACTAGGCGCTTGAAATTTTGCACAAATACTTTTATTGGTGTAGGTCAGTTGGGATTGCAAATGGGCCTAATCGGTCCATGTTTTGATATATCTGCCATATAAACCGAACTTGGGTCTTGACTTCTTGAGCCTCTAGAGGGCGTAATTCTCGTCCGATTTGACTGAAATATTGCATGAGGCGTTTTGTTATGACTTACAAAAACTGTGTATGGCATAAATCGGTAATTAACCGGATAAAGCTGCCATATAATTCCATATGGGGTCTTGACTTCTAGAACCACAAGAGAGCACAATTCTTATCCGATTTGACTGAAATTTTGCATGTCTTGTTTCGTTATGACTTCCAACAACTGTGCTAAGTATGGTTTAAATTGGATCATAACCTGGTATAGCTGCCATATAAATCGATCTTGGATCTTGACTTCTTCAGCCGATAGAGGTCGCAATCCTCTTCCGATTTGGCCGAAGTTTTACATGAGGTGTCGTTATGACTTTTAACAACTGTGAAATGTGAAATGGCACTAAGTTCGACCTGCCTGAACTTTGGATACCTTTCGTCATAATCCGGTAAAAAATGCATAATTTCTGCCCCCATAGCTGATATATGGAAATTGGTATTTTGAGTGGCCTAATAAGTACAAGTCATTGTTCAATTTTGGTAGCCATATCCAAATATAGAACGATCTGAACCATATACAACACGGATGTCGAAAAGCCTAACATAAGTCACTGTGCTAAATTTCAGCGAAATCGGACTATAAACGTGCCTTTTATAGGCCCAAACCATCACATCGAGAGATTGGTCTATATGGCACCTATATCCAAATCTGAACCGTTGTGAGCCAAATTGAAGAGGGATGTCGAACGGTCCAACACAACTCACTGTCCCAAATTTCGGCGAAATCGGGCAATAAATGCGCCTTTTATAGGCCCAAAACCTTAAAACGAGAGATCGGTCTATATGGCAGCTATATTCAAATCTAGACCGATCTGAGCCAAATTGAGGAGGGATGTGGAAGGGGCTTACACAACTAACTGTCCCAAATTTCAGCAAAATCGGATAATAAATGCGCCTCTTGGACCCAAAACCTTAAATCGAGAGATTGGTCTATATGGCAGCTATATTTAAATCTGGACCGATCTGGACCAAATTGAAAAGGGATGTCGAAGGGCCCAACATAACCAACTCACTGTCCCAAATTTCAGCAAAATCGGATAATAAATGCGCCTTTTTGACCCAAATCCTTAAATCGAGAGATCGGTCTATATGGCAGCTATATCCATATCTGGACCGATCTGGACCAAATTGAAGAAGGATGTCGACTGGCGTAACACAACTCGCTGTCCCAAATTTCAGCAAAATCGCCTTATATAGGCCTTTGACCCTAAATTGGCGGATCGGTCTATATAGGGGCTATATCAAGATATTGTCCAATATAGCCCATCTTCGAACTTAACCTGCTTATGGACAAAAAAAAAAAAAAGAATCTGTGCAAAGTTTCAGCTCAATATTCCTATTTTAGAGACTGTAGCGTGATTTCAACAGACAGACAGGAGGACGGTTATGGCTAGATCGTCCTAGATTTTTAAGCTGATCAAGAATATATATATTCTTTATGGGGTCAAAAATGGTTATTTCTATGTGTTGCGAAGGGAATGACAAAATTAATATATCTCCCATCCTTCGGGTGGTGGGTATAAAAATAGATGAATTTATATGTTGGGGGTTAAAAAGAAAAATATTTGTCATACGCTCTAGGGGACTAATGCAAAGTTGGATTAATCATTCGCACTAGGGGACGAAAGGCTTTAAACAAAAATTAATATTTGTCATACGCCCCAAAGCACTGGTTTATAACAGTTTTTATTTATCATACGCTCTAAGGTACTGATTAATTTGAAAAAAAAATTATCATACGCTCTGTAATACATTATTTATAGAATGTCCTAATTTTGAAGGCAAAAATCGGGGTTTACGACATCAAAATATTTGGTTAGTTCATTGGCCGGGTTTCTTTTTTATTAAAATGTTGTTCTCTCTGGCACATTGTATATCCCAAAAAATATTTGTTTTTTAGCTCTTTAAAATTTTTAATTTTTTTTAAAATTATTTTAATTGGACCATCTTCAAACATTTTGTCTTCAACAATTTTTTATCTTCAATTTTTAATTTTATTACTTGTTATAAATAAAGCAGCGAATAACTTTGGACTATTAAAATGTCCCAATATTATGATGCGTCATTTTGAATTTATATTAAAAAGCCATGTGTGCCACACATTCTATTTTCTCTTTCTTTGTTTCTTTCTCACAGAATTCCATTAAGTCATAAAGAGTGCATAAAAATTAAGCATAAATGCCATGAAACGCAATATATAGAAATTATTATTATAATCCCCATTTTTGCTTGGGCTTATGACTGTTAATAGATTACTTCTAAAATGCCTTTGAAATGTTCCGATGGTTCAATGTTTAGTTTTAGGAAAACAGAAATAATTGTGTGAAAAAAATGCCTTGTGAAAAACTTGCAAAACGCTGCCTATGACCAAAGCCAATTTATCTGTTTTTTGAGAAATTACTAATGAAATAATATGTGAAAAAATACAGTAGCAGAGAAAAGTCTACATAGCCCACTGAAAAAACTCATATACAAAATGAATTTTTAGAACGAAAAAGATTTGCTGCCAAATACCTTTCTTTGCTTGAATTATGTACTCTAACTAGTTTTAAAATTAGTTACAATTTTAAAGGTAAAATCCTATCCTAACTATGTAGCTATCCAATCCTAACAGTTTACATAACTGCTATTTTTGATAAGGTATGAATACATATATGTGCCACTGTATATGCTTTAAGGCTGTGTAAGATTTTTATTCTATTCTATTTCTTTCACATTCTTTAAACACCTTCTCTCAGAGCAAGTCATAGCTTTTTTCTTGCCACCGGACTTGTCTAACAGGCGGGTTTCCTTTAACATTTCTACATTTGTAACAGTCAGTTGTCATGCCCATTCATCATTCATTCATTCATTCACACTCACTTCGCCTACCATATTCTAGTTTCCTGTAAACCCCTCTGCAAGACTATGGTCTGGCTAGAATGTCAAGAGAACGAAAGGCAGACAAATAACTCCTCCATATGCTGGAACTGCAATTTTTTTGTATGTAGTGTTTTTTTCTCACATGGCGACTGGATCTAGTCTACAATCAACTCTAGTAGAGATAGAAAAAGAAAAAAAAAAAAACTTCATCATATACCACCATTTGAAGTGCATACAGCAAAATTCTGTGCCTTGTCTCTAAGAGGAAACTAAAAGTTTTAGTTTTCCTTTCAATGATTTCATTTTCAAAGTCAAGGGCAAGTCAAAGTGTTTACTACATGTGGGCAAAGTCACAACAAAAAATTTTCTAGTATATAAAAGCAATGAAGGCAACGCAACTGTAGATAGATGCCATTCTGTGGAAAAAATTATACAAAAATTTATTTAATTCTATTCACACACAATCAAGGCAACAATGGAAATATTCATGCTATGTCATAATGATAAAATATGGAAGTTTATAGTTTTGAGTCAGTCAAGAAATATGCGAGATAATCTGTCATCTAAGAATAAGTGGGTCTGCCACAAAATTTATATTAAGAAAAAAAGTAAAAGTTTCGTTTGAAAATTTTAGTTGTTATGTTTGTTTTTTGAAAAATTTGCTTATTTTCTACTATTGGTTATTTTCTATATTGGTTCCAATCGGTTCTATCAGGAATAGTGGTACAGTACTTTTTATCAAAAAGCGGCTCAGGTAGGGTGTAATCCACACTGCTTGGTGCATCGGATATTGTATCAGGGATAACATTTTTATCGACTTTTTAAAAAATATTACGAAATTTTTAATAAACAAATACTAACGATTCAATAAAAAAATAATAAAAAAAATGTTAACAAAAATTTTTATATAAAAAAATATTGCCGAAAATTTTTATAAAAAAAATTTTGCCAGCAATTCTTATAAAAAATTATAACCAATATTTTTTTATAAAAGTATAACGACAAATCTTTTTAAAAAATTATTAACGAATATTTTTAATAACATTAGAAAAAATTATGCTACCGATATTTGATGTTATCGTCATTTAATGTTATCGACATTTAATGTTATCGACATTTGATGTTATCGACATTTAATGTTATCGACATTTGATGTTATCGACATTTGATGTTATCGACATTTGATGTTATCGATATTTGATGTTACCGATATTTGATGTTATCGATATTTGATGTTATCGACATTTAATGTTATCGACATGTGCCAGAATTCAAAGTCATGTTATCGTGACTTTGAATTCTGGCACATAGTGTTCTGTTATTACTTCCAACAACTTAGCCAAGTACGGTACGAATCGGTCTATAACCTGAAACAGCTCCCATATAAACCGATCTCCCAATTGGACTTCTTGAGCAGAAGCCTCAATTTTCCTCCGATTTAGCTGAAAATTTGCATGTTATGACTTCCAACAACTGTGCCAAGTACGGTCAAAATCGATCAAGAACATGATATAGCTCCCATACAACCGATAGCCCTATTTGACTTCTTTATCCCTTACAAGCCGCGATATTTATTCGATTTGGCTGAAATTTTATGTTATGACTCGCAACAACTGTGTCAAGTACGGTCCAAATTGGTCTATTACCAAATATAGCTCCCATATTTTAGCAGAATCCATTGTGGTGGGTTCCTAAGATTCGGCCCGGACGAGCGCTTTTACTTGTATTATTTTTTTTTGTATTTGTAAAAGAAACAGAGAACCCTACGGTCTGCTACCGAACCATATCCGATTGTATGAAACATTTTTCTATAAAAATTGTTATCGAAAAATTTTCTAAAAAATTTTATCGGCATTTTTCAGTAAAATCTGTATTGGCATCATTTGTTATCGATTTTTTTTATAAACTTTTTTTATTGATTTTTTTTATGAAATTGTTATCGAAATTTTTTATTTTTATGAAATTTGTTATCAAAAAATTTCCATAAAAATCTAAATTTTTTATAAAAATTGTTGTCGAAAATTTATTTTTACAATAGTTTTTGAATTTTTTTTTTCTTAGAAAAATTCTCGATAAAATTTTTTTATAAAAATTGACAATTTTCGTATAAAATATTACAATATTTCTAAAAAAAAATTACAATTTTCCTAAAAAATCTGTCAACAATTTTTCTACGTTTTTTTATTGAATTTGTTTTTAAATTTGTGTTAAAATATTTATGTTATTAATTTTCTATAAAACGTACCCAAACAATTGCTCTTTAAAAATGTTCTTCACATAAGTCAATTTTTCAAAATTTTTCTATAAAATTTTTTATTTGAACTTTTTCCAAAAATGTTATCGGCAATTGCCATAGAAATTTTTATTAAAAAAAAAATTGCCATCGAAATTTTTATTAAAAAGTTGTTGTCGAAAAATTTTTATGAAAATGCATATACATATTACAAAATATATTGAACATTTTTCTTAAAAATTGTTATCGAAAAATTTTCTATGAAAATTGTTATCGATTAGTTTTTTATAAAAACTGTTAATGACAAAAATTGTTATCGATAATTTTTCTATAAAAATTTTTATCGACAATTTGTCTATAAAAATTTTTATCGACAATTTGTCTATAAAATTTTTTATCGACAATTTGTCTATAACAATTTTTATCGACAATTTGTCTATAACAATTTTTATCGACAATTTGTCTATAAAAATTTTTATCGACAATTTGTCTATAAAAATTTTTATCGACAATTTTTTTATGAAAATTTTTATCGACAATTTGTCTATAAAAATTTGTATCGACAATTTTTTTATGAAAATTGTTATCGACAATTTTTCTATAAAAATTATTATCGAAAATTTTTCTATAAAATTGTTATCGACAATTTTTCTATAAAATTGTTATCGACAATTTTTCTATAAAAATTGTTATCGACTACTTATTTTTATGAAAATTGTTATCGAAAGTTTTTCTATGAAAATTGTTATCGACAAATTTTTTATAAAAATTGTTATCGACAAATTTTTTATAAAAATTGTTATCGACAAATTTTTTATAAAAATTGTTATCGACAAATTTTTTATAAAAATTTTTATCGACAAATTTTTTATAACAATTGTTATCGACAAATTTTCCATGAAAATTGTTATCGACAATTTTTCTTTAAAAAGTGTTATCGACAATTTTTCTATAAAAATTTTTATCGAACATTTTTCTAAAAAATTTTATCTAAAATTTTTTTATAAAAATTTATATCAAAAATTTGTCTAAGAAAATTGTATCGAAAATTTCTCCACAAAATATTTATCGAAAAATTTTCTATTACAATGGTTATTACAAATTTTTCTTTTAAAATTGTTATCAAACATTTCTATAAGCGATTCGACTGAAATTTTTGGTACCGAATTGTGTTGAAACAAAATTATCTAGTTTTAAAAATATTTGTTTTCACAAGTTTTTTAACTTTTTTAAATCATTTATTTCAAAGAATTTTTTTGTTCTGTAATCAAACAGAAAAATATAATTTTTCCAGACTTGCTGTTACTATCATTTTGTTTGTTTCTTTATTTATGGCTAAAGAATTTTATCTATTGTTTGGTTTTTTATTTCCCCGTTTGAGTGGAATGGAATGCATTTCAGTTGTCTTCACCAAAAATACAGTAAAAACAACATTTGGTAATTAATCTTTTTAATTTTATTTGTTTAGGCACTGCAAAGTTATCTTTTCACTTTTTTATCTCACTTTTCACATTTCATTTTGATGAACATTTGTTTTAAATCTTCTCATGATATCTGAATTTTTTTTAAAAAAAAAAAAAACCTAAACAAGTTTTTTGTTTTCTTTAGAAATATTTAACAAAAATAGAAAAAACAACTCATAATATCTCACAATGATAGCACTTTCTTCGTTTGGCAAAATAATATTTTTTTGTTGATAAATTTTGCGCACTTACATTTCATTGGCTGCCAAAGATGAAGGTGCTGCTGGGGATGGTGATGATGATGATGTCAAATGAATGGTGGTAATGGCGCCGTTGAGGTTATTATTTGTGTTGCCTGATTGCGTTTCCAAATTGAAGCCATTATCTTTTTGCACCATATATGAGGGTAAGGTCTCAATATAGGCATTGGCTTGATCATTATATGAGCCCAATAATTCACGATATTTGGAATAGACCAAACGTTTCAATTGTGGATTAGGCGAAGTATTTGTAGCTGGTTTCAATGATGGTGATGATGTTGTTGTGGCTGAGCCACAATGTTGCATGGTAGCAGCCATGATGGTCGGTCGATTAGGTTCTTAAGACTGTTTCTTGGGACTTTAAGAGTTCTTATATTGTTTTATATTATTTTTAGTTTATTTTTTTATCTTTTGTGGTTTTCAAACACTCATTTTAAGTTTCATTGTTTTTTTCGATTTTTTCCAAGAACTTTTTTTCTAAATTAGTACAATGCTTATAATTAGGGGTTTTTAATGTTTCGAGGTATAAAAAGGTAAACCACAATTATTGTAAAATTAAAGATTATTTTTTAGATTTTCTACGAATATTCTGCCCAAAATAGGATTTGTAACCATGACCCTACAAATGCATCGACATATAAACCCATTTTATTTTAAAGTCAAAAATTGCATCTCATAGTTGTTGGAAGATTTGAAATATTCTTTGGGAGCTGAGTCAGTTGTTTCTTGTTTCGCTTTTTTATTTTCTTTTCACAATATAATCCCCTTAAAAATTTGAAAAATTTCTTCCAAAGAAATCCATAACATTTGAAAAATTCCATCACAATTCACGTGAATTCCATAGGCCTTCCATAAAGGCACGCATCATTGTACCTCCTCAAGTAAAAACAAAAACCTACAAATTTCAATAATTCGAGAATTAATGGAATGTTGATGTTGGTTATTGCTTGAATGGCGATGATGATCGTCATCTATCAAGCGTACAATTATAGCTACCCCAACCCATTTAATCAGACAAATGGACAAAATATATGTGTGGTAAATTTGTAAGAATACAAATTGGTTTGACCCTTCTTCCCCTTCCTTTGATAGCTCGTGACAGCATAAAAGATAGCTACTTGGAAAGAACTAAGTGGAAGCAGAGAGTGTGTAAAGCATGTTTAGAAGTCCCTTGGCGATAATGTCTGTCCATACATACTGCCATCCCTCTCCATGTCTGTCTGTCTGTCCATCCCAGCCCATCCAATCAATACAAATTAGATGAATCATCTGTAGATCATGGCTACCCTCCTGAGACTCATCCCATGTTTATGATGATGATGTTGAGAAGCCACTCATCATTTTGTCATGGTACATAAATTTTATGGACAGACTTCTTATGGTGACCATGACTGGCTATGGCTGGGCCATGTCTAAAGTCCATCCATTAAGAAAACGCCTAAATTGTGCTTTTGTTTTTTTTTTTTTTTGGAATTTACAAAAAATTGTGATTGAATTCATGATGTATGGATAAATGATCATAAGATCTCTGGAGTGTCATGAGTGTCCATCGAAGTTCTTTAAAACAATCACAATATTACACTAGGCTACGGAAAATTCTAATAAATGTGATTGTAACTGTTTTAAGGTCCCTCTATTGGAAGATGGGGAAGGGGTCTATAATTTAAACATGAATCGTTTTACAAACGAACATCACTGGAAATTATTGAATTTTATTATCAAAATGAGTGCTCTGTTAAGAAAGTTCATCGCGCGCTTCTTGTCGATCAGCGAAGAAGCTCATTTTTAGATCAATGGGTACGTAAATAAGCAGAATTGCCGATTTTGGAGTGAAGATCAGCCAGAAGCATTGCAAGTGCTACCAATGCATCCAGAAATGTCACAGCTTGGTGCAGTTTATGGGCTGGTAGCATCATTGGACCGTACTTCTTCAAAGATGATGAAAACGTAACGTAACTGTGAATGGTGAGCGTTACAATGAGATGATATCCAACTTTTTTTTTGCCCAATATGCAAGAGCTTGCCTTGCATGACATGTGGTTTCAACAAATCGGTGGCACATGCCACATAGCGCGCGTAACAAAAGACTTATTGAGAGGCGAGTTCGGTGAACATTTTATTTCACGTTCGGGACCGAAAAATTGGCCGCTTAGATCGTGCAATTTAACGCCTTTAGACTATTTTTTGTGGGGCTATGTTAAGGATCACATGATCTATACAGATAAGCACGTTTCAATGGAGGACACCATTTAAGCATTTATTCGTGAGATACCGGCCGAAATTGAACTAAGCGGATGGACCATTTGAGGGGCAGTCACGGTCAACATTTGTATGAAATAATCTTCAATACTTAAATTATATGGACCGTTATGGACCGTACTATCGATTTGAATAAAGATTTCATACATTCAAAAATTTTGTCCATTCTAAGAAATTAATCTTTTGTAATTCTCTAAGAAAAAATTGTTTGATAATTTTCTAAGCTTAAAATTTTGAGAAACTTTTTAAGAAATAGAGCTTTAACAACATTTTTCAATAAACAAAAATTGTGACAAAATTTTTTAAGAAATAAATTTTTTTAAATTTAATCTATATTTTCTACAAATTAAACTTTTTTAAATTTTCAATGGTACAAAAATTTCGGAAAATTAAAAAAAGAAATAATTGATCAAGTGCACAACAAAAAGAGTTCGGCAATGTTGATGTGTTTGTTGTTCTTGGCATTGATGATTAGTTTGTATCGGAATAGTGGAACGTAAAGCTTTCTTCTATCTTACCACTCTTATGTGTGTTAGAGGACTTATTAAGCCCTGTTTCAAAACAAAAGCGTGCTCTATACCGTACTCTATAGTCGTTGGGTATGTAGAGCACCTTAGTCAATTTGCCAAAGGTTCTGATGAAGATAAATGGCGTATCAAAAATCGAGATCCACAATGCCAGTCAAAGTGTTTTGAAAACAGCACGCACTTGCCTCGAGTTGGAAGATGTTCGGCAAAATTCTTATCCGATTTGGTTGAAATTTTGCATGAGTTGTTTTATTATCACTTTCAACAACTGTGTTGAGTATGGTCTAAATCCATCCATAACCTGATATAGCTGTCATACAAAGCTATTCGAGGTCTTGAGCGTCTAGAGGGTGCAATTCCTATCCGATTTGGGTGAAATTTTTCACGACGCGTTGGGTTATGACTTTTAACAACTGTACTAAGTATGGTTCTAATCGGTCCATAACCTGATATAGCTGCCATATAAACCGATCTTGAATCTTGACTTCTTGAGCCACTAGAGAACGCAATTCTAGTCCGATTTGGCTGAAATTTCGCATGATGTGTTTTGTTATGATTTTTAACAACTGTACCAAATATAGTTCAAATCGATCCGTAACATGATATATATGGTCTTGACTTCTTGAGCCTCCAGAGGGCGTAACTATTATCCTATTTGCCTGAAATTTTGTACAACGGCTTCTCCCATGACCTGATACAGTTCCAATATAAACCGATCTACCGATCACTTCTTGAGCCCCCAAGGGGCGCAATTCTTACTCATATTGTTTGAAATTTTACACAGACTTCTACTATGGTCTCCAACATTCAGTTCAGTATTTATTGACATTCGTCTTGAATTTCTGGATGTCGTTGTCGGTGAAAAAAAAGTTTATCGAGCAAAAACGGAATTACCTCTGTAATGTATTGTTCGGTCAGCTGGCCATTTCGGGAGAGTCTCGTATTTTTGACGAGCATCCTTACGTCAGCGATAAGAAGGCGGATATCAGTGCAACACACGTCATGAAAGTAACGATTGAACAGTGCCATGCAACCCACATTCCGATGGTGTTCAAGTGGAACTATAGAGTTGGATACCGTACTGTCCGCTATTGAGACTATTGCCCTCTTCTGGCCAGGGTCGAGTAGCTTCAAGGATGTCCTCGGAGCATCGGCCATACATTCCATCTTCGGCCTATATAGTAAGTGGGTTTTGTTAAGGGATCCTATTCGGTGGTAGCAGGCAGCCAAAATTATTTTGGAAAATGGATTTTTGGCCTTAGGTTTTTGAAATTTAATTTCTGCTTTGGCTATGTAAAAAATTCCATTCACTGCCCCTTCTCTATTCCATAAAATTTGCCTTTTTACCATGAACAAAAAATTGTTAACGGTGTTTTATATATGTAATGTGCATTAAAAAAAAAATCCCAATTGATATGCCCTTCTGATGATCCTCATAAAATTTCGCCTCTTGAAAAGTTTATTTCGATTTTTTTTTCACAATACTTTTCTTTATTTTGGCATTATTTTCGGTGACTTTTGTTTTCTCTGGACAGTTTTTTTTTCTTTGTTTGTTCAAAGCTGATTTACTTCATCCATCATCTGTGCAGAATGAAGACTGCGAACGAAACGAGGCTGCTTTTATGTTTAGCATTGTCATTCATTCATTCACTCATTATTGGCAATCATCATCGTTATCGGACTTTGATTTTATTGATTTGGATTTTTTGCGGTTTGTATTTATTGGGTCATATTTTTTTGGCTTTGTGGTTTTTGTTGATTTGTCTCACTCAAGACTTGGCATGCCAGAGGCCATAATCAATGAAGACCAAAATCTGCTCACATTATAATCAATTAGTTATTGGTTGGTTTTTGGGGGATAAAAAGAAACAAGTCCTAAATGATGACGATTTACAAAAGCCTTGAGTATTGCCATTCAAGGATTAGGAGAAGCAGTGATTCAGTTTTTTTTTGGCGGGGGGGGAATTCCAATAAATAAGAAATTTTGTAATCCAAATGCAAGGGTATTGAGGTATTTTACACCACAAGTGTAGTACAGGGTATTATAACTTTGTGAATTTGTTTGTAGCACCCAAAAGGAAGAGAGATACACCCATTGATAAGTATATCGATCGACTCAGAATCACTTTCTGATTCGATTTAGCTATGTCCGTCTGTCTGTCCGTCTGTCCATGTTAATTTGTGTACAAAGTACAGGTCATAGTTTTCATCCGATCGTCTTTAAATTTGGTACAGGCATTTTTTTCGGCCTAGAGTCGAAGCCCATTGAAATTAGAAAAAAACGGGTCAGATCTGGATATAGTTCCCATATATATGTTCGTCCAATTTGCAGTAATATTGCAATCAAATGGTCTATTTGGCAGGAAGGATTTTCTCTTGACTCTCGATATTTCTGGTGAATTTCAAGGAAATCGCTTCAGATTTATATATAGCTCTCATATATATATATATATATATATATATATATATATATATATATATATATATATATATATATATATATATATATATATATATATATATATATATATATATATATATATATATATATATATCATATATATATATATATATATATATATGTATATATATATCGCCCGATTTTCACTCCTAGAGCCCCTGCAAGCGCATTTATTGACCAATCTTCCTAAAATTTTGCATAACGCTTTCCTCGACAACTACCACATTTTCTGAGAAGTTTGGTCGAAAACGGTTCAGAATTAGATATAGCTCCCATATAAATGTTCCTCAGATTTTGGGTAATTTTCCATAATGTTGTCATTTGTCAACCATAGTTATTACATTTTGAACATATTTCCTCGAAATGTGATACGGATTGTTTAACAACCCATCTGAAAACATCCGCCGAGGTCTATCAAAATTGGTTCAGAGATGGATATAGCTCCCACATTGTACTTATAGGGTAGGTGTAGGGTATTATACAGTCGGCACAGCCCGACTTTTGCCCTTCCTTACTGGTTTGATATACCAACATTCCTTAGTGGATAAATTCGGGAAACAATAAATGAGTTTTATTTGTTTTAAAGCACTTCTTAACTTGCTATATATGACTATAGGAGTCATAAACAAGTAGAAACGTGCTAAGTTCGGCCGGGCCGAATCTTGGGAACCCACCACCATAGATTCTGCTAAAAAATGAGTATATCTGGTTATAGACCGATTTGGACCGCACTTGGCACAGTGTTTGAGAGTCATAACAGAACACTATGTGCAAAATTTCAGCCAAATCGGATAAAAATTGCGGTTTCCAAGGGCTCAACAAGTCCAATCGGGAAATCGGTTCATATGGGAGCTATATCAGGTTATAGACCGATTTAGACCGTACTTGACACATTTGTTGGAAGTCATAACAGAACATTATTTGTAAAATTTCTGCCAAATCGGATGAAAATTAAGGCTTCCAGGGGCTTAAGAAGTCAAATCAGGAGATCAGTTTATATGGGATAGGCGACCTAGGAGGGCCGCACCACCCTAAAACCTAGCAAACATATATTTAGACCAATCACGACAATATGGGACTCAAATGAAAGGTATTTATGATAAGAAAACGTATCTGATATCCAAATGTCTGACCAAGTGTTAGGGGGACCACCCCAACCCCCAAAACACCCGTAAATCGGACATATTTACCGACCATGGCAATATGGGACTCAAATGAAAGGTATTTACGAGTAGAACACGAATCTAATATCCAAAATACCCCACAAACAGCAATTTTTTACTGACCATCGCAATATGGGGCTGAAATAAAGGAATGTGGGAGTATAATACGAGTTTGATATCCAAATGTAAGATGATGTATTTAGGGCATCACCCCTTCCCCAAAACAGCCACCAAAGGGTAAACATTTTTCGACCATGCCAATATGTGGCTCAAATGAAAGGTATTTGAGATTAGAAAACGAGTTTAAGTTTTGGGGCCATGTGTTTGGCCTCATCGCTTAAACTCCCCTAAACCAATAGCAATATGGGGTTTGAATAAATGGTATTTGAAAGAAGAGCACGATGCTGATATGTTTTCAGGGTCAAGTGCATGGGGGACTACCTCACACCCGAAAACACCCCTAAATCAGATTTCATGACAATATCGGGCTGAAGTAAAATATTTTAAGAATGGAGTACACCTTACATCCAAACTTAAATTCGTAGACCAATAAAGATCATATGGGATTCAGATAAAGGCACTTATATTGTTAAACTGTTAGTCAAGCGATATAGTATTTTCGTAGCATGGTATTTCACCAAAAGCTCGAAATGGTCGAAAATAAATATCCCAAGAAAAATTTTGTTCCATATAAAGTAAAAGAAGGCACGGGTCACCTAGTTGGATATATAAGTAAATGGTCGTGTTTTTTTTTGTCGCTACCATTTTACAAATCTTATATTTTATCTTTCCAAGGCGTTTATTTATAGTATGGTGTTATTGCAAGTGCTTAATTATATAGAGAAGATAAATGGGTTCCATAGCCATGCGGGTTATTATGCCAATAATTTGTTTTGTGACTTAAGGTTCCCTGTAACAGAATTTCAATTTCGACTAAAGTGAACTAAAATCTAAATTTATTTAATTTTTCTTCACTTTCAATAACTGCGAAGAACTTTAATTTCGACTCAAGTGACCTTAAATCTAAATTTATTTTGTCCTTCTTCATTTTCAATAACTGTGGTTACACCCTTTTACACTTTGCCGTTTGTGTTTTTTTTTTCTTCAGACTTTCAATTCAATTTTCATGCTTCGAAAGCCATATTCAGTTCAATATGTCTATGCTTCACAAGCCATATGGTTTATTGAAATTTTCAATTTCGTTTCATTTTCAGATTTTCTTAAACACTTTTCTTTTCATCTGTAATTGAAAAAACTCAAAATGTCCATCTTAAAATGCAATTTGCTTGATATTTAATTTCTTCTTCCCCTCCCACGGGCGGTTTTGTTTAAAGCTTTCAATCATTTTTAATTAATTTTCGTATAGTTTCATGTTTTGTTTCATGCGATTGAATGAGTTCACCAAATGGCCATTAATTATGGCATTTTATAGCATTAATAACAACATAAAACAGTCATATCTTATTATGTTTTTAATATTTTAGATTTTTTTCTATGTTGTTCAAAAAAAAATTGATTTTTTTTTTGTCAGTTTCATGTTAAGCTGTAATGCCATTACTGTGACTAAGTGATTTCTTCTTATTTTTAATCAATTTTGGGTTTTTCATGTTTTTCATGTTTATTAGGTGTGAAATTTATGAACGATTCGTACACATGTTCCCGATTTTTTTTTATTGTTTAAGCACTTATTTAGAAGAAATGAGTTGCACTTGAGTAAGACTTTTTTTTTAAGCATAAGTCAATTGGATAAAAAATCAGCCGATTTTTGTTTTCACTTGTCAATACAAACTAAAATTTTTTTCTTTTTGTTTTTTTATTCGTACAAATTTTTAAAAAATTATTTTTAATGAAAAAGTGCTCTCCCTGTTATTTCGAGTTAAAATTATTTTATTTTGTTTTATAGATGAGTAAATATTGCTAAAAAGCTTATTTAACGTATTTTAATGAAAAAAGAGATTTTTTAATTTTGTTATATGTTTTTATTTTATTTAATCTATTTTTATTTTATAGTATTTTATAGTATTTTATTTTATTTTATTTTATTTTATTTTATTTTATTTTATTTTATTTTATTTTATTTTATTTTATTTTATTTTATTTTATTTTATTTTGTTCTATTTTATTTTATTTTATTTTATTTTATTTTATTTTATTTCATTTTATTTTATTTTATTTTATTTTTTTTTATTTTATTTTATTTTATTTTATTTTATTTTAATTTATTTTATTTTATTTTATTTTATTTTATTTTATTTTATTTTATTTTATTTTATTTTATTTTATTTTATTTTATTTTATTTTATTTTATTTTATTTTATTTTATTTTATTTTATTTTATTTTATTTTATTTTATTTTATTTTATTTTATTTTATTTTATATTATTTTATTTTATTTTATTTTATTTTATTTTATTTTATTTTATTTTATTTTATTTTATTTTATTTTATTTTATTTTATTTTATTTTATTTTATTTTATTTTATTTTATTTATTTTATTTTATTTTATTTTATTTTATTTTATTTATTTTATTTTATTTTATTTTATTTTATTTTATTTTATTTTATTTTATTTTATTTTCTTTTATTTTATTTCATTTTCTTTTATTTTATTTTATTTTATTTTATATTATTTTATTTTATTTTATTTTATTTTATTTTATTTAATTTTAATTTATTTTATTTTATTTTATTTTATTTTATTTTATTTTATTTTTTTTTTTTATTTTATTTTATTTTATTTTATTTTATTTTATTTTATTTTATTTTATTTTAATTTATTTTATTTTATTTTATTTTATTTTATTTTATTTTATTTTATTTTATTTTATTTTGTTTTATTTTGTTTTATTTTATTTTATCTGATTATTGCTACAGTAATTAAAAATTTTTATTATTATTATTATTTGTTGCCTTTTTTATTTTATATATATTTTTTTAAAGATTTTTTTTTTGTAACAAACTGATTTTTTTAAATTCATTTTATATTTATTTTTTTTGCAGGTGGAAAATTGTTTGTTGTCTATGTTTATAATTAGTTTTTTTTTTTTAATTTTGTTGAAGACTGGCTTTGTTTTGATTTCTTTTATTATTGATCATTTTTTTAACTCCCGGTGTGGTACAATAACGATGAATTGGTTTTGCTTTTTTTTAATTTTCTTCACCTCAAGAACAAACACCAAATTTAATTTTGTTATTTTTTTTTTTAAGAAGGAAAAAGGTTTTGAATAATATAATTTTCTTTTTTTTCCAATCCCGTTTAAGTTTTTCGTATTTCAGTTTTTGTTTTTGATATGTTTACGCATTGAGTGTTCAACGCTTAATGCGACACCATGTAGACGATCACAATAATAACTACGTAGACAATCTACATCGACTGAAGCTGACTGGAGCTGTCTGACTGACAACCAACTATGAAACTCTTCGCCGGCAGTTGTCGTTACGTTTACGTTTTTTTTTTTTTGCTCATACAATAAAACAACTGCAGACAATTGGCGCTTCGTTCGGTTCGGTTGATCGGGTTGCTTGGATCGCTCATACCCTATGTTAGCTAGCAAAAGTGACTTACAAAAGTAGTTGATTAGTAGTCTCAATCTGACAACTGTCGCAAACAGTGGTTTGATATAAGATATTAGGAGAGGAAAAGAAGAAACATTTTCTCAAAAAAATAGTAGGGACCGGCCAAAACCATGTAAAAGTTATGAGAGCCTGCTAGTAATTTAGCTTACGGGATACTTCAGCTGAATGCATTCGAAAATTAGCTTATTTTTTATCCTACCATCTATCCCATTCCACTGTGCGACACTTGATTTTTATTAAAATTTGGTAAAAATTTGATTTTCTGGAAAAATTGTTATTGTTTCGGAAATGGTTTTCACATAGGTTTTATATTGCCTTCTTTGGTATTTTGGGTATGCCCCAACCCAAAATTTTAGCAACAGTTTGGTATTTACTGCCAAATTATTTTTCCGCGTGTTTTTTTTTTTTTAATTTTTTTTCTTTTTAAATTAATATTTACGATTTTTTTTAAATAATTTGTTTTAATTGTTTTTTAATTTCTTCTCTCCCCTGAAATTTGTCTTCCTATCCTTATAATTAAATTACAAATTCCTTCCGGTGTTCTATTGGCACCACAGTCACAATATTTATGTCTGGAAACATTGGCGACGGCCAATTTCCAGTTACAATGGTAACAACTGCCACAACGATTGAAATCATCCCGAAAATACAAAAAAAGTAAAACCTAAACGTCTCAGTTCGTTCATTCAATTGCAAATGAAAATGAAATAAAAATCAAATCAAAATTTTAATAACACTGCATACAACATGCACAGCACACAAAGTCAGACAGATTTAAAATCAAAGTTGCTGTTGTTCCATGTTTACAAAGGAGTTACAACCAGTTGGTTGGTTACTTTACATGTCTGGCGGTGGAGGTGGGTAATCACTGCTGAGGGGTTCAACAAACAACAGCAGGCTTCTCCATTGCCGATGGCTGGTGTGAAGATTGTGTCGTTGTTGTTATTGCCCCTCCACAATTGTGGCATACATCACAGTTACAACATGTTTTATGGGCAGACAGGCGTTCAGCAAATTTAGCGGCAGACAGACACAACCCCATCGCAACGCAATCAAGTCCATGTCATTTAGTCTGTAAGCTATAGTAGCAGCAGCAGCAGCATCGGCAACAGTTGTTGGTAGGGGGGCATGTTTGTTTTGTTTTTTGTTGTCATACACAACACTGTGATACAGCTGCTGCCGTTGATCAGGGTTGCCAGAGGCAAGCCAACATTTTTTGGGCTGAAAACAATATTATGTTATATTATGTAATTTTATTTAATACCCACCTCCACAGGATGGGGGTATGCTAATCTAGTCATTCCGCTTGAAATACCTCGATATATTGATCTAGGACCCCACATATATTCTTGATCGTCCCGATATCCTGAGTCGATCTAGCCATGTCCGTCTGTCCATCCGTTTGCCGAAATCACGATAGCGGTTGAACGCGTACAGCTAGCCACTATTGGTATAGGTAGTTGGGGATTGGAAATGGTTCATATCGGTTCAGATTTGGATATAGCTCCCATATCGATTTGACATCTACAGCCCCAGGAAGTCGTAATTTTCATCCGATTTGACTGTTATGACTTCCAATAACTATGCAAAGTACGGTCTAAATCGATCTATAACCTGATATAGCTCCCATATAAACCGATCTCCCAATTTTACTACTTGATGCCCTGGAAGCCGCAATTTTTTTCCGATTTGGCTTAAATTTTGCACGTAGTGTTCCGTTATGACTTCCAAGAACTTTGTTAAGTACGGTTTAAATCGGTCAAGAACCTGGTATAGCTCCCACATAAACCGATCTCCCGATTTCATATCTTCAGCCTCATCATGCCGCAATTTTTATTCGATTTGGCTGAAACTTTGCATGTGGTGTTCTGTTATGACTTCCAACAACTGTGTCTAGTACGGTCCAAGTCGGTCAGCTTCTATATAAAACGATCTTCCTATTTGACTTCTTGAGCCCCTGGAAGCTGCAATTTTTGTCCGATTTGGCTGAAATTGTACACATAGGGTTCTGTTATGACTTCCAAGAACTGTGTTATGTACGGTTTCAAATCGGTCAAGAACTTGACATAGCCCCCATATAAACTGATCTCACGATTTGACTTCTTGACCCCCTGGAAACCGCAATTTTTATCCAATTTGGCTGAAATGCACATAGTGTCATACAAACCGGTCTCTCCATCATCCTTGCTCGGTTCCTAGAAGATTTAATTTTTGCCGGTTTAACAGAAGTTTGGTATGTAGAATAAAATTATGCTTTTCAACTAAATTTATTTTATATAAATTTTTAGCAGAATCCATAGTGGTGGGTTCCCAAAATTCGGCCCGGCCGAATTTAGTACGCTCTTACTTGTTTTTTTTTTTTTTTTTGTAGTTAATTTAATTTAATTTAATTTAATTTAATTTAATTTAATTTAATTTAATTTAATTTAATTAAATTTAATTAAATTTAATTTAATTTAATTTAATTTAATTTAATTTAATTTAATTTAATTTAATTTAATTTAATTTAATTTAATTTAATTTAATTTAATTTAATTTTATTTTATTTTATTTTATTTTATTTTACTTTATTTTATTTTATTTTATTTTATTTTATTTTATTATTATTTTTATTTTATTTTCTATTTATTTGTAATTTGGTTCCTTAATAAACCAGTTGGCAACTCTGCTGCTAGTTGTCGGTTAGTTGACTGACGACCGGCTGGCAAGCAACTTTGTCGGTTGTTCGAGTCTGAAATGACTGTTGGCCAGTTTGTTTATAACGCGGTATTAACTTGACACGGGAGCACACACAAGTGTTCGCTGGATAATTGTAAACGGATACAAATGTTGCTGAAGTGTGTGTTGTTGATGAAAAAGATCATGGAAAGGGGGCTGGGAGGTCAAGCGGTTCAGGTTCCACAATGTGTGTGGTGACTAACGCCTTCGACTTTTTTGTTTGTTTGTTTGTGAATAGTTGTTGTTGTTGCTGTCTTTTCCACTTTTTCTTTGTGTGTAATTCCACTTTGAATGCAACATAGAACCATTTTTATTACAAATCTTGAATTTCCTTAATATGGAACCTAGTATTTTGCTAACACAAAAACGGCGTTGTGTGGCCGTTTTCACTTTTCTATGGTGGGGAGTTTTGTCTGGAAGAGACGTTAGTCAGGAAGTGATTTTCATTTTTATGCCCACCACCATTGGAAGGGGGTATACTAACTTCGTTATTCCGTTTGTAACTCCTTCGTCTATCTGTCGAAAGCACACGAACTTTCGAAAGAGTATAACTAGCAGCTTGAAATTTTGCACAAATACTTCTTATTAGTGTAGGTGAGTTGTGATTGTAAATGGGCCATATCGGTCCATATTTTCATATAGCTGCCATATAGGGCGCAAATATTATCCGATTGGGCTGAAGTTTTGCATGATGTGTTTTGTTATGTTGGAAGTCTTTCAACAACTGTGCTAAGTATAGTTGAAATCGGTCCAGAATCTAATATAGCTGTCATATAAACCGATCTGCGATGTTGACTTTTTGAGACTCTAGAAGGAGCAATTATTATCCGATTTCGCTGCAATTTTGCATGACGTGTTTTGTTATGAAAAAAACCTGATACAACGGCCACATAAAACGATTTACGATCTTAACTTCTAGAGATCGATTAAGCTCAAATATTGTACAACGGCTTCACCCATGACGTGCCAAATATGGTCTGAATCGGTCTATAGCCGAATACAGTTTCCATTTAAACCGATCTCCCTATTTCACTTTTTGAGCCTTTAAAGGACGCAATTCTTATTCGAATTGGCTAAAATTTTACAAAATTGGTTCTACTAAGGTCTCCAAGATTCTTCTCGATTATGATCCGAATCGGACCATAACTTGATATAGCTCCAATAGCATAGCAATTCTTTTATTTTATCCTTTGTTGACTTTGTGCAGATTCTTTTTTTTTTCGTAAGCAGGTTAATTTTGAAGACGGGGTATATCGGACTATACCTTGATATAGCCCCTATATAGACCGATCCGCTTATTTAGGCCCATAAAAGACACATTTATTATCCCATTTTGCTGAAATTTGGGACAGTGAGTAGTGTATGGCCAGTCGAACTCTTTCCTCAATTTGGCCTCGATCGGTCCAGATTGGGATATAGCTGTCATATAGACCGATCTCTCGATTTAAGGTTTTGGGCCCATAAAAGTCGCATTTATTATCCTATTTCGCCGAAATTTGGGACAGTGGGTTGGGTTGGGCCTTTCAATATCTCACCGGACTATTACGAAAAGTGGTTTACATACATACCCGAGGTGGTAGGTATCCAAAGTTCAGACTGGCCGAAATTAACACATTTTAACTTGTCGTTTTTAGGTTACTATAAAAGAACACATATAGCGGTCGAACGCGTAAAGCTAGCCGCTTGAGATGTGCCACAGATACTTAGTATTAATCTAGGTCGTTGGGAATTGCAAAAGGGCCAAATTGGTTCAGATTTGGATATAGCTCCCATATAAACCGATCTCCCGATTTGATTTCTTGAGCTCCTGGAAGCCGCAATTTTTATCCGATGAAATCGGTCTATAGTCAATATAGTTCCCATATAAACCGATCTCCTGATTTGACTTCTTGAGCCCCTGGAAGCCGCAATTTTTGTCCGATTTGGCTGAAAATTTGCACATGATCTTCTATGATGACCCTATCGCTATTCTTTTATTTTGTTAACTTAGATATATCGATTTTCACCTTTTGAAATGTTATCTTGATAAATTTTCTTCCCTTTTCATACATCCCTCGTCTTGTTGTCATAAATTGCGCTCTTGTTAAATATAAATCAGATCTTTTGTTCGTTATTATCTATTCCATTTCAACAGTTTATATTTTAGTATTTATTTTTTTTATATGTTCCATTCGCTAATCTAATTTTCTTCCACAGTCTTAACATTTCTAATTTTGTGGCTATACAAACAAAAAAAAAAAAAAACAAAGACAGGTTAAAATAGATTAAAATAGATAAAAAAGATGCATTCCACTCAATGTATTTGTTTGGCTCTTTGTTTCACTTTAATAAAAAATTGTAAAAACTTTGTTTATAACTTTGCTATACCCTACACCAATACTGTGGTACAGGGTATTAAAACTTAGTGCATTTCTTTGTAATACCCAGAAGAGAGAGATAGACTCATTGATGAGTATACCGATCCACTGTCTGTCTGTCTGTCCGCCTGTTTGTCCGTCTGTTTGTCCGTCTGTTTGTCCGTCTGTCTGTCCGTCTGTCTGTCCGCCTGTCTGTCCGTCTGTCTTTCTGTCCGTCTGTCTGTCTATTTGTCTGTCCGTCTGCCCATGTTAATTTGTGTACAAAGTACATGTCGCAGTTTTCATCCGATCGTCTTAAAATTTGGTACAGTCATGTTTTTCGATCAGAGGCGAAGCCTATTGAAATTGGAAAAATCGGTTCAGATTTGGATATAGCTCACATATATATGTTCGTTCGATTTGCAGTAATATTGCAATAAAATGGTCATTTGTTAACCAATTCTCTCGAAATTTGGCAGGAAGGAGTTTCTTGTGAATTTAGACATTTCTTGTTAAATTCATTGAAATCTGTTCAGATTTAGATATATCTCTCATATCTATATATATATATCGCCCGATTTTTACTACTAGAGCCACTGCAAACGCATTTATTGACCAATCTTCCGAAAACTTCGTACAACGCTTTCCTTGACGACTTCCTCAATGTCTATAAAGTTTGCTCGATATCGGTTCAGATTTATACATAGCTCCATGTTCGTCCGATTTGCAGTAATATTGCAATAAAATGGTAATTTTTTAACCGATTCTCTTCAAATTTGGCAGGAAAGATTTTCTCTTTACTCTCGACATTACTGATGACTTTCATGGAAATCTGTTCAGGTTTAGTTATATCTCTCATATATATATACAGCCCGATCTGAGAAGATTGCTTGAAATCGGTTCTTCCGATTTGCTGTAATAATGGAATAAAATGGTTATTTGTTAACAGAATCTATCGAAATTTGGCAGAAGGGATTTTTTTATGACTCTCGACATAACTGGTGAATTTCATAGAAATCGCCACAGATTTATATATAGCTGTGATACATGTATTGGGCTGCCCAAAAAGTAATTGCGGATATTTTAAAAGAAAGTAAATGCATTTTTAATAAAACTTAGAATGAACTTTAATCAAATATACTTTTTTAACACTTTTTTTTCTAAAGCAAGCTAAAAGTAACAGCTGATAACTGACAGAAGAAAGAATGCAATTACAGAGTTACAAGCTGTGAAAAAATTTGTTAACGCCGACTATATGAAAAATCCGCAATTACTTTTTGGGCAACCAAATATATTGCCCGATTTTCACTCCAAGAGCCACTGCAAGCGCATTGTTTGACCAATCTTGTCAAAATTTTGCACAACGCTTTCCTCGTCTGAGAAGTTTGCTCGAAATTCCGTCAAAATTGGTTCCGAATTGTATATGGCTCCCAAATTGTACTTACAGGGAAGTTATAGGGTATTGTACAGTCGGCACCGCCCGACTTTTGCCCTTCCTTATAGGTTTTTAGTAGTAGAATTTCCTAATCTCTCAGAGATACAAAATCACAATTAACATCTGTTTCCCTTATATTTTCAAGGCATAGCGTTTTAAAAGCTGCCATAGACCAGTAGACTTGAGGTAGGATCGCTTGGAGATGACAACATCAGTGCGCCATACTTGGAGGGTTTGAGTGGCATGCAATATCGATTATTCAAGGAAAAACTTTGATTTAAATTATTGCGAAATAAAACTGGGAGTGTTTGAGAGCCAAAGTCTTTATGATGACTATATATCTCCTTTATAAGCAACATTGATAAAGTATTGTTCATAAAAATCACTTCCATCACTCATGCTGTGTTCTTGTTTGAATTTTTCATATCTTTTCTAAACGTCAGTGGCAATAGTTTTGAAATTTATATTTAAATTGATTGTTTAAACAAACATTTATTTACTTTTTTTCTCAATTTGCTTGAAATGACTCATTGTGAAGTTTTTTTTAACCGCTTCAAGCTGACCACCCCCCACAATTATGTTTTGATTTTTATGATAAGCGTTTTTTGTTTTTAATTATAAGCATCCATTTTCCATATAATTTTCTTCGACTACAATAAAAAAACTCAAATTTTACAAAAATCGTGTGGCTAGGTACTTTAGGAGTCGAGTGTTTTTTTTCGGATTTTTCTTGAAAATTGCGTGTTTAATGGCGACGAGCCATAGCATTTGGCAGATTTATTTATGCCTGAAAAGAAACATGTTGCCGGTAACCCAAAGGTATGTATTTTTTCACACCAACAAGAACAAGAGAGACAACAATAAAATATTCTAGAGAGAAAATAAAAAACAACTTTCCCACAACAACAAAAAAAAGTGAGAAGAAAAAACAAAACAAAGGAAACTCACAAAGCTTTTTGAAATGGATGAATTCATGCAGAGTATAGTTCTTGTTGTATGTATGGCAAAGTCCGTCCATCCGTCTGTCTGTCTGTCCCTCCTTTGGTCGTTTTTTTTTGCCTTCCTGCCTATTTTGTATTTTGTGTTCTATGCATTATTTTGAAAATTTATTATAATTTATTTGCGTTATAAAGTGTTTTTTTTCTTCTATTTTTCTTTGGCTTATTGTTTTTTTCCGACTGATTTCAAAATCAACGCACATGTTAGGCTAATTTCCTTCCCCTCAAACACCACCAGTCAACTGCCGCCTTCTCGATCTGGTGGCGTTTTTTTTTTCTTTAGTTGTTAAGTTAGTTGACCTTGAATAATTTTCTTGCTTTCGTTTATTTTTTTTCTTCTTGGTTTTGTTTAATATAAAATCTATTTAAATATACCCCCATCTAAAGCTTTGATAATTTATTATTTTTCTGATATGCATTGAAATTTGAGGGGGAAAAAATACCGGCTACATTCATATATTATGTTAGAAATGCGTGCAAGGAACCTTGGGCATCCACGCTTCTGGCAAGAAATGGTTTAAAATATTTAAAAAAAATTAAGCCAATCACCTCAAGGATACTGAGATGAATCAACTCAAAAAAATCTAAAAATGCAACAAAAGGAAAAAAAAGTTGAAAAATTTTTTTTTTATCATAAAAGTTTCAAAATAGGTTTTTCTTAACAAAGTTTCGTTATAATGTGGATTTTAAAGAAAATTTCAAAATTTCGTAAAAAAATTGGATTTTATAATTTTTTTTTGTTTCTCTTTCGAGACGAGCCTCTGGCTATCCTTTTCCATTTGCAAAGAAAATCTCCGATCATTGAGCTCGTCTCCAAGGAGAAACGAATAAAAATTGTAAAATTCAAGATTATTAATATTCGCCCTAACAGGTGAGAAACTTGAAATTTGGATTTTATTAAAAGTATTATTTATAATTGATCTTTAAATTTTTTTTTTTATTTTTTTTATAAAATTTTTATTTATTTCTTTATTTTAATTTTCTATCAAAATTTTATTTTTCAACAAAATTTGTATTTATTTTTTAGTTTTTAAAGAAAAACCAAGGCGTTGTACAAAGTTTTGGAAAGAATGGTTAATAAATGAGCCTGCAATGGTTCTAGGATTGAAAATCGGGCGATATATATATGAGAGCTGTACGTAAATCTGAACCGATTTCTATGAAATTCACCAGTAATGTCGAGAGTCATAAGAAAATCCGTCCCGCCAAATTTCGAGAGAATGGGTTAACAAATGACCATTTTATTGCATTTTTATTGCAAATCAGACGAACATATATATGGGAGCTATATCTAAATCTGAACAGATTTCAAGAAAACTTCTCATATATTGTGGTGGTCGTTGAGGAAGGTGTTGTACAAAATGTTGGGAAGATTTGTTAATAAATGCGCTTGCAATGGCTCTAGGAGTGAAAATCGGGCTATATACTTATATATATGGGAGCTATACCTTAATCTGAACCGATTTCTGTGAATTACCCCGGAAATGTTGAGAGTCATTAGGAAATCCTTTTTGCCAAATTTCGAGAGAATCGTTTAACAAATGACCTTTTTATTGCATTATTAATGCAAATCGGCGGAACATATATATGGGAGCTATATCTATCTATCCTATCTAATTTCAATAGGCTTCTTCTCTGGCAGTTTTAAATCAGGCTCAGTTAATTTTGTTCATTGTGAAACCACAGTAAAGAGTCACTGGTGGCAGTCAAACCCATGACTCACTCACTGATAATCGAAGCTCGAGACCATATTTAAATTTTATTAGAAACATTGTAAATCGATAAAGTTTTATAGAAAAAATAGGGAATATTAAAATTTTTTTGGCCGAAAAACATGCCTGTACCAAATTTTAAGACGATCGAACGAAAATTGCGACCTGTAGTTTGTACAAAAATAAAATGGACAGACGGACAGACAGACAGAAAGACATTGCTAAATCGAATCAGAAAGTAATTCTGAGTCAATCGGTATACTTATCAATGGGTCTATCTCTCTTCCTTTTGGGTGTTACAAACAAATGCACTAAGTTATTGGGTTGCCCAAAAAGTAATTGCGGATTTTTCATATAGTCGGCATTGACAAATTTTTTCACAGCTTGTGACTCTGTAATTGCATTCTTTCTTCTGTCAGTTATCAGCTGTTACTTTTTGCTTGCTTTAGAAAAAAAGTGTAAAAAAAGTATATTTGATTAAAGTTCATTCTAAGTTTTATTAAAAATGCATTTACTTTCTTTTAAAAAATCCGCAATTACTTTTTGGGCAACCCAATATAATACCCTGTGCCACAGTAGTAGTGTAGGGTATATTAACTAAAATTTTATTTTTAAGAAAATGTTGCTTAGCGTAGGTTTGATAAGGTTTTGGTGGCAGTTTTAACTCAGGCTCAGTTAATTTTGTTCATTGTGAAACCACAGTAAAGAGTCACTGGTGGCAGTCAAACCCATGACTCACTCACTGATAATCGAAGCTCGAGACCATATTTAAATTTTATTAGAAACATTGTAAATCGATAAAATTTTATAGAAAAAACGGAATATTAGAATTGTTTTGGTAAATATTCACAAAAAACGTTTTTAGAAAGAATTTTATGAAAAAAATATAAAATTTAGTTCCAAAAAAATTTTTTTTTCCAAAAAAATTTCCTAAAGTCGTAGTATTGAATATTCACCAGAAACATTTCATAGAAAGAATTTAATTAAAATAAAAATCAATTTTGATCTAAAAAAATTTTTTCCAAAAAAAATTCGTAAAATTTGGATGTAAAAGAATTTTTTTTTTAACAATTTTGCTTAAAAACTATTTTCTAAATATAATTACTATTTTAAACAGCTCACAAACGTTTCGTGTTTTGTGTCACTGTCAAACATCTTCAGTTTGGTCTATAATTTAACCATGAAACGTCTTACAAACGAACAAAAAAAATGCAAATTTTGCCCATGAACATTCCACCAAGGAACAGGGGAAAACTTCTCATATATCAATGAGTGCAGTCCGATTCAAGTTTGAGCTCAATAAGAGTGCGACACTTCTTTGAAGAGAAGTTTTACATGGCATAGTAGCTTACAAATATTGCCAGCATAAGGAGGGGAAAACCACCGCTGAATTTTTTTTCTGATGGTCTCGCCAGGATTCGAACCCTAGCGTTTAGCGTCATAAGCGGACATGCTATCCTCTGCTCTACGGTGGCCTCCACAAACGAACAACGCTTGCAAATTATTGAATTTTATTACCAAAATGCGTGCTCTGTTAAGACAGTTTATCACGCGCCTCTTCCACTCCATTTCGCTTAATGGATACCTAAATAAGCAGAATTATCGATTTCGGAGTGAAGATCAGTCAGAAGCATTGCAAGCGCTACCAATACATCCAGAAAATGTCACAGCTTGGTGCCGTTTATGGGCTGGTGGCATCATTGGACTGTACTTCTTCAAAGATGATGCAAATCGTAACGTAACTGTGAATGGTGAGCGCTTGCGGTAGATAATAACCAACTTTTTTTTGCCCAAAATGCAAGAACTTGTGTTGCATGACATGTGGTTTAAACAAGACGGTGCCACATGCCACACAGCACGCGTAACAATGGACTTATTGAGAGGCGAGTTCGATGAACATTTCATTTCACGTTCGGTAACCTACTATGGGATCCCCCCATAGGATTTTCGCCGCCCACCGACCTTTTCGCTGTTCCACAATGTTGCATGCGCATTTGTCGTCCAATGACTTAACTCGGACTGCGTCGACCCGAAAGGCTTCGGGTTAACCAGCCTTTAATTAGCCTTCACCGCCAAATCGTCTGTCCTTTCATTTTCCCTTACTCCGTTACCCAGAATAATTTTTTCAACATTTCATTTCATAGACAATTTCACAGAAATTTTTTTTCAAAATAGTATTTTAGAAAATTTTATTTCATAGAATTTTTTAATTATTTTTTTATGAAAAATAAAGTTAAAGTTTTATTTTTAGAATTTTTCTTTTTAATTTTATTTCATAGAAAATTTTATTAAAAGTTAATTTTTATACAAATTTAAGTCAACATTTTATTTGTTTTCAAACCATTAAAAAATGTTGGTTTTCGAAAAGAATCCAAATCCAAATCAAGTTTTTTTCTGAAGACTCTTTCAAAGCTTTTTAAAAAATTTTATTTAAAAAAAAAGAAATAAAAATTATTTCAAAGAAATTTTTATCAGAATTTTTCTACTCAAGAAAGGTTTATATTAATTTCGTTTTTTAGAAAAGGTTAAAAATATTTTTTTGTTTTTAAAGAAAATAAAGAAAATTAAATTAAAAATTTTTTTTCGAACATTTTTTTGAAAATTTTAATTTTAAAGAAAATTGTTCCAGAGTTTTGATGATGATTTTTCAAAATTTTGTTTTAAAGAAAATTATTTTAAAATTTGGTCTTATAAAAAATTTTTAAAAAAATAATTTTTTTTAAATATTTTTCCGAAATTTCCTTTTTAAGACAACATTTGGTCAACATGTTTTTTATATACAAAATTATTTTTTTATCAAAGTTTTTTTTAAAGATTTTTTTTTTAAAACCCATTTTTATTAAAATTTTAGTTTTCCAGGAAATTTTTTAAAATTTTTATTTCTGAAGAATATTTTATAAAAATATTATAGCAGGGAAGATATTTCCAAAAAATTTATTATTTAAGAATAAAAAATTCAGAATTTTAAAATTTTTCTAAGAATTTTGATTTTTTTATTAGCTAAGTTTTATTAACCAAAAATTTTAGAATTTTTTAATTTTTCCAAGAATTTTGTTTTTTTTTTTATTAACTAATTGATAATTTCTCAATTTTTGCCAAATCATGTCTCTCTTTCCCAATTCTAGGAATTTTTCATATTTCTTGTAGTTTGTTTTTAGACAAGAACCTAAAATCCCGCAAAAATCACACATCTTGGCCAAATAAACGAAATAAATATGCCAAAATCATATTGAAAGGAAACAAAAAACCGAAAATAAAACCCAACACATGTTTCATGTTACATTTACACCACACTTACCGCCATGTGAGTCCATTAAGTGAAGAAACTATTTTGTTTTTTTTTTTTGTTTTGTGGTAGACCGCAAATGTTTAAGCGTTTTAAGACGCGAGTCTTTTTACAATGTTTCAATACAATTGAGGTCAACATCATCATCACCATCATAGACAAAAACAACAACGAAGGTGGTCCAATGTCTAAATGTTGGACCGTTCGGACGGTGGGGGTTTCACTTGATGTTGTAATAGATGAGGGAATTCTCAGAAAACTGATGTGATATTTGTAATTTCAAAAAAAAAATTGAGTTGAGAAATTGGCTTTGCTGTTTCAGAAAACAAAAAAATGGTCATAAATGAAGGCTAAAATTTGGGATATGCGGGTGCAGTCATATGGTGGTGAGTTTATCAAAAACAAAGAAAAATTTAAAAATCTTTTTTTTTGAGTTAACCTTATGCCCAGCAATTGAAGAGAAGCCATAAAAAAGGCAATTTTCACCCAATTACTTGGTTTTTCTCCAAATTTCCTTATCATAATTAGAGGTGTTGTGTTATAGTATGTTAGTTTGCATTTTCACAAGCTTTCCTCATTTCTTTGAAATTGAGTGCTATCTTAGCTCGCCTACACCTCTGCACCCCTCCACCCTGAAACCTCATAACTTGATTAACCCTCAATTTCAAGTGCCCTGGTGGTGCTTAATGCTGTTATGCACTTCCATTGTTTCATAATTAATCTGTACGAGTCATATGATGCTGCTTGGGAAGTGCATTCAACTTTGATGTGCCAAACGTTTTTGGCCCACTTGAAATGCAATCTTCATTAAGATGAAAAAAAAAAAAAAAAACAACAGCAACAACTACTAACAGATACTGCGTTGAAGTTTTGTGAAAAAATCAGCACTCGATTGTTTATTTAAAAAATTCCATTTCAAGAAAAAAAGAAGAAAAGGTTGAGATGATGGTGTATTAAGTTGGCCACAGCATTGGTGAATGAGTGCTGGTGATGATGATCTGGAATTGGCAAACTGGCGAACACTTCTTTGGAGTCAAAATGATACAAAAGGGTGGATAGAGATATACAAATGTAAGCACATCATGAACATTGTGTTTCTCATTGGCATTTATGATTCGGAAAAAACTTAAAATGATGTCAAATGGGGATGATTGGATGACAGGACCTCAGTCACTTTTGGCGACGTAACCGTGAAAATCAAATGGTGTTTGTTTGTTTGTCTGTTCCGTATAGAATCAAAAACGGCTGAACCTATTTTCACAGATGTCGCATAATGAGCCCGTGGTGAAGATAGGGTACTATAGGGTACTTTTGACATTCGAAGGGGGAGCGGACCCTCCCCCTTACCCTAACTTTCAGAAACGTCTGTTCGGGTAGATAGGTGGTGCGATTTAGGCAAAATTTTGTGTGCCCTTTTGTAGTAATCTAAAAACAAAAATTTGGTAACCAAATTTAGGGTGGGGTGCCTAGGGGGATCGCTTAACCCCCAAAACCCACCAAATATATATGGACCAATCACGACATTGGACTCAAACTAAAATTATTTATGAGTAGAATACCCTGTATTCAAGTGTTTGGGAGATCACCATAGGCCTCAAAACAACCCTAAATCGGATATATTTACTGATCATGGAAAGATAGGGATCAAAAAAAAGGTATTTGAGAGTAGAATACGTTTCTGATGTCCAAGTTTAGGACCAAGGGTTTGGTGGGCCGCCCCTCCCCAAAACCACCCCCTCAAAGGGGACAAATTTACCGATCATAGCAAAGTGGAGCTCAAATGATAGCTCTTTTGGAGTAGAACACGAATCCGATGAAAGCATTCGGGAAAAGTGTCTATGGGGCCTTCTTATTTTAGAGTAGAACACAAATGTGATATATATTTTTTCAGGGCCAAGTCAATCAGTGGCAGCTCCATACCCCAAAGCACCCCGAAAAACGGACACATTTGTTATTGGGAGTAAAGCTCCAATACTATACCATAAGTAAAGCACTAACACCATAACAACCCCCCAAAAGTACGTATTGGCTCACCATGACAAAATAGGGCTCTCAAATAGAGTGGATCCCGATAATGATAGTTTTTAGACCCCGCTCCCTAAGCCGGACATATTTGCTAACTACTGCAATAAGGTGCTTGTGATCAGAAAACGAATTTGATAACCAATTTTGGGGGACGCCTCATTCCATAAACTTCCTTTGAACCAATGGCAACATGGGGTTGAAATAAATGATATTTAAAAGTAGAGCACGATGCTTATCTTCCGGCTCTATGTTGGGCGCCATTTAGTTTGAATGATAAATACGTTTTTCTTTATTGTGGGGAATAGAGTTGCCTTTTCTTCTCTTGTTCCTTTTTAAGGTAATATTCCTTAGCTTCATCTCCTGTCCCTGATTTAATATGTTTTTTTTCAAAATTAGGGCCCGACGAGGATTAGTTTTTGTTGTACGCCAGAAATTAAAAAGAAAAAATAATTTTTTTCTGAATTTTTTTTCAATATTTTTTTCCGACGCCCCGTTGCGCGCCATTTGCTTTGAATGATAAATAAGTGTTAATTTTATGGCGTATTTTGATTTTTTATTTTTTTGGAATATTTTCTTAGTGATTTTATAACCTTTATATATATTTAAATTTTTTTTCAAAATTGGCGCCCAACGGAATAGTTTTTTGTTGTACGTCAGGTTAATTAGACAAAAACATGATTTTATCATGAAAAAAAATTTTTTCAAAATTGGGGCCCAACGAGGATAAATTTTTGCTGTACGCCAGAAATTAAAAAAAAAAAAAAATAATTTTTTGTCGGAATTTCTTTTTCAATATTTTTTCCGACACCCCGTTGGGCGCCATTTGCTTTGAATGATAAATAAGTGTTAATTTTATTATGGCGTATTTTAATTTTTTTTTATCTTTTTGGAATAATTTCTTAAGATTTCTTCCTCGGTGATTTTAAAACGTTAATAAATATTTAAAATTTTTTCAAAATTGGCGCCCAACGATGATAGGTTTTTGTTGTACGTCAGATAAATTAGACAAAAACATGATTTTATCATAAAAAAATAATTTTTCCAAAAAATAAATTTATTCCAATATTTTTTTCTGGCGCCACGTTGGGCGCCATTTAATTTGAATGATAAATAAGTTTTCCTTTATTTTCTTCATATCCCAGATTTTTCTGACCTAATTGTTTGTAATATTTTCATTTATTATCTTTTTGAAATATGTTTTTAATTTGCTCCCTCAATGATTTTTAAATTTTAAATAAATATTTTAAATGTTGTTATGACATGTTAATGCCTTACACTCTGTTTGTATGACCATAGCCAGTGTTTTCAAAAAAAAAGCAAAAAATGAACTCCCAAGATCATGAATAAACTGTTCATTCGTTCGTCCATCCCTCTCCAACCATGTCTGTCTGTCTGCTAATGCATTTACGGTAGGCAGTGTTGGTAGGATGGCTCCGATTGACTGCGATATGGTGACATTGACATTGCTCAACTCAAGTGTGAATTATTTCAAAATTCCATACACCACAAAAAAACAGAAGGAAAGACAATGACTTGATGCAAAATAACAACAAAGTTTTAAATGCGATTATTCATGTTGATGATGGTGATGACAAAATTGCAATCGCTGGGATAATAAATCAGCAATAAAAAACTTTACCTATGCCTTGAATATCTGTGAAGGAAATTAATTTAAATTGTAATGCGCATTTGCCATGCAGTGCTATACATTATTATTGTCAATGTGGTTAAGTTGGTTTAGGATTTCCTGATGATGATAAAAAAAAGCCCAAAGCATGGCATTGAAAGTTTCCTTCGGGGTTGGTTTTTGCAATGCTTAAAAAGTGCAAATTAAATTATTATACAAGAAATAAAAATAATAATAAAATATTTTTTTTTGTACAAAACTTATACAATACAATAGTTTGGCTGTTTTGTAAGTTATTATTACCGTTGTATTGTAATTTAAAAAGATCATCTTCTGCAAGCTCATTTTGCCATTGCTCAACACAAATGGTAGGCAATGAATTTCTGGTGCTGCCTAAAGACCATATGATGGAGGTTATATTAAATTTGTCATATCATTTGAGACAGCTGGAGGCAAGGGCATGTGAGCCATAAATGAACTGTCCTTCCTTAGAACCAACTGCTATTTTCATACCCACCACCGAAGGATGGGGGTATATTTTCGAATCTATAAAGTATATGTATTCTTGATCAGCGTAAAAATCAAAGACGATCTAGCTATGTCCGTCCGTCTGTCTGTTGAAATCACTCTACAGTCTTTAAAAAAAGAGATATGGAGCTGAAACTCAGCACATATTCTTTTTTTGTCCATAAGCAGGTTAAGTTCGAAGATGGGCTATATCGGACTATATGTTGATATAGTCCCCATATCGACCGATGTGCTGATTTAGGGTCTTAGGCCCTTAAAAGCCACATTTATTATCCGATTTTGCTGAAATTTGGGACAGTGAGTTGTGTTAGGCCAGTCGACAACCCACTTCCATTTGGCCCGGATCGGTCCAGATTTGGATATAGCTGCCATATAGACCTATCTCTCGATTTAAGGTCTTGTGTGCACAAAAGTCGCATTTTTTATCGGATTGTGCCAAAACTTGGGACAATGAGTTGTGTTAGGCCTTTTGACATCTCTTTGCAATTTGGCCCATATCGGTCCAGATTTGGGTATAGCTGCCATATAGACCGATGCGCCGATTTAGGGTCTTTGGCCCTTAAAAGACACATTTGAGACAGTGAGTTGTGTTAGGCCAGTCGACAACCCACTTCTATTTGGCCCAGATCGGTCCAGATTTGGATATAGCTGCCATATAGACCGATCTCTCGATTTAAGATCTTGGGCCCATAAAAGACGCATTTTTTATCCGATTGTGCCAAAATTTGGGACAGTGAGTTGCGTTAGGCTCTTCAACAACTTTTTGCTGATATTCTTTCGAACACGTGGAGTTAAAAGGGTCCTTGCGGATCTCGACGTTAATAAATCTCCGGGCCCGGACGATATATCAACACTTGTCCTTTATAAGTGTTCTTCGACGCTTGCTCGTCCACTACGTAACCTTTTCAACATTGCTTACCGTGCGGATGTTTTCCCATCCCCAAGAAAGTTGGGGCGAATAACCCTTCGAATTACCGGCCAATTGCGATATGCTTCGCGCTCTCCAAGGTTATGGAGAGTATGGTTAACCATCATCTTGTCAGATACTTAGAGTCCAATGACCTTCTTAGCGACAGACAATATGGGTTCCGCAGAAATCGCTCTACGGGAGACCTAATGGCATTTTTGTCGGAACGATGGAGTCGCTCTATCCACCATTTCGGTGAGAGTAAGGTCGTGGCTCTGGATATCTCCAAGGCATTTGATAGGGTCTGGCACGGTGCACTTTTATCAAAGCTTATCGCTTTTGGTGTCGGTAACAACTTCGTTCGATTTATATCGAGCTTTCTCAGAGTTCGCATTATACGAGTTGTGGTAGATGGGTTCTCATCAAATGAGTATACATTGACCGTAGGTGTGCCACAAGGCTCTTATTTTCATTGACGATCTATTGGGTCAAACTTCGAATCCAATCTACTCATTTGCCGATGACAGTAGTCTGTGTCATTCATATTCATTTGACCATAGGCCCATTCCTCAAGAAATTGTGCACAGGAGGCGCATTATGGATGAGACACTCTCCCAGGATTTGTTGCCCATTTCCGAGTGGGGTAGAATGAGCAGAGTAGACTTTAACGCACAGAAGACGCAGTGCGGTTTCTTGTCTCACAAGCGATTCACTGACCCACTTCAATCGTCGATATCTATCGACGGTATAGATATTGAGCAGTCAGATTCTCTTGATGTTCCGCTGGTCAAAACACGTATTCGAAGTGTCGAAAGAAGCATTCAAGTGTTTGGGCTTTCTTAAGTGGTGCAAGAAATATTTCACCTCTTCTGATCTTCTCAATATCTATATCATCAGGGCGAGGATGGAATATAACTCTCATATATGGGCAGGAGCTCCAAAATCATCCTTGGAGCTACTTGACCGGGTTCAACCGAGAGCGATGGTGTTCAATGGGGACAGTAGGGTATTCAACTCTATTGCTTCCCTTGAACATAGTCGGAATATGGGTAGCGTTGTATTGCTCTATAGTTATTTTCATGACGTGTGTTCCAGGGATATTCGTCTTCTTATCCCTGACGTTAGGATGTTCACCAGGAATACAAGACTTGCCTGAAACTCACACCCGTTTGTAATCGATTGGCCAGTCGACCGGACCATGCATTACCGAGAAAATTCATTTTTCGCCCGAACCATTCGTATGTGGAATCGACTTCCGGCTAATGTCTTTCCCACCGATATTGACGTTCAGCAATTTAAGACTAATATCAATAAACACTACCACTAAAGAAGTATTTATGGTCCGATGTCGCCAAAATTTGCGACAGTGAGTTGTGTTAGGTCCCTCGACATCTTTCTGCATTTTGGCACAGATCGGTCCTGATTTGGATATAGCTGCCATATAGACTAATCTCTTCATTTAGTATTGGCCCCATAAAAAGCACATTTATAATCCGATTTTGCTGAAATTTGACACAGTGACTTATGTTAGGCTTTTCGACATTCGTGTCGTATATGGTTCAGATCGGTCTATATTTGGATATGTCTACCAAAAAGATTAATATTTTGTTCTACAAAATTGAACAAAGACTTGTACTTGCACTTGTAAGGCCAATCAATATCCGTATTTGTTCAAATCGGACCATATTTCGATATAGCTGCTATGGGGGCATAAATTATAACTTTTTCATCAGATTATGACGAAAGGTGGTTCACGTATATACCCGAGGTGGTGGGTATCCAAGTTCGGCCCGGCCGAACATAACGCCGTTTTACTTGTTTTTCGCTACCAAGTATGCTGGAGGAGCAAAAAATGTCAAAAATTGTCTCTAAAAGAAATTTAGAACTTATTTAAGCTTATTGAAGTTCATATTTTATAGTGGCCTTCTATATTCCAAATACTTATCTCTCTTGGCTTGTAAGCCATACTTTAAGACTCATAGCAACCTTTTGCTATTCCTAGCAGTAACTTTAAGCCCACTATCCATTATGCAGGGTATCAAACCATCATTGCTGCTTAACTTATTTCAATTTCTTGTTTTGTTATTAATTTTCATTTCTTAAGCATGGCCATGCAATAAAACCTTTTATGCCACTATATTTCATCTTTATTAAGGTAATTTCCAAAAATAAGAAGAAGAAAAAAAAACCACAAAAATACAAAAACACGTTAATGCCAGGCTTTTTGATCTGGTCATAAGTGCCAATAAACCTGACCAATACAAACGCCCCTTCAGACATTCCAGGCAAGCAAGCAGGCAACCACCATTTGTGGGATGCTGGCTGGGACTGACTGCGATTTGTTTTTGGCCGCACACACACAATATCTTTCGACGAGTTTCGAGAGTGAAAGTCCAAAAAGTCTGCAATTTGTAGGTCTGTTAATGGTTGTGTTTTGTCCGCGGAAGAGATGTTGTGTTGTGATGTGATGTACCACATTATTGAATTGTGATGGTGGTAAGCACCATAAAGCATTCAATCCACATTAACTGCATGGGGCCATCTTTTGAAAGCAGCTACAGCAGCTACTTTTATTTGACTACGAACCTAAACGAACCAAAAAGTCAAAGAAGTCAACAAAATTATGCTGCTGCTGCTGCTGCTGCTGCCATTTGGTGATTATGAAAGAACTTATGATAAATGATGAAATCAACGCAAAATATTTTCATTTCACAAAAAAGATGTGGAAAAAAAACAACAAAAGATCGTTGCTAAGTGCTTGCCTATGTATAACATTACAAAAAGAGAGGTGTCAGGGTGTTGGGAGATCTAGTGTGCCCTAGGTTAGGTTTTTAGCCTTTGGCATATGGTTTATGATATTTGCTTTTAAAAGCCAGACAAAATTTGAAAATGATTTGTTTGGCCAAATAGTTAACCATAAACCAACATTGTTATCGTAGAGTTGTATAGTTTGAGATCTTTTGTAAAAAAATGGCTTAGATGAGCATGGAAAAAAATTAAAATTGAAAAAAAATATTACAAAATATTTTTCACATACGTAATTTCATCCAATCTATAAGTGTCAAAATTAAGTAATGGAATGGTTATTGACTTTTATGTTTAGTGGCTCAAATGACATGTAACATGATCTTCCAGATGGCAATACTAGGGTTCCGTCAATTCAAGACTGTGCCAATGGCAGCAGTATCTAGCACTCGATTTCAAGGTTCATCTCAGGTATCCGATCGGAAACCTCTTCCCTATTGGTCTAATCAGGCTCCTGTAGAGCTAGTGGACTATCCTCGGATTCAGGCCCAATTTCGGGCCTACAGCCCGTCTACATAGTGCCCAACATCTGTGTGCCTTCTTAGTACGCTCCTGAATGTTACACTTTCAATTCAATTTCCTGTCCAAGATCACAACTAAGTATTTTACTTTGTCAGTTATCGAAATCGTCTTATTGACGAAACGTGGTGCGTGGTTGAGACCCCATAAAGTATATATATTCTTGATCTTCATGTCATGTCCGTCCATCCGTCCCTCCGTCCATCTGTCCCTCCGTCTGTGCGTTCGTTCGTCTGTCCGTCCGCCCGTCCGTCCGTCTGTCCGTCCGTCCGTCTGTCCGTCTGTCCGTCCGTCTGTCCGTCCGTCTGTCCGTCCGTCTGTCTATCAAAAGCACGCTAACTTTCGAAGGAGTAAAGCGCTTGAAATTTTACACGAATACTTCCTATTTATGTACGTCGCTTGGGAGTGATAATGGGCTAATTCGGTCCATGTTTTAATATAGCTGCCATATAAACCGATCTTGGAACTAGACTTCTTGAGCTTCTAGAGGGCCCAATTCTTATTCGATTTGGCTGAAATTTTGCAAATATCGTTTTGATATAACTTCCAATAACTGTACCAAGTTTGTTAATCGGTCAAGATTTGGATAAAGCTGCCATATAAACCGATCCTTCGATTTAAGCTCTTGAACCCGTAAAAGGCGCATTTACTGTCCGATTTCACAGAAATTCAAGGCAGTGAGTTGTGTTAGGCTACTCGGCATTGTCCTTGAATTTGGTCCAGATCGGTTCAGATTTGGATATAGCTGCAACATAGACCGATCTCTCGGTTTAAGGATTTGGACCCATAAAAGGCGCATTTATTGTCCGATTTATCAGAAATTTAAGACAGTGAGTTGTGTTGGGCCACTCGGCATCTTTCTTCAATTTGGCTCAGGTCGGATCAGATTTGGATGTAGCTGCCATATAGACCGATCCCCCGATTTAAGCTCTTGGACCCGCAAAAGGCGTATTTACTGTACGATTTCACAGAAATTTAAGGCAGTGAGTTGTGTTAGGCTACTCGGCATCGTTCTTGATTCTGGTCCAGATCGGTTCAGATTTGGATATAGCTGTCATATAGACCGATCTCTCGATTTAAGGTTTTGGGTCAATAAAAGGTGCAATTATTGTCCAATTTCTCAGAAATTTAAGGCAGTGAGTTGTGTTGGGCCACTCGGCATTCTTCTTCGATTTGGCCCAGCTTGGTCCAGATTTGGATATAGCTGTCATATAGACCGATCTCTCGATTTAAGGTTTTGGGTCAATAAAAGGTGCAATTATTGTCCAATTTCTTAGAAATTTAAGACAGTGAGTTGTGTTGGGCCTCTCGGCATCCTTCTTCGATTTGGCCCAGATTTGGATATAGCTGCCAAATAGACCGATCTCTGGATTTAAGGTCTTGGGACCATAAAAGGCGCATTTATTGTCCAATTTCGCCGAAATTCGAGACAGTGAGTTGTGTTGGACCACTCGGCATCCTTCTTCACTTTGGCTCAGGTAGGTACAGATTTGGATATAGCTGCCATTTAGATCGACCTCTCGATTTAAGGTCTTGAGCCCATAAAAAGCGCATTTATTGTCCGATTTCGCTGAAATAGGAGATAGTGCCTTGGGATAGCCCACTCGGCATTTTGGGCTAAATCAGTCGAAGTTTTGATATAGCTTCCATATAAACCGATCCCCAATTATACTTCTTGAGCCTCTAGTAGACGTAGTTTTTATTCAATTTGGACCAAAAGAACATTTGAATGGAAGCTATTGAATATCTGTTACCCTAAAACCTGCGATTTCCTTATCAAAATTTTGTATAGGAAGTCTTATGTTGTCCTTGTTATTTTTAATGTTTCTGTACGACACAAAGACTGTGCGCAGATTTTCCTTCTGTTTTTTCCATGTGGTCTTTCTCTCCTAAGTCCGTCCTTCTGCTTTTTCCTTGGTTACTACTTCACTTAATCTGTCTGTGTCTGTATTAAGTTCCGCTTCATCTCATTGTTCTTGCTACTGCATTGTGGTTAGTGTTTCTCTTTATTAGTATTCAACCAATTGTCTTTCCGTCAATTTTCCGCCATTAATAATTTAATATTAGCCTTGAAAATTGCTATAATTTCTTTCGGCATAGCAAAATCACAGACACTGCTGTGGTGTGCTAAAACGCCTACTCATTCAGTTCAGCGAGTGCTATTGGCCATGGCTAAACAAAAACAGGGAGCAAGGAAAAAGAACCCTAAAGATTTCGAAGAGACAGGTAGCTAGCCAGCTGAAGAATAATCCAAAAAGGGGGAAAGGAGAAAAAAAGGCATAAAACCAATGATATATGTAGCAAGTGCTCAACCACCAATGTCTAAAAACCAAAGAAAAACAAAAAAAAAGTTAATGCTAATGACATTTTCTTAAATATGAAAATATATACAATTTTATTTAAATTTTTGGTTTTTGCACACGTTTTCCGGTTTTAATTTTTTTTCTTCTTTCTTTAAAGTAAAATAAAAAATAATAAACTTAGAAAAAAAAACAATTCAATTAACTTTTTTTTTGTTGGGTCCACCCAAAGTTGAATGAGTAATATTTGTGTTTTTACGACTTTTGTTGGCCAAGAGAAGAAGAAGAAGGCAAAATATAAACAATGTTATTGTAGTGACTATAAAACCGCCTTTTAATATATTTTGATGAATTTGTCATTGGTTTGATGCCACAAAATTATTCATGTGCGCTATGCTGCTATGTTAGGTGATTTTATTGTGGTTTTGATGGATTTGTTTTAAAGGGATTGGTCAGAAATAGCATAGTGTTTTTTTATTTTTTATTTAGTATACATTTTTCTAGTATTTTATTAAAAAAAATCACTCAAATATATTTTAAAAATATTAGGCATTAAATATTTTTTTTATCTTTATATGAAAACTAATTTTTTTTCATTGCTTTTTGTTTTATATATTTTTTTGTAAAAAAGGAACCAAATGTATTTAAATATTTGTTATTTTTATTTATATTTTTTCACAAATTGTTTGCGTAAAAAAAAATATTTTTATAATATACTACAATATATTAAAAATATTAGGTATTTAATAAAATATATTTACATATTCTTTAAATTTTTATTTTAAATAATTTTTTTACCTTTGTTATTTTTGATTTTATTTATTTTATATTTTTAAATATTTTTTATAAAAAATATAAACAAAATATATGTTAGAATTTTCTTATGATTTATTTTTTTTATTTGTAAAAAAATATAAAATAACTAAAAAATATATATTATTTATATAATATAATTTATATTTATAGCGTGCTTTCGAAAGACAGACGGACGAACATAGCTATTGTATATAAACAACAAGTAAAAGCGTGCTAAGTTCGGCCGGCCGAATCTTATATACTCTCCACCATGGATCGCATTTGTCGAGCTCTTTTCCCAGTGTCTCTTTTTAGGCAAACAAAGGAAAGGATAAAAGAAAAGAATTGCTATGCTATTGGATCTATATCAAGTTATGGTCCGATTTGGACCATAATGGAATGAATGTTGGAGACCACAGTAGAAGTCTTTGTGTAAAATTTCAGACAAATCGAACAAGAATTTCGCCCTAAAGGGCTCAAGAAGTAAACTAGGGAGATCATTTTATAGGGGAGCTGTATTAGGTTATAGACCGATTCAGACCATATTTGACACGTATGTTAAAGGGAGAAGCCGTTGCATAAAATTTCAACCAAATCAGAAAATAATTGCGCCCTACAGGGGCTCAGTAAGTTAAGATCCCAGGTTGGTTTATATGGCAGCTATATCAAGTTATTGACCGATTTGAGCCATAATTTGCATAGTTGTGGGAAACACCTCACGCAAAATTTCAGCCAAATCGGATAAGAATTGCGTCCTCTAGTGGCTCAAGACTTCAAGATTCAAGATCGGTTTATATGGCAGCTATATCATGTTATTCGATTGAAACCATACTTGGTACAGTAGTTGGAAGTCATGACAAAACACGTCGTGCAAAATTTCAGGCAAATCGGATAGGAATTGCGCCTTCTAAAGGCTCAAGGTTATAAACCGATTTCAACCAAACTAAGCATAGTTGTTGAAAATCATAAACAAAACACCTCATGCAAAATTTCAGCCAAATCGGATAGGAATTGCGCCCTCTAGAAGCTCAAGAAGTCAAGTCCCCAGATCTATTTATATGACAGCTATATCAGGTTACGAAACGATTTGAACCATACTTGGCACAGTTGTTGGATATCATAACAAATCACGTCTTGCAAAATTTCTGTCAAATCGGATAAAAATTGCGCCCTCTAAAGGCTCAAGAAGTCAAGACCCCAGATCTGTTTATATGACAGCTATATCAGGTTATAGACCGATTTCTACCATACTTAGCACAGTTTTTGAAAATCATAAAAAAAACACCTCATGCAAAATTTCAGCCAAATCGGATAAAAATTTCGCCCTGAAGTGGCTCAAGAAGTCAAGATCCAAGATCGGTTTGTATGGCATTTTGTCATTCCATTTGCAATACATTGCTATATCCATTTTCGGCCCTATAAAGTATATATGTATTTGATTGAGACGATCTAGCCATATCCGTCCGTCTGTCCATCTGTCCGTCAGTCTGTTGAAATCACTCTATAGTCTTTAAAAATAGAGATATTGAGCTGAAACTTTGCTCAGAGTCTTTTATTTGTCCATAATTATATCTATATAGCCCCCATATAGACCGATCCGTCCATTTAAGGTCTTGGGCCCATGAAGGGCGCTTTTATTGTCCGATTTTGCCAAAATTTGCGACAGTGTGTTGTGTTAGGCCCTTCGACATACCTCTTCAATTTGGGACAGATCAGTCCAGATCTGGATATAGCTGCCATTAGATCGATCTTTCGATTTAAGGTCTTGGGCCCATAATAGGCGCATTAATTGCCCGGTATCGCCGAAATTCGGGACAATGAGTTGTGTTAGGCCCTCTGACATCCCTCTTCAATTTGGCGTAGATCGTTGCAGATTTGGATATATCTTCACCATCTTTCACCGGATTATGACGAAAGGTGTTTTACATATAAACAGGAGGTGGTGAGTATTCAAAGTTCGGCCCGGCCGAACCTAACGCCTTTTTATTTGTTTTTATTAAAAAAAAGCAATTTTCTAATTTTTTAGAAAACAAAAATTGTAATTTAATTATAATTAAGCCAAAAGCCATTCATACACTGATGCACTAACATTTTTTTTTAATTTTAGTCGAAAATTTTTTATTAAAAATTTAATTATCTCTATTGAAATTCAAAGTTTTTTTAGTACCCAGAAGCGTTAATGGACTTTGCAGCTTTTTGACCCCGACATAGCTTTAAACAAATTTTTCTCAATCTTATTTCTTTTTTTTTAATATTGTCAAATTGTTAATATGTCAATATTTATGACACTTTTCTTTTATGTTTATGACACTCTGTGAGTTAGTTGGCTGTATCCGTTTGTATGACGTTGATGTATCAGCCAAAGGCATTACTTGCATTTAGATATGACCATGCCATAGTTTTGGACTACCGTGGTCTGTTTCGTGTGAAAAACATGCGTTTCCTTGAGAGTGTGGGCGTTTAATGTGGCCTATATTTTATTTATGTTGTTTTGTTTTTTTCCAATATTATACGCAAAATGGTTTTTGCAAAATCTCAACAATGTGTTTGCAATATGTGAAAATGGATTTTAGTTTAATTAATGGGAAGATTTAAGATGGTTATAAGGAAAATCGAAAGAAAGGAGATTATAGACACTAGGGTGGGGTAATAAAAAAAGGCAATATAATACATCAAGAAATGACATTTTATGTCAATTTTTCTACATTTTCAGTTATGGTAGATGAGAACAGTAGGAATCGAAAAAAAAATTTCTTGCATCTATCAATGTTAATTTGCTCTTTTTTTTTGCCAATATTTCGTAAATCCTACTTTTTAACCCCTATTCTTCTATTAAAAAAATTGCATTTATTTATAGTAGCTGGGAACATTAAGAATGGAGAACATTTTTACATACTTTATTTTATTGAAATATATTGTAATATTCTCTATCTCACTAAGAATAAAATTTATGCCTCATTAACGAAATTATTTTTTTTTATTATTTATGGTCAATTAAAATCCTATTTTTATGGATTTTTTTTAGAATTTTCAAAAAATTTTTTCTTATGAAATTTTTTTTATAAAAATTACAGCTAGGAACATTTTCTTTGAAAATACAATTTTCAATTTCTATACAATTTTCTTCTAAAATAAAATGTTTTATAATATTTTTTTTAAATTAATTTTTTATTTTGAAAGTAGTTGGGAACAGTAGGAATCGCTTTTAACAAAAATACAACAAAAATCAAACGATTTTATTTAAACGTATCAAAATGAACCAGGTTTTTCTTTTTTTTAATTTTGCTAAATTTTTAGTTGGATCTCCGTTTTTTTAATATTTTTCAATTATAGTAGATGAGAACAGTAGGAATTGAAATATTTTTTCTTACATATATCAAAGTTAATATGTTTTTTTTTTATTAAGATTTACCAAGTTTTTTCGTAACTCTCGAAGTTTTTTTTATTGGAAGCCAAATTTTTTTTAAATAATATTTATTTTTAAATATAGTAGATCGGAACATTAGGAATGAAGGTAATTTTTTCATACCTCATTTTATTGAAATAGAATATTTCATCTCACTAAAAATAAAATTTCTGCATCAATATTGATAGGATTTTATTTATCTCTATTATCAATTAAATCCTATTTGATGGATTTTTTTTTTTGAAAAATTTTTTTCTTTTTTATGCAAATTACATTTAGGAACATTTTCTATGAAAATACAATTTTCTTCTAAAATAAAATTTTTTTAAATTATTCTTTTTTTCAATTTTATTTTAAAATTTTGAAAGTAGTTGGGAACAGTAGGAATCGCATTTAACAAATTACAACAATAAAAATTAATCGATTTAATTTTATGGCATCAAAATACACTTGTTGTTATTCATTTGATTTCGCCAAAATTTCATTTGGAATTTCTTTTTTTTTAATATTTTCTCTGTTATAGTAGATGAGAATAGTAGGAATCTATATAATTTTTTCTTACATCTATCAAAGATAATTCGTTTTTTATACGCTCCACCATAGGATGGGGGTATACTATTTTTGTCATTCTGTTTGTAACTCCTCGAAATATTCGTCTAAGACCCCCCAATGTATATATCTTGATCTTGATCGTCATGACATTTTAAATAAATAGCCATGTCCGTCCGTCTGCCTGTCGAAAGCATGCTAACTTCCGAAGGAGTAAAGCTAGCCACTTGAAATTTTGCACAAATACTTCTTATTAGTGTAGGTCGGTTGGGATTGTAAATGGGCTATATCGGTTCACGTTATGAAATAGCGTTCATATAAACCGATCCCAGATCCCAGATCTTGACTTCTTGAGCTGCTAGAGGGCACAATTCTTATCCAATTTGGCTGAAATTTTGCATGAGGTGTTTTATCATGACTTCCAACAACTGTGCTGAGTATGGTTCATATCGGTCCATAACCAGATATAGCTACCATATAAACCGATTTGGGGTCTTGACTTCTTGAGCCTCTAGAGGACGCAGTTATTATCCGATTTGGCTGAAATTTTGCATGAGGTGTTTTGTTAAGACTTTCAACAACTATGCTAAGAATAGTTCAAATCGGTCCATAACCTGATATAGCTGTCATATAAACCGATCTGGCGTCTTGACTTCTTGAGCCTCTACAGGGAGCAATTACTATACGATTTGCCTGAAATGTTGCATGACGTGTTTTGTTATGACTTCCAATAACTGTATTAAAAATGGTTCAAATCGGTCCATAACCTGATACAGCTGCCATATAAACCGATCTGGGGTCTTGACTTCTTGAGCCAATAGAGCCCCCATTTCTCATCCGATTTGGCTGAAATTTTGCATGAGGTGTTCTGTTATGACTTCTAATAACAGTGTTGAGTATGGCGCAAATTAGAACATGACCTGATATAGCTGCCATATAAACCGATCTGGTATCTTGACTTCTTGAACCTCTAGAGGGCGTAATTCTCATCCGATTTGGCAGAAATGTAGTACAACGGCTTCTCTCATGACCTTCAACATACGTGTCTTACATGGTCTGAATCGATCAATAGCTTGATACAGCTCCCATATAAACCTATCTCCCGATTTTGCTTCTTGAGCCCCTACAAGGCGCAATTCTTATCCGAATGAACTGAAATATTACACAATGATTTCTACAATGTTCAGCATTCATTTATGGCCCGAATCGGAATATAACCTGGTATAGCTCCAAAAGCATAGGCATTTGTTTGACTAAAAAACGATACCGTGCATAAAACTCGAGAAATGCGATCCATGGTGGAGGGTATATAAGATTCGACCCGGCCGAACTTAGCGCGCTCTTACTTGTTTTTTCTTACATATATCAAAAATAATTCCCCAAATTTTTACGTAAATCCTACTTTTTAACCCCTATTCTTTTTTTTAACAATTGTTTTTATTTATAGTAGATGGGAACAGTAGGAATCGAGGTCATTTTTTCATACCTCATTGTATTGAAATAAAATATTCTCTATCTGACTACGAATAAAATTTCTGCCTCAGTACAGATATTAATACTGAAGTTTGTGTAAACACACTATTTAAGATAAATAAAAAAACTATTAAATTTTCAGGTTTCCGGTTTTCCCACCTGACTCAGCGTCACAATGTGACGTAGTTATCCAAAAAAGTATTCAATGCCATTTCAATTGGATATGGTGGCAATGATTCAGTTTCTTAATAAATGATACTATACGAGATGAAATCGATGCTAGCATAAATAAAATCTTAAAACAAAGCTGACTTATATGTACCACAAAAGCCTACTCTAAAGATATGACAGCAGCTTTGTTTTGTTTTGATTTAATTTGGGTTTTGGTCAGTTACCCTCAGTTAGAAAAATGTCATCATTTAGAAAATTTTTGTTTGTGTGACTTCATTGCATATTAACGCGAATGAATTCAAATCAAAATTCCACAATCAAATTGAAATCAAAATGGTCTTTGTCTGGGTAGGCGTTAAATTAACATTAAATGGCTGTTAATAGTTATGGCAAGCGGCTTTTAATTGTTTATTAACAAAAGGGGAACAAAGCCCTGATGGCGGCAACAACAAACCGGTTAAATTTATTAAATTGTTTAATAGAGGCGTTGAAATGGCACAAACGCCGCAAAAACACACAAAAGCCAGCAATGGAAACCAAAAAAAAAAAAAAAGAGCAAAATAAGTGGGGTGTGAAATAATTTAATTTAGTTCACTAAACGAACATGAGCGCCCAACAATGTTTAATCGATTGTTTAATAAATAACCATTTGGGAAAACAAAAACAACAACATCCACAACCAAGACTGTTGGCAGGCAACAATGACGTCAATATTGAAAAGCATAAAAAAATCAAACGCCAAATAATTTCAACCAATTTGTCAGTTTAAGGTTTAACATCTGATAATTGAAGGAAGCACAGTAGCAAGGACGGACATAAACACGAGCCAATGTTCCAATAATTTCTTTGTGATTATTGCCATTTGGTGGCATGGCGTCAAAATTTTCAAGGCCTTGGCGCTATTCATGCCACCCCCAACCCCATATACTTCCAAATGTGAAACGCGCACAGGTGATGTTGGCTTTTGTGATGCATGATAATGATGATGATTCATACCCTCTGACCGCATTGGTTGATGTTCTCATCCTGACCTAGTTTTCAGATGATTTTTCTTTTTTGATTTTCTTTTTGAAAATTTGCTCTTAGTTTCAATGCAAAATGATTTTTTTTCCTTAAAAACTATATATGTTTTTTTTTAGCTTTGCACGTTTTTTCGTAACCCCATTGAGCAGCTAGATGAGGTGTAGTTTGTTTAAGAAAAAATGCCGGTATGAAGGTGGGCGTAATTTATGACATTAACCAGATGTGTGAGAGATTACTTACAAGAAGAATCAAAACAACAAAAATGCCAGGGAAAAATTTTAATTTTTGAAAAATATTTTTACAAAATAAATAAAAATTTAAGATTGATAGAAAATGCTTTAAAGAAAAGCAAAACAGAGGAAAAAATTTAAAAAAATCAAAAAAAAATATATGTTACATTCAATGCATTTAATATGGAATAGAGAGTAGATGGAACAGTAGGAATCGCGACAATTTATTTCAAGAGTAAAATTGCCAAAGATTACAAAAAACAAAAAGAAAACATATATGTAATTCACATTTTTTAAATAAAAATAATTATAATATATGTATAGAAAAAATTCAATAATTTTCCAAAAATTTTTAAGAAAATTATTTTGATTCCATTGCAGTATATTGTCAAAATGTAACGAGGCGAGGCTATTACTGAAAGGAAGTAAGAAGGAGGTCAGTATAGCTTTTGGTGTCATAACGGGACACATAGAACTATGTCCTTACTTATGCAAAATCGGTGCAACAGGCGATAGCATGTGTAGGGCATGTGGGAAGATGATAAGACGTTGGAGCATTTCATATGTCATGGCTCGGCTTTCGTGGCCAAGAGACACCGGTACTTAGTTGGAGACACAATACCAGACATGAACCAACATAGGGGAGTGGAATGAAAACAATTAGGAATTTTGTAAGTAGCACGGAGTTCCTCACATAAAATTTTCTTTTTCGAGGTTACTGTTAAGTTTTTTAGATTTCAGAGCGCACAACAAGCCGATTACTGGCTAATGTGTATGTCTATAGAGTCATGGGGCGGATTATTATCTGCACCCTCTTTTCAAACTAACCTAACCAAAGGCAAACTGTGTAATGCAAATTCTTGCCCATGGACATTCCACTAAGGAACTGGCAAAATGTGTAATGTTGCTTAAAAGCATTTGGCCGGCTATCTGTATCCCGATTTCTGATTCGAAATTATTGTATTGTTAATAATGGTTAAATATTCATTCAAAATTCCATAAAAATTAACTCGAATTTTTTTATTTGGCGCTCTATGACTTGTTGTTTCCCTTTTTTAGTAAATCCCATATCATTATTGTAAATTATAATTTTTTACAAAATATTACATTTTTAACAAATAGTAGATGGGAATAGTAGGAATCATTACTATATCTATACCCATCACTATAGGATGGGGGTATACTTACTTCGTCATTCCGTTTGTAACACCTGCGAAATATGATCGTCATGTCATTTTAAGTCGACCAAGTCGTGTACGTACGTCTGTCCGTTCGCCCGTATGTCCGTCCGTCCGTATGTCCGTCCGTCCTTTTGTCCGTCCGTCCTTTTGTCCGTCCGTCCTTTTGTCCGTCCGTCCTTTTGTCCGTCCGTCCTTTTGTCCGTCCGTCCTTTTGTCCGTCCGTCCTTCTGTGCGTCCGTCCTTGTGTGCGTCCGTCCTTGTGTGCGTCCGTCCTTCTGTCCGTCCATCCTTCTGTCCGTCCGTCCTTCTGTCCATCCATCCTTCTGTCCGTCCGTCCTTCTGTCCGTCCTTCCTTCTGTCCGTCTGTCCTTCTGTCCGTCCATCCATCTGTCCGTCCGTCCTTCTGTCCGTCCGTCCATCTGTCGAAAGTAAGCTAAAATTTGTAATTTGTCCAGTTTGAGGGGTGTTTTGGGGAAGGGATGAAGCTCCAGAAACTTGGTCCCGAAAGTAGGTGCCAATTTCAAGCTCTAATCCCAAACACCTTTAATTTGAGCCCCATATTACAAGGTAGGTAAATATGTCCGATTTAGGGGTGTTTTCCGGGGTGGGTCTGTCCCCCAAACCCTTAGCCCTATAATTGAATATCAGATACGTTTTCTAATCTTAAATACTTTTCATTTGAGTCCCTCATTGTCGTGATTGGCCTATACATATTTGGTGCATTTTGGTAGTGGAGCGACTTCCCTAGATATCCCACCCACATTTGTATACCAAATTTCTGTTTTTACGTTACTTTAAGAGGACACACAAAATTTCGCTTAATCGCACCACTCATCTACGATGTCTGGCGTTTCTGAAAATTAGGGGATTCAACAAATGTAGCACAGATTTCAACAAATGTAGCACCCTATTTTCACCACAGGACCATTCTGCACCATTTGTGAAAATTTCTAGAAAATCTGTTTACCCATTTTTAAGTCTATACGGAAAATACATACAAACTAAGTATTGTAACAAAAATTGATTTTTATATTTAAGACTAGCTGACCCGTTGTGCTTCGCTACACCATAAAATGTCTCTTTGAAAATGGATTTTTTTTGAAGCATTTTTAAAGTGGTGATCAAAACATTCAGGGCTACGTGTCTCGTTCAGATCCACACTAATTAATTTTTTGTTGTGATGGTTATCTTCTTTCAAAATTGTGTTTGAAAGCTACCACTTGGGATAGCACATTTTTAAAGATACGCAGGTTCTATCTGTGTCTATCCCAGTTTGAGGGCAAAAACTGTACTCTACAACCAAAGACCTTTTATTGTTGTCCTATTCTATCCTGATCGGTCTTCATACATCATTCTTAATTCTTTTTTGTTTTGGGTAGGAAGGGGGGAGGGGGATTGCCACCTGACATGCCTTTCATTTGTGTACAATATGTCCTACATGACAGTTTGGTGTTGTTTATATTGGAAGGAGAGGGTCAATCCAACCGACGCTAAGACCTAAAAGGCCATTTATTTGAGTCCTTTATTGTCTATTGTCGCGATCTACATGTCCTGGTGAACGGCAGGGCGTAGCCCAGATACTTGGGTCCTTATATCAACATTAGATTCGAACTCAACTCCCATATTATCCCGATCGAACTGCATGTCTTTTTAAAGGGTATTTAATGGGTGGGCCGGTCCCACACTCTGCCAAATGTGTATACCATATTCGTAGTCAACTCCCAAAGACCTTTCATTTGATATCCATAATGTCCCAATCGGTAAATAGGTCCTGTTGATAGGTTTTGGGGGGTAGGCTGGAGCTTCATACACCAAGTAAAACATCCTTATATTAGATTCTTACTCTCCTTCAAATAGCTTTCATTTGATATCCATATTGTCTCAATGGGTAAATGTGCAGTGCTGGGGGCTTTTAAGGTTGGGGAGGCCCCATAGACACTTGGACAAAATTTATATAACAGATGTTAGTCAATTTCCAAATTCCTTTCATTTGATACCCATATTGTCCCAATCGGTAAATATGTCCGGTTGAGGGGTTTTGGGGGTGGGGAGGCGCCTCAGACACCAAGGAATACATTTTTATATCAGATGTTTACTCTCCTTTTAAATAGCTTTCATTTGATATCCATATTGTCTCAATGGGTAAATGGGCCCTGCTGGGGGGTTTTGGGAGTTAGGGGAACCCCTAACACTCAGGGTGAAATTTGTATACCAATTTCGTACTCAACTCTTAAATACCTTTCATTAGATACTCATATTGTCCCAATCGGTAAACATGTCCCTTCGGGTGGGTTTTGGGATGGGACGTCCCCCCAGGTTCATTGACCCCATAAATTTTATACCAATTTCATATTTTTGGGGTGCCATAAGATGGCATGTAAAATTTCGCTTAAATCGATGTACTCATCTCCGAGATCTGCCGTTTTTGAAATATGTTTGGGAGGGTCCGCCCCACTTCCGATATCAAAAAATTTAACACCCTATTTTCACCGGTGGGTCAAACTCTACCATCTGTGAAAATTTCACAAAAATCGGTGTAGCCATTTTTGAGTTTATACGGAACAGACAAACATAGCACAACAATTTAAATTTTATATAATAGATTTATTGGGTTGCCCAAAAAGTAATTGCGGATTTTTTAAAAGAAAGTAAATGCATTTTTAATAAAACTTAGAATGAACTTTAATCAAATATACTTTTTTTACACGTTTTTTTCTAAAGCAAGCTAAAAGTAACAGCTGATAAATGAAAGAATGCAATTACAGAGTCACAAGCTGTGAAAAAATTTGTCAACGCCGACTATATTATACCCTCCACCATAGAATGGGGGTATACTAATTTCGTCATTCTGTTTGTAACTCCTCGAAATATTCGTCTAAGACCTCACAAAATATATATATTCTTGATCGTCATAACATTTTAAGTCGAACTAGTCATATCCGTCCGTCCGTCCGTCTGTTGAAAGCACGCTAACTTTCGAAGGAGTAAAGCCAGCCGCTTGAAATTTTGTACAAATACTTTTTATTAGTGTAGGTCCGTTGGGATTGCAAATGGCCTATATCGGTCCACGTTTTGATATAGCTGTCATGTAAACCGATCTGGGGTATTGACTTCTTGAGCCACTAGAGGACGCAATTATTATCCGATTTGGCTGAAATTTTGCATGAGGTTTTTTGTTATGATTTTGAACAACTGTGCTAACAATAGTTGAAATCGGTCCATAACCTGATATAGCTGTCATATAAACCGATCTGGGGTCCTGACTCCTTGAGCCTCCACAGGAAGGCTCAATGAGTCAAATCGGTCCATAACCTGATATAGCTGTCATATAAACCGATCTGGGGTATTGACTTCTTGAGCCACTAGAGTACGCAATTATTATCCGATTTGGATGAAATTTCGCATGAGGTTTTTTGTTATGACTTTAAACAACTGTACTAACAATAGTTCAAATCGGTCCATAACCTGATAGAGCTGTCATATAAACCGGTCTGCGATTTCGACTTCTTGAGCCTCCAGAAGGCGTAATTATTATCCGATTTGACTGAAATTTTGTACAACGGCTTCTCCTATGACCTTCAATATACGTGTGAAATATGGTCTGAATCTGTCTTCAGCCTAATACGCTCCCATATGAACCGATTTCTCTATTTAACTTCTTGAGCCCCTAAAGAAAGCAATTCTTGCACAAATTGGATGAAATTTTACACATAGACTTCTACTATGGTCTCCAACATTGAACTCAATTCCGAATTCCGAATTCTACTATCACTTTATATAGATCCAATATTAAATCAATGCTTTTCTTTTATCCTTTGTTTATGCAAACATATAGAGATATCGGGAAAAGAAATCGACAAATTCGATCTATGGTGGTGGGTATATAAGATTAGACCCGGCCGAACTTAGCACGCTTTTACTTGTTTTTTTTTTTAATCTTAATTTATTTAATTTCATATTATTTTATTATATTTTATTTTTTTTATTTTTTTTATTTTAATTTATTTTATTTTATTTTTCTTTTATTGTTTTTTTATTATTTAATTTTTTTATTTTAGTTTGTTGAATTTTTTAATTTCATTTGATATAAAAATAAAATAATTAATATATTTTTTATAGCTGATTTTTAAATTTTTTGTTTGTTGACTCCTTTTGCATTTTTGATTATGGTTTACAAATCCAACTAGTTCTCAAAAAATTTAAGTATTTTTAAATTCACTAGATATTGCACTTAAAATAGCAAAAACATATATATACATTTTATATTCTATTATTTGTCATTCTTTATTCTTCCCTTTTCTGAAAAGTTATTTCGTTTCGTTCATAGATGGCGCTTGCTGCACATATTCCTGTTAGCACATAGACACATATTCGGACATCTCTAAAAGACCATAAATCATATCCACCCACTAAGTGTCTCATGTGCTTAACTTATATAGATAGTAATTATATGGCGATTTTTTTTTGTTTGTTTGGAATGTTTATGTTTTTATACAATATTTTAAGTTTTTTAGTTTAGTAAGTTGTGGTTTTTTTTTGTTTGATATTTGATTTGACATTTTGCAACAGGTGCCATTGCAAGGCCTTTTTAAGAAAAACATACACACCAAAATGACAAAAGCGATAATTTCCGCAAAACTGTTTGAAAATATGCGAAATGATTGGCATAAGCCATGTTTTTTCTATTTATTTGGCAATAATTGGCAATCGACATAGATACGTATGTGCATACGTATACATAGCATATATAAGTAGTATAGTAATATGAGACAATAAGGCATGTGTAGTTTAACGTATAAGAACATGTGTTTAGAATCACTGTTTTTCAAGGACATCATGTTATTAATTATTATTAGCAAATGCCAAGGAAGAAGCATAAGGGTTTTGTTAAAGGAAATATGTATATTAACAGGAAATGGAATATCAGTTCACATATATTATCTATTTATTTATTTACGGTTGTTGTGCCATGCATTCTGCCATAAAATAAAGGCTATACTAACTTCGTTGTTAGGCTTGCAGCGCCTCAAAATGTTGATCACAAGCCTAATCAACTAATTCGAAGTACCAATGTCTGCCTGTCGGCACGTAGTAAAATATTGAATTATTTATTTAAGCCATTTGAGTTTCGTTTTATCGCCGAGTACCAATGCACTATGCACTTTTCTTAGGATTTATTTTTTTCTAGCTTTATCTGCAAAAATTGGTTTGCTTAATTTTTTTTTATTTTTTTGGAAAAAATCGTTTTTTATTTTTTCACATTATTTAGGGCCGTGTTTATTTAGCACAATTAAGGCATTTATTTGGGCTCACATGCTATGATTGCCTTGTTTTTTTTGGCAAAAGAGTCGTTTTGCCCTTAAAGGTTGTAAAGGAAAAACGAGTTGTTTTCAGACCATTATAAAGGGATACAGAGTCGTTTGCTGAAAACAGCTATGGTCTGAACATAGTATTAGATTTTTGCTGAGTCTAATGTTTTGAAGTACGCTATGCTGCATTGTATTTTTATCTTTATAAACCTTTGTGAATATTGGCTATATGTGTTTCAGTTTTGATCAAAGCCTGTCCTTAAAGATCGTAGCTAAAATTTAGGGTGATTAATAAACCGGCTTTTTTCTTAAACCGGTTTCTGAACTATTCGAGAAATTTACATTTTTAAAAAGCCGGATTATTATTATTTATTTATTTACTTAAAATACACTATAATTAGCATTGACTACTAAGACTGATTTAATTTTTAGAAAACCGAAAAATTTTCAAAAAAATTTTTTCTTAAGATAAAATATTTAAAAAATTTACTTTAAGATTTTTATCGAAAAATTTTGATAAAATTTTTGTTTCATAACTTCTCGATCGAAAAAAATCGATAACATTAAAAAATACCGATAACAGTTTTCCAAATAAATTGTAATTAAATTTTTTATGCAGATAAAAATTCGATAGAAATTTCTTCATAGACAAAATGCTGATGACATTTTTTCTAAAAATTCGATAGAAACTTCGTTATTGAGAATGCTGTTGGAATATTTTTTTATAGAAAAATGTTGATGAAGTTTTTGTTTGATAAATTCTCAATCGAAAAACGTTCAATTACATTTTTTTAAGAAAAATATCGATAAAAATTTTCCAAAGAATAAATTGGAGTTAAATTTTCCAAACAGACAGAAATTCGATAAAAATTTCTTTAAAAACAAAATGCTGATAGAATTTTTTTTACAGAAAGTTTTTGACAACGTTTTTGTTCGATAACTTCTTAATTGGAAAAATTTCGATTACATTAAAAAAAATATCGATAAGAAATTTCTAAATAAATTATAATTAAATTTTCTATACAGCCAAAAATTCGATAAAAATATCTTTATAGACAAAATGCTGATGGAATTTTCTCTTACAGCTAAATTTCCATAAATTTTTTCCTCTAAAGTTAAAACCCCAAAGAGATAATTATGAGAACATATGGTTAGAAATGAGCCCAGTGTAAGAAACCGTTTAATCTTGGCAAAAACCAATTTTTCAAAAACTAGAAAAATTACCATTTACAGAAAACCGATTAGTGTATGGAACTAAAAAACAGGGAAAACCGGTTTTCAAAATTCAAACCGACCACGCTACTAAAATTAGTTCTATAAGCTTATAGGTCTGCGTTTTTATTTGTTGAGTTTCGAGTTAGTTGCATGGTCGGTTCGATTTTTGAAAACCGGTTTTTCGGTTTTTTAGTTCTATACACTAATCGGTTTTCTGAAAATTGTCATTTTGTTTTTTTTTGAAAATCTGGTTTCTTGTTAAAATTAACCGGTTTCTTACAAATAGATCATTTTTTTAGATCTTTAGACCATATTTTGCTATAAATCCACTTCATTTACTATTTATTAACCAAACAGCTTAAGACCGACGAGCTTATGGAAGTAATTTTTAGTAGCATGGTCGGTTTGATTTTTGAAAACCGGTTCTTCGGCTTTTTAGTTCTATACACTAATCGGTTTTCTGAAAATTGTCATTTTGTTTTTTTTTTTTTGAAAATCTGGTTTCTTGCTAAAATTAACCGGTTTCTTGCAAATAGCTCATTTCTTTAGTCCATACTCTGCTATAAATCCACTTCATTTACTATTTATTAACCAAACAGCTTAAGACCTACGAGCTTATGGAACTAATTTTAGTAGCATGGTCGGTTCGATTTTTGAAAACCGGTTTTTCGGTTTTTTAGTTCTATACTCTAATCGGTTTTCTGAAAATTATCATTTTGTTTTTTTTTTTTTGAAATCTGGTTTCTTTTAAAAATTAACCGGTTTCTTACAAATAGCTCATTTTTTTAGACCTTTAGACCATATTTTGCTATAAATCCACTTCATTTACTATTTTTTAACAAACAGCTTAAGACCTACGAGCTTATGGAAGTAATTTTAGTAGCGTGGTCGGTTTGATTTTTGAAAACCGGTTTTTTAGTTCTATACACTAATCGGTTTTCTAAAAATTGTCATTTTGTTATTTTTTTAACTGTTTTCTTGCCAAAATTAACCGATTTTTTACATATAGCTCATTTCTTTAGACCATATTTTGCTATAAATCCAACTCATTTACTATTTATTAACCAAACAGCTTAAGAGCCTTAAGGTTGCTTGCGGCCTTAAGCACATTTTCTCTAAAAAAAATCAACCATCGATTTTTCTAAATCAATCATCTTGTGTCTATATAGACAAACTTTTGACAGGTAATAATTTTTATGTTTTCACTAGACCTTAACCTTAATTCACACAGTTTAACCTACTTTAGTTTTATTTAAAAAAAGAAAAAAATAAATAAATAAAATATATATATATATATATTTTATAAATAAAAATAACAAATTTGTTTCATCTACTCACCCAGAATTCATTTTGCTCAAGTTTGTGTGTGTTGGCTTTGCTGAACGTTGAAATATTGCTTTTCGTGTAATTACGTTTAAGAGTTAACGAAAAACGATCACGCTCAGGTTTGAAGTGTGTGGTTGCGACGACTTCAAAACTTAGGACGTCTTTTTCCACAGATGGATGGAATCAGGAAAAAAACGTTATCTGGGGTTTACAGTTAAAACGCTCAACCGTTGTTGATTGATGTTATAGTTAGAAAAGGCGTAGAGTAGAACTTGTTGTTTACGTCAAACGAAATAAGGTTGTGTTAAACGAAAAAAATTAATGATGTTACAAATTATAAGGCATTAGAATTAGAAATTGCTGTTATGGCAAGGGATGGTGAATGTTTTTTCTAATTCTTGCATTTACAAAAAAATTAAAATTTGTCAAAATAACACTGTAAATAAAAAGTTAAAAAAAAACAAAAATTTCAATTATAAATTTGTTGGGTTTTAAAAATGTCTGTATAAAAAAAATTTCATTAACAGTCGTTTAAGGTTTTTTTTTAATTTTTTTTCGCTTTCAGGTTTTTTTTTTCAAAAATTCCAAATATTTCTTTTTTTTCATATGCTTGTCATTATTATATAATTAAAAAAATTAGAAATGCAAGAGCCACTTCTTAAAGGCTTTGAAAAACAATTTCACTATGTCTGCAAATTTTTCGCTTTAAAGAAAAAAACACATTTTTCTGACGTCTTGTTGTTGCATTTTGTATATTTTTTTATGTCTTCCTTAATGCATATAGAAATGTATTTTTAAAAAATCTTTTTTTTTTGCACTGCACTTTTTTCTTGGGGAGGAGGAGGTTGAAATATACTTTTTTTTAATGCCTTGTTTTTGTTATTTTTTTAAAAAAAAATTTTTGTTGACTTTTTTCTCTCCTTTTATTTTTAGTTTTGTATGTTGTTTTTTTTTTTTATAAGAAAAGTTTTGCAATGCTATTATTTGTAATAATCTAATTTTAGTTAGTTGGATTGATTTTTTTTTAGATTTGTTCATTTGAAAAAAATTTACTTTTCTTATTTCACTTTTGAACGCGGCGATATTCTCCACATTTATGCCGTGTGTTGCTCGAATAGATACAGATATAGATAGACAGATAGATAGATTTTATAATAGATATATATATGTAGGATGGCGATGATGTTGGTTGCTTGCTTGCTTGCTTATATATATATCTATTTTTCGTTTTGGTTCTTTTCTCTTTTGAGTTAGTTTTGCATTGGAAGGTATATATGTGTGATTTTTTTTTTGTTTTTTTAATTTTTCAATTTAATTTTTCTCAAAAGTCAAACAACGCGTTCAGTTAAGTAGCCCAAGTCGCACTGAATTCGCATAAAGAAATTTTCACAAAATTTAGCCAAAAAACCATTGGAAAATCATTTGTTCGCGTTGGCTGGCTGGTTGGCTAGTTGGCTGGTCGGTCGTTTAGAAAAATAGAAAATTTCTCATTTCCACAGCAAAAATATTTCGAAATTCGGCATAGACCGCCCGTCAGTGGACGCTCAAGGCGCAGAATCCAATAGAACGCAATGGAAGAGCAATAAGCTAAACAAGACAAGAGAATTTGTTTTTTTATTGAATTGATAAAAAAAATCCAAGAAAAATAAATAAAAATTAAATAAATTAAAAAAAATTAAAACAAACAACTCATAAACAATTCTGTATTTTAGAAATTAAATTTTTCAATATTTTTTTAATAAAAAAAAAATTAAATTTTTTTAATTTTTCGTATGTGCATATGTCTAAATTTTCTTAGCTCTTCTTCTTGTTCTTGTTCTCCTATGCGTTCTCTCAAATCGTTTGATCTGTTTTGAATTTAGTTTCTTTCTACCATGCTGTTTCTCCTGCTTCGTTTGTTTTTTGATCATTTGCCAAATCGCCTGCGTTTGGTTTATGCTGCTGCTTCGGAAAATTTCGAAAATTTTTGTATATTTCGAATTAAGTTGGATTTTTCAATTTTTTACACAATATAATGGCTAGTTTTGAAAGGCAAACAGTGTTGCCATGGTTGTAGACTTACAAAAAAATTTTAAATTTTTTACGAAAATATGAAAAATTTCAATTTAGCCAAACATTGGCTAAGGTTAGGTTTGGTAGGATTGGCAGTCCTTTACAGACTCACTTAGACAATTTTAAATCCATTATGATACTACAGTAGCGACAGACCAAGACTTCTGGCGGGAATCGAACCCACGAGCCCAGCACTGGTAATCCAAGCACACTACCAACTCGGCTACCGGGGCGCCCTCATCGGCTAAATTAGTGACCACTTACAATCTAAAAGGAAACCAATATGGTGATTCATAACCGGACTTTGTTCCGAGATGAGCTTAGCCTTTGGTGAAGACTATAATTACATCTTAGAAAGCAGAGCTATGGACAAGTAAACGAGAGCTAAGTTCAGCCATGCTGAATTTTATATACCCTCCATCAAGGAGCTATACAATTTATGAACCGATTTGCACCATATTTGGTTTGAATGTTGGAGAGCATAGTAGAAGTCAATGTGCCAAATCGAATAATAATTGCGCCCTCTAGAGGCTCAAAAAGTACAGTCAGGAGAGGACAGCAGAGACGTAGCCAGGATTCTCTTTTGGGAGAGGGAGGAGAGGCACCCCACCTTTTTTTTCAAAAACGAAAAATTGTCTAAATTCATCTGTAACTGTAAAAATGGTGACGATATCTTCAAATTTTTATTGAAATTTTTAGGTCTAGCACTATTAATAGACTCTTAAAAACTCTTAAATCCTACCCGCTTATTTTTGCGAATAACTTAGTTTTAGTTTCAGTAAATCATTGTTGTTGTTGTAGCAGTTTGTTGTGTTTTATCTTTCGTCTGCTTGATTAGGTTGAGTGTCAAGATTGTGTGTGTCCAGAGAGATCTAGGTCTGAGTCGAGTGGGTCTGACTTGGCAGTTAAACATTTGACGTGTATCGTGTGATCCCTGGTCCCAATCGGGACATACATTTTGCACGTCGGCATCAATCCTTGCATTGTAGGATTTGAGGCGGCTGCATGTACCGAAATGTAACTGAGCCAGAACTACTCTGGTTTGCCGTTGGAGATCAAATTCTTCAGGTGCAACGGTCGTTCTCCAAGGTCTACATTCGCTCGGTAGCAATTTACCGCAGCGAATGTAGACCTTGCAACGGTCGTTTACATCATGCTCTAGAACATGCAGATCTACCTTTACGGCTTCTGCGCGGTGAAAATCTATCCACAAGATGATGATATGGACGGTCTCTGTAATAACACTCCAAAAGGTATTGCTTAGAGAGCATGTAGTTATGTCTTCGCACTGGTAGGATCTTTGATTGGTGGTTCACATGAGAACTGAGGAGGCAGACCGTCGCAGTTCGGAGAGCGGCATTCTGACAGATCTGAATATTATTCCACTGGCGCCGCATAACTTACCACAGAGCGGCCAAATGTTTTGTACGTGGTCAACAAGGTTTCTTTTTCTGCACCCCAAGTGCTGATGGCAGCAAGTGACTTGAGGACCTCGTTTCTGCTTTTGACTTCATCGAAATTGCTGTGGTATGTGGGGAGAATGTGTTAGAGCTGTCAAATGTGACGCCAAGTATTTTGGGATACTTGAAGGTCGGAATCATAGTGGAATCGACTTCCAGCTAATGTCTTTCCCACCGACATTGACATTTAGAAATTTAAGACGATATCAATAAACACTACTCCCTCTTTCCGCTCTCCAACTCTCAACTTTCCTAATTGCCAACGCAATGCACTGCATATATAGGGGACATCCCCTGCGTGTAGGTTAAGTGAAAAAAAAATGGGTGGGGGCCTGATGCCAAGATCGTACAATATGATAGGCATATGATACGATCTCTATGCCGTCTGGAGCAATAGGGGATAGGTAGACGTTAAACAGTGCCAGAGATATCAGCCCGCCTTGGGGAACTCCCTGTTTCACTCTACGGTGCTTCGGCTTCTTATCCCTAAATTCCACAAATGACTGGCGACCACACAGATAATTCGCGAACCAACGTTTCAGGCCTGGCAGGAGGAACGTTTTATCGATATCCTCAAATAATTTGGCATGGCTGACCGTGTCGAATGCCTTCTATAGGTCCAGTGCCACGACGACCGTCCTATCACATGGCCTGGGCTGATTGAAGCCACAGAAAATGTGTGCGGTGATGGCATGCAAAACAGTTGTTGTACTATGCAGTCTTCGAAATCCATGTTGATGCTCGGCGAATGGAAATTCTCCTACGAGGCTTGGGAGGAGTAATGCCTCAAGCGTCTTTGCTACTGGTAAGAGAAGGGAGATCGGTTTGCACGACTCTTTCAAACTCGGATCCTTTCCAGGCTTCAGCAGCAGGATTACTCTGCCCATTTTGCAGACATCAGGAACTACAACAGTGTTCAAAGACAGTGTTCTCCAGGTAAATCCAGATTCTTCAGCATCAGTGTAGAGATTCCCTCGGGGCCCAACGCCTTGGATTATTTGGCGCCATGGATGATATTCAAAACTTCGCCCACGGTAAATTGTGATGGCTGTCCATCGGCTCGGAGACCACGGATGCGGCGAATGGCTCCCCTCCTTCTCCTTGTCACTCTGGGGATGCACAATAAATTGTCGGTTGAACCTGGTTGACCTGGCGCATCTCTTCGTATCAGTCACGGTAATGTCGTCAAAAGTGTCTGAGGTCCTGTCATCCCGTCTACCGGGGTTCGAGAGTGCCTGAACCGTAGACCACAGCTTGCTTAATGTTCGTTGACTACCCTGTTTATTTTCAGCTTCAACTCGTTGATTCTGGGGTTAGTTGGGTCCATACAGCGAATCAAATTACGCTCGTCTGCGAGTACCACTGCCTGCGCCGAAAAATTGGGCCGCACTTGGGGTATTCGACCGGCTGGTATAAAGCGAGCGGCTACTGCGTTAATGATGTCTCGGAATTTCATCTCGGCAACTAGCACATCCGAGGGGGGTGCCAGTTCACTGAAGCGGCGATTGGTATACTCTCTGAAGCCAGCCCAATTGACCTTCTTCTGATTGATAAACGTCCGGCGCTTAGAGGTTATGAAGTCGGGTGGTCGGTCGATGGAGTGAATTACGGGGAGATGGTCTAACTCCAAAGAGGTGACGGCTTGCCAGGATACGTCACTCAGGAGATCAGGGGATGCAATGGTAATGTCTGGTGAGCTGCTACACCTGGGGGGATTACGAGGAGATAATCACCGTGCAAATCGTGGAACCTTCAATCTGCTCTGCTAAAGCCATACCACGCTGGTCGTTTCCTAGGGAAGAATGCCTTGAAATGTGATGCGCATTAAAGTCCCCTAGAACCAGACGATTATGGCCAAATAGTAACCCATTTATGTCGAGGTTGTAAGCTTGGCCATTAATTGAGACACAGCTACCAAACAGCGGTATGTACACGTTGTATTACTCTATCTCGGTAGTACCTGACCTAACTGCTATCCCCATGCACTCCATGTAGGGGCCACTAGCGCCAGGCGCAGGCGAAATAGGTCTATATTGCACGGAATGGTGTATCACGAAGACCAATCCATCACCTCCATTCCTTGAGCGATCCTTACGTAGCACATTTTATCCGTGACAACTGTTCAAGCTGCTGGTGTTGGTCAGCTTTGCCTCCTGGATCGATGCGACCAATGTTTTCCGACTCATAAAATTCACAATCTCGTCGATCTTACCATGGAGACCGTTGCAATTCTATTGCAAAAATGATACACTTCCCGGCACTGACCTGGCAATATTGAAGCTGGGATGTTACTGTTGCGTATATTGCTGCACGGGAGAGGTCGGGGGTTACATAATCCGACGACGAGGACACAGAAAGCAACGACGACGACGACGCTTGTGACCCGTCTATGTTCGCACAGCACCTTGCAACATATTCAGTATGACTATACTCCCGTAGTGAGTATAGTCCAGTATGACTATACTCCCGTAGTGAGTATAGTCCAGTATGACTATACTCCCGTAGTGAGTATAGTCCAGTATGACTATACTCTCGTAGTGAGTATAGTCCAGTATGACTATACTCCCGTAGAAAGGCCAGAGCAATATCGGAAATGTATCCACTTCATGCACCGATTACAACTCACTGACCAATGATGAAGGCGGTTCTAACAAACCGAACATAACCATGATCCGGGGTTCTTCTCAATCCCGGCACCGACCAGAAGCGTGCAGAGAAGGCACTCCGGGATGTGACTCTCCCATGACGAAAAAGGACGAACACGTACACTGAGGCGGCAGCCCTTGGCGCCGGAGGATTCCATCGGGTCAATCCGGTTCGTACAACCGGCTGCGATGGGATTAGGGGGTGGTCGTGCCCGATAGCCACCCCCTGGCTAAGTCCCTGACTGCCATATAGACCGATCTCCCGATCTAAGGTCTTGGGTCCATAAAAGGCTCTTTTATTATCCGATTTCGCGAAAATTTGGTACAGTGAGCTATGTTAGGCTTACCAACATTCTTGCCTTATATTATACCCACCACCATAGAATGAGGTTATACTAATCTAGTCATTCCGTTTGTAATACCTCCAAGTATTGATCTCTAAGACCCCATAAAGTATATATAATCTTGTTCGTCTCGACGTTCTGAGTCAATCTAGCCAAAGCTAGCCGCTTGAAATTTTGCACAGATACTTATTATTGTTGTAGGTAGTTGGGGATTGCAAATGGGCCATCCGGCCACCCGGGTCATTAATAGGCAAAAGTTCGTACATTCGTGTATCAGGAAATAATTTTTGAGAAAAAAGGTCAAAAAGTCATCAAATTGCAAATTTTGCCCATGAACATTCTACTAAGGAACTGGGGCAAACATCTCATATATCAATGAGTGCAGTCCGTTTCAGGTTTAAGCTCAATGATAAGGGGCCTTTTTTATAGCCGAGTCTGAACGGCGTGCCGCTGTGCGACACCTCTTTGAAGAGAAGTTTTACATGGCATAGTACCTCACAAATGTTGCCAGCATTAGAAGGGGAAAACCACCGCTGAAAATGTTTTCTGATGGTTTCGCCAGGATTTGAGCTAAGGCGTTCAGCGTCATAGGCGGAAATGGTAACCTCTGCACTACGGTGGCCTCCATTTATGAACCCATAGCAGGTATATTAAATAAAGGTCCGATGGACCAAATTCGGTACGGACGTCGGGGGGTCTCGCACTGTTAAAGAGGGTAAAGCAAAATATTGATCTATATGGCAACTGTATATAAGTATAGTCCGATCTCTGCGATATTTGGGAAGGATATATCTAATATTCGCAGCAATTATGGGAATTGGATCTACGTTAAAAAAAATTGTAAAAAAATTATTTTTGATATTTTTCCGATTATGGTTTTTATACTATTTGTCAACAATGTTGTATAAGATCATTTTGGGATGGCAACCCTGGACTTTCTCGACCACTTCATACATATAAGCGCAAAGGGCGAGAGCCAAAGAAAATATAAATCATCCAAATATTTGTTTTGCTTTATTTGTAAGGAAATTATAGCCCGGGGTTTGCGGGTGGCGTAAATTGTTTTGGGAACAGGTGTAAGTATAAAAAGAAATCTTTTTTTTTAACATTAAAAAAATTATTCTTCCACACTCCCACTTTCATGCTTTACCTATAGGAATAGTTAAACCAATAGTTCGATATGAAATCCATTAAAATTATGTCAGCAATATTTTTTTTTGTTGCCCCCAAAAAGAAATACCGCATAGTTTTTCTTGTTTTTCCCAATTTTGTAAACTTATAAAACATGGTTTTTAAATTATTTTTTTTTTTCTTTCTTTCCACATTTTTGGGAAAAATGCGAGCAGCTCTCGATTTGTTTAAGGCAAATCTCTATCTATTGACTAAATGGGCTTGAGGTGTTGTTCTTGCAGTTGTGGTTGCCATTTCAATTTGTCTTCTCTAAGGTCATTAACTTTTCACTCTTCCCGAATTTTTTTGATTTTGAATGAATTGTGTTGGGATTTGTGTTTTCTACAAAATTGCGTGATTTGTTAGTTTATATGCCGCATCTAAGTTTGTTGTTGTTGGTTGGTTGCCTGTTCCAACTAGTGGAGGCATTTTTATTGAAAATAGAAAAAAATGAACATATTTAAAAAAAAAATTTTATTGTTATTATTTTGTTATTTATAAATTATGCTGTCATAGTGGATGTTGGCATTGAATTAAAATGAATTTATTGGGATTAATGGATATGCAGCGTAGTACATATTTTGAAGAGCTCGTGTTTCTTTCTATACACGAGTGGAATGTTTTTAAAGTGATTCAATCAATAATTTAGAAATACTGGTTTAATTCAAAATTCAAAAAAGTCATCAAATGGCGCTATAAAAAGGGCTTATATGGAAAATATTGAATAAATCGGTTCACATGGAAGCTACTTAAAAACATGGACCGATTTGACCCATATACAATTTCCACTGCTATTGCAATATATATAAACCCCATTTCGACACAGTCCAGTGAAATTTGGATAACTTAAGCACCGAAATTCGGCATGGACATTGAGTGGTCTAACATATGTGCCAATATTCATTAGAACAAAATATTGGTCTTTTTGGCAGATATATCCAATTATAAACCGATCTGAACCATATTAAGGTCGGATATCGTGAGGCTCAGAAAAACTCACTGTTTCAAATTTCAGCCAAATCGGGTAATAAATAAAGCTTTTATGGGCTTCAGACCCTTTATCGGCAGATCGGTCTGAATGGCAGCTATATCTAAATATATACCGATCTGTACCATATTTGGGTCCTATGTTAGGAGGCCATAAACTTCTAACTGTTACAAATTTCAAAGAAATCGGTTAAAAAATAAAGTTTTTAGAGGCTTCAGATCGAGAGATCGGTGTATATGGCAGCTATATCTTAATATAGTCCGATCTGATCCATAATTGGGCCGGGTGTCAGATGGCTAAACATAACTCACTGTTTCACATTTTAGCGAAATCGGTTAAAAAATAAAGCTTTTATGGGCTTCAGACCCTTTATCGAGAGCTCGGTCTATATGGCAGCTTTAAATAAATAATGTCCGAATTGATCCATATTTTGGTCAGATATCGGGAGTATAGTAACCCACTGTTTCAAATTATAGCGAAATTGGTTAATAAATAAAGCTTTTATGGGGTTCAGACACTTTAGCGGCAGAACGATCTATATGGCAGCTATATCTATATCTCTATCTTTAAATTTCAGCGAAATCGGATAAAAAATAAAGCTTTTATGGGCTTCCGACCCTTTATCGGCAGATCGGTCTATATGGCAGCTGTATCTAAATATAATCCGATCTGTACTATATTTGGGTCCTATGTTAGGAGGCCTTAAACTACTCACTGTTACAAATTTCAGCGAAATCGGTTAAAAAATAAAGCTTTTAGGGGCTTCAGACCCTTTATCGGGAGATCGGTCTATATGGCAGCTATATATAGATATAGTCCGATTTGATCCATATTGTGGTCAGATATCGGGAGGTTTAAAATAACCCATTGTTTAAAATTTCAGCGAAATTGGGCAATAAATAAAACTTTTGTGGGCTTCAGGCCCTTTGTCGGCAGATCGGTCTATGTGGCAGCTATATCTAAATATAGCCCGATCTGTACCATACTTAGATCAGTTGTCGGTAGGCTTAAAATAACCCACTGTTTAAAATTTCAGCGAAATTGGGCAATAAATAAAGCTTTTATGGGCTTTAGACCCTTTATCGGCAGATCGGTTTATATGGAAGCTATATCTAAATATAGTCCGATCTGAACCACATTTATGTCAGATATCGGGAGGCTTAATATAACCCACTGTTTTAAATTTCAGCGAGATCGGGTAATAAATAAAGCTTTTATGGGTTTCAGACCCTTTATCGGCAGATTAGTCTATATGGCAGCTATATCTAAATATAGTCCGATCTGTACCATATTTGGGTGCTATGTTAGGAGGCCTTAAACTACTCACGGTTTCAAATTTCGGCAAAATCAAATTAAGAATGAAGTTTTTATGGGCATTAGACCCTTTATCGGAAAATCGGTCTATATAGCAGCTATATCCACATATGGTCCGATTTGGGCCGTTCAAGAACTTAAGCAGCGTGCATCAAAAAGACGTCTCTGTGCCAAATTTCAGCTCAATATCTCAATTTTTGAAGCCAGTAGAGTGATTACAACAGACGGACGGACAGACGTACAGACACACGAACATCGTAAAATCGTCTTAGAACGACGATCCGAAATATATATACTTTGTAGGGTCGGAAATTGATATTTCAATGTGTTGCAAACGGAATGACTAAATGAATATACCCCCTATCCTACGGTGGTGGGTATAAAAGTCATCAAATTGCGCTCTAAAGGCGCTTACATGGAAAATATTGGATAAAATCGGTTGACATTGGAGTTATGTTTAAAAATGGACCTATTTGGCTCATAGGGGATAGTAACCCACTGATATACTTAAAAAAGTATTTGTGCAAAAATTTCGAGACTAGCTTAACTCATTCGACAGACGACGAGCGCACACTCTAGATCGACTTATGACGATTAAGAATAACAATGACTTTTTAGGGGTTATACCAATATTTGCAGGGGTTATAAACTGAATGGCAACTTTTGTTTACCCCCATCCCAAGCTAGCGTATGAAAATTATCGAAATGTATCACTGAAAACTACATTTCCAACTTTCTTGGTTGTCTAAAAAAGAAAAGGAGATGCGATAAATTTTGCACAAATACTTCTTATAGGTGTAGGTCGGTTGGGATTATAAATAGGCCATATGGGTCCATATTATGATAAAGCTGCCATATAAACCCATCTTTGATCTTGGCTTCTTGAGACACTACAGGGCGCAATTTTTTTCCCAATTGGCTGAAATTTTGCGTGAGATGTTTGTTATGATTTCCAACAACTGTGCTAAGTATGGTTGAAATCGGTTCATATCCTTATATAGCTGTCATGTAAACCGATTGCGCTGCCGATGCATGCTTCTCTGTCTCTTTTGTCATGTCCCGGATTGGCTTCTCGGTCTTCTTGTTAGTTTAGCAAATGCCCAGCTCACTACTGCCGCCATCACGCTGGCCTCATCTGTCGATTCGGCTGTGGTGACTGTTTGATTCACACTGTTGCTATCTGAATCTGGATTGGAAACACCACCTTTACCTAAAGGCTGAGGATGAACTGATCATCCTTTTGGTTTGTCCCGCTGTCTTCATCTGTCGATTCGGCTGCGGTGACTGTTTCATTGACGCTGTTGCAGTCTGAATCTGGATTGAAAACACCACCTTTACCTAAAGACTGAGGATGAACGGATCAACCTTTTGGTTTGTCCATCTCTTCCTCATTTGTTAGGCTCACGACTGATTGTGCGCTTGAAGAATTACTCTCGACTACAGACAACATACTACAGTCCGATGCAACCACCGCAGCTATTGCGGCTCTCGAGCCTATTCCTGAAAGGCTTTTTGAGCCTACTCCTGAAAGGCTTTAACATTTTTGCGTAATACAATAGATAGTAGGAGGCCACCGTAGCACGCCTGGGTTCAACTCCTGACGAGACCATCATAAAATTTTCAGCAGTGGTTATGCCCTCCTAATGCTGGCGACCTTTGTGAGCTACTATGCCATGTAAAAACTTCTCCTCAAAGAGGTGTCGCACTGCGACAGCGCGTTCGGAATCGGCTATAAAAAGGAGGCCCCTTATCTTTGGGCTTAAACTTGAATCGAACTGCACTCATTGATATGTGAGAAGTTTGCCCCTGTTCCTTAATGGAATGTTCATGGGCAAATTTGCAATTTTTGGTAGTACCTAACGCAAGATGCAGACATTTTCCATTGAGGAGCGAGTTATTACTCAATATCCCTGCTTTTACGTACTTTAAATTATTATCTTTTTAGCTTTTCTTTGTTGTTTTTTATATAATTTTATTGTTTTAAATTTAAATTTTATATTTTTTAAAATTCATTTATTTTAATTGCTAATTGTTTATTTTATTTTGCTAATACATATCTCCCTACTTAAATTCCCAATTATCGTCATAGTCTGGGGGTTCTTTTTGTTTGTTTTGCATATCTTGTGACAACAACACTAAAAAAATAAACAAATTATGCTTGCGTCTACCCCACAAGTGACATTGATTAAAGTCTTTGATCCTTTGTGAGCTGTCATTGGCAATGGGCGAACAGCGTGAGAGTTTCGTTATATTTGGGGGGTAAAAAGCTTATTAAGAAAAGTCAAATTGGACATGGTCACAACTAAATATATAAGATGTGATCACTAAAACAAACTATTAAAAATGTTTTTTTCTTAACAAAACAAACATTCCAAAAATTGTCAATTTCCGATTTTTTTTCGCACATCCAAACCACTATGTGCAGCTAAACACTTTGTATTGCCCGCTGAGAAAATGTTATTATAGTAATTCAAAATGTGTTTAAATTTAGTTGTAGTAGTTATTTGGAAAATAATTGTGGGAATTGTATGATTTTTCCTTTGTTAATTTTTTCGGGAAAAATAACAATCCATCTTTGGGGGGATATTTTTAACTTTTTTATATTTATATACATACGGATGATTGCTGTTGACAGACGGACAGACAGATATAATTTCGGTAGCAAAAACATTTTTTGTTAGGGTTGGTATAGTTGACACAAGCGACTTCCGTCAAAATTCAAGTTTTTATAAATCGCTGCCTATTACACATACTTGAACTTTTTGGCCAAACCGTATTTCAAATGGAGAATTGCAAATAAGAACAAACACTACTCCTATCGATGTAGAAGTTCGAAAGAGAAAATGGACTTGGTTGGATTATATCCGATGCCAACCGATCGATGATATACCGAGAAATGTCCTACACTGGAATTCGCAGAGGACAGCGAAGAAAGGGATGAACGATAAACACATGAATCCGCTGCAGGAAAGGAGGGTTGAAATCAACCCATATATCTGGCAATCAAGCCATGGCTTTGGCCAACAATAGAGTTAAATGGGGAGAGCTTGTTGATGCCCTATGTTCACACTGAACCTTTTACTATTGGTCATATTGTTTATACCCATCAGCGAAGGATGGACATTTTGTCATTCCGTTTGCAACACATCGAAATATCCATTTCCGATCCGATCCTATAAAGAATATATTGTATATAATATTCTTCATCGTCGTTAAAATCTATGACGACGGACGATGTCCGTCCGTCTGTCTTCTAAAATCACGTTTTAGTCTTTAACGGGTAAAAATGCATTAAGTTCAGCCGTGTCGAACTTTGGATACCCACCACCTCGAGTATATATGAAAACCCCCTTTCGTCACAATCCGGTGAAAATTGGATAACTTATGCACCCAAATTCAAAACGGATATTGAGTGGTTAATAAGTATAAATCATTGTTCAATTTTTTATTTTAAATTTGAACAAAATCTGGTAATAAATAAAGCTTTTATGAGCTTCAGACCCTTAATCGGCACATCGGTCTATATGACAGCTATATTTAAATACAGTCCGATATTTACCATATTTGGGTCGGATGGCAGTTGGTCTAAAACCACTTACTGTTTCAAATTTCAGGGAAATCAGATAAAAAATTAAGGCTTTTATTCGCTTCAGACGCTTTTTCGGCATATCGGTCTGTATGGCAGCTATATCTAAATATAGTCTGATTCGAACCATATTTGGGACGGATGTCGGGAGAACTACTTATTGTTTAAAATTGCAGCGAAATCAGGTAATAAATAGAGCTTTTATGGGCTTTAGATCCTTTATCGGCAGATCGGTCTATATGACAGCTATCGGCGAAATCGGTCGAGATTGGTCTATATGGCAGCTATACCTAAATATGGTCTGATTTGATCCATATTTTGGTCAGATATCTGTAGGCTTAAGTTAACCCTCTGTTTTAAATTTTAGCGAAATTGGGTCATAAATAGAGCTTTTATGGGCTTCAGACCCTTAATCGGGAGATCGGTCTATATGGCAGCTATATATAAATATAGTCCGATCTGAACCACATTTAGGTCCTATATTAGGAGGCGTAAAACTACTCACTGTTTCAAATTTAAGCGAAATCGGTTAAAAAATAAGGCTTTTATGGGCATTAGACTCTTTAATGGGAGATCTGTCTATATGGCAGCAATACCAAAATATAGTCCGATCTGAACCATATTTGGGACCTATGTTAAGAGGCATAAACCTACTCAATAAAGCTTTTATAGGCTTTAGACCCTTTATCTGGGGATCTAAATATAGTCCGATCTGATCCATATTTAGGTAAGATATCAGGAGGCTTAAGATAACTCTCTGTTTCAAATTACATCGAAATCGGGTAATAAATAAAATTTCAGCGAAATCGGATGAAAAATAAAGCATTTATGGGCATTAGACCCTTTACCGGAAAATCGGTCTATATAGCAGCTATATCCAAATATGGTCCGATTTGGCCCGTTCAAGAACTTAACCAGCGTGCATCAAAAAGACATATATGTGCCAAATATCAGCTCAATATCTCAATTTTTGAAGGCTCTAGAGTGATTACAACAGATGAACGGTGAGATTTGTTACACCCCTCAATATCCTTCTTCAATTTGGCCCCAATCGGTCTAGATTTGGATATAGCTACCATATAGACCGATCTCTCGATTTAAGGTCTTGGGCCCATAAAAGGTGCGGTGCTTGTCCAATTTTGCTAAAATTTTGGATAGTGAGGTGAGGTGAGGCACAGATATGTCCAGACTTGGATATAGCTAGCATATGGACCGATTTCTCGATTTAAGGTCTTGGGACTATAAAGGGCGCATGTATTGGCCCTCGACATTTTTCTGCAATTTGGCCATGATCGGTCTAGATTTTAATATAGCTACCATATAGACCGATCTCTCGATTTAAGGTCTTGGGCCTTGAATGTATGATACGATTTCGCTGATATTATGGACAGTGAGTTGAAGTAGGCCACTCGACATCCCTCATTAATTTGGACCAGATCGATTCAGATTTGGATATAGTTGTCACATAGACTGATCTCTGGATTTAAAGTCTTGGCCCCATAATAAACGCATTTTTAATCCGATTTCTCTTAAATTTGACACAGTGATTTATATTAGGCTTTTCGACATACGTGCCGTATATGCTTCAGATCGGTTTAAATTTGGATATAACTGCTGAAAAGACCAATATTTTGTTCTATAAAATTTATCAATGACTTATACTTATTTGACCACTCAATGTTCGTGCCGAATTTCGTCCAAATCGGATCTTATTTCGATATAACTGCTATGGGGGCATAAATTATGCATTTTTCACCCGACTATGACGAAAGGTGGTTTACATATATAACCGAGGTGTCTGTATCCGAAGTTCGGCCCAGCCGAATTTTCTGCCTTTTTACTTGTTTTCATTTTCTTTTGTATCAAAATATTGAAAAAAAAAAATTCAAAACTTAAAAATCTGTTTAAAAGAACAAATATGACCTAAAGCCAAACTTAATGCGACTACAAAAAAATTTTGGATGAATTTTTTATAGTTTTTTCTTTGATGTACTTTTTTATTGCTGGGTCATCGAAGGATCTTCATAATGTAGAGCACGAAGTTAAAATCAACAAAAAACATAAAAATTTTTCATAGTTTATATCGGCAAGGATTCAACAATATTCCTTCCAACACAAATGCTGAAGCTTTGAATAACTAAAGGGTGATTTTTTAGCTATTATCTTTTTGGCAACACTGGTTATACAGCTCACGCACATTTCGTTTTTTGTTTCACTGTCAACCATCTTCAGTTTGATCAACGAACAACGCTTGCAGATTATTGAATTTTATTCAGCCAGAAGCATTGCTAGAGCTACCAATGCATTCAGAAAAAGTCACAGTTTGTTGCGGTTTATGGGCTGGTGGCATCATTGGACCGTACTTCTTCAAAGAAGATGCGAATCGCATCGTAACTGTGAGTGATAAGCGTTATCGTGAGATGATATCCAACTTTTTTTTCTCAAAATGTAAGAGCTTGACTTGCATAACATGTGGTTTCAGCAACGTAAAGAACTTATTGAGAGGCGAATTGGGTGAACTTTTTATTTCTCGTTCGGGACCGGTCAACGCTCCGCTTAGATTGTGCGATTTAACGCTTTTAGATTATTGTTTGTGGGACTTTGTAAAAGCTCATAGCTATACAGACAAGCCCGCTTCAATTGACGCATTGGAAGACAACATTGAAGCATTTATTCGTGAGATACCGGCCGAAATGTTGAAAAAAGTATGCCAAAATTCGATTAAGAGGATGGACCATTTGAGGCACAGTCATGGTCAAAATTTGCATGAAAAAATCTTCAGACATTTAATTATATCGGCCGTACTATCGATTCAAATGAAGATTTTATGCATGTATTTGAATTTAATATTTTTTTTTTTGAAAAATTTTCCTACAGCTCTTAAAAAATTGCCCATTACAAAATGAATGTCATTCTTGTACCGTATGGTTGATTTAAATCCTCTGCCATTCTATGATTATTGCAGTTTGAAAGAAATTCAATTTAATTGTCTCATTTATTTTCCAACGTCTCACCCAATTGACTGATGTTCCCATATCAGTGTCTCATAGAAAACTAAAAAAACAATTCCCTATTTGCCATTAACCCACAAATGACTCACCATACCAGGAAGTATACCGACACTGGGTAATTGAACGTAAAAAATTACGTTCACATGTCCATTATTTGGGTTTCATTTGATTTTGACACCCTGTCAGTTACGTGTACCTACATATTCTTGACTTTTTTTTCGATTTCACTCACCTACAATTTCGATGGAAGACAAATATGTTAATTAAAATCTAGACACGTGTTTCAAACCAATATGACGTATTTTAGGGTAGTACATATAATAGAATATCGTATTGAATATATAGACAAAATAATTTTGTTGTTATTGTCATACTTCTGCGTACCATATTTTTTGGGGAGAAAAACGATTGTAAAATACGTCGTAAAAATTTTATATATTTTTTTTTTTAATTTTGTTTGTTGTCATCTTAGAGGTTTAGAAGAATTATACGGTGCTGTAGTTATATGAGTTTATGGATGAGTTAATAGAGAAATGGCAAAGATAAGTACACTGATTTACAATAATTTTATAATATTTGTATTATAAGAAAAACTTAAATATAACCAGTAAGGAAGGGCAAAGGCGGGCGGTGACGACTGTATGATACCCTACACCTACCCTAATTTTACAATGTGCGAGCTATATCCAATTGTGAACCTATATTGATCGACCTCGGCGGATGTTTTCAGATGGGTTATTAAACAATACGTATCAAATTTCGAGCAAATATTTTCAAACTGTAATAACTACGGTCTGACGAACATATATATGGGAGCTATATCTAATTCTGAACCGATTTAGAACAAATTTCTCAGATAATGCGCTTGCAGTGACCCTAGAAGTGAAAATGGGGCGATATACATATTGCATATGTGAGTGCTATATCTAAATCTGAGTCGAATTCTATTGAATTCACCAGTAATGTCTAGAGTCATAAGAAAATCCTTCCTGTCAAACTTCGACAGAATCGGTTAAACAATGAGCACTATAGTGCAATATTTCTCAAAATCGGACGAACATATATATGGGAGCTATACCTAAATCTGAACCGATTACGATCAAACTTCTTCCACTGTGGCAGTCGTCGAGGAAAGCGTTTGGCGTAATTTTGGCAAGATGGGTCAATAAATGTGTTTGCTGTGGCTGTAGAAGTTAAAATCGAACGATATATATATATGAAAGCTATATCTAAATTTGAACCGATTTCCATGATATTCACAAGTAATGTCGAGAGTCAAGAGAACATCTTTCCTGCCACATTTTGAGAGAATCGGTTAGCAAATGACCATTTTATTGCATTATTTCTGCAAATCGGATGAACATATATATGGGAGCTATATCTAAATCTGAACCGATTTCGAGAAAGCTTTACAGATATTGAGGAAGTCGTCAAGGAAAGCGTTGTACGAATCTTTGGGAAGATTGGTCAATAAATGTGCTTACAGTGGCTCTGGGAGTAAAAATCGGGCGATATATATATATATGAGAGCTGTATCTAAATCTTAACCGATTTTTATGAAATTTACCAGTAATGCCTAGAGTCATAAGAAAATCCTTCCTGTCAAACTTTGCGAGAATCGGTTAACAAATGACCATTTTATTGAATTATTACTGCAAATCGGATGAACATATATATCGGAGCTATATCTAAATCTGAATCTCTTTTTTCCAATTTTAATAGGCTTCGGCTCTAGGCCGGAAAACATGCCCGTACCTAATTTGAGGGCGATCGGATGAAAACTGCGACCTGTAGTCACAGTCATTGGTAGTCATAACAAAACACTTCATGCAAAAATTCAGCCAAATTGGGTAATAAATGCGCCCTCTAGCGGTTCAAGAAATCAAGATCCGAGATCGGTTTGTATGGGAGCTATATCAGGTTATGAACTGATTTAGACCATAACTGGCATGGTTGTTGGACGTTAGAACAAAACACTTCGTGCAAAATTTCAGCCAATTAGGGTAATAATAGCGCCCTCTAGAGGCTCAAGAAGTCAAGTTCCGAAATCGGTTTATATGGCAGCAATATCAGGTTATGAAGCGATTTGAACCATACTCGGCACATTTGTTGAATGTCATAATAAAACACCTAATGCAAAATTTCAGCCAAATTGGAGAAGAATTGCGCCCTCTTGTGGCTCATGCAGTCAAGATCGATTTATATGGCAGCTATATCAAAACATGGACCGATATGGCCCATTAACAATCCCAACTGACCTACACTAATAAGAAGTACTTGTGCAAAACTTTATGCGGCTAGCTTTACTCCTTCGAAAGTTAGCGTGTTTTCGACCGACAGACGGACGGACTGACATAGCTAGATCGGCATAAAATGTCATGACGATCAAGAATATGTGTGCTTTATGGGGTCTTAGACGAATATTTCGAGGTGTTACAAACGAAATGACGAAATTAGTCCGACGACCGCTAAACGAATCTAGTAACGAAACGAATAATGATGCTATTGAATATTTACCTCCTAGTCAGAATGAGGTCCAAGTAGCAGTTTCCCGACTGAAGAACTACAAGTCACCAAGTGCCGACGGGTTACCAGCTGAACTATTTAAACCGGAGGCGACACGCTGATAAGTTGTATGCATCAGCTTATCTGCGCTATCTGGCTAGAAGGGCCCATACCCGAGGATTGGAACCTCAGTATACTTTGTCCCGTACACAAGAAATAAGGCAAGACGGAATGTGCTAATTATGGAGGAGTAAGTCTGCACCCCATTGCATACAAGGTACTCTCGAGCGAACTGTGTGAAAGATTAAAGACCTGTTAAATAGACTATAGACCGGATATTCACACTGCGCCTAATCCTGGAAAAGACCCGAGAAGGACAAATCAACACTTACCATCTCTTTGTTGACTACTAAGCCGCTTTCAATAGCCCTATACGTTCAAAGGTATTTCAAGCCAAGCTTGAGTTTGGTATCGCTGCAAAATCCATTAGACTCTGCAGAATGACACTTGTTGATACACGTTCCGCTGTAAGAATAGGAAAAAATCTGTCCGAACTATTCAATACCAAACGGGATTTCAGACAAACAGACAGCTTATCATGTGATCCCTTTTATATCCTGCTGAAGAAGATGATACGAGATGCAGATATGAATAGATATGGCACACTACTCACAAGACAAAACATGCTACTCGCCTATATTGACGGGATCGATATCATGGATCGCTCATCTGAAATAGTTATTGCAGACTGCGAAAGAACCGAAAGAGAAGCAGTGAAAGTGGGTCTGGCAGTGGAAATGGAAATAAGACAAAATGGATGGTATCAAATCCCACAATTCCTTGTTCCCCGGAGCAGAAGGGTGAGGCAACCAACCTTGCGAATTACCTACCAACAGTGTTGTGCTTCGCGCTTTCCAAGGTTATGGAGAGCATGGTCAATTATCATCTTGTGAGATATTTAGAGTACAATGGTCTTCTTAGCGAACAAAAATATGGGTGCTGCAGAAATCGCTCCAGGGTTAAACTGATGGCATTCCTGTCTGAACGTTGTAGTCGCTCTATTTACCAGTTCGGTGAAAGTAAGGTCGTAACTCTGGATATCTCCAAGGCATTTGATAGAATCTGGCACGATGCCCTCCTTTTCAAAGCCAGTCGCTTTTGATATCGGTAATAACTTCGATCAATTTATATCGAGTTTTCTCAGAGATCGCACTATAAGAGTTGTTGTAGATGGGTTCTCATCTGACCGCAAGGCTCCGTTCTTCCTCCATCTTTTTTCTTATTTTCATTGACAATCTACTGTGTCTTACTGATGAGAGCAACCTCTGTTATTCATTTTCATTCGATCATAGGCCGAGTCTTCGAGAGATTGAAGATAGGAGAGAGGATTATGAACGTAACACTTTGATAGGATTTGCTGGGCATTTCTGAGTGGCGTGAAATGAACAGAGTAGATTTTAATGCACTCAAGACGCAGTGCTGTTTGTTGTCCTACAAAGGAATCACTGACATTTTAATATCGTGAATATCTAACGACGGTGTAGATATCAAGCAGTCAGAGACTCTTGATGTTCTGGGCATGAAGATTCAATGTGATGTCCGTTGGTCAAAGACATGTATTCGAAGTATTGAAGGAAGCATTCAAGTGCTTGGGCTTTCTTAAGCGGTGTAAGAAATATTTCACTCCCTTTGATCATCTTAATATCTACACTACGTACATCAGGCCGAAGATGGAATATAACTTACATATATGGGCCGGAGCTCCAAAATCATCCTTGGAGCTGCTTGACCGTGTCCAGAGGCGGGTGTTGGTGTTGATTGGAGATAGTAGTTTCGTCGAACTGTGGGTTGTGCGACTCTATTCTATCGATTCTTCCACGTTATGTGTGGAATATAACTCACATAAATGGGCCGGAGCTCCAAAGTCCTACTTGTAGCTGCTTGAACGTGTCCAGAGGCAGGCGCTGGTGTTGATTGGAGATGGTAGGGTATCCAAGTTTACTGTTTCCTCTGAACATCGTCGAACTGTGGGTTGTGTGGCTCTATTCTATCGATTCTTCCACGTTAAGTGTTCTTCTGAAATCACTCTTCTGATTCCAGACTTGAGGTTGTTTGTCAGAAATACAAGATTTTCTAGAATCGCGCACCGGTTTGTAATCGATTGGCCAGCTGATCGGACCATGCACTACCGAGAGAATTCTCATTTCGCAAGGTCGGTTCGTATGTGGAATCGACTTACGGCAGATGTCTTTCCCGCTACTTATGACATCCAGAAATTCAAAGCAAATGTCAATAAATACTATCCCTAACTATCCTCTCCAACGCAATGCACTGCATATATAGGGGACATCCCCTGCGTGTTGGTTGATTGAAAAAAAAAATAAAGAAAATGGAGAAATTTGAGAACCAGTACTTTGAGATAGTCAGCAACTTTGTCTAACTCGGCAACGCCGAAACCGAAACGAATGGCATCAGTTTAGAAATAAAGCAAAGAATAATTTTGACAAACGGATGCTTCTTTGGATTGAGAAAACAGTTAAGAAACAAGGCCACCTCTTGACAGGCGAAGATTAAACTATGCAAGACATTGTAGTATTGTTATATGGTTCCGAGCCATATGTACTTCTAAAAGCAGATGAAGCAGTGTTTGAGAGAAAAATTCTTCATAAAATGTATGGACAAGATTGCGTTAATGGAGAATATAGGGGTCGTATGAAAAAGGAGCTGTATGACGACGATAACAAAAGCTTCAAAATATGAGTTGGTTAGGTCATGTTGTCCGAATGGATGGAGAAGCCCCAACAAAAAAGTTCTTGAAGGAAATCACAGTGGTATACATAAACCGGGATTCTTGCTCATCTTTGCCCGATGGAAAGATCAAATGATGGAAGGCACCTTCCACGATGGTGTCAACGATTTAAGAAGGAGCGCAGAAGATCAAGGCGCTTGAAACGCTATTCTACGTTCAGCTAATGGAACAAATGTTCTGTCATAGCCCAATAACCTTTTAGGCATACCTTTGGCATATAATCTAATTCCCATGCGTTGTTCCTTGACCATTCAGAGTATTTTCACTAAGTAGACATGGTTTATGGGGGAGAAAAATATTTCACTTCTGATGTCACCTTGTTACACGGGTTTAAAAATGTTTGCCGAAAATTTGTTAACTTGTGTCAATAGTCCCCTTAGACATTAACCTAATTAGTCATAAATAACAAGTTGTCTAAAACAGATAAAAGATGTATCACACATTAGCGGTAGGGGGTGGAAGTGGGTTTGATGAGCCACTGATATATGTCTATTCATTAATGACAGATATCCATAGATATATTTCCGGGTCTAGAGCAGATGCTTAGGCAGCAACATTTTCTGGTCATGTAAAAAGTTCAGTGATCTATGAAACGCTTAGTTCCGCATTTGTTTTGTGGTCTTATCCCTTCAGTCTTCCCAATATGTCTTCACCAAGTAGACAGAGGAGAAATTGTGAAATTTTCAATTAATTTCGCTAGTCAATTGTTTGTAGCCTTGACCATAAGCAGTGAACGAAATACCCTCGCCAGTTCATATTTGTTGGAATTGTAGTTGGAAAATCCTTTGCAGTGCTCGTAAAATAGATGTTGTTTATTAAATCACGAATCGAATCGATTTGAAATATATTGCCACCACATTTTCCTTTGGTAGTTGGAGATGGGTTTTTCACATTTCAATTAGTTTATACAAAATAAAATTTAGCATAAATTTTCTTTGAGCAAATCGCAAGAGTCACATGTGTGCGTCTGTCCCTACTTCTGTCCGTCCGTCTGTCTGATTGGCTGACGACCTACCAGGCAGCCTGCTTGTTGGCGAGATAGATTTAAGTTGAAATTTCTGTTGTTTTTTTTTTCAATTTTCGTATTGAAATTTGCCTTTTAGTTGTTGTTGTTGTAGTTTTAGAAATAAGAAATGGCCCGTGTACGAGTGCCAGTGTCAGTACCCATATGGGTGTGTGCAAGTTTATCTGTCCAATGCAAATAAAATAGGATCCAAACAAAATTCACTTGGGCTAATACCAATTTGTTGCGTTTGGGGCACCAAAACACCACCAAGCAGCACTAACGACGGAAGGACGGACGAACGAACGGATGAATGTATGAATGTGCGGACAAATAGTCCGAGTTCGTGCCGAGACCTAGCGTAACCATGGCGATGATGATGATGACGATAATGAGTATGATGATGATGATGATGAGGCAAAAAGCACCATACTAAACACAATGTACTTAAGTTTATTTTATGTTTATATAAACTTTTACTTGTTTCATGCTTATTTTAAATCTAATGCTTGGACTAAAGATTTGTGTTGTTGCTTGCGATTGAAAATTAGAAAAGCAGCAAAACAACTACCAACGCTTTTTGTGTTGGAATTGAAATTGGAAGCAGCTATGTGTTAGTGCAAAAGCATATGGGGAACATTTTATACCAAGGCAAATGGTTATGGGGTTTTGTATTAAAATTTATTCTAATCTCTCGATTAATTAAGGAGATATAAGCATTTTAAGTTATTGTGAAGTTATTAAAGGGGAAAAAGAAATAAAACCTTTTGTTTCTATGAAACTTTTTATCAAAACCTGTTCTCTAAAGAAATTTTGTTAAAATTTTATTTTTATAGAAAACTAGACGAATCGGGCCCGCTTCGCAGAGCCTTCTTTAACGCTTTTATACTTTTAATTTGAGCCCTATATTGCAATGGTCGCTATATAATTCCTGTTTTGGTAGAGTTTTAAATGGGAACATTTCGCCTCTAATGTGGATATCGAATTTGTTTCATTGAAGCGCAGAGGTAAGCAAGTCCGCCAATGATGCAAAACGCCTGAGTTTAAATGCTGGGGAGAACATTTTTTTAGTGGTGGTTATACCTTCCTAATTTGTGAGGTACTATGCCATTCATAGAAGTCATGTAAAAACTTCTCCCCATAGAGGTGTCGCACTGGGGGACGCCGTTGGGACTCGGTTATAAAAAAAGGTCCTTTATCATTGAGCTTATACCTAAATCGGACAGCATTCATTAATATGTGAGAAGTTTGCCCCTGTTCTTTAAATGGGACATTTTTGCTCTACTCCCTTATACCTTTCCTTGGACTCCTATATTGTAGTGGGTAAAAAACAAGTCCGGTTTGGGGTGTATTTTGGGAGTGAGATGGCCACCCAGACACATGGCTCTTAAAGTAAATATAAGTTTCGTGCTAAACTCTCAAATACTTTTTTATATGAGCCCTATATTACCATAGTCGGTAAAAAAAAGTCCTGTTTTATTTCTGCGCTATAATGTCGTGGTTTGTCTATATATCCATTTAGGGGTGGGACGGAATCTCAGATATTCCGCCCAAATATGGATGTCAAATTCGTGCTCTACTCTCAAATATCTTTCATTTAAGCCCAAATCTGCTATGGTTCATCTATTGGGTTGCCCAAAAAGTAATTGCGGATTTTTTAAAAGAAAGTAAATGCATTTTTAATAAAACTAAGAATGAACTTTAATCAAATATACTTTTTTTACACTTCTTTTCTAAAGCAAGCTAAAAGTAACAGCTGATAACTGACAGAAGAAAGAATGCAATTACAGAGTCACAAGCTGTGAAAAAATTTGTCAACGCCGACTATATGAAAAAACCGCAATTACTTTTTGGGCAAACCAATATATTTACGGATTGAAGGACGTTTTTGGGGCTGGGTCTGGCATTCCGCCACTTTGCCCTAAAAATGCCCTTGTTTTACTGGACATAGAGAAGGCTTTTGACACAATTTGGCATAATGGTCTAATCCACAAGTTGCTAAAAAATGATGTGCCTAAATACTTATGCAAAATTATTTTGGACTTCTTGGAATCAAGATCTTTTATTGTAACCGTAAACCAATCCCGATCTTCCCCAAAATTGTTGAATACAGGCTTACCCCAAGGATCAGTGCTATCTCCCTTGCTCTATTCCATCTACACTGCTGACTTTAAAGCGCCTTCTTTCGTGAAAACAGCATACTACGCAGATGATACGGCGATAATAACTACAAGCAAGTTAACAACTGCACTTCTTAAAAAAATGGAAACCGGGTTGCTGGCTTGTAATAAATATTTTTCAAAATGGAAAATTAAGATTAACCCGAATAAAACCCAGGCCATTATTTTTCCTTTTAACAAGTCTCCTAAAAGATTGCCTATCAGAAAACTTAACTTCGGTACTGAAGGAATTGATATTGCTGACAGCGTTAAATATTTGGGAGTTACGCTCGATAAAAAACTTAACTTTGGAAAGCAGATCGATGAAGTCTGCAAAAAAACATTAAGAACGGTTCGTTCACTATGGCCTTTAATCCACAAGAAGTCCACACTCAACTATGCTAACAAAAATCTTTTATTCAAGAGTGTAATAAGGCCCTCTCTTACTTACGGATGTCCTGTTTGGTATAGGACTGCAAAATCACACTGGAAAAAACTACAAATTTTGCAAAACAAATGTTTAAAAATCATAAATAGGAGGCACTGGAGGTACTCTACGGCACTACTTCATGACGAAACAGGCTACGAAAAACTGGATACATTTGTCGATAGACTTAATGATAATTATTTCAACAAAGTAAAATATTCGACTTATCAATTGATAAGGTCATGCAACGAATTAACATAAATTTACGGTCTTTTCTTTTTTCCCTTTTAATCATCACATGGAAATCGTATGCTTACCTTGAGTATTTTTATTATATTTTTGAGTATGTATATATTTTCTTCCAATTGTGTGAATTTCATAGAAAGGTTTTTCCCCTTTATTTTTCCTTTAAACTCATTATCTTAACTGTGCTATTGTAATTTAATATCTTTGATCCTAAGTCTTATATGCAGTAATATCCAAAACATAAGATCTCATAACTCTGCTTTGTAAATAAGAACATAATAATGAACCAATAAAGATGAAATTGAAAATTGAAATTGAACAAAATACGTCGTGTGAAATTTTATTCCATTCGGATAAGAATTGTGCACTCTAGGGACTCAAGAAGTCAACACCCAAGATCGGTTTATATGACAGCTATATCAAGTTATGAACCGATATGACTAATAAGAAGTATTTGTGCAAAATTTCAAGCCGCTAGCTTTACTCCTTCGGAAGTTAGCGTGCTTTCGACAGATAGACGGACGGACATGGCTAGATCGACATAAAATGTCGCGACGATCAAGAATATATATACCTTATGGGGTCTCAGACGAATATTTCGAATCGTTACAAACAGAATGACAAAATTAGTATACCCCCATCCTCTGGTGAAGGGTATAAAAAAGGTATTTATTGGGTATTTTCCCAAAAAATATCCATGCGTTGGGTACCAGGTAGAAACCCATCTCTATGCATAACTTTTCCAATTTTCACCGGATTGTGACGAAAGGTGGTGTACATATATACGCGAGGTGTAGGGTATTCAAAGTGCCTTTTTACTGGTTTTACTTGAGTGAACTATTTATTTCTCAAGAAAATGTTACTTATTTTATTTCCATTGCAATTTTTATCGATTTTTTTTATTGATTATTTTGATAAAATTTTATTTAGTTGAAATTTTTTTTCAAAATTTTAAGTATAAAACCATTCATTAATTTTTGTCTTTGGGTTAGAGGTCTATACAATATGTTCTATTTCAATGCTAATTACTTAATATATTTGATGTTTACTATATGTATGTATATATATGTGACCCAATTTGTTCTAAGTAGGTTAGTGCAAAACTAATATGTTAAATAAAATTGACAGAATGCTGCTCAAAATCATATACGATAAGTACCTCTGCAGTTTATGTCGATGTCCATTCAGCTTGAAAACACCGCTAATTGATTGATGCCTATGATGGCGCATGACAATAGATTGTTTCATATTATCTTTCTATCTATCCGTCGTTTATAACAATTTTCATAAGCCTATGAATCGAAGATTGTTCACCACAATGTCCGTCTCTCTGTCTCCCTGTCTGTCTATCTGTGTACCTATGGCGATTTGTCAGTCATAGACAATGATGGTACAAAAATACAATCTACACTTAGTATGAAATTCTATTTATAGATAGTTAGCCACAGCATCACTAGAGAGGAAATTATTGAATGAGGCTCTTTTAATGCCCCATGCTGTATTTTGCGTACTTGGGCCACTGCTATTGCTATGATGTGCGTCAAAGGAAATTTTACTCGTTTTTCGTATACAATACCAAATTCGTGTTTTTTTTTTTTGGATTTTTTTCTTAGTTTTTTATTATGCTTTTAGTATAGTAGTTTATTTCACTTGGTTAAATATGTTTGTCTCAAAGTGTGTTTGCGTGCATGTCTGTAATTATGTATGGACCATGCATAAAATATGTGTTGTACTGGTCTTCACAGCATTTTTAAAGAACATTGACATTTGTTGCAGTGCTCTTGTTAGTGACAAAAGCAACGTTGGAAAATAGAGAAAAAAAAAAACAAATTATTTATAGTGCACTTTTGCCACACATTTTTGTTGATTCGCACCCTTTAGAGTAGCAGACCGTTTCGTAGCATTTAAAATCAACCTAAAAGTGTAACAGGTACCAGAAATTTGTATGGAATTTCCGATAAAATGCTGAGAAAAATTTCCTATAGAAATAAGATTTGGGTCTGTTGCATAGAAATAAAAAAAAATTTGGCGAAATTGTTACAAAATAAGATTTTGAAGAAATATTTTTAAAAAAAAAATTTTGGCAACTTATTTTTTAGAAATAAAATTTTGTCAACCTTTTTTCAAGGATACTAAATTTGGAGAATATATCTTACAGAATCAATTTTTTGTCATTTTCCATAGAAAAAAATTTTGAAAATTTTTCGAAAAAAAATCGGACTTGTGCGATTTAAAGGAGAAGTCGATTGTTTTGTTTCAAAATTTAAAACCCATATCCAAATATGGACCGATCTGAGTCATATACGACACGGATGCCGAAAAGCCTAACATAAGTCACTGTGTCAAATTTCAGTGAAATCGGATTAAAAATCGGAAACCGGGCCAAGACTTTAAGTCGAGAGATCGGTCTATATGGCAGCTATATCCAAATCTGGACCAAACTAGGCCAAATTGAAGAAGAATGTCGGGTGGCCTAACACAACTTACTGTCCTAAATTTCGGCGAAATCGGACAATAAATGTGCCTTTAATGGGTTCAAAACCATAAATCGAGAGACCGATTTATATGGCAGCTATATCCAAAGCTAAACCGACCTGGGCCAAAATGAAGACAGTTGTCGAGGATGCTTACGTAACTTACTGTCTCAAATTTCGGCGAAATCGGAAAATAAATGCGCTTTTTATGGGCCCCAAACCTTAAATCGAGAGATCTATCTATGTATATGGCAGCAATATCCAAATCTGGACTGGATCTGGAATCTGAAGAATGATGTCGGGTGAGCAAACATAACTCACTGTTCCTAATTTCAGCAAAATCGGATAATAAATGTGGCTTTTATGAGCCTAAGATCCTAAATCGGCGGATCGGTCTTGTGGGGACTATCTCAAGATATAGTCCGATATAGCTCATCTTCGAACTTAACGTGCTTATGATCAAAAAAAGAATCTATGCAAAGTTACAGCTCAATATCTCTATTTTTAAAGATTGTAGCGTGATTTCAACAAATAGACGGACGGACATGGCTAGATCGTCTTAGATTTTATTGGCCCAAACCTTTTATGGGCCCAAAACCTTAAATCGAGAGATCGGTCTATGTGTCAGCTATATCCAAATCTGGACCGATCTAGGCCAAATTGAAGAATGATGTCGGGTGAGCAAACATTACGACTGTTCTTCATTTCAGCAAAATCGGATAATAAATGTGGCTTTTATTGGCCTAAGACCCTAAATCGGCGGATGGGTCTATATGGGGGCTATATCAAGATATAATGCGATATAGCTCATTTTCGAACTTAACCATCTTATGGTCAAAAAAAGAATCTGTGCAAAGTTTCAACTCAATATCTCAATTTTTAAAGACTGTAGCGTGATTCCAACAGACAGACGGACGGACATGGCTAGATCGTCTTAGATTTTTACGCTGATCAAGAATATATATACTTTATAGGGTCGGAAATGGATATTTCGATGTGTCGCAAACGGAATCAGAAAATGAATATACCCCCATCCTTCGGTGGTGGCTATAAAAACAAAATGTTGACAAAATTTTTACAAAATAAGATTTTAAAGAAATTTTTTTAAAAATAAAATTGAGGCAAAATTTTTTGTGGAAGTAAAATGGTGTAAAAATTTTTCATTGATATAAAATTTGGAGTATACAACTTACAGATTAAAATTTTTTACATCTTTCATACAAAAAAAGGTGTCCTTCATAATAACGACTATTGAGTACATTGTAGAGCACGCTTTTGTTTTGAAACAGGACTCAATACGTCCTCTAACTCTCCTAAGCGCAGAAAAAAAGGACTTCTCATTATCTCTCTTACTGCGCTAAGGAGAGTTAGAGGACTTATTGAGCCCTGTTTCAAAACAAAAGGATGTCATACACCGTACTCAATAGTCGTTGGGTATGTTGAATACCTTAATCGGCGTTGATGAAGATACATGGCGTATCGGAAATCGAGATCCACCATGTCATTCAAATGTTTTTTTTACACCCATCCACATCCCACCCCCCCCCCCCCCCCAAAAAAAAAAAAAAAAAAAAAACCCATAACAAGACACTTTCAGCGCTTTAGGCAATATGGGAATCAAATGAAAGGTATTTAAAAGTAGAGTTCAAATCTGACATAAAAATGTATTTCTTGGTGTCTGAGGGCCCTCCCCACCCCCACGAATTTGGTATACATATTTGAGATAGTCTGGGACCGGCACACCCATGTGTAATATGTGAATTAAAAGAAAGGTGTATGTCAGTAGAGTTCGAATCTAATATTGATATAAGAATTCGAGAATCTGGGTCACATCTAGCCGTTTAGCAGGACATGTAAATCGCGACAATAAAGGACTGAAATAAATTTTCGTTTGATTCTTAGCGCAGGAGGGAGCGACACCAAACTGTCAAGTAGAACGACCCAGAATATATTGTATTCAAATTAAAGGACGTATCAGAGGGACATCGCCCTCCCCCCATCCAACCCAAAAATAAGTAACGAGGCGTTAAGTTCGGTCGGGCCGAACTTTGGATATCCACCATCTCGGGTATTAATGTAAACCACCTTTCATCATGATCCGGTGAAAAATGCATTATTTATGCCCCCACTGTGTCAAATTTCAGCGAAATCGGATTACAAATGCGCTTTTTATGGGGCCAAGACTTTAAGTCGAGAGATCGGTCTATATGGCAGCTATATTCAAATTTGGACCGATCTGAGCCAAATTGAATAAGGATGTCGAATAGCCTAACACAGCTCACTGTCCTTAATGTCGGCGACATCGTACAATAAATGGGCCTTAAACCCTATATCGACAAATCGGTCTATGTGGCAGCTATGTTTAAATCTGAACAGATCTGGGCCAAATTGAAGAAGGATGTCGAAGGCTCTAACACAACTCACTGTCCTAAATTTCGGCGACACTGGACAATCAATGATAGCCCATAAGGCCCAAAACCTTAAATTGAGAAATCGGTCTATATGGCAGCTATATTTAAATCTGAACAGATCAGGACCAAATTGAACAAAAACGTCGAGTTCCCCCAACATAACTCACTGTCCCAAATTTCAGAGAAGTTGGAAAAGAAATGTGGCTTTTATGGGCCCAAGACATTAAATCGAGAGATCTGTCTAAATGGCAGCTATATCCAAATCTGGGCCGATCTGGGCTAAACTGAAGAAGAGATGTCGAGTGGCCTAACATAACTCATTGTCCCAAATTTCAGCAAAATGAATAATAAATGAGGCTTTTATAGGCCTAAGACCTTAAATCGGATGATCGATCAATATGGGGGCTATATCAAGTAGCCCATCTTCGGACTTAGCCTGCTTATGGACAAAAAAAAAGAATCTGTGCAAAGTTTCAGCTCAATGTCTCTATTTTTAACGACTGTGGCTTGATTTCAACAGACAGACGGACGAATATGGCTAGATCGTCTTAGATTTTTACGCTGGTCAATAATATATACAATTTATAGGGTCGGAAATGGATATTTCGATGTGTTGCGAACGGAATGACGAAATGAATATACCCCCGTCCTTCGGTGGTGGGCATAAAAAATTAATTAGTGTGCATCTGAACGAGCTCCGTAGCCCTGAATATCTTGTTGGCCACCTTAAAGGGTCGCCTCACCCCCAAAGCCCGCCAAATGGAAATTTGAACCAGTAAAGACAATCCAAGGCCCAAATGAAATGTATTTTAGACTAGAGCACGAATCTAAAATAGGGGTCCACGTCAAACCCAAAAACACCCCCAACCCCGAACAAAGTTACAAAGTTTCTTATGACCCTCGGTATTACTGTTGAATTTCAAAGAAATCTTTTGGCCTTCAACCCCATTGATGATGACAATGTAAAAGCTATTTTGGAAAATAATATTTTTTTCCACACTTAACGTGAAACAATGACCATATTCAATTTTCTTTGTTAAAGTTTCACATTTTACAAAATTTTCAAATATTGAAAAATTACTAAACACAATAATGGTTTGTGAAATATAATTTTCCACATTTAAATTTCTTTTGATGATTGAATCTATTTCAATGGAAATTTCTCAGTTTGCTTTAATGGTTAGAATTCATTTCTCCCACATGCATGTTTTTACGTACATTTGTCTGACTGTCTAATTTTGTGCTGTATTGTTTTTGTGTGTGTTTTGTCTTTTTTGTTGGCTCTTTGCTGAATGGCAATAGCAAAATCATCACCAATGAAGCATTAATGCTATTTTTGAAACACTGCTCGATGTACGAAATTAATGATCCCCAAATTATTATTAGCCTTGACAATCAAAAGGTTCAATGGTCCATTATCCATGCATTCGTCACATTTGATTCATATTTGGTAGTAAAACGAAATAAAAAGAAAAAAAACAAAAACAAAAACAAAAAATAACAACAAATCATTCTGATACATATACACCTCATCCATAATTGTTGTTGGGGGTAATTAGTAGCATTTTTTGTGTGTGCATATTGATGGATGTATACTACGCATGGAATGATGACAATGACTTGGGGATTTTAATGGGTTAATTGACCATTTCCATACGCAACTGAAGCAACTATGGGGTCACACACAGAAATCTATTAGCAAACTTCTAGGCGGCGTATATTAGAAGTATTAAAATTTATCCCTAAAAGTATGCTTTGATGAAGAACATTTTCTGAAAATATGAGTTGCCAGATATAAATATAGGGATTTCTATTCAATACGGAATTTGAATGTGTCATGGAGTATGCTTAACGGCCAGGATATATTCACCTTAAATACATTTTTATACCCTCCACCATAGGATGGGGGGATACTAACATCATCATTCCGATTGTAACACATCCACATTAAGTATATATAGTCATGTCCGTCCGTCTGTCTGTCGAAAGCACGCTAACTTTCGAAGGAGTAAAGCTAGGCACTTAAAATGTTGCCCAAAGACTTCCTATTACAATAGGTCTTTTGGGATTGTAAATGGGCCATATCGGTCTATGTTTTGACATAGCTCCTATATAAGCCGATACTCGTTAGTCTTAAAGAATTCTAACCGGGCTTAGCCCCGCTTATCAATGTTGGTACCCCACGAAATGTGAGAGTTCACACCACACCCTATTAGTATCTCATTTCCTGTCTGTTTTGACACCGCCACCTACGTCGGAGCCTCAACGATTGGTGAGAAAAGGAAAACAGACAGGAAATGAGGTACTAATAGGATGTGGTGCGAACTCTCACCACATTTGCTGGGGTAGTACCAACATTAATAAGCGGGGCTAAGCCCTGGCAGAATTCTTGAATACTAACGACTAAAACTTTTTATTGTTAACACCGCTACCTTCGTTACTAGGATTAGGGAGGAGGTTTAAGATGTGACAATATGTTCGGAAAATCTAATCGCCGATGTTCAGGATTGGAGGGTCTCAATGGTCCATTCCTTTTCAGACCATCGCTACATTAGGTTTAGAATAGCACGGCCAGCACCGAATCCGACAAGCTTCCGTAATAAGTTGAAAACCAATTGGCCAAAATTCGGGAGACTACTCATAAGAAGACTTGGAAAGATAATTAAGATTGTCCAAGCATAGAAGACACTGACGAAATATCAACAGGATTATGACTGCACTGGTGGAGTCCTTCGAAGATAGTTGTTCTCTTCGAGAAAGGAAATCAGCCCAAGGAAAACCCTGGATGACCGGGGAGATACGCAATATTGGGAAAGAGGTCAGCAAATTTTATAACAGACACGTCGTAAAAATGCGGAAGTTTATTGGGATGTGTATTACACACGGCTCAAGGAATACTATAAGATAACCAGAGAGGCAAAAAGTGCCTCCTGGAAGCTTTTCTGCGACCAGGTCGAAAGCGTTAATGACGCCGCCAAGATGAAAAAGTTTCTCTCAAAAACCCATGTCCAAACTGAAACTTTAGTAGACGACATGGGAGTGAGAGCAGAGACAACGGAGAACATGTTGAGGCTTTTGATGAAAAATCATTTTCTGCAGAATACGACGGGAATCACCGAGACACCGGAATCTTGGAATAATGAGATTGATCGAAGGTTTATCATAACGGCATTTATGCACTAGGAAGCCCATGAGGAACTTCAAACCATATAAGTCACCCGGACCTGATGGAATATTTCCGGCGTTGCTACAAAAGGAGGACGACTATCTGGTGCCTCACATGACCAATATTTTCACAGCGTACCTGGGACTTGCATATACTCCGAAATCCTGGCAGGAGGCAAGGGTGGTGTTTATACCCAAGCTCGGCAAGAAAATTTATGCCACATCGAAGGCCTTCAGACCGTAAGCCTTACGCCCTTTCTAAACAAAACCATGGAACGTATTGTGGATATCATGATAAAGACTAGGACATCCAGCGAACTGCTCAAATACAAACAGCATGCCTATGTCAAGGGAAGGTCGGTGGAGACTGCCCTGCAAGAGGTTGTCCATAAAATAGAAGAGTCCTTCGATGCCAAAACATACACATTGGCGGTTTGCATTGACATCGAGGGGGCTTGTAACAGTGTACTGACCAACACATTGATCCAATCCTTAGACCAGTACCGGGTCCTTAGAGACTGGATAAACTTGCGGGTCCCATGACGTAAATATTAACATTAACATACAGATTAAGTATGAGGCAGCCACTGCGGCTATGAGACGATAGTAGAATGGATTGAGAATGGTAGCAGCTCATACCATCGCAGTATAATCGAGGCGACGATAGAAAATGTGAAAGGAAGGGAAGAGGTTTACGATCGGATATCTGAGACGACACTTGAGATCGAGTGCGGGGCACTGCTGCCATCGCACAGTGGGATAAGGAAAAAAATAAGTAGAAATAAGTCTTTTGGAACAGATAGAGAAGGTTATTGATGAGGCCACCGTAGCGCAAAGGTTAGCATGCCCACCTTTGTCATGAATCCTGGCGACACCATCAGAAAAAATTTTCAGCAGTGGTTTTCCCCTCCTGCAGCGGCACATTCTTGGATTGACGGAACCCTAATATTGCCATATGGAAGATCATGTTACTCGGATGGATCAAAGCTAGAGGACGGAGTGGGCCTGGGGGTTTACATTGAGAAACTCAGGAACTGAGATCTGTTTTAGACGGCCTGACCATAATAAGGCCCTGCAGGCGTAGATCCGGCGATCACTGAATGCGTGAGGTGGTGTGGTGCTAACGCGAGGACGTCGAATGTGAACATCTTTACGGACAGTAAAATGCCCATAAGTAAAATGGCATCTATGGTGCGCAAATGTTATCCAATTTTTCTGAAATTTTGCACAGTGACCTGTCTTATGACTTTCAACATTCGTAAGTATGACTTGAATGATGACTTAAACCTGAAATAGCTCCCATATAAACCGATCTCTCGATTGTACTCTATAGGATACGCAATTGAAATACTGACATAATACATAATACTGACAATTGGCGACCTCCCCTATGACCTCTAACATACGTGTCAAGTATGACCAGTATCGGTCAAAAACCAGATATAGCTCCCATATAAACCGATCTCTTGATTTTACTTCTTGAGACCCTAAAGAGCGAAATTATAATCCGATTTGTATGAAACTGTGTAAAGTGCCCACTCCTATGACCCCCAACAGACCTTCCAATTATGACTTGAATCGGTTTAATACATGATATGGCTCCCATATAAACCGATCTCCCAATTATACTTATTGAGCCTCTCTAGGGCGCAATTATAATCGGATTTGGCTGATATTTTTCACAGTGAACTCTTCAATGACCGTCAACATATGGGTAAAGTATTGCCTGAATCGGTTCTAAATTTGCTATAGCTCCCATATAAGCCGATCTCCCGATTATACTTCCTGAGCATTTATTGGGCGCAATTTTTATCCGATTTGGCTCAAATTTTGCACAGTGACCTCTTCAATGATCATCAACATACGTGCTGAGTATGACCTGAATCGGTCTTAAACCTGATATAGATTCCTTATAAACTAATCTCCGGATTATACTTCTTGAGCCTCTATAGTGAGCAATTGTTATCCGATTTGGCTGTTATTTTGCACAGTCACATTTTCTATGACCTTTAATGTACGCAATTGTTTTCCAATTTGGCTGAAACTTTGCACAGTGACCTCTTCTATGACCTTTAACATACGTGCCGAGTATGGCCTGAATCGACCCATATCCTGATATAGCTCCCATATACACCGATCTAACGATTTTGCTTCTTGCACAAAGATCTCCAACATCTAAGTCAAGTTTGGATCGAATGGGATCATGACCTGATATAGCATAGCAGTTCTTATCTATTAACCTTCGTTTGCTTATAAAGAGATTGCGGGCAAAGAACTTGACAAATGCGATTCATGGTGAAGGGTATATAAGATTCGGCCCGGCTGAACCTAACACGCTTTGACTAATTTTTATTTCTTTCATAAAGTGGCTCACTAAGCTTCATCTAAAAAAATTAATTTTATGTTTATTTTTTTGTCACAAATAGTTTTTTTATTACTTTTTTATCTTTTTAGAAAAATATCACTCTTACAACATATTTCGCATAAATTTTTTTTTCAGTAACCTATTCACATGATTCTCACTATGTGATGTCATGTGAATTCGTTGAAGTTTTCGTTTTTAGTCGTCAGGTTCTTATTTAATATTCTTATAGATCCAGGGCAGCAGAGAGGTAACTCGAGTATATACACCAGGGTATTGACCCTTACCACAGCCAATGCCCCAGGAAACAACACCAACTTGAACAAAACGGCCACCTTCGTTGACAATCATGGGACCACCAGAGTCACCCTAGAAAAAAGAGAAAAATTTTAATTTTATAAAAAAATATTTTGATTTATTTTTTTTTTTTTTAATTTTTATAAAAAAAAAAACAAAATCTTTTTTTATTTTCTATTTTAATTTGATTATATTTAAAATTAATATTTATAATTTTTATTACTTACACTGCAAGAATCCTTTGCTGCTTGTCCAGCACAAACCATAGAGTCAATAATGCCAGCCGGAGCCGCTCGTCCATATTTTGAGGCACATTCGGCATTATTCCATATGGGAATTTGCACCTTCTGCAGAATCGAAGGTTGAGGACCATTTTCTCTTAAACTTCCCCATCCAGCCACTGTGGCCAAATGACCACTATAGCTACTTCTTTGTTGAGCAGGTGAAGTGGGCAAGCAGACTGGTTGTATTTCCTTGGTAAATTTCACCGGATCACTCAAGGTCAAAATGGCAATGTCATTGTGCTGTAAAAAAGGCATAAATATGGAAAGAAGGACAAGAAATTGGTTTAAATTTTGAAGTTAAATTATTGCATCACTCACCAAAGTACTGAAATCAAATCCTTTATGTCTCACTAGACGCTTGACTCTTCGGGCCACATGTTGTACCTCATAATCGGTGCGTATGTTGTAGTCACCCAAGTGAACGGTTAAAGCGGCTACATCCCAGGAAGTCATTCTAATTAAGAAAATAAAGACAAAGGATAATTTAAGCTGAAGAAAGTAAGTAACGAGCAGGCAATCTCTATATATAACCGCTCTAAGGCTAACATGTAATGCTGTTGGGGAATGCTAAGGGGCAATTGGTTGGAAGGTGCAAAGAGCTTCTTCGAACCATGAGAAAAGTTGTCAAGCTCTACCCAGGTCATCAAGGTGTGGCGGGAAACGAAACGACCTAACAGCTGGCCAGGAATTGGTCGCTGATTGCCGCAGATCTTGCTATGGAATCAATAAGACCTCCACTGCGCAAGCTCCTTGGTAGGGTGGGCAACTTCTGTGCGAAAAGGGTTGTTGCTATAGGTTAGGTTAGGATAGGTTAATATGTCAGTCTGCCATTACGTTTTCGTTCATTGTGATACCACAGGAACAAGCAGCAGAAGTCCTTCTAGCTGCCAGTGCGGGACACACACACACACACATCTGATGTTCTACAGTTTCTTCTTCCTTGATATCCTTACAGCTTCGGCAAAAGTTGTTACTGGCAACCTTCAGTCTGTTTTTTAGCATGTTTTCCGTGCAGACAGTGACCTGTCATGACGTACATAATAACTAAGACGTCTGTTCTAGCCAGTAAAAGCAAGGGGGTAGACCTGGCTATAAGGTGTCAAAGGCCCTGTGGCCGAGATTTTCGCAAAACTGGACGTCACTTATCCTGTGGCTGAGAAAGCATGACTAACGACTGCTTGAAAGAGTCCTGGATGGTCATTGCAACGTCGAGTATTTGACGTTGCGTTGGGCACAGGGAGAGGCAAACTTCTGTAGGATATGCGATGACGAGGAGTTGGAGTTGAAAACAGTCTAGCAGCTGTTGTGTCACTCAGCGACAATTGTGAGGAGAAGACAAAGGATAATGATTAAACACCTCTTTCCGAGCCTGAATTCCCTACAGGTTCTTAGCCCTATTGCCATTTTGGAGTTTGTAGAGGCCTGAATTGGCTGACTGGATCATATTCTAAACGTTTCATTTTTCTGCCCTTATTTGCTGCCATGAAAAGTTCTGTGGTGTTTGTTTATCTACTCTTTTGCTTTCTTCTAGGGTGAAAACAATGGACTCAAGGTCTTAGGGTGAAGAGACCGAGGTTTCTAGCCGCGTGCCTTTCAACTCAACCTTAATTAAGGGTCATCTCTTTCCTTTAATAGATAGTTAAGAGTAGTCTATTTTCTCATAAAGACCTTTCATCTGAAGAAGTCTTGGGCATCGCCCATTTTACCACCCGGCTCTCTTTTTGTCGCATAGAATACATTAAAGTGTTAATTTTGTCCTACGACAGTACATGGAGGGCAGCAAAGATTAGATTTTATTCTTGCTGAGGGCGTTTTCATGTAAACAACAACACAGTGAGTCCTTTTACCTTTGAAAGCCCGACCGACTTCTTCCTGAAAATGACCATCCAGTGTGGTTTTTTCCTGCAGAGGAGCTTAAAGGGTGCACAGAAGCCTTTTCATGCTATAATATGTTCTGCAGAAGACTGCTAAGTGTATTCTCTCTTATGTTGATAGCTTCGAAGGCACATTCTCATACAAGCACATACAGAAGCCTTTTCATGCTATCATCTGTAGAAGGCTACTAAGTGTATTATTTCCTATATTGATAACTACAGAAGCAAATACTATTTCCTGTAGAGTATTGTGGACCACTTTTTCGTCTAGGTTAGGTTAGGTTTAAATGGTAGTCTGCTATCAGACTCACTTTGACGTTTTCGTCCATTGTGATACCACTGAAACGGAAGAAGGAAGATGCCTTCTAGTTCCTAACGCTGAACCATTCAGATCGCTTTAAAAAGCCCAACAATTTGCGAATGTTTACATCCCTTAAATCAGACAGGTTCTTAAAGAAATGAGAACCTAAAGTAAAAACAACTTCTAACTGCCAGTGTTGGACAGACATATTTAAGGGTTCTATAGTCTCTTCTTCTTCGATGTCCTCACAGCTTCTGCAAAAGTTAGTCAGCATGTTTTCCGATTAGACAGTGACCTATCATGACCTACCCTATGACTGAGACGTCTGCTCTAGCCAGTGACAGCAAAACGGTAGAACTCTTCAAGTTTAGATTATGCCCCGTAGTCTTGGAATGCTGGGATATCTCTGTGACCCGGCACTCAGAACAGGTGCTTTTTTAACTGTTCAGCCATCTCGTTAAAAGATCCGCGACAGCCGAGGGCGGTTTTTGTGTTCGGAAATGCGTTCTCCGGGGATTTAATGACTGCCTGGCTGTCTAAAGGATATTTAAGCCAATCGTCATTATGACATTATATCTTAGCCATTCCACCAATTCCTTAATTGCAAGGATCTCCGCTTGATACACACTGTAGTGGTCGGTTAACTTTTTCGATATGACCAGAGTACACCCCAAAGCCCAACTGGTCGTCTTGTTTGGAACCACCATTGGAACCATATCGTAGTTCCAATCGATTCTATCAGAAATAGTGGTACAGTACATTTTATAAAAAAGCGGCACAGGCAGCGCGTTATCAACACTGCCTGGAGCATCGGGCATTGTATCAAGGACAATACAGTGTCCGGAGCTGCCACATGACAAAAGAGAAAGCTCGCTTAGTCTCACGACCATGGTCGATAGTTCCTCAGGCAAGTGTTCAGTAACAACCGCTGAGTGGTCTCCTGATTCTCCAGATCCACCGCTTCTATAGACCTTCAGTTTCAACTTGTTGAATGCATAGAAAACAACTCCTTCAGACCTGTTGAGGTTTACGAGACAGCCGATGTTTAGTACAAAAACTGCATATCTCCCGTCACAATCAGCCTCAGCCAATCTTCCAGTCAGTGGTTGAAAGATTGGGCTTACATTCCTTTCCAAGGCCAGATTTCACCAATCTTTTTTAGGGTGTAACGATACATTTCAATTGAGCGTTGATCCCCCAAGGCATGTAGTTTTTTCGGCCCCCATAACAGCCTGCATCGTTACATACTGAAGGGGACCTAGAAAATTCCACAAGAACATCGGAGTATACTGATGACAGTCCATTGACTATCCCACTCCAATTATTCCTAGGTATGCAGCCCTTTTCTTCTTCCTTGTCAACAACTGCCTTCACCAAACTTTCCCCAGCGACATTAGCAAAGGTTCTTCTCCTTTAGGCTTGGGAATCACTCCAGGTGAACGCTGTATTCGATTCAAGATTTGTAGTCATCATCCTCCAACCCAATTTAGGGAGTCTCTCTCCCTAATAGTGAGCGTCTTAGGATCATTCACGCCAAGCCTCTTAATAAACCTGAGAGCGATGCATCTTCTATTATTCCAACCTCTAAAAGAGCGTGTTGGTTTGCCGGAGAAGGCTGATGGCCTAGGCACGTTATAGGCATGCAACTGCATATTTTGCCCATGAACATTCCACTAAGGGACAGGGGCAAACTTTTCACATATCAATGAGTGCAGTCCGATTCAATAATAAGGGGCCTCCTTTTAATAGCCGAGTCCGAATGGCGTGCCGCAGTGCGACATCTCTATAGAGAGAAGTTTTACATGGCATAGTACCTTACAAATGTGGCCTCCAACGTTTTAGGCATGCGAAGATAGAATAGGTTCGGCCTTGTCTTGAAGACTCGAACCAGGTGTCTTCGTCGAAAGCCCCTGCTGACCGAAAAATGTTTGAGAAGCCAAATAACAAAACGTCCGCTCCACTCAACGGTTCAAAGAAGAATTAGTCATTAATTCCACAGACCTTTGCAAAAGGCTGTCTATTCCTTGCTATCAAGGATCGTCTATAACGCTAGCGGTCGACTGTTCTATGAATATACCGCAAGGTGTCGACTATTCGCAAAACATGCCGCTAGGGGTCGTACCATTTCTTTACAAACTGTAGTAGGTGTGCCACAGCGGCAAAAAAATCGAAAGAAACTGGTAAAAATATGCCGAGATATTTCTTAAAAAAGCAGATCGTGTGATAAATCTTAAGGCCCTTGTTGTCCGGGCGCCTTTCGGTAGGCTTCTAAAGTTGGTCACCTCGGTATTTCGAAAAATTGTTCTTGCTGCCAAATCTCCATTTGCTGGATAGTGCTTAAAAATTCAAAAAGTCAGCTTGAGGTCTACAATATCGCATTTCAGAGATATCTCAACCCCTCCTCACACGGCATATTTTTGCCTATTTTTTTTTTAATTTCCTCCCACTGTGCATATGTTTGCACTAAGTGGGGATATCCATTAATGAAAATTTTTTCATATATTTTTGCGTTAAACCATAAGTGCTGAAATGGTAACCTCTGAGCTATGGTGGCCTGCCAGGGGTCTTATTAACCTTAAACCCTAAATAAGTGCCCTATAGCTCCTTCTAAACACAATTCTGACCAATGGATTTTTCATAGCTTACCTTGCCACACAATGGGCCGCTGTCAAAATGTGGTTCTGCAGAAGAAAAACAAAGTTTCTAAGATACAGTTTTTTTGAAAGTAGTATTTTACTCACATTTGTTATCAAACTGCCACCGCAAAATTGCTTGCCCGATTTGAATATAACAGCAATCCAGGGAAATTCATTGGGACTAGCATTGGTGCCTCCGACTATTCTCTCCTGATCGGGAGCAACCATGCCACACTTCAAGGGTAAACCAGTGGAAGAGCTAACACCGCTGCTGTCAGCAACAGTGGTAGGTCTACGTGTGGTTGTCGGAGGGCTGGTGGCAACTGGTCTATATGTCGGATAACTGGGATAACTAGGGTATGAGGGTCTCTTTGTGGTCAATGAGGTAACAGGTCTTTTTGTGGTATTTGGTGGCACATATTGCCCTCCAGATGAGGGAGGGTGTGTGGGATAATGATGATTGGGTGGATGTGTGGGCAATGGTGGAGGCCAACTGCCTGAAGAGGGTGGATGAGTGGGCAATGGTGGTGGCCATTGTTGTACACCAGAAAATCCACCAAATTGTGCTGGCCAAGGATAGCGTATGAAATTATTGAAAACCTGGGCTTGTTTGAGATTCTCATCTACAGGATCGTAGCCTATATTGTTGCCCTCTTGGAAGTCTGTATTGTCATATTTAGGAGGTTCGGGTTGGAAATCATTATAATTAGCAGGAGGTTCTAAAATGTCCGAATCTTCTGAACTATCCTGGGGTTTGGATTCCTCTTCACCATTACCATTCTGCTGATCAACATCCACTACCATGGTGCTGGACTCTTCGGGTAGTTGGGAAGGCCCCATTGGTTCCAAGGGCTGCTCTCCAGGCATTATGGGTGTTATGTTATTTATGCTGGTGCAACACACTCCTGAATTGGTTCTTGCAAATTGATCGAAATAGGTACACAACTCATCTGGGTGTTGTTGCTGGTAGGGCACAAACTGCGGGTATTGAGGCAAAGCGTAGAAAGACAATTGGCGGCGACGCCTTCTGTGTTCTTGGCTGCATTTATTAAAACCCATGCATACTCCAACTAGACCACGGGAGGTGATGCACCTTGAACCCTCGGCACCGATATTTTGTATGTAGAAGAAATTGGGTCTATAAAAGAGTTGACGACTTGTGCGATTATGAGATGGAGGACCCATGTCCTCGGCCAATGGCATGAGGGGTTCTGAAATAGAATCAAATTATTTTAATTAAAAATATTTCTGCTTACTTTTTATGACATATTTTGAATAAGCTATTTATGAAAATAAAATTTATAATAGAATAGGGATAGCTAAGAGGGTAATATTCCCAATGGCTGATGGTTTGCAATAGGTCTTTTTTTACAATGAATGATAACAAAAGTGGTCTTATACGATTTCCAAAGGATGTCAAATCCTCATGGACGGCCACCAAGGATCATATATTACCTATGGACGACCCCAAATGGATGATTCATAGCGGGTAGTTTGGACGACGCCTGCTAATGGTAAAGGATAACATAAGGTGGGTCATATATTTTTATAGGCAACGGCACAGTTTTTTCTGTGGTAAAACACAAAGAATAGCCTTATTCCGCAGAAAAACGCTGAAGAAAAAATTTTCTGGCAGTGAAAATTTTTCTTAGGGACCATAGGGGTCTGGACGATCTAAAAGTTTTCTCTCTTTTATATATAGTCGCCTGCTAATGGTAAAGGATAACATGAGTGGGCCTTTGCTGAAGAGGACCGTAAAAGGTTTTATTTTATTATAGGCAACGGCGCAGTTTCTTCTGTGGTGAACCACAAAGTATGGCATTATTCCGCAGAAAAACGCTGAAGAAAAAATTTTTTGGTAGTAGGAAAACGTAGAAAAAATTTTCTGGTAGTAGGAAAAGGTAGGAAAACGCAGAAGAAAAATTTTTCTGGTAGTGAACATTTTTGTTATGGAGATGACCTTTTTCCTTCTAGGAAACGAACAAGGATAACCTAGAGACCGGTTTATATGGGAGCTATATCAGTTTATAGACCGATTTGAACCGTACTTAGCATAGCAGTAGGAAATCATAACAGAACACCACATGCAAAATTTCTGTCAAATCGAACAAAAATTGTTGCTTGTAGGGGCTTAAGAAGTCAAATCGGGAGATCGGTTCATATGGGAGCTATATCAGATTACAGACCGATTTGAACCGATTTCACTGAAAATTAGTCGAATCGGACAAAAATTGTAGCTTGTAAGGGCTCAAGAAATCAAATCGGGAGATCGGTTTATATGGGAGCTATATCATGTTTTAGTCCGATTTGACCGTACTTGGCACAGTTGTTGAAAGTCCTAACAGAGCACTACGACAGCCAAATCGCACAAAATTGCGGCTTGCAAGGGCTCAAGAAGTCAAATCGGGAGATTGGTTTATATGGGAGCTATATCAGATTACAGACCGATTTGAACCGTACTTGGCACAGTTGTTGTAAGTTATAACAGAACACTATGTGCAAAATTTCAGCCAAATCGGATAAAAATCGAGGCTTGTAAGGGCTCAAGAAGTCAAATCGGAGAATCGGTTTATACGGGAGCTATATCATGTTCTTGACCGATTTGAACCGTACTTAACACAGTTATTAGGAGTCATAACAGAACACTATGTGCAAAATTTCAGCCAAATCGGACAAAAATTGCGGCTTCAAGGGGCTCAGGAAGTCAAATCGTGAGATCGGTTTATATAGGAGCTCTATCCAAATCTGATTCTATATGGCCCATTTGCAATTCCCAATGACCTACATCAATATAAAGTATCTGTGCAAAATTTCAAGCGGCTAGCTTTACGAGTTCGACCGCTAACGTGATTTCAACAGACGGACGGACGGACATGGCTAGTTGGAAACAGAATTTCGAGACGATTCAGAATATATATACACTTAATGGGGTCCGAGATCAATCAAGATGTTACAAACGGAAAAACTAGATTAGTATACCCTCATCCTATGGTGGTGGGTATAACCACACATCGAAATATCTATTTCCGACCCTATAAATTATATATATTCATGAACATCGTAAAAATCTAAGATCATCTATCCATGTCCGTCCGTCTGATTTTTTTTGTCCATAAGCAGGTTAAGTACGATGATGGGCTACATTGGACTTTAACTCGATATAACGCCCATATAGACCGGTCTGTTGACTTAAGGTCTTAGGCCCATATTAAAATCCGATTTTGCTGATAGTTGGGACAGTGAGTCGTGTCGGCATCCTTTTTCAATTTAATCCAGAATGGTTCACATTGGATATAGCTCCTGTATAAATCGATCTCGATTTAAGGTCATGGGTCCATAAAAGGCGCATTTATTGTCCGACTTCGCTGAAATTTAGGACAGTGTTAGGCACTTCGAAATCTTGTTTCTTTTTGGCTCAGACCGGATCAGATTTGGATATAGCTGCCATATAGACCGATCTCTCGACTTAAGGTCTTGGGCCCCCTAAAAGGCGCATTTGTTATTCGATTTCGCCGAAACTCAGGACGGTGGGTTGTGCTAAGCCCTTCTACACCTTTTTTTAATTTGGCTCAGATCGGTTTAGATTTGGATATAGCTGTCATATTGTCCGACCACTCGATTAAAGGTCTTGGGCCCATAAAAGGCTCAGTTTTTCTTTTTTGAAGATGGCTCAGATCGTTCCGGATTAGGATATAGCTGCCATATAGTCCCATCTCTCGATTTAAGGTCTTGACCCCCCAAAAGGCGCATTTATTGTCCGATTTCGCTGAAATTTGACACAGTGAGTTATGTAAGGCTTTTCGACATCCATGTCCAATATGGTTCAGATTGGTCTATGTTTGGATATAGCTGCCAAAAAAGCCAATATTAAACCAAAATTAAACAGTGAGTTATATTTATTAAACCACTCAATGCCCGTGCCGAATTTGGTCCAAATCGGACCATATTTAGATATAGCTGCTTCATAAATAATGCATTTTTCACCGGATTATGCCGAAAGGTGGTTTACATAAAAAGATCGAAAAGTTGGTGGGTATAAAAAGTTCGGCCCGGCCGAACTTAAATCCTTTTAAATACCCACCACCATAGGATGGGGGTATACGAGTCTACTCATTCCGTTCGTAACACCTCGAAATATTGACTTAGGACCCCATAACGTATATATATTCTTGATAGTCTCGACATTCTATGTCGAACTAGCCATGCCCGTCCGTCCGTCTGTTGAAATCATGACAGAGGTCGAACGCGTAAAGCTAGCCGCTTGAAATTTTGCACAGATACTTAGTATATATGTAGGTCGATGGGGATTGCAAATGGGCCATATTGGCTCAGATTTGGATATAGCTCCCATATAAACCGATATCTCGATTTTTCTTGAGCCCCTGGAAGCCGCATTTTTTGTCCGATTTGGCTGAAATTTTGCACATAGTGTTCTGTTATAACTTCAAAAAACTGTGCAAAGTACGATCGAAATCGATCAATAACCTGATATAGCTCCCATATAAACCGATCTCCCGATTTGACTTCTTGAGCCTTACAAGCCGCGATTTTTATCCGATTTGGCGGAAATTTTATGTTATGACTCTCAACAACTGCGCCACGTACAGTCCAAATCGGTCTATAATCAGATATATCTCCCATATTTTAGCAGAATCCATAGTGGTGGGTTGCCAAGATTCGGCCCGACCGAACTTTTACTTGTTTTTTGTTAATATGTTGGTCGAAGATTTCATGCAATGGAATAGGCAAAGATCATTTATGGCATAATATCGTTAATTTCTCTTTCGAGCTTAATGCTATGGAATGCTTTCTTACTTGATAAACTTGCAGTTCATCTCTTGTCAATACATTTTTGTGAAAATCCTGGATTTATTTTCTGTAAAATTCTCCCAACGACCTTCAAATTCTTTTGATTTGTGATAGAATACCAAATTTTTTTGTCATTGCCCTATTAGAAATTTATGGATACCGGCTAATAAACTTTTGGGCACGAATTTGGAAGTAGATAAAAAAACATACGCCTGCCTACACGACCCATACCAAAACGTTTATCCAATGTTAATTGAAATTTCTTTCCATGGTTTTTATGGACTTTTTTTAATGATGTTTATTTTTTTCATATCATTTTGGCCAGCTAGTGCGTGTAAGACAGAAGTCCCAGAAACGTGTGACCGAAAAGGGGCGGGAAATGCGCAATAAATTCATGATTTATGGCGAGCAAACAGAATAGAAGAGCAGGCAACGCTTTATTGTTCGTTCGCTGGGTAGCCAAAAACGTTTAATCAACGATTTTGTCTTAATTAATGTGTGTTCCCTTGCTCCAGCAGAGTTATGTTCTGAGAATAAACGAATAAACGTGTAAACATTAATTTTAAATTCGAACGAATGGCTGGAATAGAGCAAATTTATCATTTAAGCGCTTATTTAAAATTTATTTTTTTTTTGCGAAAAGAAAGTGGCCAGATTTGCTGATGGCTCGTTACTAACGCTGTTCGGCCATAAAATCATAATAAATAATTCATCAAATGGCAATAAATTTTTCTAAAATTTAATCACAAAATAAAAAAATTGTATGGCAGTTGGTTAAAAAAAGAGAGATAAAGAACATAGGGCATGTCTTCAAAACAAATAAGCTCTGAATGTCATAGAACTATTAAAATTCAAAAATTTTAAATAAAAATTTTAAAAAGAACAGTTTCCAAAAATTGAGCTTGAGAACTGAAACATCGTTAAGATTAATAATTATTTTTATACCCTGCACCATAGGAAGGGGGTATACTAATTTCTTCATTCTGTTTGTAACACCATGAAATATTCGTCTGAGACCCCATAAAGTAGATGTATTCTTGGTCGTCTCGACATTTGGAGTAGATCTAGAGATGTCCATCCATCCTTCAGTCCGTCCGTCCGCCCGATCGTCCGTCTGTCTGTCGAAAGCACGCTAACATTCGAAGGAGCTAGCAGCTTGAAATTTTGCACAAATACTTCCTATTAGTATAGGTCGGTTGGGATTGTAAATGGGCCATATCGGTCCATGTCTTGATATCGCTGCCATATAAACCGATCTTGGGTCTTGACTTCTTGAGCCTCTAGAGTGCGCAATTCTTATCCGAATGGAATGAAATTTTACACGACGTGTTTTTTTATGATATCCAACAACTGTGCCAAGTATGGTTAAAATCGGTCCATGTTTTGATATAGCTGCCATATAAACTGATCTTGGGTCTTGACTTCATAAGCCTCTAAAGTGCGCAATTCTTATCCGAATGGAATCAAATTTAACACGACGTGTTTCGCTATGATGTCCAACAACTGTGCGAAGTATGGTTCAAATCGGTCCATAACCTGATATAGCTGTCATATAACCGATCTTGGGTCTTGACTTCTTGAGCCTCTAGAAGGCGCAATTCTTATCCGATTTGAATGAATTCTTGCACGAAGTATTTTGTTGTGATATTCAGTAACTGTGTCAAGTATGGTTCAAATCGGTCCATAACCTGATATAGCTGTCATATAAATAGATCTTGGGACTTGAATTCTTGAGCTTCTAGAGGGCGCAATTCCTATCCGATTTGGCTGAAATTTTGCATGTCGTATTTTATTCTTACTTTCAACAAATGTGTCAAGTATGATTCAAATCGGTCCATAACCTTATATAGCTGTCATATAACCGATCTTGGGTCTTGACTTCTTGAGCCTCTAGAGGGCGCAATTCTTATCCGATTTGAATGAAATTTTGCACGACGTGTCTTGGTATCAATTCCAACAACTGCGCTAAGTATTGTTCAAATCGGTTTAGGTTTTGATATAGCTGTCATATAAACCGATCCTGGATCTTGATTTCTTGAGCCTCTAGAGGACGCAATTCTCATCCGATTTGGCTGAAATTTTGCATTAGGTATTTTGTTATGACTTCCAATAACTGTGCTAAGTATGGCTCAAATCGGTACATAACCTGATACAGCTGCCATATGAACCGATCTGGGATCTTGACTTCTTGAGCCTTTAGAGGGCGCATTTCTCTTTCGATTTGGAAGAAATTTTGTACAACGGCTTCTCTCATGACCTTCAACATTCGTGTCTAATATGGCCTGAATCGATAAATAGCTTGATACAGCTCACATATAAACCGATCACCCTATTTTACTTCTTCAGCCCCTAAAGTGCGCAATTCTTATTGAAATTGGTTGACATTTTACACAGGTCTCCAACATACAATATAATTTAATTGTGGTTCAAACCGGACCTTATCTTAATATCGATCTAATAGCAGAGCAAATTTTGTTGCTTTTTTGCCTAAGAAGAGATGCCGGGAAAAAACTCGACAAATGCGATCCATGGTGGAGGGTATATAAGATTCGCACGCTTTTACTTGTTTTTTTTTTAATTCTTATTACTATTGAACTAGGAGGCCACCATAGCGCAAAAGTAAGCATGTCCGCCTATGACGCTGACCGCCTGGGTTCGAATCCTTCAGAAAAATTTTCAGCGGTGGTTATGCAGGCGACATTTGTGAGGTACTTTGCCATGTAAAAACTTCTCCCCAAAGAGGTGTCGCGCTGCGGCACGCCGTTCGGATTCGGCTATAAAAAGGAGGCCCCTATCATTGAGCTTAAAATTGAACCGGACAGCTCTTATTGATTAGAGGGAAGTTTACCCCAGTTCCTTAATGGAATGTTCATGGGCAAAATTGCATTTGCATTGAACAAAATCAGGGGGAGCTCAAAGAAAATATTGAAAATATATCCCGAATGAAATTCTTAAGCAAACTGATTGAACGCCTATACATCCCTAAGAAAGTTTAAACCAATCTCAATTAAAATGTTTATGATTGTAACAAAAGAGATGATATCAAAATTGCACCTGCAATATATTGACCCAATTTTCTTAAAGACATCCTTAATATTCAACAAAAATTCTTAACGGTTTCCAAGACAATTCGCACGAATTGTCGGAGTAAAATAAAAAATGCACATAATTACACTTGTCAATCATTCGCCAAAATTTGGAGCAACCGAAATAACCCATTTTTATAGACTTAAAGAAAGTTTCGTACGGAAAAATTAAAATGACAACATTGTTTACAAAATGCATAACAAAGAGCATGAGTAATATTGTTCTTTTAAAATTTTAATTATAAAATTCCAAAAACAAACTCCGAAGAAAAGTGAAAAATTTATTGAAATACACAAAGACAAAAATTCTTCATGAAGACATTCATTAAACATGCATAACATGCTCTTCACGTAGGCGAAAAAAGTGTAAACGCATTCCTCTTAAGCCCCCTTCAGAGCGATCGTGGACAGTGCAGATTCACGTAGCCTTAAGTCAATTTCGAGAGACAAATATTCTTGTTATTGCAAATTTGTTTTTAAGATTTAAGGAAAATTAGTTTTTTATATCAACGTTCTGCTTAATTTGAAATGTTAATTTATTTTGTAAGAAATGAGGTGTTAAGGTAAACATTCATTTTTATCTCTTGGACAACTTTCAAAATCATTTTTTGTTTATTTAAAGCAAAGAGAAAATTGAAGAAAAAAAAACTTTCAATGTTTGTTATGCAGATTATTTTCCAATTTTTCGAGAATATGCGTTTTAATTGTTTGCCATTAATGGCACAAACCTCAAAAAACCATTAAAAAACACCCAACCATATAATTTCTCATTGGTATTTGTTATGAATTTTGATTGATATGACTAAGAAATGAGATATTAGAGTTCAGTCAACTTTGAAGCTTAAAATTATCAATATGAACGCCTTAGGAGGCATTCCTTAAAATAAAGTGAAATAAAATGATAACAAATAAAATAAAAAAATAGAATAAAATGAAATAAAACAACAAAAAAACCACCATTCGTCATAACCCGGTGAAAATCACATAATTTATACCCCCATAGCAGTCATATCGAAATATAGTCCGATTTGGGCCAAATTTGGCATGGACATTGAGTGGTCTAATAAGCGCAAGTACAAGTCATTGTTCAATTTTGTAGAACAAAATATTAGTCTTATTGGTAGCTATACCGAAACATAGACCGATCTGAAGCATATAGGATACGGATGTCGAAAAGTCACTGTGGCAAATTTCTGCGAAATCGGATTATAAATGCATATTATATGGGGCCAAGACCGATCGAGAGATCGGTCTATATGGCATCTATATCCAAATCTGGATCGGTCTGCTCTAACACAACTCACTGTCCCAAGTTTCAGGAAAATCGGATAATAAATGCTCTTTTGCACCATAGCCCTAAATCGAAAGATCGGTCTATATGACAGCTATATATATATGACAGCTATATACATCTAGACCGATCGGGTCCAAATTGAAGAAGGTTGTCAAGGGCATAACACAATACCCAAATTTCAGGAAAATCGGATAATGAATGAGTCTTTTATGGGGCCAAGACTTTAAATCGAGAGATTGGTCTATATGGAAGCTATATCCAAATCTGCAGCGATCTGAGCCAAATTGAAGAAGTATGTCGAAGGGCCTTACACCACCCACTGTCCCAAATTTCGGCAAATTCGGGCAATAAATGCGCTTTTTTGGGCCCATCGAAAGATCCACACAACTCACTATCCCCCAAATTTCGGCACATCGGACAATAAATGCGCCTTTTGTGGGTTCAAGTCTTTAAATCGAGAGATCGGTGTATATGGCAGCTATATCCAAATCTGGATCGATCTACTCCAAATTGAAGAGGGATGTCGAAGTCCCTTACACTACTTACTGTCCCAAATATCGGCGAAATCGGACACTAAATGCGCCTTTTATGGGCCCAAGGCCTTCAAAGAAGAGATCGGTCTATATGGCAGCTATATCCACATCTAGACCGATCGAGGCCAAATTGAAGAAGGTTATCGAGGGCCTAACACAATTCACTGTCCCAAGTTTCAGGAAAATCGGATAATAAATGTGCCTCTTATGGAGCCAAGACTTTAAATCGAGTGAACGGTCTATATGGCAGCTATATCCAATTCTGGACCGAATTGAAAAGGATGTCAAAGGTCCTAACACAACTCACTGTCCTAAATTTCAGCGACATTGGATCATAAATGTGCCTTTTATGGGCCCAAGACCTTAAAACGGTCTATACCCAAACATAGACCGATCAGAAGCATATAGGACACGGATGTCGAAAAGCCTAACATAAGTCATTGTCCAAAATTTTTGCCAAAATCGAGTACGAAATGTGCCTTTTATGGGCCCAAGACCTTAAATCGAGAGATCGGTCTATATGAAAGCTATATCCAAATGTGGACCGATCAGGACCGAAGTGAAAAAGGATGTCAAAAACCCTAACACAACTAACTGTCCCAAATTTCGGCGAAATCGGACACTAAATGCCCCTTTTATGGACCCAAGACATTAAATCGAGAGATCGGTCGATATGGCAGCTATATCCAAATGTGGACCGATCTGGACCAAATTAAAGAAGGATGTCAAAGGCCCTAACACAACTAACTGTCCCAAATTTCGGCGACATCGGACAATAAATCCGGCTTTTATGGGTCCAAACCTTAAATCGAGAGATCGGTCTATATGGCAGCTATATACAAATCTTGACCGATAGAGGCCAAATTGAAGATAGTTGTCTCTGTCCCAAATTTCAGCGAAATGGGATAATAAATTGGGCTTTAAGGGGCCTTAGATCTTAAATCGGCAGAGTGGTATATATAAGGGCTACATCAGGGTATAGTTTATATCGGCCCATCTTCGAACTTAACCTCCTCATGGACAGTAAAAGAAAACTGTGCAAAGTTTCAGCTCATTATCTCTATTTTCAAAAACTCCAGCATGATTTTAACAGACAGACGAACGGACATATCTAGATCGTCTCATATTTTTATGACGATCAAGTATATAACTAATAACTATTGGGTCGGAAATATATATTACCATGTGTTGCAAACGGATTGACAATATAAATAAGCCCCCAATCCTTCGGTAGTGGGTATAATAAAAAAAATAAAATAAGCAAAAGCGTGCTAAGTTTGACCGGACCGAATCTGATAAAACCTTCACCATGGATCGCAACTGCCGAGTTTTTTTCTGGTATCACTTTTTAGGGAAACAAAGGATAAAAGAGAAGAATTGCTATGCTATTGGACCTATATCAAGTTATAGTCCGATGAGTTGAATGTTGAACACCATAGTAGAAGTCGTCGTGTAAAATTTCAACAAATTCGAATAAAAATTGCGCCCTTTAGGGGCTTAAAAAGTAAAATAGGTAGATCGGTTTCTATAGTAGCTGTATAAGGCTATAGACTGATTCAGACAATATTTGACACGTGTGTTGAAGGTCATAGAAGTAGCCGTTGTACCAAATCGGATAAGAATTGCGCCCTCTAGTGGCCCAAGAAGTCAAGACCCCAGATCGGTTTATATGGCAGCCACATCAGGTTATGAACCAGATTTGGCACAGCTATTGGAAGTCATAACAAAAACACGTCATGCTAAATTCCAATCGGGTAATTCCAAAAATCGGGTAATAATTGCGCCCTCTTCGGCTAAATTAGTTAAAGTTAGTTAAATTAGATTCAAGATCGGTTTATATGGCAGCTATATCAGGTTATGAACCGATTTTAACAATACTTGGAAGTCATATCGAAACACGTCATACAAAATTTCAGGCTAATCGGAAAGAATTGCGCCCTCTAGTGCCTCAAGAAGTCAAGTTTCAAGATCGGTTTATATGGCAGCCATATCAGGTTATAGACTGATTTGGGCCATAATTGGCACAGTTGTTATATGTCTTAACAGAACTCCGCATGAAAAATTTCAGTTAAATCGGACAAAAATTGCGGCTTGTAAGGACTCAAGACGTCAAATTGGCAGATTGGTTTAAATAAGAGCCGTACTAGGTTATAGACCGATTTGAACCGTATTCGGTACAGTTAATGGAAGTCATACCACAGAACACTATGTGCAAAATTTTAGCTAAATCGCACAAAAATTGAGGCTTACAGTCGCTCAAGAAGTCAAATCGCTGGATGGTTTTATATGGGAGCTATATCAGGTTATAGACCGATTTGGACCGTACTTGGCACGGTTAGTGGAAGTCATACAAGAAGAAATCAAATCGGGGGATTGGTTTAGATGGGAGCTATATCTAACTATGAACCATGTGCAAACCCCAACATTCCCCCATCAATATTTAGTATCTGTGCAAAACTTCAAGAGGCTAGCTTGGTGCGTTCAACCGCTATCGTGATTTCGACAGACGAACGGACATGGCTAGATTTACTTAGAATGTCGAGTCGATCAAGAATATATGTAATTTATGGGGTCTAAGATCAACATTTCGAGGTGTTACAAACAGAATGACTAGATTAGTATACCTCCATCCTAAGGTGGTGTGTATACAAATGATTGATTCAACTAATTATACCCTACACCACCACTGTAGTTCAAGGTATTATAAGTTTGTGCATTTGTTTAACACTTATTTAACATTTCTTTAACACTAAGAAGGAGAAGAGCTAGACCCATTGATAAGTACACCGATCAGCTTAGAATCCCTTCCTGATTCGATTGAGTTATGTCCATCTGTCCGTCTGTCTGTCTGCCCATGTATTCTTGTGATCAAGTTACAGGTCGCGTTTATTGTCTGATTGTCATGAAAATTTGCATATGTCACTTCTTTGGTTCAAAGACGACCGCTATTGATTTGAAAAAAAAAATCGGTTCAGATCTAGATATAGCTCCCACACATATCTTTCATCCGATAAAGCTTTTAAGGCTGTAGAAGCTACAATTTAGACCGATCTTTAAAAGATTTTGCGAGAGGTGTTTTATTTGACGTCCTAATATGTGTGGAAATTTTCATGAAAATCGGTACAGATTTAGATATAGCTCCCATATATATATTTCATCCGATATAGCTTTTTATGGCTGTAAAAGCTCAATTTTGGTCAGATCTTTTCAAAATTTGGCATGGGGTGTTTTATTTGGCGTCTTCATATGTGTGCTAAATTTCACAAAAATCGGTCCAGATTTAGATAAAGCCGCCATATATATCTTTCATCCGATATGGACTTTTAAGGGTGTAGAAGCTACAATTTTAGTCCGATCTTTAAAAGATTTTGCCCGAGGTGTTTTATTTGACGTCCTAATATGTGTGGAAAATTTCATGAAAATCGGTCCAGATTTAAATATAGCTCCCATATATAACTTTCAAACGATATAGACTTTTAAGGCTGTAGAAGCTACAATTTTAAACCGATCATTAAAAGATTTTGCGTGAGGTGTTTTATTCGACGTCCTTATATGCGTGGGAAATTTCATGAAAATCGGTCCACATTTAGATATAGCTCCCATATATATTTTTCATCCGAAATGGCCTTTTAAGGCTGTAAAAGCCACATTTTGGGTCTGATCTTTACAAAATTAGGCATGAGTTATTTTATTTGATGTCTATAAATGTGTGCAAAATTTCATAAATATCAGTCCAGATTTAGATATAGCTCCCATATATATCTTTCATCCGATGTAGACTTAAGGCTGTAGAAGCTACAATTTTAGACCGATCTTTAAAAGGTTTTGCGCGAGGTGTTTTATTTGACGTCTTAATATTTATCTTTCATCCGATATGACCTTTTAAGGTCGTAAAAGCCGCAATTTTGGTCTGATCTTTACAACATTTGGCATGCGGTGTTTTTTTTTGCGTCTTCTTATGTGTGCTCAGCTTTGGATATAGCTCCCATATATATATTTCCTCCAAGTTTTAAGCCTTTGGAAGCTCCAATTTTGGTCCGATGTTTACAAAATTTATCATGAGGCGTCCCAAACGACGTGTGCAAAATTTCATTGAAATCGGTCCTGATTTGAATATAGCTCTCATATATATCTTTCATCAGATATGGACTTTTAAGGCTGTAGAAGCCTCATTTTTGGTTCAATCTTTACAAAATTAAACATGAGGTGTTTTATTTAAGTTCTTAATATTTGTGGTAAATGTGATCAAAATCGGCCCAGATTTAGATATAGCTCCCATATATATCTTTCCTCCAATATGAAGTTTTAAGGCTGCAGAAACCACAATTTTAGTCCGATGTTAACAAGATTTAGCATGATGTGTTTAATTTGACGTCCCAATACGTGTGCAAAATTTCATAAAATTCGGTTTCGATTTAAATATGTTACTCCCATATATATTTTTTATCCGGTATGTCAATATTTCAATAGACATGCAAAATTAAAGTTTGACTAGATTTTGAGATAACTTTTATATATTAAAAGTAGCAAGTATACTAGGTGGTTTAGGGTATTATATATTCGGCCCCGTTCGACTTTTGCTTTTCCTTTCTGGTTTTTTAATTGAAAACATTTCTATTTACAATTAAATATTTGATTAAAAAAAGTCGGTAGATAAACTTTTTATAAGGATAATCTCTTGTTTACCAAAGACATAATACCCAGTACCACATATGATCTAAAAACAAACTACCATGTGTTCAACAACAACACTTATTTTAGTAAATCAACATTTAGTTAAAATTTCGCAATTCGTTTCATTTGGTTTCCCAGTAGCATAAAATTACCCAAAACAATTGTTGTTCAATGCCTTATGTTTTATTTTAATACTTTCCGCCTCATTATACTAAACAAAAGACTTAAGACACAAACCTTGCAAAGAAAACAAATAGAGCAAAGAAATTTTTTCTATGACTAAGTGTTCTAAATCTCTAAGCAGACAACGCCTTAAATCAGAAATTGTCATATTCATCGGTAGAAAGGAGAAATAGGTAACTTTTTTTTCTCTAGAAAAAAATGTGTCTCAAAGAAAGAAGTTCATTGATCCTAGGTTTCAAGTCTCACGCGAGTTGTGAGTTATGGGTAGACAAACACAGATGACATATTGGTTTTCTCAAGCAAATAAAAGAAGCAAACAATGCCAAGCCGAAAAAATCTATAATTTTTACAAATAGTTATACGAGTACAAAAATAAGCAACTGCTATACCAACGCCATTGATAATGAGATGCTGCTGGAAAAAAATAACCAACTTTGTGAATTTTTTTTTTACCTGGAAGAAATGAAATGCTTTACTTTCCCGGTATTTTCATCTTTTTAAAATGTTGGTTGAATGTAAATGAGTCTAAGATCATATAACATGTGCTATTTTTTGTATTTTTTATTGGTGAGTAAACAGAACTCAACTTAATTCATATCCATAATAGTTTCTTCAAAAACTGCTGTGTGTCACAGCACCACCAAAGACCAAAATCCGATTTTTTGAGTTATTGCCGCAAAATTAAAAGAGCATAGAGAAAAAAATGCCATCAACAACCACCCGCTGTTTGGTTGCTATCTTGGCCACATGTAAACAAAGGCCCTGCTGCGATGCTTGATCTGGCCGATGAAAGATTTATGTTGCCATTGCCATTAACCCAAGAGATCGATGGTGATTGGATTTGTTTGCTCTTTTTTGGTGGCTACAAAATCTTCAAAAAAAAAATAAATAACAACAACACCCAATTCTAGGCAAAAGAAAGCAATACAACATATTTTAGCACATAATGTGTTAAATATTTCTATTTTCTGTTTTGTATACCCAAAAAATTCTTTCCTAGAAGCTGACAGACGGCTATTGTGTTTGCCTATTGGTGGGAGCATATAATGGGTCAAAGCATTTCAATAATGACAAGTGTTTTAAATGGGACATAAGCATGATTTATCACCTCTTTAATATCGTTGTTAATTTGAAATAAATTTCCAAAACAGAACGGCCTAGCTGACACCATTGAAATTCCATTTCACGTTTAAAATGTATTACTTATGCTTTTACTTCTAGTGTTTATGTTTAGAAAACATCACGAAATGTAGCAACACCATAAAGCGAAAACAAAAAAAAAATGGCTAACAACGCCACAGCCATTTCCCTTTTCAAGTTCATTGACTTCATTGGCGTATTGAAGGCAAATATCGATTTATTTGAATTTCGTTTTAATTGAAATTGAAGTCACATAATTGCCAAAGTTGGCTATTCAATGGTCTCCTAGGAACCAGCTGCTGTGTTTGTTTTTATTTTTTTTTGTAGAGTTTGTAATAAGGGATTGTTCTGGAGATGAAATAGACCACGTGATACATAGCTAGAAAAACAAAACTTGAGAAATGATTTGATTTTGGAAAATTTTTTGCCAAGCTTTTAATATCAAATTATAAGCTTGTCTATGTTAGGATAATACTTTTTAAAAATCGCAATGTATAGAATTGTTGTCCATTGGCGCCAAATCGCTAGAAAACTTCCCAGAAAAAAAGCTCTTTTAGAAAACTTTTTTGTTTGAGTTGAGGAGGAAGTAGAGGAATTCAGTTTTATTGCCTTATATTGGACAATTCAAATTGTAGGTTAGGTTCAAAAAAGGGTGCGGATATTAGTCCGCCCCATGCCACAATGGACATACCCCTAAGACAATAATCGGCTTGTTGTGCACTTTAAACACTAAAAAGGTAACCTCGATAAAGAAAATCTAAGTTAGAAATTCAGTGCTACTTACACCATCTTTAATTGTTTTCCATGTCACGTCCCTAAGTTGTTTCATGTCTAGTATTGTGTCCCCACCTAAGTGCCGGTATCTCTTGGACGCGAAAGGCGAGCAATGCCATAGGAAATGCTTCAACGTTTCATCATCTTCCCCACATGCCCTACAAATGCTATCACTTGCCGCATCGATTTTATATAAGTGAGCTCGTAGTCTCATATGTCCCGTTATGATACCGAGAGCTATACCGACCTCCTTTTTACTACCTTTCAGTAATAGCCTCGTCTTCTAACGATCTGGATCTCCCCATAAGATTTTTGCCGTCCCACCGACTGTTTTGCTGTACCACAGGATTGCAGGCGCATTTGTCGCTAATGCCCTTAACTCGAACTGCGTCGACCCGAAGGGCTTCGGGTTAGCCTAGTTTATTGACGGAAGATCTCGGACCTTCACTGCGAAATCATCTGCTTTCTCATTCCCAGTTAATCCGCTATGACTCGGCAACCAAACGATGCGGATCGTGCTATCTTTAAAGAAGGCGTTAATCTTCTTCTTACACTCCAAGACTGATCGAAACTTTACCGTCCGTTTACTGTCCATAAAAACGTTTATACTGGACGTCCTCGCGTTAACACCACACCACCTCCTGCATTCCGAGATCGCCCGGATCACCGCCTGCATGACCATATTATGTTCAGGCAGTCTCAATCAGATCTTAGTCCCTGGGTTCTCAATGTAGACTCCCAGGCCCACTCTGTCCTCTAGCTTTGATCCATCAGTTTAACATGATCTTCCAGATGGAAATACTAGGGTTCCGTCAATCCAAGACTGCCGCTGACAGCAGTGCCTCGCACTCAACCTCAAGTGTCGTCTCAGGTATCCGATCGGAAAAAAACCCTTCCAGGTTTCCTATCGTCGCCTCGATTATACCTCTATCGTATGACCTGCTCCTATCCTCTACCCATTCTCCCATTGCCTTAAGTCTCATAGCCGCAATGGCTGCCTCACATTTAATTTGTATGTCGTTGGGTCGGATATCTAGAATGGTCGCCATTGCCCTAGTAGGAGGGGTCATCATCGCTCCAGCTATTCCAAGACAACATGTTCTCTGGGACGTAAGTAAGTATTGGCCTAATCATGATCCTGTAGAGCCAGTGGACTATCCTCGTATTCAAGCCCCATTTCGAACCTACGGCCCGTCTACATAGTGCCCAAAATCTGTGGGCATTTTCGGTACGATCCCGAATGTGACACTTCCAATTCAAATTACTGTCCAAGACATGAATCCTGGATCTAGCCCAGTCATATGCCATATGCAAGACCCTTTTGGCGCTTCGTTATGATCCTGAATGTGACACTTCCAATTCAAATTACTCCGAAAGACCTGAATCCCGGATCTAGCCCAGTCATATGCTATATGTAAGACCCTTTTGGCCCTTCTGCATAGCTGGTGCGGATTCTTACCCCCTAAGAAGTATAATAACATCGACTGCGTAGCAGACGGGTTCAAATCCCTCCTCAGTCAGCATCCGTAAAATGTCATTTATGGTGGTCACCCATTGGAGTGGCGATAAAATGCCCCCTTGTGGCGTGCTTACTTCCTCCCTTATAAAGGGTGATTTTTTAGCTATTATCTTAATGGCAACACTGAAAAACTATTCTATAGCTCTTAAAAAATCACCCTTTGTTTATGTCATGAGACACAATTTATCCACCTGTTCCTTAGCAAACGGTACTGGTCTAAGGATTGGATCAGTGTGTCGGTCAGCACATTGTTAAACACCTCCTAGATTTCACTGCATACCCCCGTGTGTAAGTCTTGGCATCGAAGGACTCTTCTATTTTATGCACAACCTTGTTCAAGGCAGTTTCCACCGACCTTCCCTTGACATAGGCATGCGGTTTGTATTTGAGCAATTCGCTGGATGTCCTACTCATTTTCATGGCGTCCGCAATACGTTCCACGGTTTTGAGTAGAAAGGACGTAAGGCTTATAGGTCTGTAGGCTTTTGGTGTCGCATAACTTATCTTGCCGCATAACTTGTCTTGTCGCATAACTTGTCTTTTTTTGAAAATAATTTTTGAAATTTCGAGATCGTTGCAATTAAAAAATGTATTGAACAAGTAGAAGCGCGTTAAATTCGGCAGGGCCGAGTCCTATATACCCTCCACCATAAATCTCGTGTGGCAAATATTTTTGATGACTTTTTCAAATATGTAAAAGCTATATAAGGTTATAAACCGAAAAATAAAACCTCAGGAAGTCAAATTGGTTATGAACCCATTTAGACCATACTAGGCACAGTTGTTGGAAGTCATACCAAAACGATACCTGCGAGAATTCAACCAAACTCTAGAAGCTCAAGAAGTTTAATCGGGAGATCGGTTTATATGACAGCTATATCAAGTCCGTCTATGACGCTGAACGCCTGGTTTTGAATCCTTGGGAGTCCATCATAGCGGTGGTTATCCCATCCTAGTGCTGGCGAGATTTGTGAGGTACTAGGCCATGTAAAAACTTCTCCTCAAAAGAGATGTCGCACTGCGTCACGCCGATCGGACTCGGCTATAACAAGGAGGTCCATTATCATTGAGATCAAACTTGAATCGCACTACACTCATTGATATGTGAGAAGTTTAACCCTGTTCTTTAATGTTCATGGGCAATTTTGGATTTGCATACCATGTTATGGACCGCTTAAAACCATTCTTGCTAGAAGTCACTACCAAAACAACATGTGTGAAAATTCAGCTAAACCGGATAAGAATTGCGCTCTCTAGGAGCTAAAAAATTCATATTGGAAGATCGGCTATTATGGCAGCTATATCAAAATATGGACCGATTTGGCCCATCCCAACCGATCTACATACAAAGTCTAAGATCTACTACAAAGTAGTATTTGTGCAAAATTTCAGGCGTCTAGCTTTACTTTTAATCAAATTTGGTAAGAAACATTTCTGTCTTCGACATCATTCTCCTAAAGTGAAGTTTCATTGACGAGTCTGGCTCCAATTTAGACAAAGTAATTCTTTAACCCTAAAATGTACTTTATCACATTTTTAGTGAATACTGGCGTTAAGTTTAAGTTTGGGGTTCAGGTGTATTCATAGACTCATAGTAGAATTTCAAGGCCAACACTTTTGTAAAATATTTTGAACAGCCACAAGTTTATTTTAAATGGGTTTTTAAGAAAGAGACCAAAAACACCCCTTTAGTGAAGCGGTTGAGATTCGTTAGTAAAATGGTCAAATACCTCATAAACCTAAAATGAAGGGATTGCGAGTAATAGACACAATATTTAGAAAAATGTCTTAAACTTGGGAACTTCCCGCCCTCTAGTTTAGTTACTTTTCGATTTAAACTTTTAATATGCCGACACACGTTTTTCCTATTTGAGCCTCTTCTTTCATAGTCTGTGCAATTTTTGAAGGAGGTCTTCTAATCTAGTCATTCCGTTTGTAACACCTTGAAATATTCGTCCAAGACCCCATGAAGTGTATTCTTGATTGATTCGACGTTCTACAATAAATCGTTCGAGCCATGTCCGTCCGTCCTTCTGTCGAAATCATGACAGCTGTCGAACGCGTAGAGTTAGCCGCTTGAAATTTTGTACTGTTACTTAATATTGTACTGTAGGTCGTTGATGATTGCTAATGGGCAATATCGGTTCAGATTTAGATATAGCGATCTGCTCTTGACTTCTTCAGACCCTGGAAACCTTAATTTTAATCCGATTTGGCTGGAATTTTCCATGTAGTGTTCTATAATGACTTCCATCAACTGTGTTAAGTGCCGTCCAGATTGGTCTATAATCTAATATAGCTCCCATATATAGGGTTGTCCAAAAAGTAGTTGCGGATTTTTTAAAAGAAAGTAAATGCATTTTTAATAAAACTTAGAATGAACTTTAATCAAATTTACTTTTTTTACAACTTTTTTCTAAAGCAAGCTAAAAGTAACAGCTGATAACTGACAGAAGAAAGAATGCAACTACAGAATCACAAGCTGTGAAAAAATTTGTCAACGCCGACTATATGAAAAATCCGCAATTACTTTTTGGGCAACCCAATATAACCATCTCCCGAGGTTTATTCTTGAGCCCTTATAAGCCGCAATTTTTCTCTGATTTGGCTGAAATTTTTCATCTGGTGTTCTGTTATGGCTTCCAACGACTGTGCTAAGTATGGTCCTTATCGGTCCATAATCTGATATAGCTCACATATATAACCATCTCCCGATTTTTATTCATAAGCCCTTACAATCCTCAATTTTGGTTCGATTTGGCTGAAATTTCCCATGTAGTGTTCTGTTATGACTTCCAACAACTGTGCTAAGTACGGTCGTAATCGGCCTATAATCTGATATAGCTCCCGTATATAACGATCTCCCGATTTTTATTCTTCAGCCCTTACAAACTGCAATTTTTGTGCGATTTTGCGGAAATTTTGCATGTGGTGTTCTGCTATTACTCCCAACAAATGTGTTAAGTATGGTTTGAATCGGTCTATAACCTGATATAGCTCCCATATAAACCGATCCCCCGATTTTAATTCTTGGGTCCTTACAAGACACAATTTTTGTCCGATTTGTTTCAAACTTTGCATGTGGTGTTTTCTTATGACTTTCAACAATTTTGCCAAGTACGGTCCGAATCAGTCTATAACCTGATATAGCTCACATATCAATCGGCCTCCCGATTTGACTTCTTGAGCTCTTACAAGCATCAATTTTTGTCCGATTTGGCTGAAATTGAGCATGAAGTGTTTTGTTATGACTTTCAGCAACTGTGCCAAGTACGGTTCAAATCGGTATTTAACTTGATATAGCTCCCATATAAACCGATCTCCCAATTTGACTTCTTGAGCCGCTGGAACCCGCAATTTTTGTACGATTTGGCTGAAATTTACATGCGGTGTTCTGTTACCACATTCAATAAGTGTGCCACCAAGTGCCAAGTGTGCCACCACCAATCTATGGTGGTGGGTTCCCAAGATTCGTCCTGGCCGATCTTGACACGCTTTTACTTGTTTTACTTTTATGCCTTGTGGCCTTGGTTATATCAAAATCGTTTTTATGATTTCAATCTTTTAAATCACCTATTAGTCCATGTGAAATCCATTTATATTGAAGTTTGTGTCTTAAGTCTTTTGTTTTTTATTAATAATTTAAACGTCATGTGGTCTTTTACACACATTTTTTTAATGTAATTTTGCAAAATGACATCTATATTTCTTTTTTGATTTTGATCCTTGATCCTTCCATAGGCAATCCACATAGTATTAAAAGCAACATTTGGGGTTTTAAGATTTTTTTTTAATTTATTTTAGTTTTTACCTTCACTTTTCTCACCATCCAATGCTTTATCGTCATTTTTCTCCGTTTGAATTTCCTTTAGAATACTATCTTTCTCCTCTACCACCAGAGGAGTTTGTTCCAACATCAGCTTTTCATTTCCAATGGGAATACTCTCTTCAGGATTTTTTGTATCTGCCAATAAAACTGCAGGCGTTTCAGCCATAATTTCTTCAACAAAGGATGCATCATTTTTTACTTTTTCTGTTTCAATGCCATATATCAAGGGTAATATAAGCAACCCATAAAGGGCATATTTCATACAATTTAACATTTTCTTTTTTAAAATTCAATTTTATGCAAATTTTTGTGGTTTTTCTTTGCGTTATACAAAAAATATATATTTAAAATTCCACCAGCATCACCGTTTGTCAAAAATATTTTTTTTTTTTTTGTTCTTTTACTGAAAATAAGTCACTTTAGGATTTTTGGTTTTGAAGTTATTTCTTAAAAAATTTGTTCTGTAGACCACTGACGAAGGCCAAATTGTTGACAGAGGATGAATCTGCCGCTCTTAACCACCGATTACGTTCAAGGTTCGCGGGTATCTGATAGACTGGACGTTGACAATGTTACGTCTACAGTTATGTATGGTCGGTCCCGCATCGTTGTATGGCAAAATACTGATTGTGCTTTTTTTCGCTAGCTGTCTTTTGCTGCTGCTCAATTTCTGTAAAAGCAGTAAAAAGTAAAAGATTGGCGAAAAAAAGTGTACGCACCTCATTGGAAAAAAAGCAGGGAGAGACACATGAAAATAAAACAAAACCAAAAAAAGACATAGAATGTGTTCTGTCTGACTTTGAGGCTTGTTTGCTGGTATGGCTCTTTTCTTCATGTTCTATCCAAATCGACAACATCCATGGAAGGCAAACGTGCTCACGTACTTAAGTGGCTGGACGTATGGATGGTTGCTCTTTCTCTTGCCAGGCTGCCAGGGTTGGTTTGCGTGTTCGTAGGATGGTTGGTTGATTGGTAGGCCCACTTGTTGTTGGCTTCCCAGTCATGAAATCAATTACAACAATTTGGTATTGATTTGAGTATGCAAAACATATTTAATACACATAATTATTATTAGAAGTGCGCGGCATGTTGTCTTGGCTTGGTGTCGATGACATTCGCTGAATAGTGATTGGCTGACTGGTTGACTCTGAGTTTGGTTACTGAATCAGCCTTTATTGGATCGCGTGGAAGATATTTTGGGGGCAAAGAACAATTCACTGGGTTAGCGGGGCTTTAAAATGCATAGGCTTGTGATTAATTTTACATCTTGGTCAATATCTTCAACATTCGGTAAACATGCCATGTTCAAAGTTTTTTGTCCTTTGGTAGAAAATGGAGGAAAGATCAGTTGCGGATGAAATAACTCTGACTTTGTCTAAGCGCCAAGACTCAGCTCCCCCTTTTTTCTTTGTGCTTTAAATCTTTTTATTTAATAAGACACATGCTCTATTTTTTTTTTCTCTAATATAAGAAATTACCCATTTGGTACAGGAACAGTTTTTAAGGTTTTGTAGTCGTTTGCTCTTGTGTCTTAAGTCTTTCGTTTTAAAAACAATATTTTTATATGCTACTAGCTGAATCGAACCCGCTCGGCGGCGCCTTCTTTCACTTCTTAATACCTTTTATTGGAGCCCCATGTTGCCTTGGCTTTCATGGTGGGTAAATATTTTCCGCTCTAAAATGCATTTGATTTGTGTCCAATATTTCAGTGATGGTCTATGCATGCATTTGGCGGATACCAAATTTTTGTTTTTATGATACTTTAAGAGTGCAAACAATATTTCGCCCACACATCTCCAAGATCCATCATTTATGAAACATTGTGATTTAAAAAAATTTAATTTTAAAAATTAAAATTAAATCATTTTAGCCTTGAGTCTATACGGAACTAACACAAATTGATTTTTTTGCCTTTCACCATAAGACGGGGGTTGTTTAAATTCGTCAGACCCAACCAACCACATACCCAACAAAGCCTATATATATAGATTTGATCGTCTTGACATTCTAAGTCGACTTAACCATGTCCGCTTTTAATTTTGCACAAATGCTTCACATAAGTGTAGTTCAGTTGGGATTGTAAATGGGCCAAGTTTGTCCAGGTTTTGAAATAGCTACTAATATAAATCGATGTAACGACTTGACTTCTTGAAGCTCTTGAGGGCGTTATTATTAACCGATTTGGCTAAATTATTTTGTTTTGACTGGCAATATCTGTGCCAAGTAAATTTCAAATCGATCCATAAGCTGATATAACTGCCATAAAAACCACTCTTCAGATTTGACTTCTTGAGTCTTTTGAATCAATTTGACTGAAAATTTGCGCGAGTTTGGTTTCCTCTTCAAGATCCATGCTTGGTATGATCTAAATTGGTTAAACTTTATATAGCTCCGATATAAGCCGTTGGCCCGATGCGATTTTTTGAGCCTCTATAGAGCGCAATTCTTATACCTACTTCACAATTTGGCTGACATTTCTAACGAGGTATTTTTTACGACTTCTTACAGCCATTTTGGTCCATTTCGCTTTATAACTCGATGAAATTCTTAAATATTTGAAGAAGCTATTTAAAGCACTTGTCACATGCGGTCATGGTGGAGGGTATATAAGATGTTCAAAAAAATATTTGGACAACGTTTTCAAGGCCTTGTTTTGGTTCATTTTGATAGCCCACATAGAGTCGTAAACAGCCATATTCCTTCTCATCTATTTATGGGATTTCCATGCATGTTGCCATATAACCCTACAAGTAATTCACGGCATTATTAACCATTGGTTGTGAAAAGAAATCCATAGAAGTCCATAACTAACTGGCGCATAGTTTAGAATGTCCACCTATGACACAGAAGTTCGAGTCCTGTTGGAATTGGAAAATATGTCAGTATTTCATTCTTTTAGAACATCCGTATGAAGAGGTGTCACTCAGTGATATATAATTCAGATAGCACACTTTGATATAAACGAAATCTTCCTGCTGTAAATTGAGTGGATCTCGTGGCAACATGGTAGCTTCACTAGATTTAACATGTAAGGACTGGCTAAAATCGGATGCAGGCTAAGATGGTCAAATTTATACTTGCTTTAATTTGAAATGTAGAATTCCTACCACAATCGGTATAATTTGTGGTAGTCATATAGGAAATCGCTGTGCAAACTTTTGAGATAATCTGTTGATTAATGCGTTTGCAAACACCCTAAAAGTGCAAATCGGGAGATACATTGTTTGGGAGCAATATCTAAATCTTAGTGATCAGAAGAGTTACGAGAAAAACCTCGTGCCTAATTTCAAGAGGACCGGTTAACAAATGACAATTTTATTGCAGTATTAGTACAAATAGGACGAACATATGCATATATAGCAGCTATATCCAAATCTGAACCGATTCCTTTAAATTTAAATAGGCTTTGCTCTAGGCCAATAAGGATACCTGTGATAAATTTATGCACAAATTAACATGGGCTAAAAGACACACAGAGAGACGGACGGATGGACCGACGGATGGATAGACGGACGCACGTACAGACTGACATATCTTAATCGAATTAAAAATTGATTCTGAAGCTATCTCTATGTTTGTAAATGGGCCTATCTCTCTTCCTTGGGCGACAGTAGTGGTGTAGGGTATACAAATATTAAAATTTGCACCCGTTTTTTGAATAAGCTCAGTTTTCGAACAGTTTGAAAGTCCGTACTCAGAAACTTAGTTCGAAAGCATTCTTAAGAATTTCAAAGTTGTTCAGCATTATAAAATTCTAGGTATAGTAATGAAAGAGATAATCTAATGACATTTCCATTGGTGTAAAGTGGAAGAATGAAAGTAGTTGAAAAAAAAATTTCTCGCCATGTCGAAAGTCGGCAATTTTTTATTGCTCAAGAAATCAAACAAATTTATTTTTCAAAATTCTTTGGAGTGAGACTTTTGGAAACTTTTTGGGCGTCTTGTTGCATTTGATGGTTTCTATTTTAAAAATAAATAAATGGCGATAAGCCCACTACTTTGGAAGCCGGTGCGGTTTTATGTCAAAGCCATCCACTTTTCTTGCTTAATGGTAATAAAATATTAAAAAAAAATTTTAATACCCAGCACCATAGGATGGGGGTTATACTAAACCTTTTTTTGCGTTTGTAACACCTTGAAATAATGATGTGAGACCCCATAAAGTATATACATTCTTGATTGTCTCGACACTCTGAGTCGATCTAGCGATGTTCGTCCGCCTGTCGAAATCTCGATAGCGGTCGAACGAATGAGCCCCTGCAAGCCGCATTTATTATCCGATTTGTCTGAAATTTTGTTATGACCGTTCCAAGTACGGTTCGAATCTATCATTAACCTGATATAGCTCCCATATAAACCGATCTCCCGATATTGTATCTTGAGCCTCCGGAGGCCGCAATAGTTATCAGATTTGAATGAAATTTTGCATTAAGTGTTTTGATATGACTTACAATAACTTTGCCAAGTGCTGTCCAAATCTGTCAATTACTTGATATAACTCCCATATTAACTGATATGCAATTTGTGCCTGACGTGGCAGAAATTTGATACGTAAAACATACAGGCCCAGCACCATAGGATGAGGGTACACTAATTTAGTCGTTCCGTTTGTTACAACTCGAAATATTGATTTGCGACTTACGTTTTTTATAACCATAGAGTGAGGGTATACTCATCTATAGGATGGGGGTATATTAATCTAGTCTTTCTAACATTCTGATTCGATATAGCCATTTCCGACTGCGTCGAACGCGTAATGCTAACCAATTAGAATTGTGCATGGATACTTCTTATTACCTTCTTCTTAGTTACTAATTCTCATTGCGGATTTCAAATGGGCCGTATCGCTTCAGATTTGGATATTGCCCCCAGATAAACCGATCTCCGGATTTGACTACTTAAGCCCTTAAGAGCCTGAATTATCATAGGATATGGCTGAATTTTGGAACAAAGACTTATGATGTGACTTCCAACATCCATGCCAAGTATAATGCGAATCCGTCTATAAACAGATATAGCCCACATATAAACAGATATAGCCACCATATAGACCGATCTCCAGATTTGATTTCTTAAGCCCTTAGAAGCCTAAAATTTTTTCCGATTTGGCTGAAATTTGGAGCAAAGACTTGCGTTGTGACTTCCATCATCCATGCCAAGTATGATCCGAATACGTCTATAAACATATATAGCCCCCATATAACCTGATCCCCAAATTTGACTTCTTGATTCCTTCGAAGTCTAAATTTTCTCCGGATTTGACTGAAATTTTGCCCAATACCTTATCTTATGACTTATAATACCAGTGCCAAGATTTATCCGAATCGGTCAAAATGGTGATATAGGCCCCCTTAGTACCGATATCCCGATATGACTTCTTGAGACAAAATAAAGTGGTAGTGGGTACCCAAGATTCGGCCCGGCCGAACCTAGAATACTTTTACATGTTTTACTTCATAAGTCCCCTAAATACATGCAAAAAATTTCTTGACTAAAAATGCCGATTTTGAAATCACCTATGACCGAAATGGGTGTTTTGGGGATTTTTGTAATAAAATTCGGACAGAATTTATTTTCGGTTTTTTAAGGACACTTTTCTCTGCAAAATTTGGTAAGAATTATTGCGATGGGTTTATTCGTTTTTATACCCACCACCAAACGATGGGGGTATATTCATTTTGTCAATCCGTTTGCAAAACATCGAGTATATATATTCTTGTTCAGCGTAAAAATCTAAGAAATGATGAAATCACGCTACAGTCTTCAAAAGTAGAGATATTGAGCTGAAATTATGCACAGAGTCTTTTTTTTGTCCATAAGCAGGTTAAGTTCGAAGGTGGGCTATATCGGACTATATCTTGATATAGCCCCCATATAGACCGATCCGCCGATTTGGGGTCTTTGGCCCATAAACGCCACATTTATTATCCGATTTTGCTGAAATTTGAGACAGTAATTTGTGTTAGGTCCTTCAACATCCTTCGTCAATTTGGCTCAGATCGGTCAAGATTTGGATATAGCTGTCATATAGACCGATCCTCCGATTTAGGGTCTAAGGCCCATTAAAGCCACATTTATTATCCGATTTTGCTGAAATTTGGGACAGAGAGTTTTGTTAGGCTTCTCGACATCCTTCGTCAATTTGGTTTAGATCGGTCCAGATGTGGATATAGCTGCCATATATACCGATCCGCCGATTTAGGGTCTTAGGCCCATAAAAGCCACATTTATTATCCAATTTTTTGAAATTTGGGACAGTGAGTTGTGTTAGGCCCTTCGACATCCTTCGTCAATTTGGCCTAGATCGGTCCAGATATGGATAAAGCTGCCATATAGACCCTATCTCTCGATTTAAGGTTTTGGGCCCATGAAAGGCGCAATTATTGTCCGATTTCGCCGGAATTTGGTACAGTGAGTTGTGTTTGACTCTTCGACATTTTTCTGCAACTTGACCTAAATCGGTCAAGATTTGGATATAACTGCCATATAGACCGATATCTCTATTTAAAGTATTGGCCCCATAAGTATTGGCGTTTATTATCCGATTTTCACTGAAAATTGACACAGTGACTGGTTCAGATCGGTTTATTTTTAGATATATCTACTAAAAAGATCAATATTTTGTTATACGCCATTGAATAATGACTTGGTCTTATTAGTATTGGGTCCAATTCAGAACATATTTCGATATAGCCGCTATGGGGCATGAGGTATGCATTTTTTACCGAATTTTGACGAAAAGTGGGTATATATGTATCCCGAGTGGTGAGTATTCAAAGTTCGGCCCGGCCGATCTTAACTCCTTTTTACTTGTTTTCGATTCTATTCCTCTGTGCGCCGTGTCGGCACGTGTTAACGTTAACCAATCGTCATTTTATTTCGTTTTTTGCTTATTGGAATCGAAAGCGGAAAAATGAAGAATATTCGCTTCTCTATATGCATACCTAATTTTTTGTCAAGATTCGGCGCGGTCGTACGTAGCCGTTTTTATATATTGGGTTGCCCAAAAAGTAATTGCGGATTTTTCATATAGTCGGCGTTGACAAATTTTTACACAGCTTGTGACTCTGTAATTGCATTTTTTCTTCTGTCAGTTATCAGCTGTTACTTTTAGCTTGCTTTAGAAAAAAAGTATACAAAAAAAATCTATATTTGATTAAAGTTCATTCTAAGTTTTGTTAAAAATGCATTTACTTTCTTTTAAAAAATCCGCAATTACTTTTTGGGCAACCCAATATTAATCTAGTCGTTGCTTTGAAATATTGATCTGTGATCCCATAACAAATTAAGTCTTGATCATCTTGACATTTCAAGTCGATTAAGCCATTTCCGTACGTCTGTCGAAAGCATGAAAACTTTGGTAGGAGTAAGGCAAGGTGCTTAAACTTTTAAACAAATATTTTTTGTTTGTGTAGGTCGGCTGAAATTGTAACTGGGTCGACTCTGTCAATCGGTTTTCAGATATAGTTTGCAATTAAACCGTTTTTCCAATTTGATTTTTAAGCATCTCATCCATTAGTAAATCCATTTGGGCCCAACCTAACTTAATCTTTTGAGTTTAATGGTGGTTGTTGTAATCACTGGCACTTTTTTGTTCTAGTTGTTGGTTGATTTACTCCATGTTGCAAGGTGTCAGCAGCAGATAATCACATGCTTATGATTAATGATATCAAATTCTTTATAAAGCCAACGCATGATGTCAATGCAAAAAAGCAATGAATCTTCAGAACACTTACAGAATGATTGAAGCATTCCAACAGCTCTAGGACTACTCTTAATTGTAAACTCACTGAAGATGTCTGCTCTAGCTGCAACTTGTTGGCACAATTCGGAGGACTGCTTAAGGGATAGTGCTAGCAAAACCTTACCACTTTGATTTATGTAAGCCAGTTATAGCAGTAAGCCAGAAGGAATTCTCTTTAATTACATTACACTGGAAGAAATTCGAGGCGTTACTTCAAAGTTCCGTTGTTTTTCTTTGTCCATATAAACAGTATTCCAATTATCGGACAATGTCATTTACCTCAAGACAAACAATGAGTGGTCAAAATTTCAGAACGACAACCAAAAAACAAAAATGAATTGAAATTGATTGCAAAAAGCAAAATATTTCTGTATGCTGGCAAAATATTTCTGAAATCAATTAATTTTGTACGCCCCACATACATACATAAACCAGGAACATGTTGGGATATTAAGAAACCCCTAAGGAATTGAGTGAGGACATACGAGTATGGCCTCCCTAAGTGATAAAAAAAAAGAATTGGCGTGAAAAATACTGATTTAACCTTAAGGCAAATTACCATTTAGCTTCTTGCCTTTCTTTCACACCTTTCTTTGTTTTACGTTTTGAAGAAATCTTGGATTCTTTCAAAATAAATTGTCATTCATTTGTTCAAGAGAGTTGCCCCCAGGCGTTAAGGCCGTGTTGCCATAATTTGCTATATCATGTTCTTAAAAGCTTAACCTAAACGCGTTTCCTTTTGGAAATCAATAGCATGTTGATCCCAAACTTGTGCCACAAAATCAATCAAAATTTTGCTGGCTGTCACCTAGCAATTTCTTTATGCTCTGTGTGTTGTTGTTGCTTTTAATTCTGCGAAACCATAACTGTCATTAAGTGTGATTGTACCCAGTCAATATGAATACATTAAGAAATTTAATTTCTTTTTGGGTTGATTCATTGTTTTTCTGTGGGGAGGGAGCCAGCAGCAGCAGCAGCAACAACTGCTGCTGTTGTCATTTGAAGTATTATTTAGAGCTCTTTATGGCTTTTGTTCTTTCTCCTTTGGTTTTTTTCTTTTACTTTTTTTTGAATACTCCTACTCTCTGCTAGATTTGACAAATGATTGGGCACGCATTTTGTTTGGTAGGTTGGTTGGTTGGTTGGTTTGTTTGGGGGTTTTGTTTGTTTACACTTCACTTTGGCAAATTAATAAGTTAATTTATTTAATGGGGTCATTTCAATTATTCTAATGCCGAAAAACTGAGATCAAGTGCCGATGATAAAATTTTGCTCGTTTATGGTAAAACATGAATCAACTGAAAACATTTATGGGGAATTTTCTTTTCGATTGTGGGTGCTTAGTCATCGTTATAGTTTGTTGTGTCAATTATTCAAAACGAAAGACTTAAGGCACGTGCATGAATTAAAGAAATGTTGGTTGAACAACAATCAGAGCAAAGGTTTGATGGAAAGATGTTATGTTTTTGATTGAGACATCAATTATTATAACTTTTCACTTTATAACTAACGCATATTGCTTTTTGGTGACTCACATGCATGTGCTCATCATGCTAAAAGGTATTCGTGCAAAATATCTCCAATTTACCCTGATTTGCTATGTATGATTTAATATTGTCTTTAAGCAGATCATAATGTCGTTTAATAAAACATCGCATAATTTTACAAAGATGGATATAGTTTACGACCTATAATTCTAATGGATATGCTTGTTTTTGAAATATTTTGCCAGGCAAAAAAAAAGTTGTATCAAAATCGGTTTAAATTTAGATATAGTACCCATCATAGTTTTCTAGCTAAAGTAACTACAGCCCAATAATTCAGATTAGGTATTATAGTTAAACGGAAGCAATATCTAAGCCTGAGCCGAATTTTATGAAATTTGGCTTCCAGTTGAGTGATAAAACACTTCATACAAAATTTCGTGCATATCAGTTGAAAATTATAGTAAGTGTAAATCGGGCGACCTATATAAAAGGTGATTTTTTAAGAGCTATAAGAAAGGTTTTCAAAAAATCAAACAGAAAGGCGTTAAGTTCGGCCGGGTCGAACTTTGGATACCCATCACCTCGGGTATATACGTAAACCACCTTTCATCAAAATCTTATGAAAATTGCATACCTTATGTTCCATAGCAGTTATATCGAAATATGTTCCGATTTAGACCAAATACTTATAAGTACAAGCCATGGTTCAATTGTGTATAACAAAATGTTGGTCTTTTTAGTAGCTATATCTAAAAATAAACCGATCTGAATCATATAAGACACGGATGTCGAAAAACCTAACATAAGTCACTGTGTCAAATTTCAGTGAAATCGGATTATAAATGCGCCTTTTGTGGGGCCAAGATTTTAAATCGAGATATCGGTCTATATGCCAGCTATATTCAAATCTGGACAGATTTCGGCCAAGTTTCGCAAAAATGTCGAAGAGCCTAACACAAAGCACTATCCCAAATTTCGGCAAAATCGGACAATAAATGCGCCTTTTAAGGACCCAAAACCTCAAATCGAGAGATCGATCTATATGGAAGCTATATTCAAATCTATACCGTCTGAGCCAAATTGAAGAAGGACATCGAAGAGCCCAACACAACTCATTGTCTCAAATTTCAGCGATATCGGACCATAAATGCGCCTTTTATGGGCCCAAAACCTTAAATCGAGAGATGGATCCATATGGAAGTTACATTCAAATCTGTACCGATCTGTGCCAAATTGAAGAAGGACGTCGAAAAGCCTAACACAACTCATTGTCCCAAATTTCAGCGACATCTGACAATAAATGCGCCTTTTATGGACCCAAAACCTTAAATAGAGAGATCGGTCTATATGGCAGCTGTATCCAAATCTGGACCGATCTGTGCCATATTGCAAAAATATGTCAAGGGGCTTAACCTAACTCTCTGTTCCAAATTTCGGCGACATGGGACCATAAATGCGCCTTTTATGGACCCAAAACCTTAAATCGAGAGATCGGTCTATATGAAAACTATATTCAAATCTGTACCGATCTGGGCCAAATTGAAAAAGGACGACGAAGAGCCTAACATAACTCACTGTCCCAAATTTCAGCAAAATCGGATAATAAATGTGGCTTTCACGGGCCTAAGACCCTAAATCTGAGGATCGGTCTATATAGCAGCTATATCCAAATCTGGACCGATCTGGGCCAAATTGAAAAAGGATGTCGATTGGCCTAACACAACTTGCTGTCTGGCTTTTATGGACCTAAGACCCTAAATCGGCGGATCGATCTATATGGGGGCTTTATCAGGATATGGTCCGATATAGCCCATCTCGAACTTAACCTGCTTATGGACAAAAAAAGAATGTGTGCAAAAATTCAACTCAATATCTCTATTTTTAAAGACTGTAGCGTGATTTCAACAGACAGACGGACGGACATGTCTAGATCGTCTTAGATTTTTACGCTGATCAAGAATATATATACTTTATAGGGTCTGACATGGATATTTCGATGTGTTGCAAACCGAATGACAAAATGAATATACCCCAAACCTTCGGTGGAGTGTATAAAAAGACATAAAATTCGGAAAAATGCATGAAATTATTATTTGAATCTATAGTACGGTCCACTAATTTAATTAAATGTTTGAAGATTATGCTGACCCTGACTGTGTCTCAAATCGTCCATACGCTTAGTCCAATTTTGGCATACTCTTTCCAACATTACGAATAAATGCATCAATATTGCCATCCAATGCGTAAATTGAAGCGGGCTTATCTTTATAGACATGAGCTTTAACATAGCCCCACAAAAAAATAGTCTAAAGGCGTTAAATCGCACGATCTGGGCGGCCAATTGACCGGTCCCGAATGTGAAGAAAAATATTCACCGAACTCGCCTCTTAGTAAATCCATTGTTACACATGCTGTGTGGCATATGGCACCGTCTTGTTAAAACCACATGTCATGCAAGTCAAGCTCTTGGATTTTGGGCAAAAAAAAAGTTGGATATCATCTCACGATAGCGCTCACCATTCACAGTTACGTTACAATTCGCATCATCTTTGAAGAAGTATGGTCCAATGATGCCACCAGCTCATAGGCCCATATTCAGTGCACAAAGATAAGATGCGAAAGGGAGCGAAATTAGCCTAGATTTGGCTAAGTAAAGCCAAGCGGAACCGTTACTGTGTATGCAACATTGACAGGCTATCTCGTTTTCTTAAAAGTGAACTGAAAAATACTTTAAGACTTTTACTTCACGATATTAGAAATGAATTTTTTTTTGGTCTGATTTGACTATAATTTCGAGTAATCTAATTCATGTAAAATATGCGTTAATATTGAATCTCCAAAGAGTTCAGCCTTTAACAAATTAAGTGTCAAGCGTTTTGACGAAAATCTTCCCAGGAGGTCATTTTTTACTTAATAAAACTCAAACAATCAGCTGAACTGATGCATGCTTTTGCAAAAATATTCGGTAAAGGATTCTTTATTTAAAAATCGCAAACAAATTTCACTCAGTGTGGTATATAAAAGAACCACAGGCTTTAAGTAAAGCCCTACGACAGGTTAGATATCGTACGGAAACGTACGACGTGGCACTCAATGTGTTAAGGCTGCATTTTACTTCTACTTAACCGAATTTACCATGAACATTGCATTAAGCAACAGGGGAAACTTCTCTAATATCATTGATTGCATTCTGATTATAGTTAAGTTCAACGATAAGGGGCCTCCTTTTTTATGCCGAGTCCGAATGGCGTGCCACACAGAGACACCACTTAGTAGAGAAATTTTAACATGGTAGGATACCTTACAAATGTAGCCAGCATTAGTAAGGGGATTAACGCCTTTGAAAAAAATTTCTGGTGTTCACTCCGGGATTTGCACCCAGGCCTTCGGCGTCATAGGCAGACATGGTAAACTTTGCGACACGGTGGCCTCCATTCTAAATACTTCTTAGCGTATCAAATTGTTAATTTTACCCGTATTGAGTCCTAAACGCCATTAAATCATTAAAAAGCCTAGGTTTTGTATTGTAGATGAAATTTGAAGGGATTGTCTTTTGAAAATTTCTTGTTGCATAGTGTTGTCATCATATTTAGTAATTACCAAAATAATGTCTACTGGGCAAGCAAATTTTCGCTAACACCACTAAGGTATGCTATATATGTTAACTAACTAGGAACAAACTTTTTACTACAAGTGCAGCCTAAAAATATGCACTGGAATTGGGTTTCGGTAACCTTTGCAGTTATTTCAATAAAAACATAATTTTTGTCATTTCTATTTTTTTTAATTTTGTGTTTGGGTGTGTGCTTGTGTTTGTTTTTTATAAAAAATAATAAATAAAGAAACTGTTGGGTTTATAAAAAAATCTTGGTATACTTAAACATAAAACTACAAATTATCTTAAAAACTAAAAAATTTTGTGGAAATGAAAGAAGAAAACAAATACATGTGGATTTTGTATCATATAAATATTTGGTTGGGGTATGTGTGTGTGTGTGTGTGTAGTTTCTTTCTAAGGTATCAGGAATTTCTCCAAAGGAACTTTGGCAAAGAAATTATTGATGTGTTCCACCAGGATGGGGGCCCATTGTTCACGGGTGGCAGGAATGCCGACACGAGTTATCTCGGGAAGATTTTCGTTGACCAAATTCAAAATCATGGTGTCTATAGGGGAAAAGAAAGAGGAAGAATTAAAAAACACTGTTTATATTAAAAAGAAAATTATTGTAAATTTTTGCTGTGTTTTATTTTAATCCTAGAATGTGTATATCATATGTTTTGGATAGAATTGCAATTCTTATCACCATCAAGCGATAACAGTTAATAACAATCGTTTAATTGTGATTTGTACTGCATAAAACCAAAATAAAACACCGTAATTATTATATACTTTTGTTTGATTGTGTTAATTCAGCTGGGCCGAATCTTATACACTCTCCACCATGAATGGCATTTGTCGAGTTCTTTGCGCGGTATCTCCTTTTAGGCAAACAAAGAATAATAGATTAGAATTGTTATGAAAGTTGATGACCATAGTAGAAGTCATTGGGTAATATTTCAGTCCATTCGGATAAGAATTGCACCTTGTAGGGGCTCAAGAAACACAATAGGGAGATCGGTTTATATGGGAGCTGTATCAGGCTATAGATCGATTAAGACCATATAAGACATGTATGTTGAAGGTTATGAGAGAAGCCTTTGTACAAAATGTCAGCAAAATCGGATTAGAATTACGCCCTCTAGAGGCTTTAGAAGTCAAGATCCCTGGTCGGTTTATATGGCAGCTATATCAGGTTATGAACCGATTTGAACCTCATTTGATACAGTTGTTGGATATCATAACAAAATACTTCGTGCAGAAAGAAATGCGCCCTCTAGAGATTCAAGAAGTCAAGACCCAAGATCGGTTTATATGACAGCTAAATCAGGTTATGGACCGTTTTGAACCATACTTAGAACAATTATTGGAAGTCATAGCAAAACACTTCGTGCGAAATTTCAGCCAAATCGGATAAGGATTGCTCCTTCTAGAAACCTATGAAGTCATGATCCCAGATCGGTTTATGTGACAGCTATATCAGGTTCTGGAAGTCATAGCAAAACACTTCGTGCAAAATTTCAGCCAAATTGGATAAGAATTGCGCCTTCTAGAAACCTATGAAGTCATGATCCCAGATCGGTTTTTGTGGCAGCTATATCAGGTTATGTACCGATTTGAACCATACGAAGCCTAGGTATTGGAAGTCATAACGAAAAACGTCTTGCCGAATTTCAGCCAAATCGAATGAGAATTGCGGCGTCTATTGGCTCAAGAAATTAAGATCCAAATCGGTTTACGTGGCAGATCTACCAGGTTATGGACCGATTTGAACCATACTTAGCACAGTTGTTGGAAGTTATAACAAAATAAAATTTCAGCCAAATTAGATAAGAATTGCGCCCTCTAGCACTCAAGAAGTCAAGACCCAAGATCGGTTGATATTGCAGCTACATCAAAACATGGACCGATTTGGGCCATTTAAAATCGAAATTGATCTACACTTATAAAGGGTGATTTTTTTGAGGTTAGGATTTTCATGCATTAGTATTTGACAGATCACGTGGGATTTCAGACATGGTGTCAAAGAGAAAGATGCTCAGTATGCTTTGACATTTCATCATGAATAGACTTACTAACGAGCAACGCTTGCAAATCATTGAATTTTATTACCAAAATCAGTGTTCGGTTCGAAATGTGTTCATTCACCGTAACGTTGCGTCCAACAGCATCTTTGAAAAAATACGGTCCAATGATTCCACCAGCGTACAAACCACACCAAATAGTGCATTTTTCGGGATGCATGGGCAGTTCTTGAACGGCTTCTGGTTGCTCTTCACTCCAAATGCGGCAATTTTGCTTATTTACGTAGCCATTCAACCAGAAATGAGCCTCATCGCTGAACAAAATTTGTCAAAATTTGAACACATTTCGAACCGAACACTGATTTTGGTAATAAAATTCAATGATTTGCAAGCGTTGCTCGTTAGTAAGTCTATTCATGATGAAATGTCAAAGCATACTGAGCATCTTTCTCTTTGACACCATGTCTGAAATCCCACGTGATCTGTCAAATACTAATGCATGAAAATCCTAACCTCAAAAAAATCACCCTTTAGCTGCTATGGGTGCATAAATAATGCATTTTTCAGCGGGTTATAATGAAAGGAGGTTTACATATATTTCCGAGGGTGGTGGGTATCCAAAGTTCGGCCCGGCTAATCTAAATGCCTTTTTACTTGTTTTTTTTTTGTGCAAAATATGTAACATCATTATCTCCTTCATAATTTTTATACAAACCACAAAAAGGTGGGGGTATACTCATATAGTCATTCCGTCTTCAACTCCTCGAAATCTTGATCAAAGATTCAATAAATATATATTTCCCATATACAATCTTGATCGTCATCTTGATTGGCATTCAAATTCGATTAAGGCATGTCCGTCCGTCTGTCCATCCGTTCTCGTTTCCGTTCGTCTGTGAAAATCCCGATAGCGGTCGAATGCGTAGAGCTAGCTGTACGAAATGCACAGATATTTCATTTTGATGTAGGTCATTGGGGATTGCAAATGGGCCACATCGGTTCAGATTTGGATATAGCTTCTCTATAAAGTGGTTCTTCGATTTGACTTCTTGAGCTCCTAGAAGGGCCAATTATTAGCCGATTGGGCTGAAACTTTCAACATATTGGGTTACCCAAAAAGTAATTGCGAATTTTTTAAAAGAAAGTAAATGCATTTTTAATAAAACTCAGAATGAACTTTAATCAAATATACTTTTTTTCCACTTCTTTTCTAAAGCAAGCTAAAAGTAACAGCTGATAACTGACAGATGAAAGAATGCAATTACAGAGTCACAAGCTGTGAAAAAATTTGTCAACGCCGACTATATGAAAAATCCGCAATTACTTTTTGGGCAACCCAATAGTATTCCATTACCACTTCCAATAATCGTGCCAAGTATGGTGTGAATCGGTGTTTAACCTGATATAGCTTCCATATAAACCGATATCCCGATTTGACATCTTGAGCCCCTTAATGCCCCAGTTGTTATCCGATTGGGATGACATTTTGCACGGTGCCTGATATAGCTCCTGTATAAACCGATCTCATGATTTAATATCTCAAGCCCTTGAAAGCCGTAGTTGTTATCCGATTTGGATGACATTTTGCACATAGGGTTTTGTTACGGCATCAATATTTGTGTGACATACGGTCCAAATCCTTTAAGAAAACTTCTAGCAGAATCCATGGTGGTGGATTCTTAAATAAAGTTGTAGACATTTTCAGCAAACAAGAGACATTTTTAAGCAGGCAAACTGCTGGTCGGAAATTGAAAACATTTTGCTAAGACAGCAGAACTGCTCCTGTAATAGCAGCAACATTAACTGCTTATAGTAGACAGACAGTGCAAACTTTTTTCTATGAGTGCAGTAGTTGTGTAGGGTATACAAATCTTGAGGGTCTTTAATTTATGATTTTTCAATTATTCAAATTTGCCTGGACTTCTAGTAAAAGCTACCATCAATCTTAACTGTTTTAGTTACAAAGGCCGAAAAGCCAAACTTCTTAGGGCTAAGACTTATTCCTATACTTCACTTACTCAAATTACGATCTGAGAAAATACCATTGGCCACAATTTTGGCATTACCCACAGCTACATTGGCATTCAAGCGTTGCAGTTGTAATCTCATGCCTGATTCGTTGTTGAGCAATTTGCCATCGGTTAAAGCCACAGCTCTGATATTGTCTGAGGGAAAAGAAATAAGAAAAAAAATTGAAAAAAATAAACAATTTTAAATTAAAAATTGAAAAACTTGTTTCTCATATTTTGAAATACAGAACTTTCCAAAAAATATTCCTTTAACACTGAAAAGTCATCCTTATTTCGTTACTAATAGCCGTCGCGCGTTGTCCTTTTGACGAATGATGACTTTTCAGGGTTAACGAATAGGGGGGTATAATCTGCTCATTTTTTAAAATGGCTATCGATTAATGTTTAAACTTTATATTACTCATCATAATTTTCTCATATTTACCTATGGTTATATTAAAAGGACCTTTGGGCACCAAACGCAAACCTCCAAATTTCACATCAGCCTTAAATTGTCCATCTGCTCTCAGTTGTTTGATTTCCATGCCCATTTTAACAATCAGATTGTTCTCGGTGAAATTACCAATGAAGGAGTTAACCTTTAGATTAGAAATGCCATGAATTTGCATATTTTTAATCAAGAGTCCCCCCTGAATGCCATCATTGGCATAACGGAAAATTCCTCGGGTATAGAAATAGGGATCTAGGGAACTCATGCCATATTCGGGTAAATCATTCTAAAGGGGAAAAAAAGAAAAAAAAAATAATTATTTATGAAATGATTGTCTCATACCAACTGCTTACCTTTAATTGAGGCAAAATGCTAGAGATTAGACCACGTATACATTCATTTTTATTGGGATCACTTAGAGAGCAAGGTGTTATTTGAGGTCCATTAGCTGTAACAAACAAAAAAAATAAAAAAGTTAAATTATTGCAAATAAAAAATTATTTAATTCAAAATTTCATGTTAACGACAAAACAAAAGACTTAAGACACAAGCGTCTCAAAAAAATCCCCCTTAAAATTGTGAACATCATGCACGCTTTTTTTTATTGTTTGAAGCCTTCGACCACTTTAACCATTTAACTCGATAAACTGTAAACTTTAATCTCATATCTCTCGCAACCTTAGACTTGTACTTGAATATTCTCATTCATTTTTTTTTTCTTTGTAACTCATTTTTGGAAAATTGTTACTCCCATAGCTATGCCCTCAACCTTTTCTTTTGTTTGCCTTAGAGTTAATTACGCCCATTCAAATGTTGTGTGTGACGTAGGTCATGGTTTATGTTTTGTTTAACGTGACTTTTTGGCTTTGGAGTTGTTGTTTTGACCCAGCTAAAATTTTATTTAGCCGCTTGTTTGAATGAGTTGAGCATGCCAGTATTTAGCTTCAATCATTTTTCAAAAAAAAAAAAAAATCGGTAGCACCAGCAATCTTTGCCATTGATATTGTAATTAATTTGAATGGGAAGACAAAAGTACGCATTGTAACTGTAGGTTCAATGTCATGGGGATTCGGTTTGAAGGTTTTAACATGTGGACTTTTATCTTAAAATGTTAATTAAGGTAATTGTAAAAAAAGTATATTTGAAGTAAAATTGGAAAATGCAATGAAAAGTGGGGGAGGATGAAAATATGTTTGGTTGGCTAATTTCACACCTTTTGCGCTAAACATATCCGACTGTAGACCGTAGGATACTCTGTTTCTATTGCAAACAGAAAAACAAATCAAGTAAAAGTGTACTAAGTTCAGCCGGGACGAATCTTGGGAACCCACCCCCGGGATTTGTATGGGTGCTATATCAGATTATGGACCACTTTAGACCGTACTTCACTGAGTTGTTGTTGGAAGTCATAACAAATCACTCCATGCTAAATTTCAGCCAAATCTGATAACAATTGCGGGCTCCAGGAGCTCAAGTTGTCATATGGGGATATTGGTTTATATGGGAGCTAATATCCAACACTGAACCGATATGGCCCATTTGCAATTGCCAATGGCTTAATAAGAAGTCTTGGTGCAAAATTTCAATTTGATATCTTTTTCGTTCGGCCGCTATTGTGTTTCGCTCCTTAAAGTCAAATATCTGTATCTCGGAATAGGTATAACCTATTATGCAGAAATGTTAAAGCCTTTCAGGAGTAGACTCAAAAATGTATTCGCAAGACCAAACAGGAGCGGTGGTGGCATCGGATCGTAGAAAGTTGTCCGCCCCTCCTATAGGTGTAGGTGCCTTGGCACCTGTAGTCGAGAGTGTCACCGGTAGTCGAGCTTCAAGCGCACAACCATCGTCAGACTAAAAAATTAGGAAGAGACGGATGCAACAAAGGTTTGCTCAGTTCGTCCCCAGTCTTTAAAGAAAGGTGGTGTTTCTGATTCAGATTCAGACAGCTACAGTGTTAATGAAACTGTCATCGCAGCAAAATCGAGAGATGGGGATGGACAAGAAGACCGAGAAAGTTGGTCGGGGCAAAACGAAGGAGATATAGGAGTATGTACAGGCAGCACAATTGGGTGAAAGTGCAGGATGCTGGAAGAGATAAAACTGACATTCCAGGCACTTCTACAGAAGCTGCAAAAAAAGAATATAATCTACCGAAGAGAATAATACAGCTAAAAAGCTGAGGAAGAAAAAGAGCTCTCCGCCTTCAAGGACAATGAAAATACCAAATCAGCCACCTTGCAATGGAGACTACAGCCAGTTTCCTGCTGAATAAGGCAAAATCGTAACAGGAACAAAGGAAGCGCGCACGGCTCCTGAAGAACGCTGAGCAAGAAAAAGAGCTCCCCGCTTTCAAGGACTCTGGAAAGACCAGAGTACTCTGGGCCAGACCTCCCGCTATGGAGACTCCAGACAGTTTCCTGCTGAAGAAGGCAAAATCAAAACGGGGAACGAAGGAAATGCGCACGGCCTTCATGGAGAACATGGAGAGACTTCCAAAAGCACACCACACCCATCACGGAAGGTGGTCGATGGAAAAGGTGAGCAGCCGCCCTCTTATGCCGGAGTAAAAAGGTAGCACAACAAAGATGAGCTGAATTATGCAGTCATCGATATCGGCAGTGCATACGGTAGGATTCCACCAGATCATCGGTCCGAAGTGAAGGATCTGGTTAACGAGCGGATTTTCGAACATGTGTGGATCTCTGAAGAGGGTCCACCTATACATATGATTAGCTTCGAGTATAGAGGGGACGTCTTAATGCTACGCTTTGAGTTAGCAGAATGTATTGATACCTTCAGAAAGCTCGTTGGAAGTATACACAGTGTGTGTATTATACACTCCCTGGGGCGCAAAGCTTGACCCGGTGAGAAAGATGGACATCCCCCAGCTCACGAAGGCAACGGTTTTCATCAAGTGATGGGGCAGTAAATTGGCGACGGAACGCATATTGGAATTCTTAGGCAAGCAAGCCAAGGATTGGGCTTGGAGAAATAAAGATCTTCCACAGGCAGGAGAAGGAGGAAGAACTCTTCTTAGGGTGGGCATTGATCTCAAGCCAAGAAATTAGGGGTCTTGCACAGAAAGGACAAGGAGGAAGGAACTCCCCTTAGGGTGGTCATTGATCAAGTCTCCGTGACAAGTTTGGCTAAGTCAAAAGGCATGGCGTACTACGGGAGCAAGGCTATCTTTTCAAGATTGGAAAGACAAAGATCCTCATATTGAGACATGAGACACTTCAGTGGTAGGTGAATTAATACCACCTAACGAACAGGGGGCCAACAACGAGACCATCACCCATTTTATCAATATTGGGAAGACTAGGATAAGCAAATTGCAAATTTTTTCCATGAATATTCCACTAAGGATCAGGGGGAAACTTCTCACATATCAATGAGTGCAGTCCGCTTCAAGTTTAAGCTCAACGATAAGGGATATCCTGTTTATAGCCGAGTCCGAACGGCGTGTGAGGTGCAACACCTCTTTGGAGAGAAGTTTTTACATGGCATAGCATCTCACAAATGTTGCCAAAATTAGGAGAGAAAAACACCGCTGACACACAATTGAAAATTTGATGGTCTCGCCAGGTTTTGAATCCGGCCGTTCAGCGTCATAGGCGGACATGCTTACCCCTGTGCAACGGTGGCCTACAGATTAGGATAAACAAAGATCCTTACATTAAAATCATCAGGCAGTGTAGTGACCAGATATTAAATACAGCAACCTTACAAACAGGGAACCGACGATGGAATCGTCAACGACTCAATCAACTTTCGGAAAATAAGGATATGCAAAGAACCTGAAATTGAAACATCAAGCAGTGTAGATACAGAAACTCAATGCAGCATTAAGAACAGGGAGCAGGGGATGAGACCTTCACCCACTCCCAAGAAGCCCGTTTGATGGAAGACCAATTATAAAGGTCATCCATATAAACCTACACAGGAGAGAGATGGCTACATACGCTCTCAAGGAGATAATCAGCAGGGGCAAGATTCAAGAGACATGGACAACCGCGAACAAAGTTTCTGGGTTGAAACATATCAACTACCAACTGTTCTATGATAACACTGGTACTCGGCAGGGGTCCAGCGTTATTTATCATAAAAATTTAAATTGTATAAGTTCTCCACAGTGGCCAACATCGTACAGTTGGAGAAAGTCGAAAAAAAATTAGTAAAAAATATGCCGTGTAAGAACGGTTAGAAATATCTTTTTGAAATTTGTAATGGTTAGAGCTGGGCCCCTAAAGTTGGTCACCTCGGAATTTCGAAATTTTGTTGGGGATGCCAAATCTTCGTTTGTGGTCCGATTAAAAAAAATCTAAGAAAAAAAGCAAATGAAGATATCTTCTTAATTCTTTCTTTATTTTGCAGATAAAAGTGTCCTGAAACCAAAAATAAATTCGTCCCGAATTTTTTATAAAAATCCTCAATATACCCCTTTCGGGCAAATATGGTATCAAAATCGCGATTTTTTAGTAAATTTACTGTGGAGGCTACAAATATTATTAGGTGAAAAAACAATTTTTGCATGGGCTTAGGGGAGAAAGGATAGTGCTCAAAATCCCAACAAAAAAGTCCTCTTGAAGTATTCAATATCTCCACTGGTTTCGGGGATATTTGACTTTAAATTTTTTATTTGCAATTTTGACCGAGACCTTTTTTGTTTGTATTTTACAATTTACAAAGTTATTTGTAGTTCTATTTTCAATTTTATGCATGGCTCGGATTTGTGACAAAATTTGCAACGACTTTGCAGCAAAAAGTTTTAGAAGTTGAATCACTAATGAAAATTTGACAGATCTAAAAATTTTCGAAATACTGAAATGACCAATTTTAGGTGCCTGCCAAAAGGCGCCCGGACAACTTAGGACCAAGCCAAATTCCAAAGGGATATATTTACCCGTTCTCACACGGTATATTTTTTTACTAGTTTTTTGGAGTTTTTCTCACTATCGGATGCAACAGGAAGACGGTGAAGCATACCTGGCATCACTTTGTCTATAATTTGACTTTCCGACACCGCCACCTACGCCGAAGTTGCAATGGCTGTTGAGGGAGGCAAAACAAGTAGGAAATGAGGTACTAAAAGGGTGTGATGCGAACTCACCCCATATTTTGTGCTGTCGGATATTAAATGCGGCTATTATGAACTTAAGGCCCTTAATCGGCAGATCGATCTATATGGGTCGGATGTCAAGAATCTTAAAACTACTTGCTATATCAAATGTTAGCGAAATCGGATAATTGTTGCGGATTTAATGGGCTTAAGACATTAAGTCGGCAAATCCATTTGTATGGCAGTTACATTTAAATATGGTCTAACCATATACAAGTCGGATGACAGGAGGCTTAAACAACTCTCTGTTTCAAATTTAAGGAAATCGGGTAATAAATGAGGGTTTTAGGGGCTTAAGACCCTTAATCGGCTGATGGGTGCATATGAGAGATATATCCAAATATGGGCCGATGTGGTCCGTTCAAAAACTTAACCTGCGTGTGGAAAAAATATGAACCTGTGCTAAATTTCAGCTCAATATCTCAATTTGTAAAGGCTGTAGCGTGATAACAAAAGACATACGGACAGACACGGACATCGTAAAGTCGCCTTAGAATCTTACAAAACTTAGGTTAGTTCGCCCTTTTCTGGGAGGACGATCATAATATTCGAATTCTTCTTCCCGGACATGTCCCAGCACTATAATGAACAGTTAGGATAGGTTAGGTTGAAAAGAGGGTGTGGAGGTCTTGCTCTGCGGCACGCCGTTAGGACTCGGCTATAAAAAGGAGGCCCCTTATAATTAAGATTAAACTTGAATCGGACTGCACTCAGTTATATGTGAGAAGTTTACACCTGTTCCTTGGTGGAACAGTGCAAAATTTGCAAAATTGCATGCCACTATTGACTAACAACGAAACCAGTAATCGGCATGTTTGCGCTCTAAAAACTAAAAGGTAACCTCGAAAAAGAAAATTTTAAGATTGGAATTCCATGGTACTTACAAAATCCTTAATAGCTTTCCATACCACTCCCCTAAGTTGGTTCGCGTCTGGTATTGTGTCCCCACATAAGTACCATAGTAAATGGTCCAACGGTCAGGCAGTCTACAACAGATCTCAATCCCTGGGTTCTCAATGTAGAACCCCAGGCCCACTCTGCCCTTTAGCTTTGATCCATCCGTGTAACACGATCTTCCAGATGGCAATACTAGGGTTCCATCAAACCAAGACTGTGCCGCTGGCAGCACTCGACCTCAAGTGTCGTCTCATGTATCCGATAGAAAACCTCATCTCTTCCTTCCATGTTTTCTATCGTCGCCTCGATTATACCGCGTTGGTATGAGCTGCTCCCATCCCCAATCCATTATCCCATCGCTTTAAGTCTCATAGCCGCAGTGGCTGCCTCACACTTAATCTGTATGTCAATGGGTCGTATATCTAGAATAGTCTCCAGTGCCCTAGTGGGCGTGGTCTTCATTGTTCCGCCTATGCCAAGTCAACATGTTCTCTGAATCTGTTTTATGATCCTTATGTTGCAATTTTTCTCCATAGCAGTCCACCAAACTACTGAGGCGTAAGTTAGTATTGGTCTTATCACTATCCTGTACATTTTAACACTGGTGGATGTATTGGAAAAGTACAAGGCCTACATTAACAGCTTACGGGAAATGTGAGGGGTTGGGAATGCCATCATAACAGCACCGAAAGGTAACGCGTTTCGCTTAAGCTGCTATGACGTGATGAAAGTATAAGACATAGAATTTAGCAGATTTCCCAGATTTATATCAATTTCTTGCAGCGTACCTCTAATAACCTGCCAGAAATGCACCTTTATCTCTACTGGTTTAGAAGACAATATTTTCGAATATTTACAAAAAAAATTTAAATTTTGATTTTTAATGGGCTATAAATTTTACCAACTTCATGGTAAGTTTAAATCGTTACTATGGTTTGGAAGCTATAATTTCATTTAATTACCTGATATGAATTATATGCATTTCTGGTTTTTTATTAATGACCATAAATTGTCTTCTTCCTGCATTGTTTTTTTTTCTTCTTCACTGATTAACATATATTTGGCATACTGTTTTTTTATGTAAAATTTGCATTTATAATGAAATGCATAGCTGGCAAACGGGAACCAAAATTAACTTTTAGTATGCTGCATATCAGCAACTAGTTGTTATCATAAACCTTAGTAACATGTATTTGAAGTTTAAGGCTATATTGACACCCTTGAAATAACAAACGATGGCCCAGAGGCAGAATCAAAGTCTCGGATTAGTAAAATTATGGGTTTTAGTTATTAGTTGGAAGATATCCCAGAACTAATCGCTGTTGACAGTATAAATGTGTATTTAATTATTGGGTTGCCCAAAAAGTATTTGCGGATTTTTTAAAAGAAAGTAAATGCATTTTTAATCAAACTTAGAATGAACTTTAATCAAATATATAATTGCCATTTTGTTCGATAATCTTTTGCCATCTTCCTGGCAAATTTAGTATTCCACGCTCATAGAACTTCTGGCCTTTATCTGCAAAAAACTAAACCAAGTGCGATTTTATAGCCTCATCATTGCCGAAAGTTTTACCATTTAAGGAGTTCTGCAAAGATCGAAATAAATGGTAGTCTGATGGTGCAAGGTCAGGGCTATATGGTGGATGCATCAAAAGTTCCCAGCCAAGCTCACTCAGTTGTGGCGAGTGACCAAAGATGTGTGCGGTCTAGCGTTGTCCTGGTGGAATATGACACCTTTACGATTGACCAATTCTGGTCGCTTCTCCTTGATGGCTGTATTCAATTTGTCAAATTGTTGACAGTAAACATCCGAATTAATCGTTTGGTTCCTTGGAAGCAGCTCAAAATATACCACACCCTTCCAATCCCACCAAATAGACAGCATAACCATCTTTTGGTGGATATCAGCCTTTGAAGTGGTTTGAGCTGGTTCACCATGCTTGGACCATGATCGTTTTCGACTAACGTTGTTGTAAACAATCCATTTTTCATCTCCAGTTATGATTCGTTTTAAAAACGGATCGAATTCATTGCGTTTAAGGTGCATATCACAAGCGTTGATTCGGTTTGTTAAATTAATTTCTTTCAATACATGTGGTACCCAAATATCAAGCTTTTTCACCAGTCCAAGACTTTTTATGTGATAATGAACGGTTGATTTTGGTATATTTAACTTCTCTCTCACGCTCAGTTACATGACGATCCAATTCGATTAATGCTTTGATTTGGTCATTATCAACTTAATTTGGCCGATCTGAAAAATCCGCAATTACTTTTTGGGCAACCCAATAGAATAAAGTGAGTGTATCAGTGAAACAGCTAAGGAACAATTTAAGATAGTAGGCACCATGCTGATGAGACTTATGCATCAACTCGTCCTCGCAATCTGGCTGAACGACCACATGCCGCAATGATTAGAACCTCGTCGTGTTATGTCCCATAAACAAGAGAGAAGGCAAGACTGGGCACCAGACCCTGAATATGTATCACCACTCGAATTAATATGCCATCTACAGCAACCACTTCATGGGATTTCCATGTATGCCGCCACAGGGCCTATCACGTAATGCCTAGGTACGACTCCCGTTAGAGTACTCAAACATATTTTTTTCATATTTTATTAAAAAAAAAAAAAACAACTCATCATAATCTTCACCTTAATAAAAACCGCATTTTGTGTTCAGTGCCCTGTTACTATTTGATGACTAAATAAAGCATACGAAAAAAAATTCAAGAGTTCAATGTAAACATACCGACAATAAACGGCTTTATTTAATATTTTTTTTTTTTGTATTTTTGCTAAGCGCTAAAATGATATATAATTTAGGTCAAGATCAGATATGTTGTTACTTCTTTTGGACAGATATCGTTGTCAATAAATTTTGTTGCCTCCAAAGATAAGTTTACATGCTATACAGAAGTTAAGGGCAATACAGGTGAATGAAATCAGAAAAAGAAGTTTACGAAGTCCAATGCTAGAGTAGATTTAAGTTTGGTGTGAGAGAGAGAGAGAGAGAGAGAGAGAGAGAGAAAGAAAAAACAAGTATGTGTCTTAAGTCTTTTGTTTGATTTTTTTCTTTTTTTTTGTTCATAAATTGATTGATTGCAATGAAGAGTTATCTTCCACAGTAAACAAGTGAATTCAGCCGAAGGTCAGTTTGATGAAATTTCATACTTTTGGACAATTGGACAGACATGCCATTTAACAACGGGCTTTTCAACACCCTATTGACACCTTATTGAGACTGATTAACACCAAACTGAGGCAGCACTCCATGCATCAATACCAAAAATTTAAAGAGTCAACAATTTTTACTATAACTAAAGCTTACAGGGTTGCTTGAGTGGTAAATCAAACAACAACAACAAAATAAATAATTATATTTACTAATTGCAAAAAACAAAAATAAATTTTTCTTTGATTAACTTTACAAAATACCTTAAGCGAGATTACGAAAATTGTGTTAAATAAATCACAATATAAAGGAAATCCATCAATATTGTCTTTAGCCATGCCATGGTATGAAGTGAGGTGTTAAGGGTGTTTTTGGTATACTTCACTGCTTGTAAAGAAACCTCAAGCATGACTTCAAGCTTGACTTTATTTATGTTTTGGCCACAGAAGTAACCGGCATAAATGTTCGCACACCTATCCATACAGCATTGCACAGCTTAAACAGCTGTCTTAAAAGTCTTTGACTTTTCAGAAGCTTTTGTAATGTTTTGTTTTTGACTTAAGTTTCGCTTCCATCACCAAGTCTTAAGTCTTAGGACTGATCTGACCACAAGAAAGAAGCAAAAAAAAAGCAGACTGCTAACTGACCTACATCAATTTGAGTTTTGTTGTACACTGAACTGTTGCTACTATTGTACTGTTGATTTTTTTGAGCGTTGTCCATAAATCATTGCTTTGCTTTTGTAGGCAACAAGCACTTAGCTTTAGTTTGTTTTTTTTTTTGTCGAAATGTTTTCATTCTCACTTAAGCCATTTTTCGCATGTAATATGAGTGAGGCACCTCATGTATTGTTAATGACTCATATTTTGAAGAATTTTATTGAGTTTTTTACGTTAATTTTTATTGCAACATTTGGCTATTATTTGGTTTTTGATGGAATTTGGTTTTTGATTGTTAGGAAATAATAGAGAACATTTGAAATCTATTTTGGTAAAAAGAAGCTCTAGGGAAGAAATCAAATAGTTTATGGGCATGATCCCAAGGTCCCATAGGAATACAATGGGTTCCCAAGATTTGGGAACCCACCAGCATGGATTCTGCTAAAAATTTATGCATAATAAATTTAGTTGAAGGGCATAATTTTATACTACATACCAAACATCTGTCAAACCAGTAAAAATTAAAGCTTCTTGGAACCGAACAAGGATGATCGAGAGACCGGTTTACATGGGAGCCATATCAGGTTATAGACTGATTCGGACTATATTAAGCACAAGTGTTAGAAGTTTAACAGAACACTGCATGCAAAATATAAACAAAATCGGACAAAAATTGCGGCTAGTTAGAGCTCAAGAAGTCAAATCAGGTGTCGGTTAATATGGGAGCCATATCAGGTTATAGACTAATTTTGACTTTACTTAGTACAGTTGTTGGAAGTCGCAATAGAACACCGCATGCAAACTTTCAGCTAAATCGGACAAAAATTGCGGCTTGTAAGAGCTCAAAAAGTCAAATCGGGGGATCGGCTTATATGGCAGCTATATCAGGTTTTTGACCGATTCGGACCGTACATGACACAGTCTTTGGAAGTCATAACAGAACACTACGTGCAAATTTTCATCCAAATCAAACAAAAATTGTGGCTTGTCAGGACTCAAGAAGTTAAATTGGGAGACCGGTTTATATGGGAGCTATATCAGGTTATATACAATACCTATTTGAACCGTACTTGGAGCAGTTGTTGGAAGTTATAACAGAACACTACATGCCCGATTTCAGCTAAATCGAACAAAAATTGCGGCTTGTAAGGACTCAAGAAATCAAAGAAGTTAAAACGGGAGATCGCTTAATATGGGAGCTATATTAGGCTTAGACCGTACTTGGCACAGTCTTTGGAAGTCATAACAGAACACTACGTGCAAAATTTCATCCAAATCAAACAAAAATTGCAGCTTTTCAGGACGCAAGATGCTAAATCGGGAGATCGGTTTATATGAGAGCTATATCAGGTTATAGACTGATTTTGACTTTGCTTAGTATAGTTGTTGGAAGTGCGGAAAATTGCGACTTCCAAGGGCTCAAGAAGTCAAATCGTGAGATCGGTCATACATCGATTTGTACCGTACTTGGAACAGTTGTTGGAAGTTATAGCAGAACACTACATGCCCAATTTCAGCCAAATCAAACAAAAATTGCGGTTCAAGAAATCAAATCGGAAGATCGGTTTATATGGGAGCTATATCAGGTTATAGACCGATTTGAACCGTACTTGGCACAGTTGTTTGAAGTCATAACAGAACTTTTCAAAATTTCAGCCAAATCGGATAACAAATGCGGATTCCAGGGGCTCAAGAAGTTAAATCGGTTTATCTAAATCTGTACCGATATAACCCATTTGCAATACCCAACGACCTACATCAACTTTAAGTATCTGTGCAAAATGTCAAGCTGCTAGCTTTACGCGTTCGACAGCCAAACAGCTAGAGAGAAATTGATAAGAATTACACTGACAAAGGCTTTAAAAGTGAAAATCTGTTGATACATATATATAGTGGCTATATCCGAATATGAATTGATTTCTATGAAATTCAACAGCAATGTCGGGAGTAATAAGGGAATCCTTTGCGTAAATTTCATGTGAATCGGTTGACAAATGACCTTGTTATTGAATCCAAGTCTGAACCAAATCGATCAAAATTTGCACGTTTTGTCGTAGTCGAAGAAGACAACTGAAAATTTTGCCCATGAACATTCCACTAAGTAACAGCTTCTCCAATGATAAGGGGCCTCCTTTTTATAGCTGAGGAAGAGAAGTTTTGTTTTTGGAGAGAAGTTTTTACATGGCATAGTTCCTCAAAATTTTCTCAGCATTGAAGGTCTCTCCAGAATTCAAACCCCGGCGTTCAGCGTTATTGGAGGATATGCTAACCTCTGCGCTACGGTGGCCTCCAGCGTAGAAGATAGCATAGTGAAAAGTTTTGAGAAGATCAGTTAATACATGCGCTTGCAAAGGCTCTAAAAGTTGAAATTGTGCGATAGATATCAATGGGAGCTACATCTGTATCAGAACCGATTTTTATCAAATTCACCAGACATGACGAGACTCATAAGAAACCCCATTGTCCAAATATCGAGAGAGTCGATTAACAAATGACTATACTATTGCAGTATTAGTTCAGATCGGATGAACATATATACGGGAGCTATATCCAAATCTGAACCGACTTTTTCCAATTTCAATGGGAGTCGTCCCTAGGCCCGTTCCAAATTTAAAGATGATCGGATGAAAATTGCGAAATGCACTTTGTACACAAATTAACATGAACAGACAGACGGACATAGCTAAATCGAATCAGAAAGTGATTCTGAGTCGATGGGTATATTTATCAATGCTCTATCAATAATCCCTTCCTTCTGGGTGTTACAAACAAATCACCTAAGTTATAATGCTTAGATATTTTTATACCCTCCACCATAGGGTGAGGGGTATACTGATTTCGTCAGTCCGTTTGTAACAACTCCAAATATATGTCTAATACCCCATAAAGAATATATATACTTGATCGTCATGACATTTTAAGTCGATCCAGCCATGTCCGTCCATATGTCCGTCTGTCGAAAGCACGCTATCTTTCGAAGGAGTAAATAAAGGCACATGAAATTTTGCACAAATGCTTCTATTTAGTGTAGGATGGTTGGGGTCGTAAATGGGCCAGATCGGTTCATGTTTTGATATAGCTGCCATATAAACCGATCTTTGGTCTTGACTTCTTGAGCCTCTAGAGTGCGCAATTCTTATCCGTTTTTAATGAATTTTTGCACGAAGTATTTTGTTATGATAACCAACAACTTTGCTCAAATGGTTCAAATCGGTTCATAACCTGATATAGCTGTCATATAAACAGATCTGGGGACTTGACTACTTAAGCTTCTAGAGGGCGCAATTCCCATCCGATTTAGCTGAAATTTTGCATGACGTATTTTTCTTATTTTCAACAACTGTGTCAAATAAGGTTCAAATCGGTTCATAACCTGATATAGCAGCCATACTTTATTTTATTTTATTTTATTTTTTTATTTCATTTTATTTTATTTTATTTTATTTTATTTTATTTCATTTTATTTTATTTTATTTTATTTTATTTTATTTTATTTTATTTTATTTTATTTTATTTTATTTTATTTTATTTTATTTTATTTTTTATTTTATTTTATTTAATTTTATTTTATTTTATTTTATTTTATTTTATTTTATTTTATTTTATTTTATTTTATTTTATTTTATTTTATTTTTTATTTTATTTTATTTTATTTTATTTTATTTTACTTTATTTTATTTTATTTTATTTTTTTATTTAATTTTATTTTATTTTATTTTATTTTATTTTATTTTATTTTATTTTATTTTATTTTATTTTATTTTATTTCATTTCATTTCATTTTATTTTATTTTATTTTATTTTATTTTATTTTATTTTATTTTATTTTATTTTATTTTATTTTATTTTTTATTTTGTTTTATTTTATTTTATTTTATTTTGTTTTGTTTTATTTTATTTTTTTTTAATTTATTTTATTTTATTTTATTTTATTTTTGTTTTTATTTTATTTCATGTTATTTTTGTATTATTATTATTATTTGTAGCCATTTGCGATTCTTCACTTTTTCAAATTTCCCACACTTTTAATCCTTATTTATTCGATTTTGTTTTGTAATATAAGAGTAATTGCCAAAAAAAAAACTGCTAATTTATTAATTTACACAATTATAAAATCATTATGAATTCGCATAAGTTGTTGACAACAAATCAAAAGACTTAAGACCCAAACTTGTTTCTCATGGTTTTGCTTTTGATTCATATTGGATATGATTTTCCCTCACACGACACAACACTTGCAGCAAATACAATTGGAAATATGCAACAAATCTAAGCTTACACAAATTCACAACGACTAAATCTGTTTTTGTCACATTGAATGAATGTGCAACGTAACTGGCTTAAATGCCAAAATCAAGCTCTCAATTGTTGTTGTGGATTTTCATCTCTAACAGTTGTTGTTTACGTTTTCTTTTTTGGTATAGGCTAAAGATATCAAAACTAAAAAATTTGCACACCACAAACTTTGCAAATCCAAATTCACAAAATAAAAACCTGAATTTTTTTTTTTAATTTTACTCCACAATAAAAAAAATTGGCACACAAACATGTAAACTTCAGAGGGATTATGTAAAAAACTAAAATTGCATTTTCCTTTCAAGTGGGGAGGATGAATTGCATAAAACTGGCCTAGGAGTTACACATTTCCTTTTTCCTTTTATTTTTGCCAAATCTGGTCACGTTTTCTTAGTATTTCTTTTTTTGTTGTTTGTTTTTCTGATTACCACACTCACTTGCACTGCTCTGCCTTAGAGCATGATCAGGGGTGGAGGCGGCTCCGGCTGCTAAATCACTAGGAAATGATAATAGGCCATCCACATTTAGCTGAGAGGATGTTGATGTTGCAAATTCCTGAGTATTGGGCACTGAGGCAATAGCTGCCCGGGAACTTCCAATTAAGGCCATAATGACCAAAAAAGGTTGCAATATACACATGTGCATTTTTCTAGATTCTCTTGCAAGTTTTTTTTTAATAAGAATTTTTTAAAATAAAAACTCCACTTCTTAATACGATTTTTTTTTCTAAAATTTCCTTTTTTTTCTTAAACACAAAATATTTTTTTTCTAGTTTATTTTTTTAGATTTTTTTTCTATTCTCTGCACTCTTGTTGTTCACTTTTCTGTGGCAGATCTTGAAATGCTTCTTTAGCCACGTTTATTTATAGTTTTTATACTTGGTAGGTCTTAACCAAATAGGCAAACAGTCAAAAACATTAACAACGTTTTTTTTTCTTGTAATTTTTAGTTTCGCTTTTCTGAGCCTTTTGTTGTTTTTCGCCTTTACTTCTGGTCTTGAATGGGCCTTTTTGTTGCGGTTGTTTGGGTTATAAAAGTTTTTAAAATGGTTTTTGGCAAACTTTGCTTTGGCATATTGAAAAAAAGCTTTTAAGCTTTTTTCTTTGCTAGTCGCATGACTACAAAACTACTTTTATTGATGGGAAAATGGCTTTATCAAGATAAGACGGCAGTTTCATGCTACAGAGATAAATGTACGTTAATTTAAATTGTTAAATTTCATGCCATAGTTAGCGCACTTGTAGATTGTTTTAATTGGTACGTAGCTTGTGCTTTGTTCTAAAGCAAAAAGATTCAAATAATGAGATTTAATCCAAGAAAAAGATATTCAAATATAATAACTTCCAAAGTTTACTATTAAACAATTTTCCACTAAAATTATATTTCCTCAATTTGTTTATTAAGAATAAATAAAAGCGCGGATTGAATCTTTAAGCATAACTAATAAAATAAATAATTGGAGACATCATACGAGACCTCAAAAATTAGTTTCCTCAATTTGTTTATCTAGATTAAATATAAGCGCGTATTGACTAGTGTAGGTAAAAATTAAACGAGATGTATATAATTGGAAGCGGCAAAATAGAACGTTGTTTGCGTCAGCTAATTTTTTGGAAGTCATCTCTGGCATCGGTTTAAAATTATTCCCTCCAGATGCCGAAGAAGTCGAAACGGACATTGCCGTTTAGTGCTGTCTGTCTGTCCGTCTGTCTGTCTGTCTGTCTGTCCGTCTGTCTGTCTGTCCGTATGTCTGTCCGTCTGTCTGTCTGTCCGTCTGTCCGTTTGTCTGTCAGTCTGTCTGTCCGTCTGTCTGTCCGTCTGTCTGTCTGTCTGTCCGTCTGTCTGTCCGTCTGTCCGTCTGTCTGTCCGTCTGTCCGTCTGTCCGTTTGTCTGTCAGTCTGTCTGTCCGTCTGTCCGTCTGTCCATCCGTCTGTCTGTCCGACTGTCTGTCCGTCTGTCTGTCCGTCAGTCTGTCCGTCTGTCTGTCCGTCTGTCTGTCCGTCTGTCCGTCTGTCTGTCCGTCTGTCTGTCCGTCTGTCTGTCCGTCTGTCTGTCCGTCTGTCCGTCTGTCTGTCCGTCTGTCTGTCCGTCTGTCTGTCCGTCTGTCTTTCTGTCCGTCTGTCTTTCTATCCGTCTGTCTGTCCGTCTGTCTGTCCGTCTGTCTGTCCGTCTGTCTGTCCGTCTGTCTGTCCGTCTGTCTGTCCGTCTGTCTGTCCGTCTGTCTGTCCGTCTGTCTGTCCGTCTGTCTGTCCGTCTGTCTGTCCGTCTGTCTGTCCGTCTGTCTGTCTGTCCGTCTGTCTGTCCGTCTGTCTGTCCGTCTGTCTGTCCGTCTGTCTGTCTGTCCGTCTGTCTGTCCGTCTGTCTGTCCGTCTGTCTGTCCGTCTGTCTGTCTGTCCGTCCGTCCGTCCGTCTGTCTGTCCGTCTGTCTGTCCGTCTATCTGTCTGTCCGTCTGTCTGTCTGTCCGTCTGTCTGTCTGTCTGTCTGTCCATGTTTACTTGTGTACAAAGTACAGGTCGCAATTTTCATCCGATCGTCTTAAAATTTGGTACAGACATGTTTTTCGGCCTAGAGACGAAGCATATTGAAATTGGGAAAAATCGGTTCAGATCTGGATATAGCTCCCATATATATGTTCGTCCGATTTTCAGTAATAATGCAACAAAATAATTATTTGTAACCAGATTTTCTCGAAACTTGGCAGGAGGGATTCTCTCTTGACTCTCAATATTGCTGGTGAATTTTATAGAAATCGGCCCAGATTTAGATATAGCTGGCACATATGTATATGGCCAGCTTTTCACCCCAAGAGCCACTGCAAGCGCATGGTTAGACCAATCTTGCCAAAATTGTGCACAAAGCTTTCCTCGACGACTACTACATTATCTGAGAAGTTTTTCTCGAAATCGGTTCAGAAGTAGATAGAGCTCCCATATGTTCGTCAGATTTTGGATAATTTGCCATAATGTTGTCATTCTTCAAACGTAGTTTTTGCAGTTTGAACATATTTGCTCGCCAAGGTCCATCAAAATTGGTTCAGAATTGGATTTAGGTCCCACATTGTATTTATAGGGTAGGTGTAGGGTATTATACAGTCGGCACCGCCCGACTTTTGTCCTTCCTTACTGTTTTTTCTTAAATAACTACATAACGTATATGTATTATTAATTAAATAGAAACAAACCACTTAAGACACAAGACCAATAAATTTTTTTACACATACCGTATAGACAATAAAACTGTGAAAATTATTACTTCAGTTTTTCTCATTGGAAGGGGTGGGGCGGATGGATCTTCCCCTTACCTTTATTTTCAAACTACCGAAATTATGTTTGGCCCTTCATTATTCCAAAAACAAGAGTTTGTTAAAAATATTGGAGTGAGACAGCTAGGGGGTACCCTACCTAAAACATCTAAACAAAGATGTTGACCGATTGGGCCCATATGGATTTCGATTAAAAAATATTTGGAAGTAGAGTAGATTAGGTTAGGTAGGAGGGCACGCGACTACCAACATTGTGTTAGGGGGAACGCTACAAAAAAGTGGAAGTAAAGAAGATGGAAAACAAGTAAAAGCGTGGTGGGCTGAATCTTGGGAACCCATCATTATGGATTTTGCTAAAAATATATACAAACTAAATTTAGTTGTCTTGGCATAGGCGGATCGATGAGGACCACGCCCACTAGGGCACTGGATACTATTCTACATATCCGACCAATTGACATACAGAATAAGTGTGAGGCAGAAACTGCGGATATGACACTTAAGGCGATAGAAGAATGGATTGAAGATGGGAGCAGCCCATACCATCGCGGTATAATGGAGGCGAGGATAGCAAACCTGGAAGGAAGGGAAGAGGTTTCCGATTGGATACCTGAGATGAACCTTGAAGTCGAGTGCGAGGCACTGCTGCCATCAGCACAGTCTTGGATTGACGGAACCCTAGTATTGCCATCTGGAAGATCATGTTACACGGATGAATCAAAGCTAGAGGATAGAGTGGGCCTGGGGGTCTGCATTAAGAACCCAGGGGCTGAGATCTGTTTTAGACTACCTGGCCATAAAACGGTCCTGCAGGCAGAGATCCGGCCGATCACGAAATGAGTGAAGTTGTGGTGCTAACGCAAGGACGTCGAGTATGAACATCTTTATGGGCAGTAAAATTACCATAAGGGCAATAACAGCCAGGACGATAAGGTCACGAACATCTTTACCGACAGTAAAATGGCCATAAGGGCAATAAAAACGAGGGCGGTAAGGTCACGAACAATCTTGCAGTGTAAGAAGGAGATAAACGCCTTCTCTGAGGATGGCAAAATCCGTATCGTTTGGGTGCCGGGCCATAAAGGAATAAGGAGGAATGAAAGGACAGACGATTTGACGGTGAAGACCAGAGGACTGCCATCAATAAACTTGGTTAACCCGAAGCCTTTCGGGTCGACGCAGTCCGAGTTAAGGGAGTGGGCGACGAATGCGCGTGCAACATTGTGGAACAGCGAAACGGTCGGAAGGACAGCGAAAATTCTATGGGGGATCCAGATCGTGAGACGACGTGGCTATCATTAAAAGGCAGTAAGAAGGAGGTCAGTATAGCTATTGGTACCATAACGGGACACATAGGCCTTCGAGCTCACTTATGTAAAATCGGTGCGGCAAGTGATAGCATTTTCTTTGCCATTGCCCGGTTTTCACGCGTCTTACAGATACCGACACTTAGGATGGTACACAACACCAGAGATGAACCAACTTAGGGAAGTGGTATTGAAAACAATTAAGGATTTTGTATGTAGCACGGAATTCCTAACTTAAAATTTTCTCTTTTGAGATTACTTTACAGTTTTTAGAGCTCACAACAAGCCGAATACTTGCTTAGTTGTATGTCCATAGTGGAATGAGGCGGATTAATATCTACACCCTCTTTTCAACCTAACCTAACCTAAATTTAGTTGAAGGGCATAATTTTATTCTATATACCAAATTTATGTTAAACCAACAAAAATTAAAGCTTCTAGGAACCGAACAAGGATGATCGAGAGACCGGTTTACATGGGAGCTATATCAGGTTATAGAATGATTTGGACCGTATTTGGCACAGTTGTTGGAAGCCATAACAGAACACCACATGCAAAATTTCAGCCAAATCGAACAAAAATTGCGGCTTGCCAGGGATCAAGAAGTCAAATCGGGAGCTCGGTTTATGTGGGAGCTATACCAGGTTACACACCAATTTCGACCGTAATTGACACAGTTATTGAAAGTCATAACAAAAAACTGCATGCCAAATTTCAGCCAAATCAGACAAAAATTTGGGATTCCAGAGGCTCAAGAAGACAAATCGGGAGATCGGTATATATGGGAGCTATATCAGGTTCTTGACCGATACGTATCGCACACTGCATAGTTGTTGGAAATCTAAACAAAACATTACATGCAAAATTTCAGCCAAATCGGACAAAAGTTGCGAATTCCAGGGGCTCAAAAAGTCCAATCGGGAAATCGGTTTATATGGAAGCTATATCCAAATCTGAACCGATATATCCCATTTGCAATCCCCAATGACCTCCATCAACTTTAAGTATCTGTGCGTTAGACCTCTTTGGAGATTTCGACAGACGGACGGAAGGACATGGCTAGATCGACTCATAACGTCGAGGCGATCAAGAATATATACTCTTTATGGGGTCTTAAACGATTATTTCGAGGTGTTGCAAACGGAATGACTAGATTAGTATACCCCCATCCTATGGGGGTATACTAATCTAGTGACTTATACAAGTCACAGTTTCAGCGAAATCGGGGAACAAATTAGCATTTAATGGAATTAAGACCCTACATTGTAAATCGGTCTATATCTAAATATAGTCTGATCTGGACCATGTGCTAGGTAGATGACGGGAGGCTTTATACAAGTCACTGTATCAAATTCCAGCGAAATCGGGTAATTAATGCAGCTTTACAGGTTTGAGACCCTTAATCGGCAGATTAGTTCCGTATCTAAATTGAGTGGGATGTCGGCAGGTTAAAAGCAACTCACTATTTAATATTTTATCGAAATCGGATAATAATTGCGGCTTTTTTGAACTTAAGACTCTCAATCGGCAAATCGGTCCATCGGCTTTACTTCAATCTTGTGCGATCTGCACCATATTTAGGTGTGGTGGCGAAAATCGGGTTATAAATGCAGCTTTTATGGGCTCAAGACCCTTAACCGACAGGTTGCTCTATATGGCAGCCATATTTGAACATAGACCGATCTTAACAATATATGGGACGGATATCGGGAGGGTTTAATCAACTCACTATTTCAAATTTCATCGAAATCGGATAATAATTGCTGTTTTTATGGGCTTAAAACCCTAAATTAGCAGATCTGTCTATATGAAAGCTATATCCAAATATGATTCGATCCTAACCATATTTCAGTCGGATGTTGGGAGGCTTAAACAACTCTCAGTTTTTAATTTAATCGAAATCGGATAGTAAACACACATGTTGCGGGCTTAAGACCCTAAATTGCCAGATCGGTCTATATGGCAGTTATATCCAAATAAAGTCCGATTTGGCAATCAGAGGAAGGCCGATTGGGTCGGCTTCAGAGAGTACACTAATCGCCGCTTCAGTGAGCGGAAACCCCCTCAAATGCGCTGGTTGCCGAGAGGAAATTCCGAGACATCATTAACTCAGCAGCCTCTCATTCTATACCAGCCAGTGGAATACTCCAAGTGCGGCCCACTCTCCAGGCGCAGGCAGCGGTACTCGCAGATCGGGATGGAATTCATTGCACGGACCCCACTAACCCTAATTCGAGCTGAATCTGGAAATAAACAAGGTAATCATGGAACATAACGGGAAACAAATTTTAAATAATTCTTTTGTGTAATGTTTAAAAAAACAGCTAAGCACTAATTTGAATTTAAATTCCACTTACAATACATAAAAAACTAAATGTACTGAAATCTTTTAATGGTTTACTTGAATAAGACTTTGAAATAATAAAACCTATTGAAGCGTTGTTATCAATACAACGTGCATGTTCCCAACCCAGTTTGTGGGAACCCAAGTTTTTTATGAAAGAAAATCTTCCATTATTGTTTTTTTTTTCTCTCTAGTTAACATGTCAAGCACGTTTAGCCTTGAAAACCATGCAATAAAACGAATACGAAAAAGTTCTCTAAGATATGTTATGGTTTTTTTTTTCTCTGAATAAAATATTTACTGACATCTTAATTTATTAACGCTTTTTTTGGTGGCTGTTTAAATCATAAAATTGTTTTATAATTAATCAAGGCAACGACAAAACGTATAGGCTGAGGGTAAACAAAACAATACAGACCTAAGACTGCAACTGACTTGCATGATAGGGAAAGATGTGTAGCGCACGAATACAATAACATGCTTTAGAGACATATTTCACAAACTTTGCGAGTACGTGTTGATTAGCTGTGTCGCTTAACATAGGTTTTTTTGAAATTCCAATTCAGATTTATAGCTGCTTAAAAATATACATAACAGATTTTTACAAAATATTAAATGAAATAAAAATTTTTAAAGAAATTAAAATTAGCATCTTTTTTTTAATAAAAAAAATTTAAAATTTTTTTGAAAACTATTTAAAATTACTACGAATCTACAAAATGTTTTTTAAGGACTAATATTTTGTTATTAATGAGTTTCCTGGGTATATATGCTTAACACATAAAGTTTGTTTCATAAGCCTTTCGTTTTTATTTTCTAAGACTTAAAGTTTGTTTCTTAAGTCTTTTGTTTTCTTTTCTATTTTTTAATTTTTTTCTCTTCATCAAAAAATTTTTCTTCACTTCTGGACATAAATGCTTAACACAAAGTTTGTTTCTTAAGTCTTTTGTTTTTCTTTTTAACTTTTTGTTATGGAAGATTTTCTTTATATAATAATAAAGGGTGATTTTTTTGAGGTTAGGATTTTCATGCATTAGTATTTGACAGATCACGTGGGATTTCAGACATGGTGTCAAAGAGAAAGATGCTCAGTATGCTTTGACATTTCATCATGAATAGACTTACTAACGAGCAACGCTTGCAAATCATTGAATTTTATTACCAAAATCAGTGTTCGGTTCGAAATGTGTTCATTCACCGTAACGTTGCGTCCAACAGCATCTTTGAAAAAATACGGTCCAATGATTCCACCAGCGTACAAACCACACCAAACAGTGCATTTTTCGGGATGCATGGGCAGTTCTTGAATGGCTTCTGGTTGCTCTTCACTCCAAATGCGGCAATTTTGCTTATTTACGTAGCCATTCAACCAGAAATGAGCCTCATCGCTGAACAAAATTTGAACACATTTCGAACCGAACACTGATTTTGGTAATAAAATTCAATGATTTGCAAGCGTTGCTCGTTAGTAAGTCTATTCATGATGAAATGTCAAAGCATACTGAGCATCTTTCTCTTTGACACCATGTCTGAAATCCCACGTGATCTGTCAAATACTAATGCATGAAAATCCTAACCTCAAAAAAATCACCCATTATTTTGTTATTAATAAGTGTCCTGTGCATAATGGCTTAAGATTTAAAGTTTGTTTCTTAAGTCTTTTTGTTTTATTTTTGGCCTTCATTTTTGTCTTCATACTGCCTTCCTTGCATTTCCTGATTTAACCTTGAACTAAAGTTTATTTTGAATGATAATACAACGCATCTTACATCTGGCATGAGTGTTAATAGAAAATGCAAACAAAGTTGAGCTTGGCAATGTGTAGGAGTTGCAAGAAATTACATGCATACTAGGTTGCCCAAAAAGTAATTGCGGATTTTTTATATTTTTTTTTTCAACGGCTTGTGACTCTGTAATTGCATTCTTTCTTCTGTCAGTTATCAGCTGTTACTTTTAGCTTGCTTTAGAAAAAAAGTGCGCGAAATTTTGTTTACATTTGTTTGTTTGGCGTCAATTTTAATATGGGTACCACATGTATTGAAAGAAATTCATTTAACAAAGCAAATCAACGCTTGTGATATGCACCTTAAACGCAATGAATTCGATCCGTTTTTAAAACGAATCATAACTGGAGATGAAAAATGGATTGTTTACAACAACGTTAGTCGAAAACGATCATGGTCCAAGCATGGTGAACCAGCTCAAACCACTTCAAAGGCTGATATCCACCAAAAGAAGGTTATGCTGTCTGTTTGGTGGGATTGAAAGGGTGTGGTATACTTTGAGCTGCTTCCAAGGAACCAAACGATTAATTCGGATGTTTACTGTCAACAATTGGACAAATTGAATACAGCCATCAAGGAGAAGCGACCAGAATTGGTCAATCATAAATGTGTCATATTCCACCTGGACAACGCTAGACCGCACACATCTTTGGTCACTCGCCAACAACTGAGTGAGCTTGGCTGGGAGCTTTTGATGGAACCACCATATAGCCCTGACCTTGCACCATCAGACTACCATTTATTTCGATCTTTGCAGAACTCCTTAAATGGTAAAACTTTCGGCAATGATGAGGCTATAAAATCGCACTTGGTTCAGTTTTTTGCAGATAAAGGCCAGAAGTTCAATGAGCGTGGAATACTAAATTTGCCAGGAAGATGGCAAAAGGTTATCGAACAAAATGGCAATTATATATTTGATTAAAGTTCATTCTAAGTTTTATTAAAAATGCATTTACTTTCTTTTAAAAAATCCGCAATTACTTTTTGGGCAACCCAATAGTATTTTACATGATATCCCAATAAATCAGCAACATAAACTGCAAAAAAATACCTTATGTGTGATTTAAACCTTCTTTGAATCCATGGTCAGTCATCATTTACAAGAATTGTTATAACTATTCATAAATCTCTCTCTTCTAGTGTAAACAGTGATAATAATTTAATATTCAGTTAACGCTTGTAGACCCATTAAATTGGATTAAAAAATAACGCCAAGTGAAAAATATCTTTATGTCACATTACCGAATGGGCTTAGCCACAATGAATGCTAAACTACGAACTAAAATCAATAAAAAGTGTTGATCAAAATAAAACTGGCTATCCCTAAAAATATCCATAAAGAAAATTCAAGTTTTTTGGAAATTAAAACAAAAAAAAAACTAATACGACGAAATCAAATAAAAATATTTTATTTACAAAAATGTATTAAAAATAAATGTTAAATATATACAAATATACGAAGAGGACTCTTTTTGTCAGAAATTATTTTAGAAAATCAAAAGGCACCATAGAGAAAACCTTGTTGAGGCCATTCATTATTATGGGTGACCAATTGTCCTTAGTATCCGGTAAGATGATGTTGAAAATATCACGCCAATAGTTATTAGCCACATTCAGAATGATATCGTCTGTAAAATAGAAATGGTAAAAAATAAAATTTGTTTTATTAATTAAAATTTAATCTGATATATAAAATTCAATTTGTGTTTATTTGTTTGTACGTTTGTACGTTTGTATGTTTGTTTGTTTGTATGTTTGTATGTTTGTATGTTTGTATGTTTGTATGTTTGTATGTTTGTGTGTTTGTATATTTGTATGTTTGTATGTTGGTATGTTTGTACGTGTGTTTGTTTGTCTGTTTGTTTGTTTGTATGTTTGTATGTTTGTATGTTTGTATTTTTGTATGTTTGTATGTTTGTACGTTTGTATGTCTGTTTGTTTGTTTGTTTGTTTGTTTTTTGTATGTTTGTATATTTGTATGTTGGTATGTTTGTATGTTGGTATGTTTGTATGCTTGTATGCTTGTATGCTTGTATGCTTATATGCTTGTATGTTTGTTTGTTCCGTATATACTCAAAAACGGCAGAACCGATTATCTTGAAATTTTCGCAGATTGTGTAGGTTGGTCTGGAAGGAATCATAGGCTATATAATTTTTTGATATCGGATGGGGGTGGACCCTCCCCCTTACCCCAAAAGTACTACCAAAAAAAAAAGTGAACCTATCGGGACAATATGGGATTTAAATGAAAGGTATTTAAGAGTAGAGTACGAATTTCATAATAAAAATTGGGTCCAAGTACCATGGGGGCTGCCCCAGCCCCAAAACCTCCTTAAAATAGGTTTATTTGACTATCATGACAATATGCGACTCAAATGAAAGGTATTCGGGAGTAGATTATGAATATGGTCAGCAAGTAGGACCAGGCTTTATAATTTACTGATAACAGAAGGGGACGGACCGTTACCCCAAAAACACCACTCAATATCAAAAGTGGACCGATAAGGACAATATGGGTATCAAATGAAAACTATGCGAGAGTAGATTACGAAACTGGCATACAAATTCATGCCGAAGTATAGGGGGTCACTCACCGCCACAAAAACGCCCAAAATGGGCACATTAGCTAATCACGGATATATATGGGACTCGGTTTGTTTATTCCGTATAGACTGAAAAACGGCAAAACCGATTTTCTCGAAATTTTCGCATATTGTGTGGGTTGGTCTGGAAGGAAACATAGGCTATACAATTTTTGGGTATCGGATGGGGGACGGACCCTACCCCATCGGAAGTGGACCGATCAGGACAATATAGGTATCAAATGAAAGTTATTGGAGAGTATAATACGAATATGGTATTAAAAGTTGAGTCTAAGTTCCCATCGAGTCGTCCTAACCCCAAAACTCCCCCAAACAGACCTATTGGTAGTTCATTTCAACATGGGGGCTCAAATGGAAGGTATTCGGGAGTAGATTTCGATTCTGGCATACAAAATCACATCGAAGTATAGGGAGTCACGCCAACTCTCAAAACCGCCATTAGACCCATTATGACTTTTTTCTATGAAAATTTTCATAGATTGTGTACGTTTGTCTGGAAGGAAACATCAGCTATATAATTTTTAGATATCGGGTGGAGGTGGACCCTCCCCTTTACTCCAAAAACGCCACCCATATCCGAAAGTGGTCCGATGGGCACAATAAGGGTATCAAATGAAAGGCATTGGAGACCAGAAAACGAATATGGTATTAAAATTTGGATCCAAGTACCCAGCGGAACCCCAAACCCAAAACTCCTATAAACAGATATATTCAAAGTTCATGTCAATATGGGACTAAAATGAAAAGTATTAGGCAGTAGATTACAAATATGGCATAAAACACTAGGTACAAGTAATGGGAGGTCGCCCACCACCAAATACCCCCAAATGGGCATATTAGCCGACCATGGCTATATGGGACTCAAATGAAAGTTATTACGGAGTAGATTACGAATATAACATTAAAATTTGAGTTCAAGTCTAGGTGGCGCTTTTCCTTCTAAAGAAACGTCAAATGGGTTATTTGACCCATTATGACAATATGGGACTCAAATGAAAGATATTTGGGAGTAAAAAACGAATTTGATATCAAATTTTGGCGCCAAGTGTTTTGGCGCCCCCTAACTGAACTTCATTTCCGTTGGGAATAAAGAACGAATTTGATATCTATTTTCAGTGCAAAGTGCCAGTGGCCGCCCCAGGCCCAGCCACAAAACACCCTCCAAACGGTTCATATTTACCGGCCATGGCAATATGTGGCTCAAATTAAAGAGATTTGGAAATGCATCACGAATTTGATATCCATCATTGAGTCGAAATATCTGAGGTGCCATCTCTCCCCCAATGAGAACATTACCCTAGGAAGAACATTACCACCAGCAACCGAGAAGGAGCAAATTCTCACACATCAATGATTGCTTTCCGATTCAAGTTTGAACTCAATGATAAGGGACCTTTTTTTATAGCCGAGTCCGAACGGCGTACCGCAGTGCGACACCTCTTTGGGGAAAATTTTTTAAATGACAATGCATGGCATTGTACCTCGCAAATGTTGCCAACATTAAGAGCGAATAAACACTGATTTGTCCGAAGTTCTCGCCAGGATTCGAACGCGTTCAGCGTCATAGGCTAAAATGTCACGAATTCGATATCCGCATTCAGGGCGAAGTGTCGCCACCCTAAAAAGATATGAGAGAGTTAAAGAAGGCGCAGAGGAGCGGGCCCGGTTCGGCTAGTATTCGAATATAGTCCGATTTGGTCCATTTAAGAACCTAACCTGCGAATGGAAAAAATTCTCGTCTGTGCAAAATTTCAGCTTAATATCTCAACTTTGTTATCAACGTGATAACAACTGACGGACACATAGACGGACGGACAGACACACGGACATCGTTCAAACGTCTTAGAATTTTGCGACGATCAGAAACATGTATACCTTGCAGGGTCGGAAATGGATATTTCGTTGTGTTGCAAACGGTATGACTAAATGAATATGCCTTCTATCCTAACGTGCTATCTTCGGCCGGGCCAAATCTTGGGTATCCACCACCATGGATTCCGCTCAAAATTTGCCTTTATTAACTCAGTTCATATTTGAATTATTTAACAACAATCAAATCGGAAATTTATTGCGGTTCCTATAGTCTCAAGTAGTCATATTGGAGAATCGGCATTTAAGGGGCCTACATCAGTATATAGACCTTTGCGACAAATTTCAGCCAAATCAGGCGAAACCTCCAGGAGCTTAAGAAGTCAAATCAAGGGATTGGTATGTATGGATCATGCTTGGCATGGATGTTGAAAGTCATAACAGAAATTCTTGTGCCAAGTTTCAATCAAATCGAAAACTGAGGCTATAAGGGGTTTAAGAATTCAAATTTGGGTATCGGTTTGAATGGGGGCTATATCAGTTTATAGACTGATTCGGATCATGGTCGGCACTGATATTGATATATTGAGAACTGAAGTCTTTGCCAAATTTCAGCCAAACCGGTTGAAAATTGAGTTCTTTAGGAGTTCAAGAAGTCAAAACTGAGGATTGGTTTATATGGGGGCTATGTCCAAATCTTAACCGATATGGCCCATTTGCAATCTCCAACGACATACATCGATAGGAAGTATCTGTAAAAAATTTCAAGCGGATATATTCATTCGTTCGAACGCTATACAGATTTTGACAGACGGATGGACAAGGGTAGATCGACTCAGAATATCATGACGACCAAGAACATATATACTATATAGGGTCTTTGATGAAGATTTCGAGGTGTTATTAACGGAATGATGAAATTGATAAACCCCCATCCTGTGGTGGAGGGCATAACAAATTGAAATAAAATAGAATAAAAATATTAAACATTTTTTCTAAAAAAAAAAACTAATATAAAATTAGGTTTAATATGTATAAAAATTTTTCCACACTTACTCAATCTCAGATCAGCTACCAAACCCGTAGCATTAATTTTAGCATCTCTCAAGGCAGCGGTTACATTAATCGATGTCAACTTCAAAAAACGATGCTCATCCTCAGTATATATCTCGCCTCGAGCCAATTGTTCCACTGCCAAGCCATACAAGGTAATGTTCATTTCTCCACTGGGCCTAACAGCCACAGAATTCAATTTTAAATCGGCCTTATAAGAGCCCTTGGCCAAAACCTTAGGTATTATAGTGGAAAGGCGAATTTTGAAAGAATTTCCCACAGAGGAGCGTTTAAATATAACTTTGCGAAATTTCATTGAGGTAAGGCCATAAACATGGGTATAGCCCACTGTGATACGACCATTTAGGGGACCTCCATTGTACAAGAAAGAGGTGCGATTGATATAGAAGGGATCCAGGCCAGTCAGGGAATGGGTATCATTATCAGCATTTCTAAATTTAGGCATGACATTGCTCAAAACCTGACGCAAACATTCGCCAAAATATTTTTCACAATTTGAGACATCATCAACTGAAATTGTAAAAAAAACAACAACAGAGAATAGTTATTAAAATCAGTTTTGTTAGATATTTTAAGTTTTTTTCGTTGCTTTTTTCGTGGCATGACATTTTATTATAGATAAAAATCTTTTAATTAAGTTCCTATTTCAAAGCCTGCACTTCCTTCAAACAATTAAAAGAATTTTTGTTTTTTGCCTCTGTTTACTTGTGGGAATTTCATTGTCTTATTGTCGAAGGCAGAACGTCTCTTTGTCGATGTTTGTCATGTTAATGAAGGCCGTCACGTACTTTTATGTAAACATATACCACATTCATGCAACTACAATAGAGTTAAATGTTATGACTCACATCGAAAAGTCAGCTAATTATTAGAGATTAAACCAAAACTTTAATTGTCAATCAAATGATAGATGAAACCATAGCTTTAAATAAGTCATTTAAATATGGCAATGAATTCGAGCAAGTATTTTAAAGCATAAAAAATGTTTTAAGGAATATAGATAACAACAAGTAGAAATGACATTTTTCTCATATTGACGCTAGATTTGGTGGTTGGCTTATATAAAAGTGGTATGAATTTTTGGGTCTATATAAATTGTGTTCTGCAAGCATATCCGAAAATTGGAGGGTCTAATATAGGCCATTACTACAACTTAATTGATCGAAACTTTACTGTAGTCGAATGTAAAAACAATCCTGAGTCGGACAAAGTCGACCTTTTGATACCCTAAAAGACTTTGGGTATACAGGCTAAGACGTCTATATTAAAATTTACTTAAATTACAAATATAGAATTTCTACCAAAATATTTACATATTGTGATCGTCATATAGAAAATCGCTGTGCAAGCTTTTGAGATGATCGGTTGATAAACGCGTATATAAAGGCACTAAAATTGAAAATTGGGAGCTATATCTTAGTCTTAATCGATTTCTAAGAAATTCACCAGTGATAAGAAGAGTCATTATAGAAGCTTTGGTGGCAAATTTTTTGAGGATCGGTTAATAAATGTTCAAATTATTGCAGAATTAATCAAAATCGGACGAGCATATATTGTGTGCCCAAAAAGATTTTTTAAAAGAAAGCAAATGCATTTTTAATAAAACTTAGAATGAACTTTAATCAAATATACTTTTTTTACACTTTTTTTCTAAAGCAAGCTAAAAGTAACAGCTGATAACTGACAGAATAAAGAATGCAATTACAGAGTCACAAGCTGTGAAAAAATTTGTCAACGCCGACTATATGAAAAATCCGCAATTACTTTTTGGGCAACCCATATAATGGTGCTATATCTAAATCTGAACCGATTAAGACAAACATCCGTACACATAGAAAAAGACATAAAATTAGATATTATATAAAATTTTTTCAGAAGTGCGCTGACGAACGCTTTAACTAGAAAAACCAAAAATTTTTTGCTTTATTCACCTATATGACTAATTTGATGTTTTGGTGGAAAACTTATACAATTAAAAATTGCGGTTCTACAAAATCCATACAGAAATTAATTCATGCGAGCCTACCCTAACACGCTCCGCTGTGCCTTCTGAAACACACAGAATAAAAATTTATTATATAAAAATTAAATTGTTGCGCTTTGTTTGTTAGGTTGTTTGTCTGTTCCGTATATTCATGAAATTTTCACAGATGGTAGAGTTTGAGCCCCCGCTGAAAATAGGGTACTACATTTTTTGATATCCCGACCCTCGATATCCCGATGATATCCCGATCTCGGAGATGTTTGCACCGATTTAAAATTTTGTTTTTATATTTGTATAAAACTTTGGGGTCAAATAACCTGGGGGGACGCCCCATCCTAAAACCCAATCGAACGGACATGTTTACTGATTGGGACAATATGGGTATCAAATAAAAGGTATTTGAAAGTAGAGTAAGAAATAAGCATAAAAATGTCACCCTAAATGTCGTTGGAGTTCCCCATCCCCAAAAACTCCACCCTACAGGACACTTTTATCGCTTTGGGCAATATGGGTATCAAATGAAAGGTATTTAAAAGTAGAATAAAAAACTTACATCAAAATTTATTTTTTGGTGTCTGAGGGTCTTTTCCACTCCCCCAAAACACCCCAGAAGGAAATATGAATCGATTGGGACAATATGGATATCAAATGGAAGGTATTGAAAAGTATAGTAAAAAGCTGACATAAACATTTATTCCTTGGTGTTGGTGTCTAAGGCGCCAATCACTCCCAAAAACCCCTCAACAAGATATAGTTACCGATGTTTGGAAGTTGAGTACACATCTGTTAAAAGAATTTGGTCCAAAGTGTCTACGGGCCTTTCCAACCCCAAAAACCCCCCAAAACGGGCATGAATGTCCAACGGTACAAGATGGGTATAAAATGAAAGTTCTTTGAAAGTTGATTACGAATCTGATATACACATTTGGGACAGAGTCTGGGAACGGCCCAACCATTTAGTGGGTGGGCCTTCAATAGAACGTGTAGCTTGATCGGGATAATATGTGAATTTAACGAAAGATTTATGACAGCAGAATATTCCGTTGCTAAAGAATTCAAGTATCTGGGTTTGGTCCTGCCGTCCTGCCATTCAGCCGGACATGTAGATCCCGACATTAAAGGGCTGAAATAAATTGTCTTTTGGGTCTTAGCGTCGGGAGGATCGACCCCCTCCTCCCAATAAAAACAATACCAAAATGTCATGTAGGATGACCGCGAATATATTGTACTCAAATTAAAGGATTTGTTAGAGGGCAATCCCCTTCGCCCTATTCTACCCAAAAAAGGAATTAAAAATAATAAATGAAGGGCGGTCAGAGTAGAATAGGACAGAAATAATAGGTCTTTGGTAGGAGAATACACTTTTTACTCTCAAGTTGGGATAGACACAGGAGGACCTGCCGATCTTTAAAAATGTTGTATCCCAAGTGGTTGGTTTGAAATATAATTTTGAATGTGCATAACCAATACAAAAAAATTAATTAGTGTGGATCTGAACGGGACCAGTAGTCCTGGATATCTTGATCGCCACCTTCAAAATGCTTCACATTATGGGGCTCAATTAAAGTCGTGCTCTAGCACGATGGTTATATCATTTCAGGGCCCGCTCCCTAAACTCCCTTCAAACTGGCCATGCCCACTATAGCAATAAGGGGCTCAAATGATAGGTATTTTACAATAGAAAACGAATTTGACGTCCAATTTTGAGATTTAGGGTTTGGGGGTAGTATCACTCCCTAAACTTCCCATAAACCAATTACAATTGCGGCTCAAATAAAACTAATTTAACAGAATAGCACGATGCTGATATTTTTGACCGTCTCACCCTACATACCCCTCAAACTGGGCATACTTATGAATTATGATATCTGTTTTGTGACCAAGTGTTTCAGGGACGACTCATCTAATTAGCCCCCCCTGAACCAAGCTCAGATAAAATAAGAGATTGAAATAAGGCGCAGCGGAGCGGGCCCTATCCAGCTAGTTTACTTATATTTGTAATATAAACTTGCAGGTTTTGGGTACCCAAATTGCCGATATATCACCAAAAAAAGATTAATCTCATTTCATAAAAAAACGATGAGAAAGCACAATTTATTGATCTATAAGGGCCTGTATTCAAATTTGGTCCGACCTGACCAAACCATACTGGCTACATGTGTCGGATGTCGAGGGGCCCTACACATCAAACTGCCCAGTCCCAGGACCTTAAATTAGGTGTACGACAGCTATATCCAAATATAGTCTGATACTCGTTACGGGTGTAATAAATCCACTTTTATGGGCCCCAAGACCTTAAATCGGGAGATTGGAATGTGTGGGGGCTATATCAAGATATAGTCGATTACTGTCCATCTTCGATCTTAACTTGCCTATGGACAAAATAGAATCTGTGATAGGTTTCAGTTAATTATCTTAATTTTTGAAGACTGTAGCGTTATTATAACAGACAATCGGGCGGACAAGGCTAGATCTTCTTTGATTTTTACCACGACCAAGAACGTACATAATTTGTTGGATCCGAATGAATTTTTCGATGTGATACAAACGGAATGACAAAATGAATATCCCCCTCTCTCGGTTGTCTGTATAAAAACAAGCCAATATGGAAACAAAATGTAGACTTGCACAGAACAAGTGAATGGACTCGGAAATTTGGATAACTTCCACACAATTTTTGTCATTTGAATTAATTCAAAATAATTTTCTCGTGATTCTTCGAACATATTACAAATTGAGATCGTATTCAAAGCTTTCTATTCAAAGAAAAGCATGACAAAGAACTTATGAAAGTTAGGCAAGTGTGTGCTGTTTTCAAAACGCTTTAACTGGCATGGTGGAACGCGATTTATGATACTCTATATATCTTCATCAATACCTTTGTCCAATTAATAAAGGTATTCTAGATAACCAAAGACTATTGAGTACAGAGTAGAGCACGCTTTTGGTTTGAAACATGGCTTAAGAAGTGCTCTAACTCAAACTCACAAAAAGCGCTTGCAGTGGCATTCAATGAATGTTCAAGTGCAGAACAAGCAAAGTTTGGCAATGTTGATGTGGTTTTTGTTCTAAGCATTGCTTATTAGTTTCTCTCAAACTGCGCTAAGGAGAGTTAGAGGACTTATTGAGCCCTGTTTTAAGTCAAAACGTGCTCTACACCGTACTCAATAGTCGTTGGGTATGTAGAGCACCTTAATCAATTTGACAAAGGTGTTGATGAAGATAGATGGCGCGATCCACTATGCCTGTCAAAGTGTTTTGAAAACAGCATACACTTGCCTAACTTTTCAACATTCTTTGCTATGCTATTCTTTGAATATAAAGCATCGAATATAACCTCGAGCTGGAATATATTCGACAAACCATGAAAAGATTTTAAATCTTATATATAAAAATCAATTTGTGTTTGTTTGTAGGTTTGTTTGTTTGTATGTTTGTGTGTTCCTTATAGACTCAGAAACGGCTGAACCGATTTTCTTGAAATTTTCACAGATGGTTCATAATGACCCCGTGGTAAAAATAGGGTACTAAATTTTTTGATATCTGAAGGGGGGCGGACCCTCCCCCTTACCCTAATTTTCAAAAACGCCAGATCTCGGAGATGGGTGGTGCGATTTAAGCGAAATTTTGTATGCTCTCATATAGTACCCTAAAAATAAAAATTTGGTATCCAAATTTCGGATGGGGTACCTAGGGAGGCTGCCCCACCCTAAAACCTACCAAACATATATTTAGGCCAATCACGACAATATGGAACTCAAATGAAAGGTATTTAGGATAAGAAAACGTATCTGATATCCAATTGTCGGACCAAGTGCTAGGGGGACCACGCCAAGCCCCAAAACACCCCCTAAATCCGACATATTTACCAACCATGGTAATATGGGACTCAAATGAAAGGTATTTGCGAGTAGAATACAAATCTGATATCCAAATGTGGGATCACATTTCTGGGGGTCCATCCCTCCCCAAAACACCCCCCAAACTAGACTTATTTACTGACCATGGGAATATGAGGCTTAAATAAAAGCTATTTGAATGTAGTATACGAATCTGATATCCAAATATGGGACCAAGTGTTTGGGGGCCGCCTCTCACCAAAACATCCCCCAAAGGGCACAAATTTACGACAATAGCAATATGGGGCTCAAATGAAAGGTCTTTGGGAGTAAAGCACGACTTTGATATCAATATTCGGGAAAAGTGTCTATGGGGCCACGCCAGCCCCACAGCACCACCCAAATAGTAAGTATTTTCGGACTATTGCAATATGAGGTTCAAATAAGAGGGTTTTTAAAGTGGAACACGAATCCAATATATATTTTCAAGGCCAACTCACTGAGTGGCCGCTCATCCCCCAAAACACCCCTCAAGCCGGTAATTTTTTCCCGACTATGGAAATAGGGGGCTCAAATTGAAGGTATGTGGGAGTTGACCACATATCTGATATCAACATTAGGGGCCAACTGTCTAGCGGACGTCCCACCACCATAACAACCGCCAAATAGGACGTATTTGATAACCAAAACAATTTGGGTCCTAAAGAGAGTGGAGCTAAATATTCATAGTTTTTAGGGCCAATACCCCAAACCGGACATATTTGATGACTTTTGCAATAAGGAGTTTAAATGAGATTAGAAAACGAATTTGATATCCAATTTTGAGGGCAATGGCAATATGGGGTTCAAATAAATGATATAAAGATATATGAGTATAGAGCACGTTGCTGATATATTTTCCGGGCTTAGTGTTTGGGGGACCACCCCAATCCCCAAAACACCCCTAAATCGGGCTTATCTACCGACCATGTCAATGTGGAGCTTAAATGAAAGGTATTGGGGGGTAGAGCAAGAATTGATACCCATTTTCGGGACCAATTTGTTGGGGGTCTACCCCTTTCCCAAAATACCCCACAAACCGCAATTTTTTAGTGACCACCGCAATATGGGCCTCAAATAAAGGTATTTGGGAGTAGAATACGAATTTGATATCCAAACATAGGACCATGTATTTAGGGCATCACCCCTTTCCCAAAACTCCCCCAAAGGGAAAAAATTTTTCGACCATGCCAATATGTGGCTCAAATGAAAGTTATTTGAGATTAGAAAACGAATTTGATAACCTATTTTGTGGCCATGTGTTTGGGGGACGCCTCATCCTGTAAACTCCTCTTAAGCCAATGGCAATATGGGCTGATATTTTTTCAGGGCCAAGTATCTGGGGGACCACCTCTTCCCCGAAAACACCACTAAATCAGAAATCAAGAGATTATCGGGCTGAAATTAAGTATTTTAAGAATGGAGTACACCTTACATCCAAACTTAAATTCGTAGACCAATAAAGATCGTGTGGGATTCAGATAAAGGCACTTATATTGTTAAACTCTTAGTCACTAAAAGATCTTCGAAAATAAATATTCCAAGGAAACTTTTGTTCCATATAAAGTAAAAGAAGGCGCAGCGGAGCGGGCCCGGGTCAGCTTGTATCAAAATAAAATAAAAACGCAGGCAGACAAAAAATAATTTCCACTCACAAAAATGTGGTCGTTTAAATTGGTATCATTTTGTGTCAACTACTTACTTACGACTTACCTTTAAAGTATTTAGAACTCGCTCCTGATTTGATATCATTATTAGATATAATCGATGGTATAGAGCTTGGTGTATTTTCCTCCACCAGAGTGGAATTTGGATCAGGATATATAAGTTCCCATGAAGAGGTTGTTATCTCCTCTCCATTATTTGAGTTTAAAGTTGTAGAAGATATTTCATTAGACACACTGGTTGCAGTAACATCCACAGTTATTACTGAAGAATTTTCAGAAATATTTTCAGCAGCTTTAGTTGTAGATTCTTCAATGCCAGATGTTGCAGAAGCTACTGCAGAAGTATCCAATATGGTTGTCGTAGTGGTGGGCAAACCAGAGGTAGAAGTGTCTTGACCATAGGCAATGCTTAAACATAAATAAATAACTACAACTCCGTATTTGAAGGATAACATTGCTATTTTTTTCAAAATTGTTTGAAATTTTTTTTTCTGTACACTTCTATAGCTTTTGGATATTTTAACTCTTAGGCGTGTCCGTTCTGTTCAACGTTCTTTGTGAAACTATTTCCAAATTCATTTTCAAATTCTTGTTGTAAATTTTTATAGCTTTGAAAAACTTGTTTCAATTGACTTAAACATTGCAGCTGCAGTTGCAGTTTTGCCCAATAAATGTTTTTCTTATCGAAATTGAGGCAGGGTCAATGTTAAATTGACGGTTTCACTATGATTGCTTAAAAAATAAACATAAAAAGAGTGGATTTTGATTCAATTCCAAATGTTTGTACATAACTACTCTTGGAACTAGTTAGGTGTTTGTTTGTCTTTTGTGGTCTTATGCCTATCTGAATCTAAGTTCAATGTCTAACCACTTGATTTGGGGCAGTGTGGACTCCAAACTATAGGCCAATGTCATGCTATTAGAGTACAGCAAGAACTTGTTCTTCATGGTAGTTTATGTGGTCATTTGAAAAACGATGTGGCCATTTGATTTTGTCTCTGAAAAAGCAGACTATAGAGAAATATTTTTTAAAATTGATAAAAGATTTATTTTAAAATTTTTCATAGATTTTTGTAGAAATTGAGATAAAATACCATTTTTCTTAGAAAAAATTTGTAAAATTAAAATACAAGTATAACTAAATTTCAATTCAATTTCATGTGATTTATATCTCCTAACTTAAATGAAATTTAAAATTTGTATATAACTTAAACAAGTTTATAACTTGGCATTGGTTATTAATACATCAAAGGGTAAATGTGAGAAAAATTCATTGGAATAATTTAAAACTATGGGCTCCCAAGTGGAGCTGGTCGAACTCACAACAGATTTGTAGACAATACGCCAATTGCTGTTGATAATATCCAGGAGAGCGTCGTCTAAAAAAGTAAGTAAACAAAGAAACAAGTTAAAGCTTGTTAAGTTCTGCTGGGCCGAATCTTATATACCCGTCACCATGGATAGCATGTGAAAAGTTCTTTGAATGACTTTTTATACCCTCCACCGTAGGATAGGGGGTACATTTATTTAATCATTCCATTTGCAACACATTGAAATATCAATTTCCGACCCTTCGGATCGTCGTAAAATTCTAAGATTTAACAATGTCCGCGTATCTGTCCGTTCGTCAGTTGCAACCACACTACAACCTTCAAAAATTGAGATATTGAGCTGAAATTTGGCACAGATACGTCTTTTTGATGCAGGCTGGTTAAGTTCTTGAACGGGCCAAATATATAGACCAATCCGCCGATAAAGTCAATAAATGCTTAATTTTTTATCCGATTTCGCTGAAATTTGAACAGTGAGTAGTTTTAGGCTTCCCGACATTTGACCTAAATATGGTTCAGATCGGACTATATTCATATACATTTAGCTGCCATATATACCGATAAAGGGTCTGAAACCCATAAAAGCTTTAGTTATTATCCGATTTAAAACAGTGAGTTATTTTAGGCCTCCCAACATCTGACCTAAGTATGGTTCAAATCGGACTATATTTATATATAGCTGCCATATATAACGATCTGCCGATAAAGGGTCTGAAGCCCATAAAAGCTTTATTTATTACCCGATTTAAAACGGTGAGTTATTTTAGGCCTCCCGACATCTGACCCGAATATGGTTCAGATCAGTTATATTTATATTTAGATATAGCTGCCATATAGACCGATCTTCCGATTAAGGGTCTGAAGCCCATAAAAGCTTTATTTTTTAACCGATTTCGTTGAAATTTGAAACAGTAAGTAGTTTTATGCCTTCCAACATAGGACCCAAATATGGTTCAGATCGGACTATATTAAGATATAGCTGCCTTATAGACCAATCTGCCGATTAAGGGTCTGAAGCTCATAAAAGCTTTATTTGACGACTTTTATAAACTCAAGTTTTCTTATTGGTAAAGGGTGATATATCACAATATAGAGCATCTTTGAACATTAAGCTGTAGAGTGATTTCAATAAACAGATGGACGGACATGTATGAATGGACGGATCGTCTATGAATATAACCACTACCTAGTTTATATACATTGTAGGGATGAATATGTATAAACTAGGTCGTTGTTATTTTCATAGACGATCCGCCCATCCATACATGTCCGTCCATCTGTTTATTGAAATCACTCTACAGCTTAATGTTCAAAGATGCTCTATATTGTGATATATCACCCTTTACCAATAAGAAAACTTGAGTTTATAAAAGTCGTAGTGTCAACGGTGCCGAGTTTGGAAGAAGCAATCTCCCAGTTCAAGGGTTTGAGCCCCGAAATGCGCATTTACTACCCATTTCCGCCACAAGAGTGATTTGGACCAGGTCTGACCATATATGTATGCAGCTGCCATATACTTCTGTTTTACGATTAAATGTATTGAACGCTCATGAGACGCATTTCTAACCCAGAATTTACGAAACTTGGAAGGAATTCCTCAATACTCATACCAGTTACAACTACGGCTTCTAAGGCCTCAAGAATTCAAATCTGGAGATCGGTTTATATGGGAGCTCTATCAGATTATTGACCGATTTTAACCGTACTTAGAACAGTTGTTGGGAGTCTTGGCAGAACACTACAAGCTAAATTTCAGCCAAATCGGACTAAAATTGCGTCTTGTAAAGTAAAGATCGGTTTATATGGGAGCTTTATCTCAATCTGAATCTTAATAAAGCCCATTTGCAATCCCCAACGACCTACATCAATATTTAGTATCTATGCAAAATTTCAAGCAGCTAGCTCTACCCGTTCGACCGCTATCATTATTTCGACAGACTGACGGACGTGACTAGATCGACTCAGACGACGTCGAGACGATCAAGAATATATATACATAATAGGGACTTTGACGAATATTTCGAGGTGTAACAAACGGAATGACTAGAATAGTATACACCCATCCTATGGTGGTGCATATAAAAAACGCAACGGGCAAAATTTCAATCAAATCGAGTGGTAATTGCGCTTTCTAGAGGCTCAACAAGTCAAATCGGAGGATCGGTTTATATGACAGCTACATCAGGTTATAGACTGATTTAGACCATACTTGGCACAGATGCTGGAAGTCATAAGAAAACGCAATCTGAAAATTTACATCCAAATGGGATAAGATCTTCGACCCCTAGAAGCTTAAGAGGCAAATTGAGAGATCGGTTTATATGGCAGCTTTATCAGGCTATGGACCGATTTAGGCTATACTTGGCACAGTTCTCGAAGGTCATAACAAAACGTAAATTGTATTGTAAATGCGCCTTCTAGAGCCCCAAGAAGTAAAATTTAATGACGAATTTATATGGCTGATATATGGGGTGGAGGCCACCGTAGCGCAGAAGTTAGCATGTCCGCCTATGACGCTGAACGCCAGGGTTCGAATCCTGGCAAGACCATCAGAAAAAAATGTCAGCGGTGGTTTTCTCCTCCTAATGCTGGCAACATTTGTGAGGTACTATGCCATGTAAAACTTCTCTCCAAAGAGGTGTCGCACTGTGGCACGCCGTTAGGACTCGTTTATAAAAGGGAGGCCCCTTATCATTGAGCTTAAACTTAAACCGGACTGCACTCCTTGATATGTTAGAAGTTGGCCCCTGTTCCTTAGTGGCATGTTCATGGGCAAAATTTGTAATTTTGAAATATCGGGTAATCGATTTAACCATATTTGGCACCGATGTTGGAAGTTTTTATTTATATGAAAAATTTCAGGCAAATCGGATAAGTCTTGAGCCCTCTAGAAGCTCAAGAAGAAAAATATGAAGATTGGTTTATATAGCAGATAAGGACGTAGCCAGGATTATAATTTGGGAGGGAGGGTTGCCCTACCCCACAATTTTTCAAGTCGAAAATTGCCAAAATTCTTCTGTTATTGTGAAATTAGTAAATATATCAAAAAATTTGTTTATGGTTTATATGGCAGACAGGGACGTAGCCAGGATTATAATTTGGGGGGGAGTGGTGGCCTACCCCACATGTTTTCAAATCGAAAATTGCCAAAATTCTTCTGTTATTGTGAAATTAGTAAAAATGTTAACATTTTATTTCGGAAAATTGTGGTCGCTGTTGGGTACTGGAACTGATGGGTGACGATTGGTCATAGAGTAAGAAATGAAGTTTGTACTGATTACCAACACAATATTTAAGGGCCGATCCTAATCTTTCATAGTGTTATTGTCTTTGCGAATATCTTAGGTTGAGGGGTGGAGAGTGTGGATATCAGTCCACCCCATGCCACTATGGACATACACCTAAGCCAGTAATCCGCTTTCTGTGCGCTCTTAATAGTAAAAGTAATCTCGAAGAAGAAAATCTAAGTCAGGAAGTCCATACCACTCCCCTAAGTTGGTTCATGTCAGTGCCGGTGTCTGTTACCTTCGAAAGCCGGGTACGACATAGGAAATGCTCTAACGTCTTATCATCTTCGCGGCATGTCCAACACATGCTATCACTAGCCGCAAAATAGCAAAAGCTATACTGACCTCCTTCTTACTTCCTTTCAGTAATAGCTTCGTCTTCCCACTATTCGAATCTGCTCATCGGATTTTCGCCGTCCTACCGACTGTTTCGCTGTTCCACAGTGTTACATGCCCGTACGTCGACGCACTTAACTCGGAATGTGTCTACCTGAAAGGGTTAACCAAGTTTATTGATGTCAGTCCTCTGGCCTTCATTGCCAAGTAGTCTACTCTTCCATTTCCCCTTACTCCGCTACAGCCCGGCACCCAAACGATGCGGATCTTGCCATCCTCAAAGCAGGCTCCAATCTGTGCGTGACCTTCCCATGATACGCATCTCCACATAGGATTTTCGCCATCCTTCCGACCGTTTCGCTGTTCTATAAAGGGCGCGTGTCGCCCTCGCCTTTAATTCGGACTGCGTCGACCCGAAAGAATTCGGCTTAACCAAGTTTATTGACGGCAGGTCTCTGTCAAATCAACTGCTCTATAATTACCCCTTACTCCGTTGTTCTCCGGCACCCAAACAATGCGGATCGTGCCATCCTTAGAGAAGACGTTAATCTCCTTCTTACACTCCAAGACTGTGTGTGACCTTAACGTCCTGGTTGTTATTGCCCTGATGGCTAGCTTACTGCCTGTAAAGATGTTCACACTCAACGTCCTCGCGTTAACACCACACCAACTCACGCATTCCATGATCGCCCGGATCTCTGCTGCAGGACCGTATTATGGTCGGGCTGTCGAAAACAGATCTCGGTCCCTGGTTTCTCAATGTAAACCCCCAGGGCCACTCTGTTCTCTAGCTTTGATCCCTCTGTGTAGCAAGATCTTCCAGATGGCAATATCAGTACCTCTGGCAGCAGTGTCTCGCACTCGACCTCAAGTGTGAGACAGCATAATTTAATATATATACTTTTGCCCTTGTTGCTTAAGAGAATGTTCATGGGTACCTCATGCATTTGCATAGGGTCTTAGACGACTATTTCAAGGTACTTTAAAAAAATGACGAAATAAGTGTAGCCCCATTCCATGGTAGATAGTAAAAAAATATTTAAAATTGTGAAAAATTTTTTGAGATTTTAGGATTTATTTATACATACTCAGAGCTGGTTCTGGCACCAAACCAGTGGCATGAATCTTCATATCACCCAGTGTAGGATCCAAATTGATTTTTGTAAGTTTCAGAAACCGATGACCATCCTTTTCATATAATTCGGCATAATGTTCCGATTTGGACTCCACATTTACTGAAAATGTCATACCATATAAATAAAATCATATTCCAAAATCTTTGTCACCACTTACTAAGTGAAACATTGAATACACCTTTCGAAGACAATTTGGCATTATTTACCAAAACCTCGGCTCTGTATTGTCCTGTGATCTCAATCAATGGCACTTGATAATGGACATTCATTTTAATATCCTTACCATTCCTTTGATATTGAATATTGCGCACCGCACTCTTGGAGAGCCCTGTCAGCCGTACATGACGCACGGCAGCTTTGCCCCTTATCAAATTATTGGAAAATTGAAAATTTAATTTGTTTACCATCACAGGATCAATGGGTGGTATGTTGAGTTCGGGCAAGCCAGTGCTGGTGCTGCGCAACATAAAATTAAAGGCGTTTTGAATGCACTCATTGACATTATTATCTTCGGGGCAAGAGGGAACGTTGGAAGCTGAAAAAAAATTCAAAAAAAGTTTAATGAGAAATGCTTCGTATCTTTACGAGATTTTACCAAGATTTTTTTAGAAAATTTTTAAAAATTTTGTTTTTATAATTCCTATACCCTTTACCATAAGAATGGGCATACTAGTTTTGTTATTCAGTTTGTAACATATTCAAATATTGAGCTGCTACTTTTGATCGTCTTAACATTCGAAACGATTTGGCCATGTTCGTCCGCGTGTCCAAAGCACATTAACTTTCGAAAGAATAAAGCTAAGCGCTTGAAATTTTGCACTTAAAATTCCTATTAGTGTAAGTTGGTTGGAATGGTAAATGGGTAGAGATGGGCGATGGGTAAATACCCAAAATGTATGTACCCGTAAAGTGGGTAAATACCCGGGTACTTACTCATTTATACCTAAAAACTGGGTATTTATAATCTTGGGTATAAAAACATATTCCAAAAAAAAATTTTAAGATTTCGTATAAACCTAAGCATCTCATCTCAAAAAATCGGATTTTAGTTAAATATAGCCGCTATATTGACCGATTTCAAGACTTAAAGTCTTGATGCAATAAATTGGTCATTTCTGCCATATAGACCGATCTCCAGATATAGAGTATTGAGTCCATAAAAAGAGCATTTTTCATCCGATTTGTGCCAAATTTCATCGAAATCGGATTAAAAATGCACCTTTTATGGGCTCAATACTCTATATGGGGAGATCGGGCTATATGGCAGCTATATCCAAATATGGTCCGATCTGGACGATGTTCGACACAAAGGTGTCGAAACTCACTGTTTCAAATTTCATAAAAATCGGACGAAAAATGCTCCTTTAATGGGCTCAATGCTCTATATCGGCAGATCGGTCTATATGGCAGCTATATCCAAATATGGTCCGATTTGGACGATATTCAACAAAATGGTTTAGAGGGGTACCAGAACTCGCTTTGCCAAATTTCATCGAAATAGGACGAAAAATTCTCCTTTTATAGGCGCATAACAATATATCGGGAGATCGGTCTATATGGCAGCTATTTGACAGGAATGGATAGGGGTCTACCAGAACAAACTTTGCCAAATTTCTTCGCATTCGGGTAATAAAAGGATCTTTTATGAATCTTTTATGGCCCCTATATCGAGAGATGGGGCGGTTGTTCTATAGGGCAGCTATATCCAAAAATAGTCCGATCTGAACCACTCTGCACAGAAATGGGTAGGGGTATACCAGAACTCACTGTGCCAAAAAAGGTATTTATTGGGTATTTACCCAATTAACCCAAGCGTTGGGTATTTACCACGTTAAAATCCATCTCTATAAATGGAGGTACGTTTCGAGTTCTTATAACTGTGCCAAGTATGGTCTCAATCGGTCCATTACCTGATTTGATTAAACTTTTTGAGCATCTAGAGGGCGTAATTACTATCCGATTTGGCTGAAGTTTTGAATGGCTTCTAAAACCCATGACAAGTATGGTCCACGTTGGTCCATAACATAAGAGAGCTCCTTTATATTTGAAAAAGTCATTCAAAAGACTTATCCCATCTGATCCACGGTGGAGGGCATGTAAGATTATGCCCGGCCGAACATAGAACACTCAATTTTGTCATTTTATACCTTAAACCATCGCTGTAGTACAGGGCATTATAACTTTGTGCATGTGTTTGCAAAGCTAAGAAGGAGAAAATCTAGACCCATTGTTAAGCATACAGATCGGCAAAGAATCACTTCCTGACTAGCTATGCCCGTCTGTGTGTATATCCATGTATTCTTGTAATCAGGGAACATGTTGTATTTGTTGTCCGATTGTCATAAAATTTTGCACAAGTCACTTTTTTGGTCCAAAGACAACGCCAATGATTTTGAACATAATCGGATCAGGTAGATACAGTTCCCATATTAAAACCTTCATCCAATCTGGCCTTTTAAGATTGGACTACAATTTTGGTCCGATTGTTGCAAAAAAAAAAACGTTCATCCTTCAAAGTCTATACTTTTAAGGCAACAAAATTTTGACAGCGTCCGCTTTTTCTGATGATTTTTAAATATCTTTTCGACTGGCAAACACCAATTTTTAACATTTCCGTGAACTCAAAAAAGTATTCTATCCACTTTTATTTTAAAATTACTTCTTGAGGTATCAAGGTTCATTTCATAAAGGATTCAATAAACTTTATTGCTCCCAACGATGTAGGGAGGCAAAAACTTAATGGCGTTCTATCCTGGTAATCCACATTAAACTGCTAATAGTATATTGAATTTACACCATAAGTCACCAAAGATATCGTTGTACAGAACATAGAGCAAATTTTGGTTGTTGGTAGCAGTGAGTGGCATCCCTTTCACAAATTTTATAAAATAAATTCCAAGTTCTCTCGCCCAACTTTAGATAAAATGCTTTGATTAGCCAAAATTTCAGTGCGAACGTCATTGTATATATCCGAGGTGGTGGGTATCCCAAGTTTGGCTCGGCTGAACTTAATGCCTTTTTGCATGTTTTATTTAATTTCATTTTATTTTATTCTTTATATCCAAAATTTTTTTTTTTAAATATTTAGAAATTTTATTTCAAAAAAAAATCTTTTTATTTCTTCTTCCCCCATCCCTGGCATGTTTTCGATCCATCAACTGACAATATTGAAAATTATGATATCGGGTATTATTTCATTTTAAAATTTTTGATTTCTTGCTTTTGTGCTGTGTTAATTTGTTTTATATTCTTATATTTTTTTAATGCTTAGATCCAATAATTCTTCTCAATTCATTACAATGCAATTTTTGTTTCAATTCAGTAGTCAATTGAATTTAATAATACCACATTAGTTTATAAAGTTCTCCACTTAAGATTTCATAATAACCGAAAACGACGAAAAAAAAAACAAAAGACTTAAGACACAAACTTGTTCTGGTAATGAGAGCATACAAAGCTCTTAATGTTTCAATCCCATTTGTTTCACTCAAAGCACACAATTAACGTCTTATTCCATGTTGCTGTATTGTCGGTTTTAAACAATTTAAATTCCATTATTAAAGCCATAATTAATGGCATTAATTATTGCTTATTTTTGCAAAGCTTTGTTTATTGATTTAGCTCACTCACATAATTTTGTCACATACTCTGGCGATTCTGTTGTCTCAGACATCGCCACTAAAATATTAAACAGACTCACAAGCAATGTGATAAATATAAATGAACAAGATTTTTTCCACATTATTAAGTTTGTAATTTAATTTTTTTTTTATTATTATAGTTTTTTATTTTTTAAAATTTTTTTATATAAATGAACCGCACAACCGTTTCGAACCAAGTTTCGTATGTGTCTGATTTGAAAAACTACTTGCGAATATAATATGATGTCTTATTGAACAGAAGCTCAATCCGATTGTTGTTAATGCGACCATACCAAAGCAACATCTTATTTTTGTATGCATTGAATGCAAAGTAAAAAAAAAATGTTATTCAAAACGCCGGAAGATGTTAATTTTTTTTGCCATGTTTTGTCTTAGTTTTTGGTGTGGTATTTTACTAAGCTGTAAAAGAAGTCATGACACCTTGCCAAGTTAATATACTCAGAACCAGTGTTGTTATGTATAAAAAAAAATTAAAAATTAAAATTAAATTAACCATATGAAAAAACACGTGGGAAATAAAAATTGATAATAAAAACTTGGTTAACGATATGTGAACAATTAATTTTTTATTTGTCTTTATTTTATTTTATTTTATTTTATTTTATTTTATTTTATTTTATTTTATTTTATTTTATTTTATTTTATTTTATTTTATTTTATTTTACTTCATATTATTTTATTTTATTTTATTTTATTTTATTTTATTTTATTTTATTTTATTTTATTTTATTTTATTTTATTTTATTTTATTTTATTTTATTTTATTTTATTTTATTTTATTTTATTTTATTTTATTTTATTTTATTTTATTTTATTTTATTTTATTTTATTTTATTTTATTTTATTTTATTTTATTTTATTTTATTTTATTTTATTTTATTTTATTTTATTTTATTTTATTTTATTTTATTTTATTTTATTTTATTTTATTTTATTTTATTTTATTTTATTTTATTTTATTTTATTTTATTTTATTTCATTTTATTTTATTTTATTTTATTTTATTTTATTTTATTTTATTTTATTTTATTTTATTTTATTTTATTTTATTTTAACTTTTATGAAATATTCCCAATTACTTTATAGCCTTTTACCAAACATAAATAAACGAAAATTGAGCAACCAGACAGCCTTGTTTCTAGTTACTATTGCATTGAATACATATTAATTACAGTTCGCAAGAACTTTATGTAGCTATTATTACAATGTTTATTGAAACGCATGATTGATGTCTTTGTTTTCTTGTACCGATGAACAATACTCAAAAGACTTAAGGCACATACAATGAACGTTTATATCAATGGAATTACAGTTACATTGTCTTGCAATTGCTGATGTCTAATTATCATGGTTATATCATTGTAATAGTAAAGGTAAATAAAGTTGTTTCTTACAAAATAAGCAATACCTTGGTTTTAATACCCTACACCCCCACTGTAGTACAGGGTATTATAAAATTGTGCAATTGTTTGCAACGTTTAGAAGGAGAGAAGCGGAGGGAAGGACAGATGGAGGGACGAAGGGAGGATGGACGGACGGATGGACGGAGGGAGGGACGGAGGGACGGACGGATGGACGGACGGATGGACGGACGGATGGACGGACGGATGGACGGACGGATGGACGGACGGATGGACGGACGGATGGACGGACGGATGGACGGACGGATGGACGGACGGATGGACGGACGGATGGACGGACGGATGGACGGACGGATGGACGGACGGATGGACGGACGGATGGACGGACGGATGGACGGACGGATGGACGGACGGATGGACGGACGGATGGACGGACGGATGGACGGATGGACGGATGGACGGATGGACGGACGGATGGACGGACGGATGGACGGACGGATGGACGGACGGATGGACGGACGGATGGACGGACGGATGGACGGACGGATGGACGGACGGATGGACGGACGGATGGATGGACGGACGGATGGACGGACGGATGGACGGACGGATGGACGGACGGATGGACGGACGGATGGACGGACGGATGGACGGACGGATGGACGGACGGATGGACGGACGGATGGACGGACGGATGGACGGACGGATGGACGGACGGATGGACGGACGGATGGACGGACGGATGGACGGACGGATGGACGGACGGACGGATGGACGGACGGATGGACGGACGGATGGACGGACGGATGGACGGACGGATGGACGGACGGATGGACGGACGGATGGACGGACGGATGGACGGACGGATGGACGGACGGATGGACAGATGGACGGACGGATGGACGGACGGATGGACGGACGGATGGACGGACGGATGGACGGACGGATGGACGGACGGATGGACGGACGGATGGACGGACGGACGGACGGATGGACGGACGGACGGATGGACGGACGGATGGACGGACGGATGGACGGACGGATGGACGGACGGATGGACGGACGGATGGACGGACGGATGGACGGACGGATGGACGGACGGATGGACGGACGGATGGACGGATGGACGGACGGATGGACGGACGGATGGACGGACGGATGGACGGACGGATGGACGGACGGATGGAGGGACGGATGGACGGACGGATGGACGGACGGAGGGAGGGACGGAGGGAGGGACGGAGGGAGGGACGGAGGGAGGGACGGAGGGAGGGACGGAGGGAGGGACGGAGGGAGGGACGGAGGGAGGGACGGAGGGAGGGACGGAGGGAGGGACGGAGGGAGGGACGGAGGGAGGGAGGGAGGGACGGAGGGAGGGAGGGAGGGACGGAGGGAGGGACGGAGGGAGGGACGGTGGGAGGGACGGAGGGAGGGACGGAGGGAGGGACGGAGGGAGGGACGGAGGGAGGGACGGAGGGAGGGACGGAGGGAGGGACGGAGGGAGGGACGGAGGGAGGGACGGAGGGAGGGACGGAGGGAGGGACGGAGGGAGGGACGGAGGGAGGGACGGGTGGAGAGATGGGTGGAGGTAGGGACGGAGGTAGGGACGGAGGGAGGGACGGAGGGAGGGACGGAGGGAGGGACGGGTGGAGAGATGGGTGGAGGGACGTGTGGAGGGACGGGTGGAGAGACGGGTGGAGGGACGGGTGGAGGGACGGGTGGAGGGACGGGTGGAGGGACGGGTGGAGGGACGGGTGGAGGGACGGGTGGAGGGACGTGTGGAGGGACGGGTGGAGAGACGGGTGGAGGGACGGGTGGAGGGACGGGTGGAGGGACGGGTGGAGGGACGGGTGGAGGGACGTGTGGAGGGACGGGTGGAGGGACGGACAGATGGACGGACAGATGGACGAACGGACGGATGGTTGGGCTGACGGATTGTTGGGCGGACGGATGGTTGGGCGGACGGATGATTGGGTGGACGGATGGTTGCGACGGATGGACGGATAGATGGATAAATGGACGGAGGGACGGGTGGAGGGACGGTTGGTGGGGCGGACGGTTGGTTGGGCGGACGGTTGGTTGGGCGGACGGATGGTGGGGTGGACGGATGGTGGGGTGGACGTATGGTTGGGCGGATGGATGGTAGGGTGGACGGATGGTTGGGCGGACGGATGGACGAACAGACACGGCTAGTTCGACTTAAAATATCATGTCATATAAACCGATCTCACAATTTGACTTCTTAAGCCGCTAGGGGGCACATTTCTCATCCGATTTGACTGAAATTTTCTGGCATTTTCTGATAACTTTCAACAACTACGCCTAGTACAATAGTAATTGGTCGATATTCCGATATAGTTCCCATGCAAGCCGATCTCCCGATTTGACTTCTTAAGCCTTTCGGGAGAGGTATATCGTTTTGACTTCCAATAGCTGTGTTAAGTATAGCTTAAATCGGTCCAAAGCTTCATATAGCTCTTTTATGTTTGAAGAAGTCATTCAAAGAACATGTCACACGCGATGTATGGTGGATAGTAGATAAGATTCGGCCCGGCTGTACTTAACAGTCTTATAACTAAATTTTCCAAGAAGATTCCTTTAAGGAACAGGGAATAAAGAGCTTTAACTTGTTTTTATTTAGTTTATTCCACAGCATTGGGCAACAAAACAAAAAAACCATTTGAAAAATATGACATCATGAATATCTTCTTTTTGCCTCATTTCATTTCTCACTCACGTAATTTGGTTATAATATCAGGATTTTGCAACAAATCCCTTGGTATCGGAGATGTTGTCGCTGTTGTTTGTGCCGCTGCCAACATCCAAAGATTATATATATTTAAGAATAAAATCAAAATCTTATTTCTTCCCCACATTATAACACAAATTTTCAAATCGATTGCGATCCTATGACAGCACCACTGTAAAGCACGTTTCTATCTAAAGTCGCTTAACTCATTTTATTGAAAAACCTAATAGAAATAATGCGAACAACTCAATGACCTTGAATTTCATATAAGTTTTTTGTTGAAACAATTGCAATTACACAAGATGACAGAAATGTTCTATACTATTTTAGATTAAAATTAATTTCAAAAAATAAAAAAAAAAAAAACAAATTTTTTAGTATATAAATAATTGCATCCGGTTTCAATTGTATTTTTAAAGGCAATGGACCTCTACTTTTATAAAGATGGATCACACTCTTATTTACCATGGTTTTGTAGATTTAAAAACTAGACCCAAGTAGTTAAGCCCGAACCCAAGTAGTTTGTTGTCTAGTGTTATGTTTTAAATGAGTTGCTTATGTACTAGAAACAAGTAAAAGCGCCAAAGCTTCAGACGGGGCGAATCTTAGGTACCCTCTACCATTAATCGCATTTGTTCAGAGAGAGAGAGAGAGATTAGATAGATCAGTTTATATGGCAGCTATATCAAAACATGAACCCATTTTGCCCATTTACCATCCCAATTGATCTAATAAGAAGTATTTGCGAAAGCTGGTGTCTTTCAAGAAAAAAATGGTTGAAGGATTGGTCGGATAGTTGAACGGATGGACATTTTCGGATGGACGGACAGTCCAACAGACTGCCAATCGAACAGACAGACAGTCCAACAGACGGACAATCCAACAGACGGACAGTCCAACAGACGGACAGTCCAATAGGCGGACAGTCCAACAGACGGACAGTTGGAAAGCCGACAGTTTGAAAGCCGGACAGCTGAATAGGCCGATAGCCATACGGACTTAAGCGACATAAAATGTTAATACGATCGTGATATAGACTCAGATTAATATTTTGATAAGTCACCAACGGAATAACACCGTTAGTACGCCCGCCATCCAATAGTAGGGGTCATAACAAATTTTGTTGAACACTGTGTTATGCTGTGTATTGAGTAACTGCTAAATTTCAAGTTTTTAATTATTTACTTAAAACTCTATAGAAAACAATTAAAACCAAAAGCATGGCATTGTTCAACGATGCATAATATATACATTATGCAGTAGCACTTCTGACAAGATCGCTTGTCGAAGTAAGTATCCACTTTGTAGTATGCAGGTGATTTAAACGAAGGCGCAGGATTATTGCCATTTAAACGCTGTTTATTAGTGAGAATAAAAAAACGAGCCAAAAACCTATGGAAGTTGGGATATCCAGTAGCATAGATCAATTTAAATAGAAATTTGCTCATGAACATTCCATTGAGTAACAGAATAAACTTCTCTCATGACAATGAGTGCTATCTGAATTAAATTTAGGCTCAATGATACTTCCAACATCCGTGGAAAGTCTTCTCCAATCTTTCTTATATATAAAAATGAATTTGTGTTTGTTTGTATGTTCCGTATAGACTCAAAAACGGCTGAGCCGATTTTCTTGAAATTTTCACATAATGATCCCGTGGCAAAAATAGGGTACTAAATTTTTTGATATCTGAAGGGGGGGGGGGGGGGGGGGGGAGGGCGGAGCCTCCCCCTTACCCTAATTTTCAAAAATGCCAGATCTCGGAGATAGGTGGTGTGATTTAAGTTAAATTTTGTGTGCCGTCTTACAGTAACCTAAGAACAAAAAGTTGGTATTTTTTTATTGGATTTCGGATGGGGAACCTAAGGGGCCGCCTACCCCAAAACCTACCGAATATATATAAACACCAATTACGACAATATGGGACTCAAATGAAAGGTATTTAAGATTCGAAAA